>NC_084702.1:2926483-3603805 GCF_028389875.1 Rhea pennata | reverse complement strand
GAGGGAGGAGAAGGCAAAGAGGTGGGGCATCGGTACCTGGCTGCAGTGAGTTGCTCGAGTCCCTTGTTGCGACCCTGGGGCCCAAATGTGAGCAGCTGTGCAGCAAGTGGGACTCACCCTGGGGGGTCCTGCTCACTGGCTGTGGGCTTTGCAGCTGGGAAATAGGCCCCAGGAGTGTCTTCATGGTTCCGGGCTTCCTTCTGGGCGGGCTGAGGTGGCTCTTTGGCAAGGCTCCCCGAGGAGGGAGCGGCGAGCAGTGTGTGCAGGGCAGATGGTGGGCTTCCCTGAAGGCAGCGTTGGCGGTGGGGCAGGCAAGGGCTGGGATGCACCTGCCGTGCCCCAACTCCCACCCTCTGCTGTCCCTCAGGAGACTCTGCGTGCTCTTTGTCTGCCTGGAGCTGGTGGTGGGCGCCGTGGTGGGCGCTGTGGTGTTCTACGCCTTCAGGTATGACCAGGAGCTCCTCTACCGGCTGCTGCTGTGGCTCCTCCCCGAGCAGTACTACGTGCATCTCGCGTACCTGCTGGGAGAGAGCCTGCGCCTGTGGAGCGAGGGGCTGCTGCCGTCCTGACAGCCACTGCAGCCCCGCATCTCCAGCGGCCTCTGCCTCCCGGAGCTGCAGGGCGAGCACAGAATAAAAGGTCCTTGGTGCCCCCCTTGGAGCAGTCGCATGTGCTTTGTGCATGCCCAGGGAGAAGACCTTTGGGCTGGGGCGGTGGGTGGTGGGCAGGGATTGCGAGGGGACTGCCGGCAAGGGCGAGACGCGTGTGAGCAAGGGGGGCGAGCGTGTGCCGCCTTGTGGGCTGCCGCCGTGGTGGGGAGCAGGGCTGGGCCTGGAGTGCTGGGGGGCAAGCTGCCCACTCACCGTGGGTGGGCGAAGGGAGGTGAGGGCTGGCAAGGCTGTGGGGCTGTGGTAGGGGAGCAGGAGAGCCCTTGGAGGGCTGCTCGGGGCCCAAGGGGCTTTCTGCCCACAGCTGCACACAGGGATGTGCCTGTCACCTGGGAAAGGTGTGGGAGATGCTGTGCCCACAAGCCCTCCTGGAGACAGGCTGAAGGGCAGCTCTGGTGGGATGGGGAGAGACTCTTGTGTCAAAGCCAGCAGGAAGCAGCATTTCTATGCAGGAACTGCTCGCCCGAGTGGGGCTGTGCTGGGGAAGGGGCAAGAAGGCAGCTGCAAGCCTATGTTGCGGGGGTGGGGGTGGCAGACCCAGAGCAGAGCCTGCAACACTGTGAGGGCAGGGCTACTCCACTGCGGGTATGGCCAATGTGTGGGGCATAGGCCTGGAGGCAGAAGAGCTGCTGAGAGCTGGTTCCAGGGTAAAGCAGAAATGCAAACCTCTTTGGGTTGCTTGCCCTGAGAAGGTGTGCAGCTCCTGGGACTAAAGCAGGAGGCTTTCCAGGATGCTTTGGGGTCAGTCAAGGTGTTTTTCCCTTGGGAACACCCCTCAGTGCCAACCACTCTCCACATGCTTTTGGGGTGTAACAAGCGCCTTGAGGAGGTCGGCCAAGTCTGGGGAACCCTGGACTGGATGTACTTGTCAATGCACCGAGGGGGAGCACAGCCCCACAGGAAGGCTGCCAAGGTTCCCAAGTGCTAGAAACAGGTCTGCCAGGAAGCTGTCTTCTCATGGTCTCAACAGGTCTCCCCAGAGTCTTTTCCCGAGGTGGGTTTTGGGGGAGAGGGTGCTCTGAGGTGGTTCTTCGCTTTTTGCTTGTCTCTTTGGTTTGGTTGGGTCTGGCTTGGTGGGCTTCAGCTTTGGTTTGCATTGGCAAAACTAGTCCCTCTCTGTAGCCAGAGTGACCTGCTCTGGGGCTTGCTCTGATCTCACTGAGGAGAGGCTGTACAGTTCGTTAAAGCAGCTCTGGTTGCCTTCTGCGCCCACTGGGTGGGGCGTGGGTCAGCGGGGTTTAGCTTGAATGCCCCCTCACCTTGCCCAAAGAAAGCAAGTAAAGGACACAGAGAAAAAGAAATCAACGGATAAAGGAGTCATTGCCTTGTGCCCTTGAAGTGAGTGTGGGTCGTCTTGCAGTTCCAGCCCACAAGTCGGAGCTACTAAGTCCCTGGCCAAGACTTGCAATGCACTGCCACGTGTATTCTCCAAGGCTTGGGACTGTCTTGCCCCCCAGGGTGCTCTCTGTGGCCCGTGGCCGTCCCGAGGTTGTCTCGGAATCACTGTGACTCCTTGCCAAGTGCAGTGGGATGCCCAGAGGGCCTGGCAGCCCTGCTAACACTGACTGTTCTGATGCTTTGTAGCGGGTGCAGTAAGCTGCAGGTAGCTTGCTGACAGACCTGTGTGTGTTTGCACGTGTGTGCCTGGGTGTGCGCAGGCACGCACACATTCCCACAGCACTTACAGGGAATGCGAGCTGCCAAGAAGGAACAAGTCTTTTCATTCCCAAGACACTGCTAGTTAGTTTTTATAGGCTGGAAACAGGAAGAGGCAGGATATTCAAGAGCTTCCCCTGCGTGCCTATTCTTACTCAGCACGAGTGGCAGCAAGTCCACCGGTGCAGCTCGGAGCTTGCTATTGAAACCCCTGTTCAGGTTTTCTGCGGAAGAGACCAAAAGGCCCCAGAATTCTGCAACACACTGACTGGACCTGATATTCAGCACACGTGCATCCACTGCCTGGGATTTCCTCTGAAAGAAGAGTGTTGAAGCCCAGCTACATCCTGCTCGCTCTGCTCCAAAGGCAGTCACAAGATGGCGAGGACCATCTCCTCCTGGTGCTACCTGGTCGCCGTCTCGGAGAGAGAGCCTGACCAACCTCTTGTCTCCAGGAGATGCCGTCCCTGTGCCCCACCAATGACCCCAACAACAGAGGAAGGCTTGGGGCAGATGGGCAAAGGCGAGGTGCCCCTGCAGCTCAGGCATAGTGTAGCATGTGCCTCACCAGTCACAGCTGAGAACTGATGTTTATCTCAATGCACAAGGCACCAGCCAAGGACCTCTGTGTTAGGGAAGGGTAAGCAGCTGTATCTGTTGAGTGGATCCACAGGTGTAAATATTTCTTGCTGAGCTGAGCAAAGGAATGTGAAGGTCTCCCTGAGATTATGCAGACCAGCATGAGGGAAGGTCGTACATGGCTCAGCCCAACAGAGAGGGTGAAAGCTGAACAACTGACAAAGGGACTGTGGGGAGAGCACAGGCTTGAGCTGGCGTCAACCCACGTCTGCCTTCCTGGGCAGGCAGGGGCGGCGCAGCGTCGTGCCAGCGAGCATGTTATAATCACGTTGGTGTTGTGACTGACCTATGTAAGTGTACGTTTATATTGTGATTTTGGTATATTGCTGCATGGCTCTGCTAAATCAAAAATCCCCTGTAACATCATGTATCTTCAAGGGAAGCTTTGATATTAAACACTGCAGTCTCTGTGTTTGGAATACCTAAAAGCATCTGGTCGGAGAGCACTGGACTCTGGCATGAATCAGCTTAAAGGACAAGTTGTTCCCAAGGGTGACTATTTTTTTTTCCTATTGCTAGCATTTGGGGAATACCAGGAGTTCTGATTTAAGGTTACAGTGGTGCCTCACACTGAGGGGTGGAGGGCAGTGACAAGACCATCTGTGGACAGGAGTGCTGCCATGAAAGGGTTTGTAAACCTTATGAAGAGTAAGAAAGGATGGGAAGAGCCAGCTGACAACATTGAAAACTTGAAGAAAGAGCAAGCCTTTGCTGGTTGTTAGAAAGGTGCCTGCGAGCAGCAGCGGGAAAGTTGGAAAAGGAGACCTGTAAGAATAACATGCAAGAAAGAGAGAAAGAAACAGTTATGAAAGAGGACATGATGTATAAAGCAAGTTGCACCGAGTGAGAAATGCAGAAGAGGTTCTTAGAACTGCAGACCCATGGCACAGCCCATGCGCCCCACAGCATAGGCGTCCTTACTGCGGTCTGCTCCACTGGAGCCTATTACAGGAACCGCCGCAACGCATACTGTTAGAAACGAGATATGCCAATTCAAGATCGATGATTACATGAGTAAGATTTATTGATGCACAACTGCAATTGCAGGTGCGCTCCTAGGCAGAGGCCGCGGGCAAGGAGTCCTCGCGTCAGGACTGGCACCTCCCGAGAGCTCCCGCCCTTCACCCGCCTCAGCTCCTCATTGGCCGACGATGCTGAGCTCACAGTCTCCGTGCTGCATGGGGTGAGCTTTGCCTGGCGTCTCAGCCTCCCTTATAAGGGGATGAACCACCTGTCGGCTCCCTATTGGCTAATAAACATGTCGCAGCGAAAGCCCTTTTGCAAGCCGCCATCTCCTTTTTATCTCTAAGAGTCTGCAAGGTGGCGCTCGCCGCAGCTCAGGTTAGGTTACCAGCTTACCTGTTTGTCCCAACTTTGAAGTTATCTAACGTTCCTGTAAAAGCAAGGCAGCGAGGAGCTGTGGCTGGTGCTGGCTGGTGCGTGGAGGTGGGCAACAGCTCTGGGCGCTCGTCGCCAGAGCCGACGCTGCCTGTGCTTCCGCTTGCTCTGCCTGCCAGAGGTGGCCGGGCTCCCTGAGAGCGGGGCACGCTTGCAGAGACGAGGTGAGCTGCGTGCGGCATGTGCTGCACGGGCCAGGCCATGGGCTGGGGGCAGTGGGGCTTGGGGAGCTGTTGGGGCTACAGCTGCAGCATGCCTGCCCACGGGCAAGGGCTGTACCTGTGCCGGCATGCATGCCCCTGGCATGACTGCGCGGGAGCAGGGTGCCTGCTCATGGTCGCTGTGCATGAGAGCATCGTTTTGAGCAGCCACAAGTGTGTGTGAGTGTGCACGTGTGTGTGAGTGTGGGCTGGTGAGTGTGCCTGTGTGTGCGTGCGTGCAAGCCGGGGAGGGCAGTGACCGCATGAGTGTCCGGGCGAGCACAAGGGCTGGACCCACTCACGTTGTGCTGGTTCCCAGCGTGCAGCCCAAGCCATGGAGGAGGCTGAAGCGAAGGTGGCCCTGCAGCGGGTGAGGATGGAGAACTGTGAGCTCCTGAATCTCCTGGAGACCCTGGAGGTGGAGCATGAGGCGCTGCAGAGCAGAAACTCCCACCTGACAGAGCAGCTGGCCAGGTGGGGTGATGCTGATGTCACTTGCTGTGGGGATGCAGGAGGCTGGGGAGGCTGGGCTGCGAACGATGGGAGAGGAAGGGGAGGCTGGTGGTAAGGCTGGTGCTGGGCAGATCTGAGGGTGCCGCATTGCTGCAGGCTGCAGAGGCCCAGGAAGGTGGCCGAGCAGCCCGAAGGGCTGCTGGCTGAGGTGAGCAAGCTGCGGGAGCAGCTGGAGCAAAGCCAGCAGGAGAGGGGCTGCTGCAGGGAGCTGCTGCGGTATCTGGTAAGCGTGGAGAGCTGCTGGTTCATGGGCTTGGGGCAGCCCCATCTGCAGGGCTGCTCAGGGCCTTGTGTGCCCTGCTCTGAAGCCCTGCTGTGTGCCTTTTCCATGCAGCAGGAGGAGAAGCAGGAGCTGCAGGACACTGCCCAAAAGCTTCTGGTGGAGAACTGTGCCCTCGGGCAGCAGCACTACAGATGCCGCCAGGAGCTGCAGGGCCTGGAGCAGCTGCTGCCGCATCTGGGGGTGAGCTGGGGTGGGGGCCTCTGCCAGTCCCCTGGTGCCCACAGAGCTGGGTGCCAGAGGGGAGCCAGTGGCAAGGGGCAGTGCTGGAGCAGGAGAAGAGTGCCGAGAACACCGGAAGGGCACAGGGCCTGGGACGTGCTGCCAGGAGGAGATCTCTTGGGAGACACACTGTGCCCTGATGGGTGCTCCTCTTCCTCTCCTCTCCTCTTCCTCTGCTCTCCTGCAGGAACGCTTGCAGGCAGCCCAGCAGGAGCGAGCTGTGAGGCTGCGGGAGCTGGACGAGGTACAGGGCAGAGGGAGAGTGCTGGTGGCAGTGTGCATGGCAGCGAGC
Source organism: Rhea pennata (assembly GCF_028389875.1). Classification (NCBI taxonomy): domain Eukaryota; kingdom Metazoa; phylum Chordata; class Aves; order Rheiformes; family Rheidae; genus Rhea; species Rhea pennata. The sequence continues at coordinate 3,597,937 of NC_084702.1, read as the reverse complement.
CGGCGCTGGGGTCGATGCACCCCACGGCCTCTGGCAGCGATGGGTGTGGACAGCGTTGGTGTCAGGAGCCGGGTTCCGTGCTGGTCCTTTCCCGGCCTGGTCTGTCACCCACCCTGCCTGCAGCCTGGGGCTGGGGGACTGCGAGGGGCCAGAGCCCTGGGGTTGGATGGGGCAGGGGCTGCCCAGGTGCCAGCCGCCCTCCCTGCAGCCTATGCCCCGTGTCCTGCAGGAGAAAGAGCGCTTGGGCCAGCTGAAGGAGCAGCTGCATCAGCAGCAGGAGCGAGTCAAGGTAGTGCCCAGGGGCCAGGGCGGAGGAAGGCTGGTGGATGCCCACCGGCCGGCTGCTTTGGCGAGGCTGTAGCAGGCACACACAGCGTGACCTTCCCTCTACCAGGCGCTGCATGCTGCAGTTCGGCAGCTCCGGGAGGAAGTGGAGGAGCTGGAGCTGCAGAATGCCTAGTGAGCGGGGACGGGGCCACCTCTGCCCTGCGAGCTCGGCAGGGGCTGGGTGCCGCAGCTGGCTCCCGTGCCAGCTGCAGGCAGCATCTGGGAGTCTACGGAGCATGTGGCAGGCCAGGCGAGTCTGATCCCTGCTGGGGATCCCCAGCGGTCAGTGGTGGTCCAAGGAAGCCCTGTTGCCTGCAGCAATCAGCAGATGCAGATGGAGGCTGAGGTGGAGGGAGCTGTGCTGCCAGAGCTGGTGGAAGCCCAGCTGGTAAGGGGTAGAGGCAGAGCCAAGGGCTGCCACGACTGGCCAGCGGGGTCTTGCTGGGCTCAGGGGTGCCGTGCAGCCCCATGCAGCCCCACAAGTGTCCTTTTTTGGTGTTGACTTGCAGGAGAGGGAGGAGAAGGCAAAGAGGTGGGTCATCGGTACCTGGCTGCAGTGAGTTGCTCGAGTCCCTTGTTGCGACCCTGGGGCCCAAATGTGAGCAGCTGTGCAGCAAGTGGGACTCACCCTGGGGGGTCCTGCTCACTGGCTGTGGGCTTTGCAGCTGGGAAATAGGCCCCAGGAGTGTCTTCATGGTTCCGGGCTTCCTTCTGGGCGGGCTGAGGTGGCTCTTTGGCAAGGCTCCCCGAGGAGGGAGCGGCGAGCAGTGTGTGCAGGGCAGATGGTGGGCTTCCCTGAAGGCAGCGTTGGCGGTGGGGCAGGCAAGGGCTGGGATGCACCTGCCGTGCCCCAACTCCCACCCTCTGCTGTCCCTCAGGAGACTCTGCGTGCTCTTTGTCTGCCTGGAGCTGGTGGTGGGCGCCGTGGTGGGCGCTGTGGTGTTCTACGCCTTCAGGTATGACCAGGAGCTCCTCTACCGGCTGCTGCTGTGGCTCCTCCCCGAGCAGTACTACGTGCATCTCGCGTACCTGCTGGGAGAGAGCCTGCGCCTGTGGAGCGAGGGGCTGCTGCCATCCTGACAGCCACTGCAGCCCCGCATCTCCAGCGGCCTCTACCTCCCAGAGCTGCAGGGCGAGCACAGAATAAAAGGTCCTTGGTGCCCCCCTTGGAGCAGTCGCATGTGCTTTGTGCATGCCCAGGGAGAAGACCTTTGGGCTGGGGCGGTGGGTGGTGGGCAGGGATTGCGAGGGGACTGCCGGCAAGGGCGAGACGCGTGTGAGCAAGGGGGGCGAGCGTGTGCCGCCTTGTGGGCTGCCGCCGTGGTGGGGAGCAGGGCTGGGCCTGGAGTGCTGGGGGCCAAGCTGCCCACTCACCGTGGGTGGCCAAAGGAGGTGAGGGCTGGCAAGGCTGTGGGGCTGCGGTAGGGGAGCAGGAGAGCCCTTGGAGGGCTGCTCGGGGCCCAAGGGGCTTTCTGCCCACAGCTGCACACAGGGATGTGCCTGTCACCTGGGAAAGGTGTGGGAGATGCTGTGCCCACAAGGCCTCCTGGAGACAGGCTGAAGGGCGGCTCTGGTGGGATGGGGAGAGACTCTTGTGTCAAAGCCAGCAGGAAGCAGCATTTCTATGCAGGAACTGCTCGCCCGAGTGGGGCTGTGCTGGGGAAGGGGCAAGAAGGCAGCTGCAAGCCTATGTTGCGGGGGTGGGGGTGGCAGACCCAGAGCAGAGCCTGCAACACTGTGAGGGCAGGGCTACTCCACTGCGGGTATGGCCAATGTGTGGGGCATAGGCCTGGAGGCAGAAGAGCTGCTGAGAGCTGGTTCCAGGGTAAAGCAGAGGTGCAAACCTCTTTGGGTTGCTTGCCCTGAGAAGGTGTGCAGCTCCTGGGACTAAAGCAGGAGGCTTTCCAGGATGCTTTGGGGTCAGTCAAGGTGTTTTTCCCTTGGGAACACCCCTCAGTGCCAACCACTCTCCATATGCTTTTGGGGTGTAACAAGCGCTTTGAGGAGGTCAGCCAAGTCTGGGGAGCCCTGGACTGGATGTACTTGTCAATGCACCGAGGGGGAGCACAGCCCCACAGGAAGGCTGCCAAGGTTCCCAAGTGCTAGAAACAGGTCTGCCAGGAAGCTGTCTTCTCATGGTCTCAACAGGTCTCCCCAGAGTCTTTTCCCGAGGTGGGTTTTGGGGGAGAGGGTGCTCTGAGGTGGTTCTTCGCTTTTTGCTTGTCTCTTTGGTTTGGTTGGGTCTGGCTTGGTGGGCTTCAGCTTTGGTTTGCATTGGCAAAACTAGTCCCTCTCTGTAGCCAGAGTGACCTGCTCTGGGGCTTGCTCTGATCTCACTGAGGAGAGGCTGTACAGTTCGTTAAAGCAGCTCTGGTTGCCTTCTGCGCCCACTGGGTGGGGCGTGGGTCAGCGGGGTTTAGCTTGAATGCCCCCTCACCTTGCCCAAAGAAAGCAAGTAAAGGACACAGAGAAAAAGAAATCAACGGATAAAGGAGTCATTGCCTTGTGCCCTTGAAGTGAGTGTGGGTCGTCTTGCAGTTCCAGCCCACAAGTCGGAGCTACTAAGTCCCTGGCCAAGACTTGCAATGCACTGCCACGTGTATTCTCCAAGGCTTGGGACTGTCTTGCCCCCCAGGGTGCTCTCTGTGGCCCGTGGCCGTCCCGAGGTTGTCTCGGAATCACTGTGACTCCTGGCCAAGTGCAGTGGGATGCCCAGAGGGCCTGGCAGCCCTGCGAACACTGACTGTTCTGATGCTTTGTAGCGGGTGCAGTAAGCTGCAGGTAGCTTGCTGACAGACCTGTGTGTGTTTGCACGTGTGTGCCTGGGTGTGCGCAGGCACGCACACATTCCCACAGCACTTACAGGGAATGCGAGCTGCCAAGAAGGAACAAGTCTTTTCATTCCCAAGACACTGCTAGTTAGTTTTTATAGGCTGGAAACAGGAAGAGGCAGGATATTCAAGAGCTTCCCCTGCGTGCCTATTCTTACTCAGCACGAGTGGCAGCAAGTCCACCGGTGCAGCTCGGAGCTTGCTATTGAAACCCCTGTTCAGGTTTTCTGCGGAAGAGACCAAAAGGCCCCAGAATTCTGCAACACACTGACTGGACCTGATATTCAGCACACGTGCATCCACTGCCTGGGATTTCCTCTGAAAGAAGAGTGTTGAAGCCCAGCTACATCCTGCTCGCTCTGCTCCAAAGGCAGTCACAAGATGGCGAGGACCATCTCCTCCTGGTGCTACCTGGTCGCCGTCTCGGAGAGAGAGCCTGACCAACCTCTTGTCTCCAGGAGATGCCGTCCCTGTGCCCCACCAATGACCCCAACAACAGAGGAAGGCTTGGGGCAGATGGGCAAAGGCGAGGTGCCCCTGCAGCTCAGGCAGAGTGTAGCATGTGCCTCACCAGTCACAGCTGAGAACTGATGTTTATCTCAATGCACAAGGCACCAGCCAAGGACCTCTGTGTTAGGGAAGGGTAAGCAGCTGTATCTGTTGAGTGGATCCACAGGTGTAAATATTTCTTGCTGAGCTGAGCAAAGGAATGTGAAGGTCTCCCTGAGATTATGCAGACCAGCATGAGGGAAGGTCGTACATGGCTCAGCCCAACAGAGAGGGTGAAAGCTGAACAACTGACAAAGGGACTGTGGGGAGAGCACAGGCTTGAGCTGGCGTCAACCCACGTCTGCCTTCCTGGGCAGGCAGGGGCGGCGCAGCGTCGTGCCAGCGAGCATGTTATAATCACGTTGGTGTTGTGACTGACCTATGTAAGTGTACGTTTATATTGTGATTTTGGTATATTGCTGCATGGCTCTGCTAAATCAAAAATCCCCTGTAACATCATGTATCTTCAAGGGAAGCTTTGATATTAAACACTGCAGTCTCTGTGTTTGGAATACCTAAAAGCATCTGGTCGGAGAGCACTGGACTCTGGCATGAATCAGCTTAAAGGACAAGTTGTTCCCAAGGGTGACTATTTTTTTTTCCTATTGCTAGCATTTGGGGAATACCAGGAGTTCTGATTTAAGGTTACAGTGGTGCCTCACACTGAGGGGTGGAGGGCAGTGACAAGACCATCTGTGGACAGGAGTGCTGCCATGAAAGGGTTTGTAAACCTTATGAAGAGTAAGAAAGGATGGGAAGAGCCAGCTGACAACATTGAAAACTTGAAGAAAGAGCAAGCCTTTGCTGGTTGTTAGAAAGGTGCCTGCGAGCAGCAGCGGGAAAGTTGGAAAAGGAGACCTGTAAGAATAACATGCAAGAAAGAGAGAAAGAAACAGTTATGAAAGAGGACATGATGTATAAAGCAAGTTGCACCGAGTGAGAAATGCAGAAGAGGTTCTTAGAACTGCAGACCCATGGCACAGCCCATGCGCCCCACAGCATAGGCGTCCTTACTGCGGTCTGCTCCACTGGAGCCTATTACAGGAACCGCCGCAACGCATACTGTTAGAAACGAGATATGCCAATTCAAGATCGATGATTACATGAGTAAGATTTATTGATGCACAACTGCAATTGCAGGTGCGCTCCTAGGCAGAGGCCGCGGGCAAGGAGTCCTCGCGTCAGGACTGGCACCTCCCGAGAGCTCCCGCCCTTCACCCGCCTCAGCTCCTCATTGGCCGACGATGCTGAGCTCACAGTCTCCGTGCTGCATGGGGTGAGCTTTGCCTGGCGTCTCAGCCTCCCTTATAAGGGGATGAACCACCTGTCGGCTCCCTATTGGCTAATAAACATGTCGCAGCGAAAGCCCTTTTGCAGGCCGCCATCTCCTTTTTATCTCTAAGAGTCTGCAAGGTGGCGCTCGCCGCAGCTCAGGTTAGGTTACCAGCTTACCTGTTTGTCCCAACTTTGAAGTTATCTAACGTTCCTGTAAAAGCAAGGCAGCGAGGAGCTGTGGCTGGTGCTGGCTGGTGCGTGGAGGTGGGCAACAGCTCTGGGCGCTCGTCGCCAGAGCCGACGCTGCCTGTGCTTCCGCTTGCTCTGCCTGCCAGAGGTGGCCGGGCTCCCTGAGAGCGGGGCACGCTTGCAGAGACGAGGTGAGCTGCGTGCGGCATGTGCTGCACGGGCCAGGCCATGGGCTGGGGGCAGTGGGGCTTGGGGAGCTGTTGGGGCTACAGCTGCAGCATGCCTGCCCACGGGCAAGGGCTGTACCTGTGCCGGCATGCATGCCCCTGGCATGACTGCGCGGGAGCAGGGTGCCTGCTCATGGTCGCTGTGCATGAGAGCATCGTTTTGAGCAGCCACAAGTGTGTGTGAGTGTGCACGTGTGTGTGAGTGTGGGCTGGTGAGTGTGCCTGTGTGTGCGTGCGTGCAAGCCGGGGAGGGCAGTGACCGCATGAGTGTCCGGGCGAGCACAAGGGCTGGACCCACTCACGTTGTGCTGGTTCCCAGCGTGCAGCCCAAGCCATGGAGGAGGCTGAAGCGAAGGTGGCCCTGCAGCGGGTGAGGATGGAGAACTGTGAGCTCCTGAATCTCCTGGAGACCCTGGAGGTGGAGCATGAGGCGCTGCAGAGCAGAAACTCCCACCTGACAGAGCAGCTGGCCAGGTGGGGTGATGCTGATGTCACTTGCTGTGGGGATGCAGGAGGCTGGGGAGGCTGGGCTGCGAACGATGGGAGAGGAAGGGGAGGCTGGTGGTAAGGCTGGTGCTGGGCAGATCTGAGGGTGCCGCATTGCTGCAGGCTGCAGAGGCCCAGGAAGGTGGCCGAGCAGCCCGAAGGGCTGCTGGCTGAGGTGAGCAAGCTGCGGGAGCAGCTGGAGCAAAGCCAGCAGGAGAGGGGCTGCTGCAGGGAGCTGCTGCGGTATCTGGTAAGCGTGGAGAGCTGCTGGTTCATGGGCTTGGGGCAGCCCCATCTGCAGGGCTGCTCAGGGCCTTGTGTGCCCTGCTCTGAAGCCCTGCTGTGTGCCTTTTCCATGCAGCAGGAGGAGAAGCAGGAGCTGCAGGACACTGCCCAAAAGCTTCTGGTGGAGAACTGTGCCCTCGGGCAGCAGCACTACAGATGCCGCCAGGAGCTGCAGGGCCTGGAGCAGCTGCTGCCGCATCTGGGGGTGAGCTGGGGTGGGGGCCTCTGCCAGTCCCCTGGTGCCCACAGAGCTGGGTGCCAGAGGGGAGCCAGTGGCAAGGGGCAGTGCTGGAGCAGGAGAAGAGTGCCGAGAACACCGGAAGGGCACAGGGCCTGGGACGTGCTGCCAGGAGGAGATCTCTTGGGAGACACACTGTGCCCTGATGGGTGCTCCTCTTCCTCTCCTCTCCTCTTCCTCTGCTCTCCTGCAGGAACGCTTGCAGGCAGCCCAGCAGGAGCGAGCTGTGAGGCTGCGGGAGCTGGACGAGGTACAGGGCAGAGGGAGAGTGCTGGTGGCAGTGTGCATGGCAGCGAGCCGGCGCTGGGGTCGATGCACCCCACGGCCTCTGGCAGCGATGGGTGTGGACAGCGTTGGTGTCAGGAGCCGGGTTCCGTGCTGGTCCTTTCCCGGCCTGGTCTGTCACCCACCCTGCCTGCAGCCTGGGGCTGGGGGACTGCGAGGGGCCAGAGCCCTGGGGTTGGATGGGACAGGGGCTGCCCAGGTGCCAGCCGCCCTCCCTGCAGCCTATGCCCCGTGTCCTGCAGGAGAAAGAGCGCTTGGGCCAGCTGAAGGAGCAGCTGCATCAGCAGCAGGAGCGAGTCAAGGTAGTGCCCAGGGGCCAGGGCGGAGGAAGGCTGGTGGATGCCCACCGGCCGGCTGCTTTGGCGAGGCTGTAGCAGGCACACACAGCGTGACCTTCCCTCTACCAGGCGCTGCATGCTGCAGTTCGGCAGCTCCGGGAGGAAGTGGAGGAGCTGGAGCTGCAGAATGCCTAGTGAGCGGGGACGGGGCCACCTCTGCCCTGCGAGCTCGGCAGGGGCTGGGTGCCGCAGCTGGCTCCCGTGCCAGCTGCAGGCAGCATCTGGGAGTCTACGGAGCATGTGGCAGGCCAGGCGAGTCTGATCCCTGCTGGGGATCCCCAGCGGTCAGTGGTGGTCCAAGGAAGCCCTGTTGCCTGCAGCAATCAGCAGATGCAGATGGAGGCTGAGGTGGAGGGAGCTGTGCTGCCAGAGCTGGTGGAAGCCCAGCTGGTAAGGGGTAGAGGCAGAGCCAAGGGCTGCCACGACTGGCCAGCGGGGTCTTGCTGGGCTCAGGGGTGCCGTGCAGCCCCATGCAGCCCCACAAGTGTCCTTTTTTGGTGTTGACTTGCAGGAGAGGGAGGAGAAGGCAAAGAGGTGGGTCATCGGTACCTGGCTGCAGTGAGTTGCTCGAGTCCCTTGTTGCGACCCTGGGGCCCAAATGTGAGCAGCTGTGCAGCAAGTGGGACTCACCCTGGGGGGTCCTGCTCACTGGCTGTGGGCTTTGCAGCTGGGAAATAGGCCCCAGGAGTGTCTTCATGGTTCCGGGCTTCCTTCTGGGCGGGCTGAGGTGGCTCTTTGGCAAGGCTCCCCGAGGAGGGAGCGGCGAGCAGTGTGTGCAGGGCAGATGGTGGGCTTCCCTGAAGGCAGCGTTGGCGGTGGGGCAGGCAAGGGCTGGGATGCACCTGCCGTGCCCCAACTCCCACCCTCTGCTGTCCCTCAGGAGACTCTGCGTGCTCTTTGTCTGCCTGGAGCTGGTGGTGGGCGCCGTGGTGGGCGCTGTGGTGTTCTACGCCTTCAGGTATGACCAGGAGCTCCTCTACCGGCTGCTGCTGTGGCTCCTCCCCGAGCAGTACTACGTGCATCTCGCGTACCTGCTGGGAGAGAGCCTGCGCCTGTGGAGCGAGGGGCTGCTGCCATCCTGACAGCCACTGCAGCCCCGCATCTCCAGCGGCCTCTACCTCCCAGAGCTGCAGGGCGAGCACAGAATAAAAGGTCCTTGGTGCCCCCCTTGGAGCAGTCGCATGTGCTTTGTGCATGCCCAGGGAGAAGACCTTTGGGCTGGGGCGGTGGGTGGTGGGCAGGGATTGCGAGGGGACTGCCGGCAAGGGCGAGACGCGTGTGAGCAAGGGGGGCGAGCGTGTGCCGCCTTGTGGGCTGCCGCCGTGGTGGGGAGCAGGGCTGGGCCTGGAGTGCTGGGGGCCAAGCTGCCCACTCACCGTGGGTGGCCAAAGGAGGTGAGGGCTGGCAAGGCTGTGGGGCTGCGGTAGGGGAGCAGGAGAGCCCTTGGAGGGCTGCTCGGGGCCCAAGGGGCTTTCTGCCCACAGCTGCACACAGGGATGTGCCTGTCACCTGGGAAAGGTGTGGGAGATGCTGTGCCCACAAGGCCTCCTGGAGACAGGCTGAAGGGCGGCTCTGGTGGGATGGGGAGAGACTCTTGTGTCAAAGCCAGCAGGAAGCAGCATTTCTATGCAGGAACTGCTCGCCCGAGTGGGGCTGTGCTGGGGAAGGGGCAAGAAGGCAGCTGCAAGCCTATGTTGCGGGGGTGGGGGTGGCAGACCCAGAGCAGAGCCTGCAACACTGTGAGGGCAGGGCTACTCCACTGCGGGTATGGCCAATGTGTGGGGCATAGGCCTGGAGGCAGAAGAGCTGCTGAGAGCTGGTTCCAGGGTAAAGCAGAGGTGCAAACCTCTTTGGGTTGCTTGCCCTGAGAAGGTGTGCAGCTCCTGGGACTAAAGCAGGAGGCTTTCCAGGATGCTTTGGGGTCAGTCAAGGTGTTTTTCCCTTGGGAACACCCCTCAGTGCCAACCACTCTCCATATGCTTTTGGGGTGTAACAAGCGCTTTGAGGAGGTCAGCCAAGTCTGGGGAGCCCTGGACTGGATGTACTTGTCAATGCACCGAGGGGGAGCACAGCCCCACAGGAAGGCTGCCAAGGTTCCCAAGTGCTAGAAACAGGTCTGCCAGGAAGCTGTCTTCTCATGGTCTCAACAGGTCTCCCCAGAGTCTTTTCCCGAGGTGGGTTTTGGGGGAGAGGGTGCTCTGAGGTGGTTCTTCGCTTTTTGCTTGTCTCTTTGGTTTGGTTGGGTCTGGCTTGGTGGGCTTCAGCTTTGGTTTGCATTGGCAAAACTAGTCCCTCTCTGTAGCCAGAGTGACCTGCTCTGGGGCTTGCTCTGATCTCACTGAGGAGAGGCTGTACAGTTCGTTAAAGCAGCTCTGGTTGCCTTCTGCGCCCACTGGGTGGGGCGTGGGTCAGCGGGGTTTAGCTTGAATGCCCCCTCACCTTGCCCAAAGAAAGCAAGTAAAGGACACAGAGAAAAAGAAATCAACGGATAAAGGAGTCATTGCCTTGTGCCCTTGAAGTGAGTGTGGGTCGTCTTGCAGTTCCAGCCCACAAGTCGGAGCTACTAAGTCCCTGGCCAAGACTTGCAATGCACTGCCACGTGTATTCTCCAAGGCTTGGGACTGTCTTGCCCCCCAGGGTGCTCTCTGTGGCCCGTGGCCGTCCCGAGGTTGTCTCGGAATCACTGTGACTCCTGGCCAAGTGCAGTGGGATGCCCAGAGGGCCTGGCAGCCCTGCGAACACTGACTGTTCTGATGCTTTGTAGCGGGTGCAGTAAGCTGCAGGTAGCTTGCTGACAGACCTGTGTGTGTTTGCACGTGTGTGCCTGGGTGTGCGCAGGCACGCACACATTCCCACAGCACTTACAGGGAATGCGAGCTGCCAAGAAGGAACAAGTCTTTTCATTCCCAAGACACTGCTAGTTAGTTTTTATAGGCTGGAAACAGGAAGAGGCAGGATATTCAAGAGCTTCCCCTGCGTGCCTATTCTTACTCAGCACGAGTGGCAGCAAGTCCACCGGTGCAGCTCGGAGCTTGCTATTGAAACCCCTGTTCAGGTTTTCTGCGGAAGAGACCAAAAGGCCCCAGAATTCTGCAACACACTGACTGGACCTGATATTCAGCACACGTGCATCCACTGCCTGGGATTTCCTCTGAAAGAAGAGTGTTGAAGCCCAGCTACATCCTGCTCGCTCTGCTCCAAAGGCAGTCACAAGATGGCGAGGACCATCTCCTCCTGGTGCTACCTGGTCGCCGTCTCGGAGAGAGAGCCTGACCAACCTCTTGTCTCCAGGAGATGCCGTCCCTGTGCCCCACCAATGACCCCAACAACAGAGGAAGGCTCGGGGCAGATGGGCAAAGGCGAGGTGCCCCTGCAGCTCAGGCAGAGTGTAGCATGTGCCTCACCAGTCACAGCTGAGAACTGATGTTTATCTCAATGCACAAGGCACCAGCCAAGGACCTCTGTGTTAGGGAAGGGTAAGCAGCTGTATCTGTTGAGTGGATCCACAGGTGTAAATATTTCTTGCTGAGCTGAGCAAAGGAATGTGAAGGTCTCCCTGAGATTATGCAGACCAGCATGAGGGAAGGTCGTACGTGGCTCAGCCCAACAGAGAGGGTGAAAGCTGAACAACTGACAAAGGGACTGTGGGGAGAGCACAGGCTTGAGCTGGCGTCAACCCACGTCTGCCTTCCTGGGCAGGCAGGGGCGGCGCAGCGTCGTGCCAGTGAGCATGTTATAATCACGTTGGTGTTGTGACTGACCTATGTAAGTGTACGTTTATATTGTGATTTTGGTATATTGCTGCATGGCTCTGCTAAATCAAAAATCCCCTGTAACATCATGTATCTTCAAGGGAAGCTTTGATATTAAACACTGCAGTCTCTGTGTTTGGAATACCTAAAAGCATCTGGTCGGAGAGCACTGGACTCTGGCATGAATCAGCTTAAAGGACAAGTTGTTCCCAAGGGTGACTATTTTTTTTCCTATTGCTAGCATTCGGGGAATACCAGGAGTTCTGATTTAAGGTTACAGTGGTGCCTCACACTGAGGGGTGGAGGGCAGTGACAAGACCATCTGTGGACGGGAGTGCTGCCATGAAAGGGTTTGTAAACCTTATGAAGAGTAAGAAAGGATGGGAAGAGCCAGCTGACAACATTGAAAACTTGAAGAAAGAGCAAGCCTTTCCTGGTTGTTAGAAAGGTGCCTGCGAGCAGCAGCGGGAAAGTTGGAAAAGGAGACCTGTAAGAATAACATGCAAGAAAGAGAGAAAGAAACAGTTATGAAAGAGGACATGATGTATAAAGCAAGTTGCACCGAGTGAGAAATGCAGAAGAGGTTCTTAGAACTGCAGACCCATGGCACAGCCCATGCGCCCCACAGCATAGGCGTCCTTACTGCGGTCTGCTCCACTGGAGCTTATTACAGGAACCGCCGCAACGCATACTGTTAGAAACGAGATATGCCAATTCAAGATCGATGATTACATGAGTAAGATTTATTGATGCACAACTGCAATTGCAGGTGCGCTCCTAGGCAGAGGCCGCGGGCAAGGAGTCCTCGCGTCAGGACTGGCACCTCCCGAGAGCTCCCGCCCTTCACCCGCCTCAGCTCCTCATTGGCCGACGATGCTGAGCTCACAGTCTCCGTGCTGCATGGGGTGAGCTTTGCCTGGCGTCTCAGCCTCCCTTATAAGGGGATGAACCACCTGTCGGCTCCCTATTGGCTAATAAACATTTTGCAGCGAAAGCCCTTTTGCAGGCCGCCATCTCCTTTTTATCTCCAAGAGTCTGCAAGGTGGCGCTCGCCGCAGCTCAGGTTAGGTTACCAGCTTACCTGTTTGTCCCAACTTTGAAGTTATCTAACGTTCCTGTAAAAGCAAGGCAGCGAGGAGCTGTGGCTGGTGCTGGCTGGTGCGCGGAGGTGGGCAACAGCTCTGGGCGCTCGTCGCCAGAGCCGACGCTGCCTGTGCTTCCGCTTGCCCTGCCTGCCAGAGGTGGCTGGGCTCCCTGAGAGCGGGGCACGCTTGCAGAGAGGAGGTGAGCTGCGTGCGGCATGTGCTGCACGGGCCGGGCCATGGGCTGGGGGCGGTGGGGCTTGGGGAGCTGTTGGGGCTACAGCTGCAGCATGCCTGCCCACGGGCAAGGGCTGTACGTGTGCCAGCGCGCACGACCTTGGCATGACTGCGCGGGAGCAGGGTGCCTGCTCATGGTCCCTGTGCACGAGAGCATTGTTTTGAGCAGCCACAAGTGTGTGTGAGTGTGCACGTGTGTGTGAGTGTGGGCTGGTGAGTGTGCCTGTGTGTGCGTGCGTGCAAGCTGGGGAGGGCAGTGACCGCATGAGTGTCTGGGCGAGCACAAGGGCTCGACCCACTCACGTTGTGCTGGTTCCCAGCGTGCAGCCCAAGCCATGGAGGTGGCTGAAGCGAAGGTGGCCCTGCAGCGGGTGAGGATGGAGAACTGTGAGCTCCTGAATCTCCTGGAGACCCTGGAGGTGGAGCATGAGGCGCTGCAGAGCAGAAACTCCCACCTGACAGAGCAGCTGGCCAGGTGGGGTGATGCTGATGTCACTTGCTGTGGGGATGCAGGAGGCTGGGGAGGCTGGGCTGCGAACGATGGGAGAGGAAGGGGAGGCTGGTGGTAAGGCTGGTGCTTGGCAGGTCTAAGGGTGCCGCATTGCTGCAGGCTGCAGAGGCCCAGGAAGGTGGCCGAGCAGCCCGAAGGGCTGCTGGCTGAGGTGAGCAAGCTGCGGGAGCAGCTGGAGCAAAGCCAGCAGGAGAGGGGCTGCTGCAGGGAGCTGCTGCGGTATCTGGTAAGCGTGGAGAGCTGCTGGTTCATGGGCTTGGGGCAGCCCCATCTGCAGGGCTGCTCAGGGCCTTGTGTGCCCTGCTCTGAAGCCCTGCTGTGTGCCTTTTCCATGCAGCAGGAGGAGAAGCAGGAGCTGCAGGACACTGCCCAAAAGCTTCTGGTGGAGAACTGTGCCCTCGGGCAGCAGCACTACAGATGCCGCCAGGAGCTGCAGGGCCTGGAGCAGCTGCTGCCGCATCTGGGGGTGAGCTGGGGTGGGGGCCTCTGCCAGTCCCCTGGTGCCCACAGAGCTGGGTGCCAGAGGGGAGCCAGTGGCAAGGGGCAGTGCTGGAGCAGGAGAAGAGTGCCGAGAACACCGGAAGGGCACAGGGCCTGGGACGTGCTGCCAGGAGGAGATCTCTTGGGAGACACACTGTGCCCTGATGGGTGCTCCTCTTCCTCTCCTCTCCTCTTCCTCTGCTCTCCTGCAGGAACGCTTGCAGGCAGCCCAGCAGGAGCGAGCTGTGAGGCTGCGGGAGCTGGACGAGGTACAGGGCAGAGGGAGAGTGCTGGTGGCAGTGTGCATGGCAGCGAGCCGGCGCTGGGGTCGATGCACCCCACGGCCTCTGGCAGCGATGGGTGTGGACAGCGTTGGTGTCAGGAGCCGAGTTCCGTGCTGGCCCTTTCCCGGCCTGGTCTGTCACCCACCCTGCCTGCAGCCTGGGGCTGGGGGACTGCGAGGGGCCAGAGCCCTGGGGTTGGATGGGGCAGGGGCTGCCCAGGTGCCAGCCGCCCTCCCTGCAGCCTATGCCCCGTGTCCTGCAGGAGAAAGAGCGCTTGGGCCAGCTGAAGGAGCAGCTGCATCAGCAGCAGGAGCGAGTCAAGGTAGTGCCCAGGGGCCAGGGCGGAGGGAGGCTGGTGGATGCCCACCGGCCGGCTGCTTTGGCGAGGCTGTAGCAGGCACACACAGCGTGACCTTCCCTCTACCAGGCGCTGCATGCTGCAGTTCGGCAGCTCCGGGAGGAAGTGGAGGAGCTGGAGCTGCAGAATGCCTAGTGAGCGGGGACGGGGCCACCTCTGCCCTGCGAGCTCGGCAGGGGCTGGGTGCCGCAGCTGGCTCCCGTGCCAGCTGCAGGCAGCATCTGGGAGTCTACGGAGCATGTGGCAGGCCAGGCGAGTCTGATCCCTGCTGGGGATCCCCAGCGGTCAGTGGTGGTCCAAGGAAGCCCTGTTGCCTGCAGCAATCAGCAGATGCAGATGGAGGCTGAGGTGGAGGGAGCTGTGCTGCCAGAGCTGGTGGAAGCCCAGCTGGTAAGGGGTAGAGGCAGAGCCAAGGGCTGCCACGACTGGCCAGCGGGGTCTTGCTGGGCTCAGGGGTGCCGTGCAGCCCCATGCAGCCCCACAAGTGTCCTTTTTTGGTGTTGACTTGCAGGAGAGGGAGGAGAAGGCAAAGAGGTGGGGCATCGGTACCTGGCTGCAGTGAGTTGCTCGAGTCCCTTGTTGCGACCCTGGGGCCCAAATGTGAGCAGCTGTGCAGCAAGTGGGACTCACCCTGGGGGGTCCTGCTCACTGGCTGTGGGCTTTGCAGCTGGGAAATAGGCCCCAGGAGTGTCTTCATGGTTCCGGGCTTCCTTCTGGGCGGGCTGAGGTGGCTCTTTGGCAAGGCTCCCCGAGGAGGGAGCGGCGAGCAGTGTGTGCAGGGCAGATGGTGGGCTTCCCTGAAGGCAGCGTTGGCGGTGGGGCAGGCAAGGGCTGGGATGCACCTGCCGTGCCCCAACTCCCACCCTCTGCTGTCCCTCAGGAGACTCTGCGTGCTCTTTGTCTGCCTGGAGCTGGTGGTGGGCGCCGTGGTGGGCGCTGTGGTGTTCTACGCCTTCAGGTATGACCAGGAGCGCCTCTACCGGCTGCTGCTGTGGCTCCTCTCCGAGCAGTACTACGCGCATCTCGCGTACCTGCTGGGAGAGAGCCTGCGCCTGTGGAGCGAGGGGCTGCTGCCGTCCTGACAGCCACTGCAGCCCCGCATCTCCAGCGGCCTCTGCCTCCCGGAGCTGCAGGGCGAGCACAGAATAAAAGGTCCTTGGTGCCCCCCTTGGAGCAGTCGCATGTGCTTTGTGCATGCCCAGGGAGAAGACCTTTGGGCTGGGGCGGTGGGTGGTGGGCAGGGATTGCGAGGGGACTGCCGGCAAGGGCGAGACGCGTGTGAGCAAGGGGGGCGAGCGTGTGCCGCCTTGTGGGCTGCCGCCGTGGTGGGGAGCAGGGCTGGGCCTGGAGTGCTGGGGGCCAAGCTGCCCACTCACCGTGGGTGGGCGAAGGAGGTGAGGGCTGGCAAGGCTGTGGGGCTGTGGTAGGGGAGCAGGAGAGCCCTTGGAGGGCTGCTCGGGGCCCAAGGGGCTTTCTGCCCACAGCTGCACACAGGGATGTGCCTGTCACCTGGGAAAGGTGTGGGAGATGCTGTGCCCACAAGCCCTCCTGGAGACAGGCTGAAGGGCGGCTCTGGTGGGATGGGGAGAGACTCTTGTGTCAAAGCCAGCAGGAAGCAGCATTTCTATGCAGGAACTGCTCGCCCGAGTGGGGCTGTGCTGGGGAAGGGGCAAGAAGGCAGCTGCAAGCCTATGTTGCGGGGGTGGGGGTGGCAGACCCAGAGCAGAGCCTGCAACACTGTGAGGGCAGGGCTACTCCACTGCGGGTATGGCCAATGTGTGGGGCATAGGCCTGGAGGCAGAAGAGCTGCTGAGAGCTGGTTCCAGGGTAAAGCAGAGGTGCAAACCTCTTTGGGTTGCTTGCCCTGAGAAGGTGTGCAGCTCCTGGGACTAAAGCAGGAGGCTTTCCAGGATGCTTTGGGGTCAGTCAAGGTGTTTTTCCCTTGGGAACACCCCTCAGTGCCAACCACTCTCCATATGCTTTTGGGGTGTAACAAGCGCTTTGAGGAGGTCAGCCAAGTCTGGGGAGCCCTGGACTGGATGTACTTGTCAATGCACCGAGGGGGAGCACAGCCCCACAGGAAGGCTGCCAAGGTTCCCAAGTGCTAGAAACAGGTCTGCCAGGAAGCTGTCTTCTCATGGTCTCAACAGGTCTCCCCAGAGTCTTTTCCCGAGGTGGGTTTTGGGGGAGAGGGTGCTCTGAGGTGGTTCTTCGCTTTTTGCTTGTCTCTTTGGTTTGGTTGGGTCTGGCTTGGTGGGCTTCAGCTTTGGTTTGCATTGGCAAAACTAGTCCCTCTCTGTAGCCAGAGTGACCTGCTCTGGGGCTTGCTCTGATCTCACTGAGGAGAGGCTGTACAGTTCGTTAAAGCAGCTCTGGTTGCCTTCTGCGCCCACTGGGTGGGGCGTGGGTCAGCGGGGTTTAGCTTGAATGCCCCCTCACCTTGCCCAAAGAAAGCAAGTAAAGGACACAGAGAAAAAGAAATCAACGGATAAAGGAGTCGTTGCCTTGTGCCCTTGAAGTGAGTGTGGGTCGTCTTGCAGTTCCAGCCCACAAGTCGGAGCTACTAAGTCCCTGGCCAAGACTTGCAATGCACTGCCACGTGTATTCTCCAAGGCTTGGGACTGTCTTGCCCCCCAGGGTGCTCTCTGTGGCCCGTGGCCGTCCCGAGGTTGTCTCGGAATCACTGTGACTCCTTGCCAAGTGCAGTGGGATGCCCAGAGGGCCTGGCAGCCCTGCTAACACTGACTGTTCTGATGCTTTGTAGCGGGTGCAGTAAGCTGCAGGTAGCTTGCTGACAGACCTGTGTGTGTTTGCACGTGTGTGCCTGGATGTGCGCAGGCACGCACACATTCCCACAGCACTTACAGGGAATGCGAGCTGCCAAGAAGGAACAAGTCTTTTCATTCCCAAGACACTGCTAGTTAGTTTTTATAGGCTGGAAACAGGAAGAGGCAGGATATTCAAGAGCTTCCCCTGCGTGCCTATTCTTACTCAGCACGAGTGGCAGCAAGTCCACCGGTGCAGCTCGGAGCTTGCTATTGAAACCCCTGTTCAGGTTTTCTGCGGAAGAGACCAAAAGGCCCCAGAATTCTGCAACACACTGACTGGACCTGATATTCAGCACACGTGCATCCACTGCCTGGGATTTCCTCTGAAAGAAGAGTGTTGAAGCCCAGCTACATCCTGCTCGCTCTGCTCCAAAGGCAGTCACAAGATGGCGAGGACCATCTCCTCCTGGTGCTACCTGGTCGCCGTCTCGGAGAGAGAGCCTGACCAACCTCTTGTCTCCAGGAGATGCCGTCCCTGTGCCCCACCAATGACCCCAACAACAGAGGAAGGCTTGGGGCAGATGGGCAAAGGCGAGGTGCCCCTGCAGCTCAGGCAGAGTGTAGCATGTGCCTCACCAGTCACAGCTGAGAACTGATGTTTATCTCAATGCACAAGGCACCAGCCAAGGACCTCTGTGTTAGGGAAGGGTAAGCAGCTGTATCTGTTGAGTGGATCCACAGGTGTAAATATTTCTTGCTGAGCTGAGCAAAGGAATGTGAAGGTCTCCCTGAGATTATGCAGACCAGCATGAGGGAAGGTCGTACGTGGCTCAGCCCAACAGAGAGGGTGAAAGCTGAACAACTGACAAAGGGACTGTGGGGAGAGCACAGGCTTGAGCTGGTGTCAACCCACGTCTGCCTTCCTGGGCAGGCAGGGGCGGCGCAGCGTCGTGCCAGCGAGCATGTTATAATCACGTTGGTGTTGTGACTGACCTATGTAAGTGTACGTTTATATTGTGATTTTGGTATATTGCTGCATGGCTCTGCTAAATCAAAAATCCCCTGTAACATCATGTATCTTCAAGGGAAGCTTTGATATTAAACACTGCAGTCTCTGTGTTTGGAATACCTAAAAGCATCTGGTCGGAGAGCACTGGACTCTGGCATGAATCAGCTTAAAGGACAAGTTGTTCCCAAGGGTGACTATTTTTTTTTCCTATTGCTAGCATTTGGGGAATACCAGGAGTTCTGATTTAAGGTTACAGTGGTGCCTCACACTGAGGGGTGGAGGGCAGTGACAAGACCATCTGTGGACAGGAGTGCTGCCATGAAAGGGTTTGTAAACCTTATGAAGAGTAAGAAAGGATGGGAAGAGCCAGCTGACAACATTGAAAACTTGAAGAAAGAGCAAGCCTTTGCTGGTTGTTAGAAAGGTGCCTGCGAGCAGCAGCGGGAAAGTTGGAAAAGGAGACCTGTAAGAATAACATGCAAGAAAGAGAGAAAGAAACAGTTATGAAAGAGGACATGATGTATAAAGCAAGTTGCACCGAGTGAGAAATGCAGAAGAGGTTCTTAGAACTGCAGACCCATGGCACAGCCCATGCGCCCCACAGCATAGGCGTCCTTACTGCGGTCTGCTCCACTGGAGCCTATTACAGGAACCGCCGCAACGCATACTGTTAGAAACGAGATATGCCAATTCAAGATCGATGATTACATGAGTAAGATTTATTGATGCACAACTGCAATTGCAGGTGCGCTCCTAGGCAGAGGCCGCGGGCAAGGAGTCCTCGCGTCAGGACTGGCACCTCCCGAGAGCTCCCGCCCTTCACCCGCCTCAGCTCCTCATTGGCCGACGATGCTGAGCTCACAGTCTCCGTGCTGCATGGGGTGAGCTTTGCCTGGCGTCTCAGCCTCCCTTATAAGGGGATGAACCACCTGTCGGCTCCCTATTGGCTAATAAACATTTTGCAGCGAAAGCCCTTTTGCAGGCCGCCATCTCCTTTTTATCTCCAAGAGTCTGCAAGGTGGCGCTCGCCGCAGCTCAGGTTAGGTTACCAGCTTACCTGTTTGTCCCAACTTTGAAGTTATCTAACGTTCCTGTAAAAGCAAGGCAGCGAGGAGCTGTGGCTGGTGCTGGCTGGTGCGTGGAGGTGGGCAACAGCTCTGGGCGCTCGTCGCCAGAGCCGACGCTGCCTGTGCTTCCGCTTGCCCTGCCTGCCAGAGGTGGCTGGGCTCCCTGAGAGCGGGGCACGCTTGCAGAGAGGAGGTGAGCTGCGTGCAGCATGTGCTGCACGGGCCGGGCCATGGGCTGGGGGCGGTGGGGCTTGGGGAGCTGTTGGGGCTACAGCTGCAGCATGCCTGCCCACGGGCAAGGGCTGTACGTGTGCCAGCGCGCATGCCCCTGGCATGACTGCGCGGGAGCAGGGTGCCTGCTCATGGTCCCTGTGCACGAGAGCATCGTTTTGAGCAGCCACAAGTGTGTGTGAGTGTGCACGTGTGTGTGAGTGTGGGCTGGTGAGTGTGCCTGTGTGTGCGTGCGTGCAAGCTGGGGAGGGCAGTGACCGCATGAGTGTCCGTGCGAGCACAAGGGCTGGACCCACTCACCTTGTGCTGGTTCCCAGCGTGCAGCCCAAGCCATGGAGGTGGCTGAAGCGAAGGTGGCCCTGCAGCGGGTGAGGATGGAGAACTGTGAGCTCCTGAATCTCCTGGAGACCCTGGAGGTGGAGCATGAGGCGCTGCAGAGCAGAAACTCCCACCTGACAGAGCAGCTGGCCAGGTGGGGTGATGCTGATGTCACTTGCTGTGGGGATGCAGGAGGCTGGGGAGGCTGGGCTGCGAACGATGGGAGAGGAAGGGGAGGCTGGTGGTAAGGCTGGTGCTGGGCAGATCTGAGGGTGCTGCATTGCTGCAGGCTGCAGAGGCCCAGGAAGGTGGCCGAGCAGCCCGAAGGGCTGCTGGCTGAGGTGAGCAAGCTGCGGGAGCAGCTGGAGCAAAGCCAGCAGGAGAGGGGCTGCTGCAGGGAGCTGCTGCGGTATCTGGTAAGCGTGGAGAGCTGCTGGTTCATGGGCTTGGGGCAGCCCCATCTGCAGGGCTGCTCAGGGCCTTGTGTGCCCTGCTCTGAAGCCCTGCTGTGTGTCTTTTCCATGCAGCAGGAGGAGAAGCAGGAGCTGCAGGACACTGCCCAAAAGCTTCTGGTGGAGAACTGTGCCCTCGGGCAGCAGCACTACAGATGCCGCCAGGAGCTGCAGGGCCTGGAGCAGCTGCTGCCGCATCTGGGGGTGAGCTGGGGTGGGGGCCTCTGCCAGTCCCCTGGTGCCCACAGAGCTGGGTGCCAGAGGGGAGCCAGTGGCAAGGGGCAGTGCTGGAGCAGGAGAAGAGTGCCAAGAACACCGGAAGGGCACAGGGCCTGGGACGTGCTGCCAGGAGGAGATCTCTTGGGAGACACACTGTGCCCTGATGGGTGCTCCTCTTCCTCTCCTCTCCTCTTCCTCTGCTCTCCTGCAGGAACGCTTGCAGGCAGCCCAGCAGGAGCGAGCTGTGAGGCTGCGGGAGCTGGACGAGGTACAGGGCAGAGGGAGAGTGCTGGTGGCAGTGTGCGTGGCAGCGAGCCGGCGCTGGGGTCGATGCACCCCACGGCCTTGGGCAGCAATGGGTGTGGACAGCGTTGGTGTCAGGAGCCGGGTTCCGTGCTGGCCCTTTCCCGGCCTGGTCTGTCACCCAACCTGCCTGCAGCCTGGGGCTGGGGGACTGCGAGGGGCCAGAGCCCTGGGGTTGGATGGGGCAGGGGCTGCCCAGGTGCCAGCCGCCCTCCCTGCAGCCTATGCCCCGTGTCCTGCAGGAGAAAGAGCGCTTGGGCCAGCTGAAGGAGCAGCTGCATCAGCAGCAGGAGCGAGTCAAGGTAGTGCCCAGGGGCCAGGGCGGAGGGAGGCTGGTGGATGCCCACCGGCCGGCTGCTTTGGCGAGGCTGTAGCAGGCACACACAGCGTGACCTTCCCTCTACCAGGCGCTGCATGCTGCAGTTCGGCAGCTCCGGGAGGAAGTGGAGGAGCTGGAGCTGCAGAATGCCTAGTGAGCGGGGACGGGGCCACCTCTGCCCTGCGAGCTCGGCAGGGGCTGGGTGCCGCAGCTGGCTCCCGTGCCAGCTGCAGGCAGCATCTGGGAGTCTACGGAGCATGTGGCAGGCCAGGCGAGTCTGATCCCTGCTGGGGATCCCCAGCGGTCAGTGGTGGTCCAAGGAAGCCCTGTTGCCTGCAGCAATCAGCAGATGCAGATGGAGGCTGAGGTGGAGGGAGCTGTGCTGCCAGAGCTGGTGGAAGCCCAGCTGGTAAGGGGTAGAGGCAGAGCCAAGGGCTGCCACGACTGGCCAGCGGGGTCTTGCTGGGCTCAGGGGTGCCGTGCAGCCCCATGCAGCCCCACAAGTGTCCTTTTTTGGTGTTGACTTGCAGGAGAGGGAGGAGAAGGCAAAGAGGTGGGGCATCGGTACCTGGCTGCAGTGAGTTGCTCGAGTCCCTTGTTGCGACCCTGGGGCCCAAATGTGAGCAGCTGTGCAGCAAGTGGGACTCACCCTGGGGGGTCCTGCTCACTGGCTGTGGGCTTTGCAGCTGGGAAATAGGCCCCAGGAGTGTCTTCATGGTTCCGGGCTTCCTTCTGGGCGGGCTGAGGTGGCTCTTTGGCAAGGCTCCCCGAGGAGGGAGCGGCGAGCAGTGTGTGCAGGGCAGATGGTGGGCTTCCCTGAAGGCAGCGTTGGCGGTGGGGCAGGCAAGGGCTGGGATGCACCTGCCGTGCCCCAACTCCCACCCTCTGCTGTCCCTCAGGAGACTCTGCGTGCTCTTTGTCTGCCTGGAGCTGGTGGTGGGCGCCGTGGTGGGCGCTGTGGTGTTCTACGCCTTCAGGTATGACCAGGAGCGCCTCTACCGGCTGCTGCTGTGGCTCCTCTCCGAGCAGTACTACGCGCATCTCGCGTACCTGCTGGGAGAGAGCCTGCGCCTGTGGAGCGAGGGGCTGCTGCCGTCCTGACAGCCACTGCAGCCCCGCATCTCCAGCGGCCTCTGCCTCCCGGAGCTGCAGGGCGAGCACAGAATAAAAGGTCCTTGGTGCCCCCCTTGGAGCAGTCGCATGTGCTTTGTGCATGCCCAGGGAGAAGACCTTTGGGCTGGGGCGGTGGGTGGTGGGCAGGGATTGCGAGGGGACTGCCGGCAAGGGCGAGACGCGTGTGAGCAAGGGGGGCGAGCGTGTGCCGCCTTGTGGGCTGCCGCCGTGGTGGGGAGCAGGGCTGGGCCTGGAGTGCTGGGGGCCAAGCTGCCCACTCACCGTGGGTGGCCAAAGGAGGTGAGGGCTGGCAAGGCTGTGGGGCTGTGGTAGGGGAGCAGGAGAGCCCTTGGAGGGCTGCTCGGGGCCCAAGGGGCTTGGTGCCCACAGCTGCACACAGGGATGTGCCTGTCACCTGGGAAAGGTGTGGGAGATGCTGTGCCCACAAGCCCTCCTGGAGACAGGCTGAAGGGCGGCTCTGGTGGGATGGGGAGAGACTCTTGTGTCAAAGCCAGCAGGAAGCAGCATTTCTATGCAGGAACTGCTCGCCCGAGTGGGGCTGTGCTGGGGAAGGGGCAAGAAGGCAGCTGCAAGCCTATGTTGCGGGGGTGGGGGTGGCAGACCCAGAGCAGAGCCTGCAACACTGTGAGGGCAGGGCTACTCCACTGCGGGTATGGCCAATGTGTGGGGCATAGGCCTGGAGGCAGAAGAGCTGCTGAGAGCTGGTTCCAGGGTAAAGCAGAGGTGCAAACCTCTTTGGGTTGCTTGCCCTGAGAAGGTGTGCAGCTCCTGGGACTAAAGCAGGAGGCTTTCCAGGATGCTTTGGGGTCAGTCAAGGTGTTTTTCCCTTGGGAACACCCCTCAGTGCCAACCACTCTCCATATGCTTTTGGGGTGTAACAAGCGCTTTGAGGAGGTCAGCCAAGTCTGGGGAGCCCTGGACTGGATGTACTTGTCAATGCACCGAGGGGGAGCACAGCCCCACAGGAAGGCTGCCAAGGTTCCCAAGTGCTAGAAACAGGTCTGCCAGGAAGCTGTCTTCTCATGGTCTCAACAGGTCTCCCCAGAGTCTTTTCCCGAGGTGGGTTTTGGGGGAGAGGGTGCTCTGAGGTGGTTCTTCGCTTTTTGCTTGTCTCTTTGGTTTGGTTGGGTCTGGCTTGGTGGGCTTCAGCTTTGGTTTGCATTGGCAAAACTAGTCCCTCTCTGTAGCCAGAGTGACCTGCTCTGGGGCTTGCTCTGATCTCACTGAGGAGAGGCTGTACAGTTCGTTAAAGCAGCTCTGGTTGCCTTCTGCGCCCACTGGGTGGGGCGTGGGTCAGCGGGGTTTAGCTTGAATGCCCCCTCACCTTGCCCAAAGAAAGCAAGTAAAGGACACAGAGAAAAAGAAATCAACGGATAAAGGAGTCATTGCCTTGTGCCCTTGAAGTGAGTGTGGGTCGTCTTGCAGTTCCAGCCCACAAGTCGGAGCTACTAAGTCCCTGGCCAAGACTTGCAATGCACTGCCACGTGTATTCTCCAAGGCTTGGGACTGTCTTGCCCCCCAGGGTGCTCTCTGTGGCCCGTGGCCGTCCTGAGGTTGTCTCGGAATCACTGTGACTCCTTGCCAAGTGCTGTGGGATGCCCAGAGGGCCTGGCAGCCCTGCGAACACTGACTGTTCTGATGCTTTGTAGCGGGTGCAGTAAGCTGCAGGTAGCTTGCTGACAGACCTGTGTGTGTTCGCACGTGTGTGCCTGGGTGTGCGCAGGCACGCACACATTCCCACAGCACTTACAGGGAATGCGAGCTGCCAAGAAGGAACAAGTCTTTTCATTCCCAAGACACTGCTAGTTAGTTTTTATAGGCTGGAAACAGGAAGAGGCAGGATATTCAAGAGCTTCCCCTGCGTGCCTATTCTTACTCAGCACGAGTGGCAGCAAGTCCACCGGTGCAGCTCGGAGCTTGCTATTGAAACCCCTGTTCAGGTTTTCTGCGGAAGAGACCAAAAGGCCCCAGAATTCTGCAACACACTGACTGGACCTGATATTCAGCACACGTGCATCCACTGCCTGGGATTTCCTCTGAAAGAAGAGTGTTGAAGCCCAGCTACATCCTGCTCGCTCTGCTCCAAAGGCAGTCACAAGATGGCGAGGACCATCTCCTCCTGGTGCTACCTGGTCGCCGTCTCGGAGAGAGAGCCTGACCAACCTCTTGTCTCCAGGAGATGCCGTCCCTGTGCCCCACCAATGACCCCAACAACAGAGGAAGGCTCGGGGCAGATGGGCAAAGGCGAGGTGCCCCTGCAGCTCAGGCAGAGTGTAGCATGTGCCTCACCAGTCACAGCTGAGAACTGATGTTTATCTCAATGCACAAGGCACCAGCCAAGGACCTCTGTGTTAGGGAAGGGTAAGCAGCTGTATCTGTTGAGTGGATCCACAGGTGTAAATATTTCTTGCTGAGCTGAGCAAAGGAATGTGAAGGTCTCCCTGAGATTATGCAGACCAGCATGAGGGAAGGTCGTACATGGCTCAGCCCAACAGAGAGGGTGAAAGCTGAACAACTGACAAAGGGACTGTGGGGAGAGCACAGGCTTGAGCTGGCGTCAACCCACGTCTGCCTTCCTGGGCAGGCAGGGGCGGCGCAGCGTCGTGCCAGCGAGCATGTTATAATCACGTTGGTGTTGTGACTGACCTATGTAAGTGTACGTTTATATTGTGATTTTGGTATATTGCTGCATGGCTCTGCTAAATCAAAAATCCCCTGTAACATCATGTATCTTCAAGGGAAGCTTTGATATTAAACACTGCAGTCTCTGTGTTTGGAATACCTAAAAGCATCTGGTCGGAGAGCACTGGACTCTGGCATGAATCAGCTTAAAGGACAAGTTGTTCCCAAGGGTGACTATTTTTTTTTCCTATTGCTAGCATTTGGGGAATACCAGGAGTTCTGATTTAAGGTTACAGTGGTGCCTCACACTGAGGGGTGGAGGGCAGTGACAAGACCATCTGTGGACGGGAGTGCTGCCATGAAAGGGTTTGTAAACCTTATGAAGAGTAAGAAAGGATGGGAAGAGCCAGCTGACAACATTGAAAACTTGAAGAAAGAGCAAGCCTTTGCTGGTTGTTAGAAAGGTGCCTGCGAGCAGCAGCGGGAAAGTTGGAAAAGGAGACCTGTAAGAATAACATGCAAGAAAGAGAGAAAGAAACAGTTATGAAAGAGGACATGATGTATAAAGCAAGTTGCACCGAGTGAGAAATGCAGAAGAGGTTCTTAGAACTGCAGACCCATGGCACAGCCCATGCGCCCCACAGCATAGGCGTCCTTACTGCGGTCTGCTCCACTGGAGCCTATTACAGGAACCGCCGCAACGCATACTGTTAGAAACGAGATATGCCAATTCAAGATCGATGATTACATGAGTAAGATTTATTGATGCACAACTGCAATTGCAGGTGCGCTCCTAGGCAGAGGCCGCGGGCAAGGAGTCCTCGCGTCAGGACTGGCACCTCCCGAGAGCTCCCGCCCTTCACCCGCCTCAGCTCCTCATTGGCCGACGATGCTGAGCTCACAGTCTCCGTGCTGCATGGGGTGAGCTTTGCCTGGCGTCTCAGCCTCCCTTATAAGGGGATGAACCACCTGTCGGCTCCCTATTGGCTAATAAACATTTTGCAGCGAAAGCCCTTTTGCAGGCCGCCATCTCCTTTTTATCTCTAAGAGTCTGCAAGGTGGCGCTCGCCGCAGCTCAGGTTAGGTTACCAGCTTACCTGTTTGTCCCAACTTTGAAGTTATCTAACGTTCCTGTAAAAGCAAGGCAGCGAGGAGCTGTGGCTGGTGCTGGCTGGTGCGTGGAGGTGGGCAACAGCTCTGGGCGCTCGTCGCCAGAGCCGACGCTGCCTGTGCTTCCGCTTGCTCTGCCTGCCAGAGGTGGCCGGGCTCCCTGAGAGCGGGGCACGCTTGCAGAGAGGAGGTGAGCTGCGTGCGGCATGTGCTGCACGGGCCAGGCCATGGGCTGGGGGCGGTGGGGCTTGGGGAGCTGTTGGGGCTACAGCTGCAGCATGCCTGCCCACGGGCAAGGGCTGTACCTGTGCCGGCATGCATGCCCCTGGCATGACTGCGCGGGAGCAGGGTGCCTGCTCATGGTCGCTGTGCATGAGAGCATCGTTTTGAGCAGCCACAAGTGTGTGTGAGTGTGCACGTGTGTGTGAGTGTGGGCTGGTGAGTGTGCCTGTGTGTGCGTGCGTGCAAGCCGGGGAGGGCAGTGACCGCATGAGTGTCCGTGCGAGCACAAGGGCTGGACCCACTCACGTTGTGCTGGTTCCCAGCGTGCAGCCCAAGCCATGGAGGTGGCTGAAGCGAAGGTGGCCCTGCAGCGGGTGAGGATGGAGAACTGTGAGCTCCTGAATCTCCTGGAGACCCTGGAGGTGGAGCATGAGGCGCTGCAGAGCAGAAACTCCCACCTGAAAGAGCAGCTGGCCAGGTGGGGTGATGCTGATGTCACTTGCTGTGGGGATGCAGGAGGCTGGGGAGGCTGGGCTGCGAACGATGGGAGAGGAAGGGGAGGCTGGTGGTAAGGCTAGTGCTGGGCAGATCTGAGGGTGCCGCATTGCTGCAGGCTGCAGAGGCCCAGGAAGGTGGCCGAGCAGCCCGAAGGGCTGCTGGCTGAGGTGAGCAAGCTGCGGGAGCAGCTGGAGCAAAGCCAGCAGGAGAGGGGCTGCTGCAGGGAGCTGCTGCGGTATCTGGTAAGCGTGGAGAGCTGCTGGTTCATGGGCTTGGGGCAGCCCCATCTGCAGGGCTGCTCAGGGCCTTGTGTGCCCTGCTCTGAAGCCCTGCTGTGTGCCTTTTCCATGCAGCAGGAGGAGAAGCAGGAGCTGCAGGACACTGCCCAAAAGCTTCTGGTGGAGAACTGTGCCCTCGGGCAGCAGCACTACAGATGCCGCCAGGAGCTGCAGGGCCTGGAGCAGCTGCTGCCGCATCTGGGGGTGAGCTGGGGTGGGGGCCTCTGCCAGTCCCCTGGTGCCCACAGAGCTGGGTGCCAGAGGGGAGCCAGTGGCAAGGGGCAGTGCTGGAGCAGGAGAAGAGTGCCGAGAACACCGGAAGGGCACAGGGCCTTGGACGTGCTGCCAGGAGGAGATCTCTTGGGAGACACACTGTGCCCTGATGGGTGCTCCTCTTCCTCTCCTCTCCTCTTCCTCTGCTCTCCTGCAGGAACGCTTGCAGGCAGCCCAGCAGGAGCGAGCTGTGAGGCTGCGGGAGCTGGACGAGGTACAGGGCAGAGGGAGAGTGCTGGTGGCAGTGTGCATGGCAGCGAGCCGGCGCTGGGGTCGATGCACCCCACGGCCTCTGGCAGCGATGGGTGTGGACAGCGTTGGTGTCAGGAGCCGGGTTCCGTGCTGGTCCTTTCCCGGCCTGGTCTGTCACCCACCCTGCCTGCAGCCTGGGGCTGGGGGACTGCGAGGGGCCAGAGCCCTGGGGTTGGATGGGACAGGGGCTGCCCAGGTGCCAGTCGTCCTCCCTGCAGCCTATGCCCCGTGTCCTGCAGGAGCATGATTACATGATGTATAAAGCAAGTTGCACCGAGCGAGAAATGCAGAAGACGTTCTTAGAACTGCAGGCCCATGGCACAGCCCATGCACTGCACAGCATAAGGTTCCTTACTGCGTTCTACTCCACTGGAGCCTATTACAGGAACCGCCGCAACGCATACTGTTAGAAACGAGATATGCCAATTCAAGTTCGATGATTACATGAGTAAGATTTATTGATACACAGTGGCAATTGTGGGCACACTGTTAGGCAGAAGCTACGTGCAAGGAGTCCTCGCGTCAGGACTGGCACCTCCTGAGAGCTCCCGCTCTCCACCCACCTCAACTCTTTACTGGGGAGCCCCACGGCGGGACCGGCTCTGCCTCGCTGGAGCCATGTGCTATGTGCCCCCCGATGATGCTGCGTGCCCGGGGCACGGGCGAGGCGACCCCAAGGGCTTTCTGCTCGTCCTTGGGTCCCGCCGCGCCGCCCCCTGGGCTTGTCCTGCAGCCCCAGCGAGCACCGCCCGGCCTCAAGCATGTCTCCCCGAGGCACCAACTCCTCAAGGCTGCGAGCAGCTGGCTCCCCTTGTCCCCTCCATCCAGGAAGGGGAAGCAAGAGTGATACTGACCCTGCCAAGCAAGGGAGTAGGGCCGGGGGTATGCTCATCTCCTGAAGGGTACCTGGTGGTGGGACGCGACCTCCTCTTCTGGACGCTCCGGCTCTGGATCACAGACTCATAGAATCGGTAAGGCTGGAAGGGACCTCTGGAGACCATCTAGACCAACCCCCCTGCTCAAGCAGGGTCACCTAGAGCATGTTGGACAGGGTTGCAGCAACAGGGACCCCCCTTGCTGGAGCCCAGGCTTGAATCTTCAGTCTAACGCTCGCCCAGCTGTGCTACTTTGGATGGTCTGGCCTGTGGTGGCCTGGCACTTTCTTGGACGACCCAGGCTGCTCTACTGGTCTTCCAGCCACGGCATAGCATCGTAGAGTGGCTCTGCTATGGCTGAAGAACCTTCTGCAGGGCTGCTGCCACTCTGGAGTTTGTGTAGCCTCTTCCTATATGCTGCTGTTGGTGCAGGGGAGGAGGAGGGGACAGGAACTGCTTGTGTTGGCAGCTGGAGGTGAGCCTCAAACAGGCTGATTTCAGGAGTTGGCAGCTGTGCGCGGAGCAGTGGCCAGGAGAGCAGAGTGCTGACTGTGCTGCTCTTGGCCAGAGTGGTGGGCTGGGACTGCCTACATGGACAGCAGGCAGAGGGTCCCGCCTGCCCTTCCTAAGCTCTCTAATGCAAAGGGCCGGAGCCGCATAGCTGGAGTGCTGCTCGGCGAGTTGCTGCTTTCCCTTTGGGAGGCCAGGTGGGGCTGGGGATTGTCCTTGCAAGGCTGTCCCTGCCTGTGGTAGCCGTGCGGGTCCTGGCACTGGAGCGCCTTTTACCAGCTTGCCTGGTGGTGCGTTTCGCGGGTAGATTGCCTCTGACTGCTTGGCATAAATTCACCACTTCCTCTCTGTCTCTGTTGATGGCTGCCAGAATCTGTGCTGCTCCAATCCCGCCAGGGAAGAGAGTAGAGAAGGTCATTGCTGTCCTGTGTCTGGCGATTCCGTAGTGATGATTTTGGCCTGGTTCCATCAGCTGACAGCTGCATGGGGACAGGAGTGAATCCTGCGTGCTGTCGATTCAATTCACGCTCGGTTAGTCTCCACAGATTTTCCCATTGGATGTGGGGATCCTGGAGCATTCTCTGTTAAAAAAACTCACCTTGCACCTAGGAATTAGCGGGCTGTAAGTATTAGAGGAATGAGTAACAGTATTGCTAGTAATGCGATGTGTCCCTGTGGATACACTTTCTTTTGTCATTGTGCTTTTATGTTGAGGCAGGAAAACTGAAGTCTGCAGATTGATAAAATTAATACATGTAGGAGACAAGAAGCTATAGCATTTAACGTCAAAAGGTAGTGGCACAATCTACAGAAGGCTAAAAATAGCTTTGGTATAACGGAAGAAAGTGAATGTATGCTTGAAATATGCACAGATACAAAAAAAAAGAAAAGAAAAAAAAGATTCAAAGAGTCAAAATGCAAAAATTGCATGTGGTCACTCTCAGATCTGTTGGCTTACCGTGTGGGTTCCAATTTTAAATGCAAATGAAAAAATCCGTGATGAATATCCCATACTGCCTGTGGAGAGACTTTTTTTCTAAACTATTGAAGTAGGTGCAGAGCAGGATTGAAGGAAGTGTGTGGGGCAGTCAGTCAGTATTGCACTTGTATGTTGTCTGTCTTTCCTGGAACTATAATATCTGTGAATGGAGTTTAAATATATTCTTAATCACATCCTCTGATGTACGGCTCTTCCTTCTGATCTCAAGTTGTTGCTGTATCATACCAGTTAGTCACTTGCTTAAATAAATTTTGCCTCAAATTAAATATTTCTTGTTACATGTTTTGAAGTGATTTGTAATGTTTTGCAATCTGCATAATATGGGAGTGGACATGTGTGTGTGTGTGTGTATATCTGTGTGTGTATGTTTGTGCGTAATATACAAACATGTAGAATTTGCATCCTCGGAGACTTTGAGTGCTGAACAGTGTGGTCTAGTCTTGCCATTAGCCCTGCTTTGAGGGAGAGGTGTTTTAATTATTTTCAGAGGTCTCCTCTGACCTAAGTGTTTCTGTGCCTTGGAAGATTGCCATGGAGCCTGAGCACTGCCAACAGACTTTTATTTAGGTTAACATAGTGTATTCCTGTAAGGACAGTAATTCAGGATCTAAGGTACATCTCTGCCAAACTTCAGTTTCTTTCCCATTCTGTGGAGGAATCTTTTCAGTAAGCGAACGTGAAGTTAGTCTAACACTTTCTTCTGAAAAGGCAAGGAGAAAGGAAGAGGGTTTTGTTCAGGTCAGGTGCATGTGTGTACAGATGGTCATGGCTTGGTGGCTCAATGAGTGGGAATGGTGTTGTGAAGACACTAAGAGCTGAATGCTGTTGCTGATCAGCAGGAAGGGATCATTTTTTTCTCATGTAAAAAATAACATGGAAGTGGAACCTTCTGTAGACAGACTACAACTAAGCAGTTTGCAGTTTAAAAGGGTTTTTTAACTGTAAAGGAAAAGTAGATGCATAACTCAGGTAGGAATTAATAAACATTCTATAATTGGTTTGCACTCTGCTTTTCTTTGTGATGGCCATTGCTGTTGTGTTAGATGAATGAAGCAAGAGCTTTGCTGTTTCTCGCACAAACTCCTTTGCTGCCCAGCTGACTGACACTAACATGGAGGAGAGAGATTCTTCTCTCTAAGCATTTTGGCACGTGTCCTTGCCTAGGAGCATTTGGATGTGGTGCCTGAATCCCAGATTTTCAAGCTCAGCAGTGCCCCATGGCAAAGGATATGGTTTGACTTCTTTATACTTTGCTGCCTTGTGGTGCTGTGATTACATCTTTTGAGTAACAGTGTGCTAGGCCTGCTGTAGAAAGGTGGACGTAGTGTGAGACCTGGCTGTTGAAACAGCACATGATGGATTCTGATGAGAAGGAGGAAGGGGACTATGCTCCAGATCTTCCTGGATATGTCACTGTTTCCATAAATGTCACTGTGCAACTGTCCATCGCTTTGATGTGGAAATGGATGCACGCTGTGGTTTTGGAGCAGTCCTGCGGCATGCCTGATGTATGGAGCAGATTTGTACAGAGCACATCTGGCAACAGCAATGCATAGGACAGTAGGGCTTTTTTTTTTTTTTTTTTTTTTAATGGTGGGGAATTGCCTGTTTTGGAGGGAGGGGTTGGGTTGTTTTTCCAAGGGAAGCAACACCTATAAACTGCTGTCTGTCCTTCCCTAACATTTGGATCTGTTGGCAGACACTGGAAGGAACATGTTCAGGTTCAAGATAGGTGCGTGAATGGGCCAAGGAAGAACATCCTACTGAAGGGAAAGCAGGGAGAACTGCCTTTCTAAACTTTCAGCAGCAGCACCTGTGTTGCCCTACCTGGAGTAGGGACATCAAAGGGAGCAGCAGGGAACTGCAGTTACTGCTTGGGGAAAGGAGGACCCAGAGAAAAGAGATGGGGAGGCGTTTGGCTACAAAAGGACACCAGCTGGTGAGAAGGCAGGCCCTGTTGTTGATGTGTGCGCTTGTCAGCAGTGGGCTTCTGCTACTGCACAGTGCAGACTGATGCGTTGTCTTGAAATCTGGAAAGTGCAAACAGGAATTCGTTCAGACTTAATTCTAAATTTTATATATGGGGACGTAGCTCTGAAACTCTCCTTAAATCGTGGCTGGCTTCCAGTTTGACACCTCGCTACATTGTTGGTCCCTATTTGAGAGATTTAGGAGACACTTTTCCCAGTTTGTGCTTCAGTTCCATTTAGACAAAGAAGATCTCACTCTAGAAACCAAAGCCACGAATGAGGCTTGTAACTCGCTCCAGAGCCAGAGCTGATATGGGCCTTTGCAACTCCCAAATCCGGGCGCAGAGGGAGAGTTTGCAGACATAGCTCCATCTCTGGATGTAATCCTCCAGGATCATGACCTGAATTTTTGACTCCTTAGTCGGATACTCAAAAGTCTGTTTTTGCTGTTCTGATCTAAAGCCGCGAGGATGGTGGAGATCCTTTGGCTGGCCCTTTTCCAAATTGGGTGCCTAATGTGATTGACATTTACTTATTCTTCCTTACGATTCTTTTCTAAGATGTTAGTAGTTTTGGGCCTGGCTTTTGTATCTTAGAAGAATTGTCCCTGGTTTTCTTTCCCTATATGCTACTCTTCTAAAGCCAAGATTAATTCATTTCTGTTGAAAAGAAAGTTTAATAGAGTTTGATAAATGCATGTAGAACTGAAAGAATAGTTTCCTCTTTTTGAATGATTGAAAGCAAATGCCTGTCCTTGGCACAGGCCACGGGCAGGGTGAATTATGCGAGGCCTGGTGTGCTACAACGCAATATTAATTTTCCCAATATTCAGTAATTGAAGAGGATAGATTATTACAAGCAAAATCAGGACAAGGCACCTGAAACAGGAGTCTAAATGACATCAGTGCCAAAGCCTGGCTCGTGTCTGGAATAAAGCCTCAGCAAATCCTAGAGTGGGAGGATCTGTGTGGTCAGCTGACTCAGCAGGGCTTCCCTTGGTTGTTCTGATGCCAGGCTCAGTTGCAATGCATGATCTTTCCTTTCAGGGGCTGGGTGTCTCTTGAGTCCGTGCCGTTACACTCCAAACATTATTTCCATGTTAAAGACAAGAATGGCTTATTGGGTTAGGTTTGAAATGCAGCAGAGCTCATGACTTTGCGATAGTGAAATGCAGGAGACTCAGTTCTTGGTTTGAGTAGGTGTGCTATCTGTCTCTATGCCTCCTATTATAAGGAACCGCTCCTGTGTCCCCAGAATTGTGAAGGTTTACAGATGCTCGGGACAAGTGTAGCTTCTTAGCACCAGGAGACCTTAGTCAGTCTTTCGAAAGCATAGAGAGAATTCAGTTCTGTTAAAAGCGTTGTTTGCTGCTTGCAAGAAACGCTGCAATGTGCGTATGAGACAGATGAGCATCTGTGAAGTATCTGACTTAACTTCAGATCTCTCGCTGCTGTGAAATGTGCACAGAAATGCTTTTAGCTGTTCTGTGGAATGGTGGCGTGGCTTGATTAAGGCTTTTAGGGATGTTCTTTTTCCCCCAAGCTTTGCCTGAAGGTGAGGCAGAAGCTTCTTGTTCATCCCTAGTGAAGAAATCGGTAGACTGTGCTGGCTATGGGAGTTGTGGCGAGACTAACTGTCTGGCATGCGGCAGGTTTGGAAAGTCAGCTTCCAAAAAGCAGCAAAGGCCAGGCTCTTCGATATTGTATGAGCATGTTTTGATAATGAGGAAATAGCAAAGTAGGTACCAGTGCTCCTGGGGAGCGGCAAGAGCAGGGCTGCTCCACAAGGAGACACAAGCCGGGAGCTGCGGGTGACCCCAGCATAGGCAAGGCAGTGACCTCACCAAGAGGTGAGTGCCACCAGGTCTGAGCGCAGCCAGGTTGGTGGTAGTGATGGGGACCTAAGGCAAGGTGGTGTATGTTATCAACAATGTTAGTAAGTGTCGCGTGATGAGAAGCTATGCTTTGATCTCTGTGATAGTTTTTATTGTGTCAAGAAACAAAAATTCTGAAAAGAAGTTAGAAAAACCAGAATGGCAGCTCTGAGGTAAAACTTATCATGATCTATAGATGGTTCATGTGTTTGCAGATCGCTTCACTCAGGTCTGGAAAACCTATTAATGTAAGTTTCTCTGCCAGCGTGACTTGAGTGCAGAGTATGGCATATATGGCAATGTCACTGAGCCCTCTAAAAGGCTATTTCCAAGTTTGCAGTTTGCACTGAATATTTTGAAAAAATAACAATCAAGAATAACAACAACAGCAACAAAACTCCAAACTAAGATTCTAGTTTGTTGTTGCCAGTCAGCTCCAATACATTTTTGGAATCCAGTTAAACCTCTGTTGTGTGAGTGGGCATGGGGGGGCATGTTTTGGATTTGTTTGGGTTTTTTTGTTTGTTTTGTTTTTTGCTTACTGTGTGGGCATATACTGGGAACAGGCTTTAACAAGGCCATGGAAATGAGGGTTTCCTGTATTTGAAGAAGACTGGAAATTTGACAGTGACATGGGCAGCTTTCTATTTGCAGTAGAGTGTGTCTCGCTTTAAATTTACCTCCTCTAGTTTTTTGGCAAAAAGAGACAGGCAACGCACTTTGCAAGATCTGGAGATCTGAGTTCATTTTCTGACTGTGACTGAACGTCAGCGTGCCGGCAGCTGGAGTGAACGCCTGCCTCTTTTTGCACGATGCTAGGATGAGCTGTGACAAGACTTCAGTACACTGAACTGCTAGTCATAACACAAAGAGCTTTTAGTTTCTCCTTATTTGAGTGATTGTTAACTGTGTATCTTGAGAGGAACCATGGAAATACTGCTGGAATTCATGGCCTCACCACTGAACAATGTGCAGCTTAAGTCAGGAATTTGCAAGTTACCTGTTGTAGTTCTGCTTAAATGGTATCTCCCTGCTCATGGAGTCGCACTGCTGCAGAGCACATAGAGCACAGCTGGGTTAGAGACAGATTTATGTTAAGTATGGGGGACTTGCTGCTCTAAAAGTCCACTTGGTTACCTGCACTGATGTTCTGTATGCGTCTTTGTGCTAGTTGTTCAGAAGTCATGTTTTGCTTTGGGGCACAGATTTTTGTCTCCTAGTGAACTTGGAGACAGACCTTGGCTTCTGGAGGATATCAGATACTCTCTACTGTGTAAGAAGAAAGCTCTTATGAAAACATTGTGCCTCAAAGCAGAAACTGTTTTGTATGTGGTAGAGTAGATGCTTGCTAATATGCCAAAGGAGTGCGATCATAGCATCGGAGTTCTTTGCTGTCTCAAAAAGTTCCTCTGCTTGTTTTTGGTGTTTTTTCTGCAGCTGTAAAACTATCCTAAGTGCAACTTTGGGGATGTTGCAGAGACTGTGGTAGAACTGCTAGCTTTCACAGGATTTGTAAGCCAGCCTCCTGTTTCATGTGTCCAAGTGACAACCTAGATCCGCCACATGCTTACCTTTGCTGCCAGAACAGTTTTCCTGCTGTTGCTTATGATCTCCAAAATGCTCCACTGCTTAAAAAGCACTGCAGAGAGCAAGAGCCTTTAGGACTTCTTAAACATGCAGAGTACACTGCTACCAAGTGCAGGATGGCTTTCCAGTTCTTGTGTGCACAATTGTGATGGTCTGTCTGCAGCTAAGTCCTTGGAAGGAGGGAGCAGCCACAGCAGACTGGTAGGAACTGGCACGTTATTCCTATTTGAAGCAAAGTTGACTTGTGGTTTTGCATGTCAATTGCAGAAATCCTGCCAGGAACATGAGCTGTTACCTCTTGGCTTTGTTCTGCTTTTCTCATAGTGAAACAGCACAGAAGCTGTCTTTAGGGCAGAGTTCACATCTCAGCACTCCAAAGAGTTTTGTAAGAACCTAACTTGAGCGGTGTGCAGTGCTACACTGGAATTCCTCTTCTTGTGGTTTGCTGTGAAATGGAATGTTTGTAGTTATTAAAGCACAAACTGCATGTTGATTCAATTACAAATACTTGAAAGCTATCTGGTACATAAAACGGTTCAAATCAAATTTCAGCTTAGTTCTTAGCCGCACTGCGTTTAACTAACAAAGAGGATCGATTTTATGATCCCCTGTGATTTTATCATTGCCTCTGGATGTAGCTTTGTTGTATTTTTTGCCTTGACTAGCCCATAGTGAGTGAAGTGCGGCCTTACCCAGGGCAGACCTAAGAAATTGTATTCCTAACAGTGTTTCCCTGAGCAGTTTTCTGGGAGGTATTTTGAAAGGATCTCCTGGGCATTTAAAGCATCTGAAGGATGCTTTTAAGTTCTGTAAATTTACTTGCAGAGTGCTAGCTGTCTTGCCAAACGATCTGTGGGAATGGCATGCTCCATGACTCTGAACAAGACGTTGGGTAAGTAATGCTGAAAGCTCTCTAAGTGGAGTTACTCATCGTTTGCTTTGCATTCAAAACCATCAGCACTAACAATGCTTGGGCACCAAGAATGTCATTAATAAGAATGTCATTAAATAATCCAGCTGCCAAGTCTAAAATTCAGCATATACAGCTGACTTCCTAGGTCCTCTGTTTCTTTTGTGCCCACTAAGTATAAAAATGCTGTTGGAGGGCATTTCCTGTGAATGCGTAACTTTGATACATAGCATGTGGCAGGCCTGTCACAAAACAGTGGTGGCCTCTTGCCAGCTGGCAGCATACCTGAAAAATTTCCTGGGTGGCATCTCTTCCTGCAGTTGCTGTGGAGGGACATCAGAGATGGATTGGGAATGCCAACAGAGTAATTTTAAGTGTGACAGAAAGAAGTAGACAAAGTCGAGCCTGGGAACAGCAGTGGCATGTTGCTTACCAGCTGACATCCAGGCTTCATGTTTCCTTGGGCCTGACGTACCTTGTGCCTGGGTTAATGCCTTTTGCTGTGGAGCGGCAGGGGCAGCGCCTGGACTAAGCCTGCAGACACGGCCCCTGTGCATGCTGTGAGCGAGCGGTGGAGGTGAGAAGGGTGTCGCATAGTTGTAGCTTTCCATCCAAATGTCAGACTGGTATTAAAATGTGTGTTTAGTCAATAATTCTTTTTTTTCTGTGACATACCTTCCTTTTTGCAATTTATTTAATGAAGTGTTCCAAGGTAGGACAACTGTTTTTCTCACAAGGAGGATCTAGTTACTTTATACTTGATTCTACAGGATTGGAAGCCTTTTTATTAAGCCTGCAAATTTATGCCCTTTCTTAATTTTATGATCCCAGTAGTTGTCTTAAATACCTGTGCTTGAGGCTTTTGTAATGATACAGTTCTTTTTCTTTCCAAAGGATTTTACTGATCTTGAGTCTGTCTTAGAATGTTACAGAATACGTCAGCTTGCAAACATAATACGCAAAAATCTTTTGCATGGTTATCATGAATGAATGAATGCGAGTCTTTGTAAAACAGTCCTCTGCCTTATCTCTTGCTTTGAAAGCAGAAGTACCTTACTAGTTCACATTCTATTCCTTGTCTCTCTTACCATAAACATGTTTACCTGTAAATCTCTGAAACTCCTCTTAAACACACAATTTATGTTCTAATTAAAAAATGTTCTAATTAAAATTATGCTCTAATTAAAAAATAAAGAAGAAGAATTTCAGCCCCAACTGCAACTAGGATCTTGCTATATTTTTTGAAACCTTACATTTTGAGAGGGGTGAGTGTGCATTTCCAGGGCATGTTTGCAAGAGCTAAGAGAGGCCTTGGAAGGAGGTCTCTGGCTGTCCAGCAGGTGCCTGCAATGAGTGACGAATGCCTTCTGCCTCTTCCTCCACTCCTACAGCCTTCTCGCTTCTGCACTTTCCCGCTTATGCTCAGCCTTCCCAGCTTGCTCTCAGCTCCTTTTTTTTTCCTCTCTACCTGCATCTGAGTCATGTCAGATGGACACAGACAAATCCAGATGACTGAGAATAAGCACAAGGGTGTTAATGTTGGATTCAGGAAGAACAGGAAGGACACCGTGTAGATCTTGCTTCCGCAAGAAATGTTAAGAGGCTTGACTCATGAACAAAATTGGTATTTAAGACTATATGATCAATATTTAATTTTGTAGCTGACTCGGGGGGGGGGGGGAAGAACCCAAAAACTAGTGGCACAAACAAAGGAAAGAAAGTTCCCATTCTCCACCGAGAAGAAAGAAATGTAAATCCTTACCACCCCAAAATGATGTGCTATGTTGACAGCAATACTTACGTGTTGTGCTAGATACTTCTGTATACATAATAAGTATGGTGAGTACATATAGAGAGTATATTTGTAGATCTAAAGTATCTGTCACTAAACAATTATAAAATATTTGGTATGTAGCTTGGTGTTTGAACTTACAATTTTGTGAAATCCTATTGAGCTGTAATAAGCTTTCAGTTAAATGATACAGCTTGATGTAGAAGAGAATGAACTTTCTGCATCTAGAATAAATGAACGTAAGTACAAAAGTGGTTCTTCGGCGTTATTCTTATGCCTTCTCAGCATGCAACTGCATAGTTCTTGATTCATAAGGGCCCAAATAATTTTAATGATACAAGATGAACCTGTCAATTTTTCTTTGGTAACCATCTTAAAATTAAAAGTGAGCTCAAATGTGTTACTGCTGCTTCTACCTGCCCTTACAACCATATTTCCCTTCCTCAACCTACCACTGACTGATCTATTCTTAAAAAGATTGTGTTTTTTTTTGGTTGGTTGGTTGGTTGGTTTTTTGGGGGGAGTATCCTGAAGTTTCCATGAGGTATATTACCAATGGAGTAATATTCCAGGATTCTTCAAAAAGATTTCTTCTGCCTATTCTTCTGCTCCCTCACAAATTACATGAGTAATTGTTTTAAAATGTCCAGGGAGTTAGGGTGGTTGTCAGAGGTCAGACTCCTAAGTGAATTAGGAGTTAATAATTAAAGTACTTCAAACTAGGAGTTATAAACTATAAACTACAAAAATAAACTATTTTTTTCTTAATAAAAATAAAGAGCGTGCTTATGTCAGTTGATAAACAGCTGTCACTAGACTGCTGATCAGGTCTCTAAGCAAGACTGGCCCTCTTCATCGCTATTAGAAGCCAATGTATTTGTAAATGTAGTTTTCCTTCTTAGTGATGGGCGTTGCAGTCAGAGGCAGAGTGTGCTGTCTGGGCACTGATAAAGACGCGGCCCTCCCCAAAGGGGATGTGCGCGGGCAGAACCGGAGCAGCCATGGGCTGGAGGGGACCTCTGGAGGCCAGCTGGGCTGGCCCTTTGCAAAGCAGGACCAGCTTCAGACTTAGACCCAGCACCAGAGTGGGATCAAATGCAAACTAAAATGTGAATCACTTCTGCAAGCTGTCTCCTACATGCCCTCGCACAGCGCTCAAAGTGGCACTGGTATGACTTAAAGAAAGAACCAGTACTTTCTCCCAAGACATTGCTGCCTAGCCTGGGCCTTTTGCACCTGCACCTCCCTCATAGTCCAACAAGTCCTGTGAGGCAGAGTCTTTCAGTGTCTCGAATGAACTGCAGATTTAATCTTTATATGCTGTTTTCTTCCTTATCAGACACGTTCATGACACATATTGTAATAATTCAGATTCTAAGCATCAGGAATTTTATCCTCTCATCTTTTGCAGGACATCCTTGTTCTTCCCCATCTTTTTGCCTCCAAAGATCCATTTAAAGCAGTTGAATGAAAATTTAGGCCTATGATAACTTTGCATTTTGCTAGCAATATTTGCATACTTAATACATACTTATTTGGGGTACGGGAAGTTTGTAGTTTTGTGCGGTAAGCTGGATGTGTGCTAGCTGCTTAGCTGATGCGTTTCGGGGGGTTACTTTGTATGCCAGCCTGTGAACTTAGACAGCTCGTAGCTAGGAGTGGTGATACTTCAGTTACCTCAGCAAGACTGTCAAGGTGGCTGCCAGTGTCCTGAGGAAGAACTTAAAACAACACTCAAGAAAGAGATAAGGCAGAAATAGACTTGTGAGGAGTGACTTCTACCTGCTTACACGTTAACAACCTCCTTAATTTTAAGGGATATGGAATTGCTGTGGAGGAGGTTTCTGTCTGGGCAGAATGGTCATGGTATGGTAGAGATCCAAGTTGCCTGATTTTAAAATAAATACGTGGTATTGTAACTGTTCGGGAGTTTGCAAGTTTTCAGAAAAATAGGAAATCACCGATAAACCTTATTGCACCTTACCATGCTTTTGGGACAGAGTTGAATAATGAACTCTGGCTTTTTTGTCATCATTTTAGATCAACACATGTTAAAAATTCTCTCCTTTCTTAATGGTCTCCCTGTGCATCAAAAGGGTATGAAACATCAGCTTTAGAAATAATTACATACGTTGTTTTATGAATTTTTTGCTAAAGGATAGGATAGAAGTGAACACTTCTTCTCACATCAAGTTTTAGTACCATCTTAGGTTATAATCCAAAAGTCCCACCAAACCCCCAACAGAGGATGAGAAAGAGTGAGAGACTAGATGTTCTAAATGTGCATTTGCAGCGAAGTTTTGAAAAGGAACATGGACTGATCTGAGAAAGAAAAGGAATTATAGTAAACTAGAGTAAGCCTAGAACTAGACCGTTCAAAACGACAATTGTAGCACATGGAAGAGGAACACAGGTAACAGAATATACCTGGCTGGGAAATGTTTATTAAGAATGAAGATAAATATAGGTGTACAGGTGATTTTTCTTTTTTTAAAAGTTGGACCAGCAGAGCAGTCCAGTACATCTTTGCAGGAAGAGGCCTTAACTATGGAGACAAGTCCTTCTGACTCAAGCACCAAGGATGGTGTAGGTGATGAAAAAGAGGATCCTCCTATCTCTAAACAGTTGCTGTCTTTGGAAGAAGATGCAGAAGATTTGACCAAGCATGTGAGCCACCGTCTTATGGTCTGGGGTTTAAAAAGGTTTTAAAAATTTGTTGGATTCAGATTCACGGTTAAGAAGGAAAAAAACAGAAAATCAGAACCAGTTCAAATGCTTACTGTAAAAAAAAAAGAACTGGAAGGCACTGAAGGAGCTGTTGATCAAAGCAAAGTCAACCCAGAGGAAATACCAGTGCCCGAAGATGCCCTCTCTGCAGAAGACAACACAAAAGACACAACCCAAATGAAAACCCAGAAGAGGAATCTCCTGAGACATCAGAAGCAAAGGACTTGTGTTCTCAGTGAGCTGCCTTAACTGCTGATACTGTGTTGCCATTAAGATTTTTTTTTTTTTTTCGGGGATGGACTGGATACAGGAAAAAGAAGAGTTTTTGGAAGCCTAAAGAAGATGAGCTGCAGTCTGCTAAGAAAGAAGAGGACCAAGAAACAGAGGAGGCAATGTTAACAGCTGAAGTCACTGAACAGGAAGAGAAGTCTGAGGACAAGAGTCGACAGCAAGAGAAGAATGTGACAGCAGCAACTGTTGAAACTCATGAGAAGGAGCAAACTGAAGATGGAAAGCGGGAACAGAAAGGGACCGTGGCAGGCATAACAGTTGAAGAAAGTAAGAAAGAAGAGCTAGCCAAGCATGAGTGGCAGGAATACCATGAGGTTAGAGGAGCAGCAGTTGTTCAAGTGAGTGCAAAGGAAGAAAAAGCTGAAGATTCAGGAAAGAAGTTAGTGGAAAACTCAGGAGATCTAAATAAAAAGAAAAAAAAACTGAAGGAGAAAGATGGCACACAGCTGCAATCCTCTGCAAGGCCTTCTGCAAGGTTTATACATGTATGCTATGCTGTTGCTGGTTAAGATAAAGTTCCTTAAAGAAGCATCAAAGTGGAGGCTGGAGACCAGGCCTCTCCCTTAGCAGGGAGGCTTATGTGCTGGCTGTCTCTTCTTTTTTGAGACTGTCACTGGAAATAACCTGAGGATCTGGTCTATCAGCTTAAGCTCTGGAAGCAGCTTATGCTTTTCCATCAAGCCTCAGTGCGTGGGGGAAGGCTGCTAGGCTCACCAGGGAAGCCGTGCAGCTCAGGTACAGCTAGCATGTGCTGGGGCTGGTGCTGTGCCACAAGCACAGGGGTTCCTGAGAGGACTGCTTTGGGGTCTCAAAAGCCAGACGTTTGCCACTGACCCTGCCGCATGGGAGAGAGCAGACCTGAGGAAGGTGAGGACCACAAGGAAGGATGGATGAGGTTTGGGATGAGGAACAACGTGGAGCAGAAATTGGGTAGGATTAACAGCACAAGGATTGGGTCCTGATCTGGGGGAGGGGGGGCATGGATG
This sequence comes from Rhea pennata, assembly GCF_028389875.1. Taxonomy (NCBI): domain Eukaryota; kingdom Metazoa; phylum Chordata; class Aves; order Rheiformes; family Rheidae; genus Rhea; species Rhea pennata. The sequence goes on along the minus strand of NC_084702.1, from coordinate 3,556,607 downwards.
TGAGAGCTCTGTGAGCATCTTTACGACGCTGATAAGATAGACGCTTGCCCGCTGCAGTATTAAATCTAATTTAGGGCTGACATCCTTTCTCTTAGTCTTTATGACAGTGAGAATGAATGATCATGGCGTAGGAAAGATGCACGGCTGCTCTGCTCCAAAATCCACTTGAAAAATTAGCATTGGCTTATTTAAAACAGGAGGGACAACTAGTTTTTAGTAGTGTCTCCTGCTTCTCCTTGAAAAACGACATCCGTTTCTCATGCTAGAAAAATCCACATGGCTCAGTCCTTGGTGCTGGGAGCAATGCTGTGCCTAAGTGAGGGGAGCAGAAGTCATTTGGACTGCTGCTCTCCTATATGCCATGGGAGCCTCCTGGGAATGGTCTGCACGTAAAGGACTTGTGCAGTAGCTTGACCTAGTCGGTGTGATCTATCCTACAGATACATCCCTGTCTCTCCTGCAAAAGGCACTAGACTCGAAAGGATAATGAGCTAAACACTTCTTCCTCTAAGCAAGTAGACAAGAAGAGTATTTTAAAATTTTATGAGGGATTTGTAAGCCAGTGTCTTCTGAAAGGTAGAAATCCCAAGAATCATTCAGGATTCAGCTAACAGAAATCCCTGCCTTCTTCCCAGCACATCAGTCCCCTCGTGGCATTTTGCAGTCCCTCAGTCTTGTAGTGATATGGCTTCCTCGCACCTGCTTGTGTCAAGTAGCTTTCCCTACTTCTGCTGTTTGTTTCTCCACTTAGTAAGAAGATTTCTTGTTAATTTTAAAGCTTGTTTCGAATAGATTTTCAGGAGGTAGTGTTGGGATCAGAGTGATGTAACTGGCATTGCTTGTCCTTTCCCTTAGAAACTGCAGGATAAAGCGGGAAGCCTGACATGCAGCTGTCTGTACTAACACTTCTCCCTTTCACCTTTCCTGCAGCCATGAAGCTCACCGTCTGAAGGGCAGAGAGGGTGATGCTGCACTGATACTTGAAAGTACCTACGGGCCGCGTACCCAGGGTTTCAGGCAGTCTGTGCTCCCCAGCCGCCTCCCTCAGCAGGGTGTTGGGTGTGCACGCGAGCTTTGCACGCCTGAGTTTTGGGGGCCAGCAAGCAATGCCAGCGTTGTCTTTTACACACACTGAGATCCTCTGCAGAGCCAAGGGAGGGGGGCAAGCATGCGAGCAGGCTGGCTTCAGGCTGGAATCTCACTCTGCCGTTGTAGTTGAAGGGGCTGTGGAAGAAGATAAAGTTTTCAGCGTTGGCCCCCTGAAGCAAAGAGGGTTAGTTAAAGCTCTGAAGGCGAGTCTGTGCAAGGGGAGAAAGGGCCGGGAGGAATCTGAAGCAGCCTGTTTGAGATGTTCACTGCAAAGCTAGCCTTTTCATAGTCCCTGACTGCCATGGGAGTGTATATTGCCCATTTGGTACCCTCCGTCAGGGACAGATAAAACATTTCTTAGTCCAGATAAATGCATTTGCTGCTTTTATCCCCCAGGTGGTGTTTTTACTGTCATTTCATGAAAACAATTCAGAAGTACAAAGAACCTGCCCAGTATTCTTGAGCTGCCACAAACTGTCCTAAGCTAGAATACCTGCCAAACGATCTTGGAAGTGTCATTAGTTTCTGTGGTGTGAGTCCCTCTGCTGGGGAGAAGTTTATTAGAATTTTTTTAATAGGATTTTTACATAACATGTCTTGATCCTACAGTTGGATTCCTGTTGTATATCCTCTCTCCCTTTCCCTCAGGAGAGCCACTTAATTCCTCCCAGATGCAGGGAAGGAACCTACAACAATCTGAATGTCCTGGAGATGGCTGGAAGAATTGCTGACGGCTCTTTGTATGCTATTACATTTCAATAGAAAAAGGAAACAAATCCTTTGAGCCAGTATTCCTGTTGACTGGTGGAATTAAGCTTTTCATAGGAAAGCGGTGAGGAGATTTGGGCTTACTGACAACATTCAAGGGAGCAGAAGAGCACAGTTAAACTCCCGCCGGAAGAGAGACTGACTTGCATCAAGTGATGTAAGACTGCTGTAGCCGGAAACAAAACTCTTCATGAAAATCCTGGTGCTGGAAGGCAATCAGAGAAGCCCCAATATGTTTCACAGAAGCAAAAAAAAGACTGAAACAAGCTGAAGAAGGGCAGTGCTTCTCTTGAGCGTTAATCTGTGCCCCGTTCAGGGCAGCAGAGGAAAGGAAGGCAGCAGCTCGAGAGCACCAGGAGGAAGCAGGGCAGAAGAAGAGCCAGAGCTTCCTGTGGGCTGTTGTTCTTCTGTCTGCTCTGCACAGATGAGTGGGAAATGACAGGGGAAAGGTAGGATCCTGTTTCTTTATTCTCTGCCTTTTGACCGGTAGCCAGGAAATACCCTGCGCTGGCTGTGGCGCTCACATTTTGTGCACGGTGCTTTTCTGTTCTCCTGCATTTCCTTCCTCAAGCCACTGCATTTCAGCCCAGGATTCTTTTTCAGATCTCCAGCCTGCTGTGACCATGGGATGCTCCTCAAGGCAGAAATCTCTGGGGAACATGTGCACGGAAATAGAAACACGGAGGTCTGAGGGTGAAACTGCATCTCCAGCACAAAGGACTCTCTGGGCCAAACCATAGTCTTATTAGAATTAACACGCACCAGTCTGAAGGCAGGTTGTGTGGGAAAAAGAAAGGAGCAAATCTGATTTTAATATCTCAGGGAGCATGTTGCAGGGTGCCAGTTGTAAAACATGGAGAATGTCACATGTTCTCAGGGGTAGGGAACGAGGTAGCGTCCCTGTAGCAAGCACATGCACTGGTTTTGTTTATTCATGCCCGACTGCAGGGTGAACTTGTTTTTACTGGCCTGACCTTTCTTCACAGTGAAAGAATGAGTGAGTCCAGAAATGCTCAGAACCACTTGTTTCCAAATTGTTATGAGCATAACCCCCATCTTTCATACCGCCCCAAAAAAACTCCTTAATATTCTGAAGTAAGTTTCTCTGCTTTGAAATCAAGAGAAAACTAGCTTTATAACAAAGACTTAATTGTAGTGGACAAAGGCTTTATGTCCACAATGACATCGCTGTGATGAAGACCTTTGTTACAAATACCTGCATAGGTACAAAGGAGCACTTGAAGTAACAGTGATCTGTTCAAATCTTTAAAATATAGCAATAAATCAGGAATGCTGTGAAGCTCATGCTTCCTCTGTTTTTTGTAAGTTTCTAAATTCACTGAAAACATGAAATATGAATGTACCTGAAAGAATTATGATCTCTGAAATGTAAATTTCGGTGTAGCTCAATTCTGCCCTCACCCCACCGCCAAACTTGCCTGTTTTCTTAAGTAGTAGAAGGAGAGACACCAAAACCACCTAACTGGACTCCTACTTTTGATACAGGACTCAGAGCAAAGGTTAGAAGGTTACATTTGCATTTTAAATGAGGTTGATCGAAATACTAATGATTCTCCAGCTCAGAAGAGCTTAGAATAGACTGTTGCATGAGCAGCAGTTAGTTTAGCCTATTTTAATGTTTCAGTGAAAAAAACGTCTGGTTCTGTTGTGAGCTCAAGATGTAACCAAATCACCAGAACAGTGTGTCAGTTAGGGAAAAAGATACTCTGTTCTTTAAACAGAGTAAATTAAATACAGGGAGTATTAGTGATCATGCTTGGAGAATTAAGTTTTTTGGTCAGATTCTATGCAAAAAGTAGAAAGTAGAGGACATCGTGTGGTACATACACCCTGAATACACTTAGTATATCTCTATTTTCTTCTCCTCCCACAAGTCAGCTAGCCACTCTCTTCCTCTGTGGATTTCCCAAGGCCTGATTTTTTGTGCATTTCGACAGGAGTTTGGAGAGAGGTACGAGCACGGTTCTAATAGTTGTACATGATGGACCAGCTAGACCATGAACTAAATAAGCTCGGACTCTAGGAAAGAGAAGCTGAGGAAGAAATATGACAGAGGTCTGTATAATCATGCGTGGCAAGAAAAGCATGGCTGGTGATGGTTCACTCCTTCTCACCACACCACAGTGCATCAAATGAAGCTCGTAGTGAGCCAAGGGAGAGAGTACCTCGCGTAAAAGGTAACTAACCTGGCAGACTCCTCACCGAAGGATGCTGTACAGTAAAGGTTTACAGAGATGGAAGGGGAAACGGAGCAAATTCGTGGAAGGGAAAGCCACCGAGGAATTCTAAATATGCAAAAGCCACATCTGAGTCAGGGTCACCTTAAACTGAATCTGCAAATATATGAGGGGAAGTACCACGAACGCTTGTCCCACTCTTTTGTTCTGCCCCAGCTACGCACTTAGGGCTATGATTCGATATCACAGTACTGTTTTATTACACTATGTAGCATGCTATTATTCTGTTCCTATGTACTGGAACATGTTAGACTCAACAAACTACTGGAGTTAATGTAAAGGTGGAAGAAAACAGGTTGTTTATTCAGTCCAGTGTTCACACTGTTGGTCACACAGAGGCTGTCTGACGCTTCTGCTTTCTCCTTCCATCCTCTCCAGGGTGGCAACGGCTGCTGGTTCCTCCTCTGTGCAGAGGCTGTGCCCAGAAATAGAGGGAATTAAGTTCTGCTTGGAGTCGTGACCTGTCTTCAAACCTCCCTGTCACGAGCATTTCTAGCAGGTTTCTTTTCTCTCTCTCCAAGATGTTTCTTGAGAGATGTAGCTTTTTGTCAGAGCCACTTCAGTTTACCCAAGGGAGGTGGAGAGGATTTTTCCACAAGAGTGGACAAGTGTAGAGAAAAGGAGAAAAAGGGGCTGGTCAAATGTAAAGGTAGCTGATCAGCTGCTTGTCTGATTGAGACCTGTGCTTGATCACTGCAGCCTGTCCCAGGCTCTCATTAAATCTAATTTCTGACTACCTTCTGTGCAGGTCTCTACTCCAGGTATCTATGTGTGACCACTAGCAAACTTCAAAGCAGACTAGGTGGCAAGGAGGAGGAGAAACCTGCATACCAGCGACTGGAGTGGCCCTGTGAAGCACAGGGGTTCGCTGATCCAGGCGCCGGCAAGGGGAGCAGGACAGGCTGCAGGCTCTGATGCAACCTGTGGGTCTGCGGCCAGCAGCTGGAGGAACCCACGTGATGCATGTACATACCGTGCTAGCAGACCTCAGCGACGATGAGCAGGACAGGGAGGACAGGATGGGGCTGCAGGTGCTGCTCGTGTTCATGCGGGTGCTGTGCATGTGTAGGCGGATGCTAGCAAAGGCAGTGCTTTGTATCAACCTGTGTGGACAGAGGTGTGCGTGTGTGTGTGTGTGTGCATGCGTTATGCACACGTACCTGTACACTCCTGTTGGGAGTACATGTTCAGTGGCACCGTGCAAATGGGCCAACTCTCTCAGGCAAGGCTGCCGCTCAGTAGGACAGCTGGAGACCTTCCTGCCAGGTCCTGGCTCCTTCCTGCTTCCCCTTGTGTTAGAGAAACACTGTGAGAAAAACCTTGCAAATAGTTAACAAGACTCAAGGACAAGGGGGAGAGAAAAACAGTACTGCAAAGGATAACCAGCTCCGGCTAAAGAACCTTGATGAAACCACAGCGCTTTGAAGATTGCGAGGGGTAGGTAAGACAAAAACTGCAGAATAACGCAGAAGTGACCTTAGGTTCATTAAGGCTTCTTATTAACACACCCCTAAATGAATAATGTGATGGAAATGACATGATAATGATGTTACCACCTCTTCTTCGCTTTCTGTGCTAATTAACAAGAATGTGAAAGCGGAAGCGCAGAGCGATTACCTGAGGTAATGAAACTGTAACCATTAGAAAGATTTGTGTAAAGTACCCCCTGAAAAGTGTGTATAAATCAAGACTGAGAGGGGGAGAAGGTGTGCTAGCTTTGTGGATTTACTACCTAGCACCCATCTCTGCGCAGAAATGAAATAAATATCTTGACCCTGTGTGTCTATTGGTTGCTTGCACACCGGGTAACAGAACCCAGATTTTGGGACAACAGTTCAGCGACCCAGATGGGACTTGCCAGAAGGCCTTGCCCGGATCATCTTGCCGTTCCCGACAGCGGACTGGATGGGATCGAGCTCCAGCACGCACCGACCCGTTTATCAGGGAGTCCTCCGACCTCCCTCCGAAGCTGGGACGACAAGAGACTCAAAGGTGCAACGCCAACCAGAGATATTTGTGCCAGGGCGAAAGGGGGGTGAATCTTTGGATTGGTGAGTATAAAATTTACTTATTTCTGCGGAAGATTATGTTGGATTATGTTGCACGTAGACGCTCGGCAAAGGTTGCCTTAAATTGACCAGGGGGGTCAGAGCCGAGTGTACATAAAGGTATGGGAAAAAAAGTATTTCTAGGAAATAAGGTTGGTATTTCTAGATAATTGACATGGGATCAAGCCAATCTGTGATTCCTCTCTGTAGCCCTTTGGGTTGTATTTTGAAACACTGGAATATTTTTGGAGGAGATCAGATGACAAAAAAAAAAAAAAAAAAAAAGAATGAAAAGATGTTGTAATCAGTGGTGGCCAACGTATAAGCTGGAATGTGATGAGGAATGGCCAAAAAAGTGGGACCTTGAACTATAATACTATATTACAGTTACTGCTGTTTTGTTGCCGGAAGGGGAAGTGGGGTGAAATACCCTATGTGGAGGCTATTGTGTCACTATATAAGGAACCAGAAATTCAAAGGGAACATGAACTTGTAAGTAAAGAGGAATCTGTAATGGTTGCAGTAGGAAAGAAGGAAAAGAGCGGGCATTCAGAAAAATTCTGAATGGAGAGGAGTAGGAGGATGTACAACTACTGACACTGCCCCCTCTTGTGGAAACGATTCCACCTCAGTTGAAGCATCGCCCGCCCCACTAGAAAGCCAAGAGTCCAGCCCTGTTTCTGGCGGAACTAGGAGACGGAAACAACCTGTTATACAGGCTCCTTTGAGACAAGCAGTGGGAGCAGAAGGGCTGCCAGTATTTGTACATGTTCCTTTTACAACCTCGGATTTACTAAACTGGAAGCAGTCTATTGGATCATATAGGGAAAATCCTGAGAAGCTGCATCAACTTTTGGAGACTATTATGATAACTCATAATCGTAATTGGGGAGATGTGCAGGCACTGTTGAATACTTTCTTGACAGGAGAAGAAAAGAGGCTGGTAATTGGTAAGGCAAAAGAAGAGGGTGAGAGAAGGGACAGAAAGGGGGATCCTGAGGTCTATTTACCCACCACAAAGTATCCAGAGTGGGATCCAAATAGGAGCGGGGGTAGGGAGTTATTGAGGCAGTATGAACAGCTAATTTTATACGGGGTTCGGTACGGGGTTCCGAAACCAAAGAATGTATCAAAATTGCATGAAGTAAAGCAAGGGCCTGAAGAAAATCCCTCGGCCTTTTGTGAAAGATTATGCGAAACAGCCAGAAAATGGACAGACCTGGATCCAAATGAAGAAGCGAATCAAAGACTGTTTAATACATTATTCATTAGCCAGTCAGCTCAGGATATTAGAAAGAAGTTACAGAAGGTAGATGGAGCTGGAGGAATGTCTATTTCACAGCTGATAGAAATAGCGTATATAATAATCGAGGCGAAAAGAGAACAAGAGAAACACAAAATCCAATGAAACTACAGGCTTCTGTCCTGGCAGCTGTCCAGAGGAATGAATTCCAAGGCAGGGGCAGGGGAAGCAGGAGAGGTAACAGAGGAGGAAGAGGTGGAAGGGGAGGGAGGCCAGGAGGAGGCCTCCCTAGACCCGCTTTGGGTCCAAATCAATGGGCAATTTGTAGACAGGAAGGGCACTGGAAAGATGAATGTCCAAATCGAAGAAGGATAACAAAGCTACAGAGCCCAGCAAACACCGACCTAATTATGTTAGAGGAGTCAAATATGGAATGAAGGGGACCGGGGCAGAAAATTAGAATTTCCTCAGCTGATCCCCTGGTTCCAGTAAAGCTGGAGAATGACACTATAGATTTTTTATTAGGCAGTGGAGCCACTCATTCAGTGATAACTAGTTGTAAAGGACCCTTAAGTAAGACTACTACCACCATTGTTGGGGCTACAGGAAGGAAAGCTTTGAGGCCATTTTTGCAACCAATGGAGTGTGTGATTGGAGGTACTAAATTGACTCATGAGTTTCTCTATATGCCAGAGTGTCCCCTCCCTTTATTAGGACGGGATTTACTATGCAAACTGAATGCGCAGGTGACCTTTTCTGAGAGTTCCGTGCAGCTCCACATCCCTCCAGAATCGGCACGGAGAGCACAAATCTGCCTTTTGATGGGATCAGCTCCAGACGATAACAGTGCAAGTATCCCTTCAAGTGTATTGGATGTGGTGATTCCCTTGGTTTGGGCCTCAACAAAGCCAGGTAAAGCAAAAAATGCGACTTTGGTCAAAATAGAGCTACAACCAGGAGCGAAGCCAGTTAGAGTGCATCAGTACCCTATCAAGCTAGAAGCACGTAGAGGATTGGAACCCCTAATTAAGGCCTTCTTGCAATATGGCTTGCTTAGAGAGTGTCAGTCTGAATTCAATACACCAATCCTGCCGGTAAGGAAACCGCACTCCCAAGAATATCGACTGGTCCAGGACCTAAGGGCAGTGAACCAAATAACAAAAGATATCCATCCAACCGTGCCAAACCCATATACTCTTTTAGCCTCAGTGCCTGAGACTAACAATTGTTTTACATTGCTAGATTTAAAAGATGCTTTTTTCTGTATTCCCATAGAAGAACAAAGCCAGACAATTTTCACCTTTGAATGGGAAAGTCCTACTACTAGGAGGAAGGAGCAGTTGTGCTGGACGGTTCTTCCTCAAGGATTCAAGAACAGTCCTACCCAGTTTGGTGAGGTCTTGGCCAAAGAACTAGCCCAATGGCAGGAAGGTAACAAAAATGTCACTCTTTTACAGTATGTGGATGACATTTTGACTGGAGCGGATTCAGAGCAAATATGTTTAGAGGCGACAGTAAGTCTGTTAAATTTTTGGGGACTTCTTTTGCTCATGGAGCGATTTGGAAAGAACGAGGGCTCTTAAATTCTCAAGGAAGTAATATAAAGTATGGACAAGAGATATTAAGATTGTTACAAGCAGTAATGGAATCCAAAGAAGTAGCTATAATGCATTGCAAAGCCCACCAGACGGGAAATAGTGAAGTGGCACAAGGAAACAGGAGAGCAGATGCGGCAGCCAAAAAGGGAGCACTCGCAGGACAGGTGACTGGGGCTTTATTACCCAGTAGAAAAATACAAATGAGACCTCCTGAATATTCAGACAAAGAAAATCAATTGGCAGAAAGGCTAAAATGTACAAAAAATGCTGAAGGGTGCTGGGTCACCCCAAATGAACAAGTTTTAATTACAGCCAAAATGATGGAAGTGCTCCTCAAAAAAACTGCATGAAGAAACTCACATGGGAGCAGATGCTATGATAAGCAGTGTAAAAAGATATGCTGTGGGATCAAAAATGCTATCAAATACTGACCTTATTGTCCTATGGGAGAACTAAGAGGATCAACCCCAGGGGAACACTAGCAGATAGATTTCTCTGAATTGCCTAAATGTGGTCGATTTAAATATTTACTTGTTTTGGTAGATACATTTTCTGATTGGCCAGAAGCCTTTCCATGCTCCACCAATTGTGCAAAAGAAGTAATTAAAATTTTACTAAAAGAGATAATTCCTCAATTTGGGATTCCTGAAGGTATATCCTCAGATAACGGACCTCGTTTTGTTTCAGAGGTGGTTCAAGGAACATCCAAATTTTTACAGATGAAATGGGAATTACATACTCCATGGAGACCCCAGTCTAGCAGTAAGGTGGAAAGAATGAACCAAACACTTAAAAGACATATTTCAAAACTGTGTCAGGAAACCCATCTTAAATGGGTAGATATATATAGATGTATATATGTATATAGAATGGCCTTGATGAGAATAAGAAGAACCCCAAGAATAAAAGAGGGAGTAAGCCCTTTTGAAATACTTTACAGGAAACCTTGCCCGATTAATGAAATAGGGGGACGAAGTGATCAAATGCATGTAAGAGGGGAAGAAATGTTGAGAGAGTATTTATTGTCTTTGTCTCGGGTACTAACATCTTCACATAGGTACCTAAATCAACGTACCCCCCTTCCATTGGATTCCCCTGTGCATGACTTCAGGCCTGGGGATCTAGTTTATATTCGGACATGGAAAGAAGAACCACTAAGAGAAAAGTGGAAAGGACCTTACCTGGTGCTTCTGACAACTCATACTGCAGTAAAGGTGGAGGGAATAAGTTCCTGGACCCACTCTTCCCAAATAAAGAAGGCACCTTTGAATGACTCGTGAACTGCCACACCCACAAGATATCTCTCAAGGTAAGAATACAGAAGTTATAAAAGTGATGAATTGCACTTGGAAAATGGAACTCTTTTATATGTAAATGGAGTGCTCTTAGTGTTCTTAGGTGTTACTTTGCATTCTGATAGTGTGGTTAATTATAGATAGAGCTGATTTATAAGAATATTGATTTTGATTTTTGATTTGTTCAATTTAATTTGTTTACTATAGAGTTAAGATGGAAAATGAGGACACTTAATTTTCTTATGCATGCTCATTGGTACAACTAACCTGATTTTGTAGCTTATACGGGCCTTCAGAAAAAGTGACTCAGATTACCGCTTGCTTCTCTATTCCCCACATCTCACGGATTACCCATGCCATGGGAGATACTTAAAATTAACTTAACATCCATGTAAGAATAATTGAAGTTGTTTAAATGAGACTTGCTAGATAAGTGATATTAACAAGTCTCAAAGGGGGGAATTGTTAGAGAAATACTGTGAGAAAACCCTTGCAAATAGTTAACAAGACTCAAGGACAACGGGGAGAAAAAAACAGTACTGCAAAATACTGCAAAGTACTGCAAAGGATATCCGGCTCCGGCTAAAGAACCTTGATGAAACCACAGCGCTTTGAAGATTGCAAGGGGTAGGTAAGACAAAAACAGCAGAATAACCCAGAAGTGACCTTAGGTTCATTAAGCTCTCACAGCAGTTCTACATAGGGCAGATGCTCCAGCATCTAGCAAGTCTCATTTAAACAACTTCAATTATTCATACATGGATGTTAAGCTTTCTTCATTTTCTGTGTATGAATGCCAAATCTAAACATTACATAACTGCTCTGCTTCTAATTCCAAGAAGCCATAGTTAAAGCTGAAAGGCAGTTTGGATCACATATATAAACTAACATTTTTGAAAATAAGATCTGATACCTATTTTGGACATCTCTAAGGAATAGCAATTTGTTATTGTGCTACTTCAGGAAAAATCTGTGGAGTTTCGGTTGCCACAAACGGATGTTACAATTTCGTTACCAAGGCATTCTAACATACTTTAGAATCAAATTATGAATAAACTTTCTCAACATGATCTAATCTCTGAAGCACAAATGTAGCTGGTAGTAAGGAAAGAAAGTATTTTCCCTGAAATGTTTTAAAGTATTAACAGGCCCAGACTGGGGTGAGTGACAGAGGGAAAACATGCTCTAAGGAATTTCTGCCTGTCCTTAAAGCTCCACAGGACTTCATCTTGGTGGTTACCAATGTCATCATCATCCCTTTTGTATTGGCAGACAGCTTTATAGGTCAAAACCAGTCTGTTCAGCGCAGCAATTTTGTTCCCTTGCTCTTCTGAAACGTTGCAGCAGCAGCAGCTTAATTAGTCAGATTACATTCTAGAGCTAGCATGAAGTCAGCCCCACCACTGCAGTCAGGAAGTAGGTATTGGCATGCAGTAATTTCTGCTGCGTATTTTTCTGATGTATGAAAATCTCCGAGAAGTGATTAAACCACTCAGGTTTAAACCCATTAGGTTACACTCAGGATTAAACCAGTTCAGGTCAGAACTCATATAGATTTCAATGCTAGGCTGCGAGACACTGCTAGGAAGCAAGCCAATATGCAGAAGTTTACAGGCCTATAGAATCCAAAGAGTAATAAGGTACCCTACAGAATGTGTTCAGCTACAGCAAAATAGACCAAAATGTGTGATACGACTATGTTTACGCACAGGAACATATGTTTTCACTAGAAGCACTCAACTCGTATATACCTCAATGACTTGTTGCTCGCAGAGTAGACAGTAGGTCTCAGTTCCTGAACTGAATTCCAAAGATTAAAAAAAAAAAAAAAAAAAAAAAAAGAGAGAGAGAGAGAGAAGAGCTGCAGTATTCTGCTGTGGAAAATGAGTGGCTATTACATGGACAGCTGATGACCTCTCTTTTATTATTTATACTTTTTTTTTCCACTGACTTTTCTTCTTACTCTTCTATATTCCAGAGCTGCTGCACTCCTTCTTTAGCACTGCTTCTCCAAAGTCGGTAGGCTTCTAAGAGAGAGATGTTAATAGCTCAGCAATATCTGGAAACAGTATCCTGGAACAGGTGCCCCATCACTTCCTGGGGATCAGGGTGAGGCTGAGGAGCCTAGAGTTCACAAGACCCTCTTTCTTAAAGATGCAGGTGACATTTGATTTCTTCCAGGCTTCAGAAACCTTTCCTGTTCACCACAACCTTTCAAAGATAACAGAGAGTGGCCTCACAATGGCATCAGCCAGCTCCCTCTGTATTCATGAGTGCATCCCATCCGCTCTAATAGACTTGTATAAGTTTGGTTTATTTGAGTGTTTGCTATCTTGATGCTTCTCTTTTGATCCTTCTCTCACGGCCTTGGCCAAGGGTCTCAGCCTTGGGATTCCTGAGGGCCAGCCTTGCTCCTCTTTTATTTGTGGAAGCCCTTCTTGTTGCCCTTTATGACCCTCACCAGGTGGAGCTTTTTGGCTTTCTCAACATTGTGCCTTCAAGCTTGGGAAGTGTCTTTACATTCCCAATGTAAAGATGATCGGACCCTGCTTCCACTTCTTGTGTGCCTCACATGTGCCTCACCTGAGTTTACTCGGGAGCATCTTGTTCATCTGTGCAGTTCCTTGACCACCTGCATTACACGTGCACTCTAGAAACCTCCCAGGTTGCTTGTGCCCTGCTGTCTTCCCCCCAGCACATCTCGGGGCAGTTCAAGTCCCCTGTAATGACCAGGATTGATAAATGTGACGCTTTAAATAATATGGTGATTCCAGCAAAACTACAACTAGCCCAGCCATCCCACAACGGTGAGCTCAGGTTAATATCTAGGCGCACAAGCCCTTACAAGACCACGACTATGAGGAAAGCTTGCAGGGACCAGAGTGAGATTTCTTCGGGTGAACATCCCCAATCAGGCAAGGGGCTTGGGAATTTCCAGTTTCCGCAGCTGGCTCAGTTCCTTCTATTCGCAGAGTCATCAGAGCTCTCTCTGGACTCAGCAGCTCATTTTCACCTTGTGAAGCACCTCCTTGGAGGTTCTTTTCCCTCCTGAGGCTGTGACATTCTCTGTGCCTGTGGCCCTTTGTCCCATGTTGTTACCAGCAGCATGCATGTTCTCGTGGGGTCCCATGTTGTTATCAGGCGCATGCATGTTCTGGTGGGGTCCTTAGCTGCATGATGAGGGCACAAGGCAAAACGAGCCTAGAGCTGCACTGCACAGATCAAGAGTGTATCCCCCAGCCCTTGACTCCAAAGTAGTTAACGTTTGGCTGCAAACCTGAGTTTGTGGCCGCACCTTAATTCTGAGAACCTTTCTCACCAAAAGGTAAACCTCTTTCCATCCCCTCGTGAAATTTCAAGTTACACCTTTCTCGTGAAGCACAAACACTGCTTTTGAAAACATAGTTGTCTGTGTGTCATACCAGCCGCATGGGAGTTTGAGATCGCGTCAGTCTTTGACACAGTCAGTCAGTTTCTACTTAATTTTGGTCTCCATTTAAGGCTTTCCATGAAGGAGTACTTCTCTGAGCTGATTCAGCAGAAAGGGATGATACATTGTCCATGGAGGCTTTGAAGGGTCAAGGTTTTGATGCGGAGCTCTCAGCGTGTGAGACGCTCCATAGATGTGATGCGGTTGTCGCAGCCTATGCACTGCTTTCTGCAGCTCTAGAAACTGAGGAATTAGAAACTCCCATCAGAGGGTGACAGAAGGATAGACAAGGTATCCTCTGTTGTTTGGGCGAGCGTCAGAGTGTATTAGAAAAAAGCCTGAAATACAGAACAGGAATCAGGATGCTATTCTGCCTAGGGGAATCAGGAAATTTTTTGTGCATTGACTCTCAGAAACAGTATTTTGTGTCTTTTAATAATTTCTCTCTTCAGTTTCTTTTGTTGGGGGGAAGTAAGCAAATTCACTGTATGCGCATGCAGCCTTTTTCAGCTATTCTCAATTTTTGCCAAGTGTGAGGCACAGCAACCTTCCTTTATTACCCAAAGTCCTCTTTGCGTTGATTATTTATGCTGAGTTTGGTTACTATTAAGAAGCACACCAAACAGTAACCCTGAGGCCTATGGTGGTGTCTGCCTTCAGTTCACGGAGGGCTCAAAGGTGCCCTGAAGGGATCTGAATCCATGGGCATGGCCCACGATCGGAAAACTTACCCTTTTGGTCTTCTGCACTTGCAGAAAGCCACCACGCAGCCTAGAAGTAGTAAGCAAAAGACGAGAGTTGTAGAGGACAAAGCAAGCGTGACCTTTACTTTAAAACTGTTTTGGCCGGTTTCTCAAGCTGCTTTCCTCTGAAGCAAATCAGCCTTGCCTGACACGACAACAGTAAAGCACACTGCAGTGGCTGTATTCAAATAGGTAGCGTCTTAAGGATGTAGGCAGAAAAGGATTACACCTATGCAATTTGCCAGTCCAGATTAGCACCTCCCAACCTTGGACCATTTCTGCCAGGGCCACTCCTGTAACCACCAACAGATGGTGCCTCCTCTGTGCCAGCTCTTGATATTCAATTGCTCTTCCAAGGCAAGAGCAGAGGGACAAGTGACCAGGAGGGCACAAGCGGCAGATGGTCCAGAGGACAGAAGGAGCAAGCAAGGACTGTGTGTTGTGTGCCGTGCGGCACAGGGCATGGGGGGTGCCCGTGGGCCTTCCACAACCACTGCTACCTCCAGCACAGGCCTTGCATGCACCTGGTGCCCTGGCCATGGCTCTGAGTGGGAAGCAGGAGCTGCATGGGACATGGAGCCCTGCAGGCTCTGCCAGTGTGTTTCAGCTGCTGAGCTGTGCAGATCTTAAAGCTGTGGACTGCTGTGTCCTCTACCTGCTCCAGAGGTACCTGAGGCATCAAGGTGTGGAGATGCGCTCACTGGTGCTCAGAGGCCTCATGACACTTTCCAAGAGACCAGAGATGGTGCGTATGGCCATGAGTCAGGTGAAGGCACGAGTCAGGCAGCGTGGGGCTGCCAAGCAGGCAGGGGGTAATGCAGTGCTTGGCCTCTGCTGAGGATCAGGAATCATGGGGGTCGCTCCAGTGTCCCTCGCTGACCACTTTGCCCTCTCTTGCCAAGGGGTCACAGCCTGCTCCAGGTCAGCTTGGAGCTCTCAGGCTGGCGCTGCAGCCTGCAGTGCCCCAGCGGTGGGTGTGCACAGAGCCCTGGCAGTGGGGCCCTGGGCTCTGTGGCAGAATGAGCCTGCCCGGGTGGGCACTGGCCACTGCCTGGGGAATTTCCAAGCGCAGAGGGCTCTTAACCAACCTGCCCCTTGCGGCAGGTCAGAAGAGGGGGCAGCTGAGGAGGTGAGGAGGAGCTTTTGCTCTCCTGTCCTCCTTCCCTGCTGCCTGCTCCTCCACACCCTCAGCACACACCAAGAACTGCTGCGTGTCAGGAGGTTACTGCAGTAATAATTCCTGTGGTGCTGGTGGTGAAGCAAGACAGGAGGCTGGTATTTAAGATCCAGAGGTGTTTTGCCCAGTTGGGCTTTCATGCCTCGCGGTCAGGACATTTGGTGTTCTCTACAGGCCAGAAAAATGCAAGAGCTGCTGCCAGACCTCATGGAGATGCTGCAGGATGCCAACACAGACATCCGGATGAAGGCCCTGGTTGTCTCCGGCAACGTGGTCCAGCATATGGACCGGGCAGCGGTGGGCCCCGTCGCTCTGCAGCTGGTGGAGAAGCTGGTGCCACTCTTTGATGACGTAAAGCTGGGGTGGGAGCCGCAGCCCTGCAGATGGGCACTCTCTAATGACAGCTGCCCTTGAGCCCAGCTCTGGGCACAGCACTCAGGCAGCGCCTTCCCCACTCGGGCTTCTCTGGGCTTCTCAGGAGCCTGGCATGGCTCCTGGCCTCTGCAGTGCACCTGTACAACATCCCTCTGACACGTTTATACCAATGGGGGCTCCAAGCCCCCCATGCAGGGTGCAGGGCCTTTCAAAGCCCAGACAGCTCCTCCAGTGGCCACTGCCACACAGGACCACACGCTCGCACCGCCTGCTGCGGCAGGCAAGCTAAGCCTTGAGCAAGTGGTGTGCGCCCAGGAGTCGTGGTGCAGGGCCAGCCCAGCCTCCTCCTCAGCCCAAGCCCTGGGGCACCTCCTCACAGGGCTGCCTGGCTACAAGCTGCTGCTGGTGCTCTGCCTGGGTGGGCAGCAGCCCTTGCTGAGCTCCCCGCCTCCTCCCTCCTCGCAGGACTCCAGCCAGCTGCGAGAGCTCTCCATCTGCCGCTTCAGAGAGCTGGTGGAGATTGTGGTGGGGAAGACCAAGAAGCACATGCAGCAGAAAGTGCATCGGTGCCTGCTCCCGCTCTTCTTCCACATGAATGATGAGATCCAGAGAGTGGCCAAGGTAGAGATTTCAAACCTAGCCAGTGATGAGGGGAGGGCAACCCCGCACCCTTCCACGAAGACCCCAGCTGTGGCTGCAGCTCATCAGTGCTGGGGGATGTCTCCTGGGCTGCTCAACAGCAAGAGGCAGCCGAGGTGCTGGTTGTGCCGTGTCTCTGCCCTGGGCATTGAACCCACTTGAGAGCACTTGAGGCACTGCTCCTGCTGCTGCCTCTTCCCACAATGGGCTGGGAAAGGGGAAGAGGTGAGCCAAGGGGAGGGGGACAGCAGGCCTCCTCCTGCAGGCTGTGGTGCCATCTCCCACTCTCTGCTGCTGCACAGGCCTCCCAGGAAGCCTTCATCACTGCTGCCCAGTGCCTCAGGTGGGAACAGCTTAGGGACCTGAGCCAAACCGGGCAGACGTGGAGGACTGGCAAGTGCTTGGTAAGGAGAGCCCCAAAGGGCCAGGAGCAGCCTGGGTAAGACCTGCCCCCACACACACTGCTGTGCATGGGGGAGGCAGCTGTGCCTCTCCTGCACTGCTCCAGCCCCAAGCTCACCACCTGCACCTGCAAACTTGAGCCCTCCTCTCAAGCGCATAGCCCCGGGGGGCTCTTTGGCTGGCCCTTCTCTGACCCCCTCCCAGGTTGCTGAAGGAGACCCTGGCCCACAGGGCCTTAGCAGCACACTGGGTTCTCCACACCCTGGGACTAGACTCTGCCTGCTGCTCTCTCCCAAGCTCAGCCCCACAAGGCTCCTGCCTGGCAGATGCCACAGCCCTGATGGGGCAGGCAAAGGGAGCAGGGTGCTGGGAGGATGGCTTTGGATGGTCTTGTGTGCCAGCCCCACGCTCTTGTGCTCTCTGCAGCTGGCGAGAGGCAGGAGTTATGTGGAAGAAGACCTGTGCCAGAGCCTGCCCTACCTGGAGGACTCTCAGGCATCCTTATGAGATATGGCCGTGAGGTTGCTTGGTGAGCCACAGCCCCTGGGCTCCCTCCCTCTCTGAGCAATTTGCAGGGCTGGGGCATCTAGGAGCCCAGGTGGGCTGCCTGGGAGCCTTGCTGGGCAGGGCTGCAGGTACTGCAGACACGTGGGTTTCATCGCTGCTCTCTTTCTTTCTGTGCCAGTCCTTCGGCCCTTGCAGAACGACATCGAGCCCTCCATCCGGTCCCTGGCTACTCAGAACATCATCATCCTGGGCACTCCACGGAAACAGCCAGCATCAGGATGGAAGCTGCCTTCCCTGCGCTGCTGGCTCTGGAGAGCAGGGGACAGGTGGAACTGTCCTCTGGGCAACAGCTCTCCTTGAGTAGAAGGAGGACAATCCCAGGCCTACGGTGCCCTTCCGCTGGTGACCACCTGAATGTGTGGAGCAGTTTGTGTCCTTCCGGGTGTCTGCTGCAGCTCACCCCTCAGGTCTGATGGCCAGAATAAAAGAGACCAAGGGGATTTCTGACCAGAAACTAGTTCCTTGGTTACTATAATATTCTCCACATGATATACTGGGTTTTTTTGCTTCCTTCTTGGTTTTGTTGTCAGTTCTGCCTATGGAAGCTCTTTGGGGGAAAATCAGGTGCAGGGCTTCCACAGGTGTGTCCAAGAGCCAGGGGACAAGACTCCCATGAGGAAAGGGAAGAGCTGTGCCACTGTCCCCTACATCCCCTCCCCTGGGCTGCTGGGTCTCGGCTCGCTACCCTTGGGTGGGTGGGCTGCGCCAGCCTGCTCTCCAGCTCTGCCTGGCCTCTGCAGCTGCTGCAGGGACTGTGCTGAGCTGCTTTCAAGGAAGGAGCAATGTCCTCCTCTTTTCCCCTTTCCCATATACACCCAGCCCTGGCTGGCTGGCCAGGGTCCCAAGCAAGGAGGAGCCCCGCACACACCAGAAATCTGAACACACAGCCACCTGGGAGCAAGGAGTCCTGACACGGGGTGCGAGTGGGCTCCTGCTGGCCTCTTGGGGCAGCCTGGAGAGCCACATCTCCAGCTGTCCAAGAGTTCTCACATCGTCATGTCACAGGCCCCAGGGAAACAGTGTGCGATGGGGCTACTCGGTGAATTCAGTCTAAAGGTCTCCTTCTCCTCAGCCAGCCTGGGCTCTCAGTGCAGCAAACACAAGTCCGCACTGATAGCCATGGGGGTCGTCTCCTCAGAGCAGCACCACCGCACCCCCAGCCCGCGGGACACTCCGCATCTCAAGTGCCTCCTTTTGCCAGGCCTCATTAGCCTTCTCTCACTCTCCACAAATGAGTCAGTCCCACTGCCATCGGCATTTCTGGCCCTTGCATGGTTCCCACGTAGCAGAGGCCTCGGCAGCAACCGGCCTGGCAATTCAGCTGGCAGTGCCTGCAGCTACACGTGTGCTTGTGAGCACACACCCTCCTCCGTGGAGCACCTGTCTGGCGAGGCAGGCAGAGGTGCATGGCCATCCCTTAGCTGCTGACCCCCACGGCCTGGGGAAAAGGCTGCAGAGCTCGGTGCCCTCCCCTCCACCCCACCTCATGTCCCCTTCCCCATTCCCCAGCTGCACCTCCTCAGCCAGCACCTTTCCTCCTGACCTTCAAAGCTACTCCAGGCACCTTTCACCCCACCTGTCACCCTGTGGCTCCTCGAGCAACAAATTCTCCTTGTCTTGGCCATCGTCCTAACTTTGGTGCTTTCTGGGTGACCTCTGTGATGCCAAAGGCCCACTCCAGGCCTCCAGAGATGCATAGGCAGCACCTGCTCTGCTATGGGACCAGGCTGTCCGTGGGCCCCACAACAGCCCTCTGCTTGGCCCTGCCATTCTGGCCCCAGAGACTGGTGGGGCCAGGCTGGGGCCTCTGGCAGCAGTGCCTAAGCAGCCTCAAAGCCCCCACCGCACAGGGCAAGGAAGGGGCTGGCTCTGCTGGCTGCTTCCTGAGGTGCCTCTTGGGGGGGGCAAGGCAAACAGGGCCAGCAGAGCAGCTGAGGGGACGCTTCTGGCCAGTGCTCTGTGGCAGCACCGCTGCTGGGGGCAGGCCCAGGTTGCCCTGGGCACCTCCATTTCCTCCCTGAGGTTTTCCCTTCTCCCTTGGAGCACTTCTACTTCATAGCAACGTGTATTCCTTTAAGGGAAAGCAGCCTTTGGTTTTGCTTCAGCCTCATGGTCTGCAACACACTTGCTTTCTTCCCTTCCCCTGGTTACTCCTTTCCCTTTCGGAAAGCTGAGTGATGGACTCCTGCTCTCTGCAGGCAGCGGAGGGAGCGGTCGCACCTACGGTTGGGGTCTGCAGCAGCGCGCCTCCGTGCACGGCGCCCAGCTCTACAGATCTGGCAGCACAGGCCAGAGAGCCTCGTCGCACCAGGAAAGCACCACAGCCAGCCACAGAGGCTTAGCGTTCGGTGCTTTCCACCATCTCTTTGTGCCTCTGCTTTAGTTTGCCTCAGCGGGAAAGAGGCTCCTTCCTGGAAATGCCTTCCAAAGACCCTTTGAGCTTTACACAAAGACATCCTTCTGTCATCTGTGGAGATGGAATACAATGTGGTCCATGCATTAGAGCTTGCTTTGTCCTCTGAGTCAGCCAAATGCGACTTTAGTCACATTAGTAGACAGTAGTACAATCCAACCTGAGCAAAAAGCTGACCTGAGCAGGTGTAGCTTTCACCTGCTGCTTGGAAGCAATCACAAAAGCCCATGTTCTTGCGTGAAGATTAGCAAACCCAGTGGACTCTTGGGATCTGTGCTGGCTCTGGGAGTTCTGACTCCTAGAATGTTCTTGTGCACCAGAAAGCATCACAGGATGCACCTTTGTGAACATTAGAGGCACCCTAGGCCTAGTTACTCTGGATTGGGTGCAAGGTCCAGTCCAAGGCTCAAGGCCAGCTAGAGAAAGGGCAGAACATGGCCATGGAAGCACAGGAAGTGCATGAAAGTACAAGGTTGCACTGCTTTTTGTCTGGGGAAGTTGTTAAAGCACAACTGTCTGAAACATCATCTGCTTCCGACATAGATCAGCATGCGGTTTGTAGCAGGAACATCAGCTTTTGTAATAGCTGTTTTTATTCCCTCTTCTTTTTACTCTGTATACCAGTCCTGTCAGTTCAACCCTGTGGCAGTGCTGGCTAAAGACAGGATGCAAGGAACAGCAGTTTTCTGTCCATGTTAAATATCCACTCCAAGTCAAGGAAGCGTGGCTCCGTGTCAAAACTCTGCTTTGTGTCCCTTGTCAGAGCTGCCTGTGTGCTCTGCCTGAAGTTTATGTCCTTCTTGATCCTTCCCCTCTGGTTCTGCTGCACGGGCTTCATGCTCTGCGCCCTCTCCTGCTTCCAGCCAGTCAAGCAATCTGGCCCACTTTCCCCCACTCCATGCTTGCTTCTCCGTTCTGGTGCCTATGGCTCTCTTCTCGCACATGTCCACCCTCACCATCCTACCCATCTCTGCACGTCTGTTACGCTCCCATTCATGTCTCAGAAGTGTAGCTGCGAGAAAAGTCAGCTCAACTTTCCTCCCAGCCCTCAGTTTCTCCCTTAACATGGAAATGGCTTTTGCTTATCCAGTCAGTTAACTGTGAATCCCATGTGTAGGAAGCAGTAGAAACAGTGTTAGGACAGAGGCCTTTTCCCCTCCAGCCAGGCACAGGGAGTCCCTCTGCCGGGAGGACTCCAGGATAGCCCCATTTGTGCTCCATTTCATGCAACGCTCCTGAACGAGGCCACTTCCTCCATTAAGCCACCCAATCTGCATGACTCCCTGACATCTCATGCGACATGTTGGCATGCAGCTCTGCTCTTGGCGTTCGTCACGGAAACACAGTGTGGGAATGTGTGTGAAGAGACACTTTATCACGCTCAATGACCCTGTGCTGGGCAAACCTATGGAACAAGCCAGCTAATGATCTCAACTACTATCCCCTGCCCTAATTCTCATCACAGAAATGGTGCTTCTCCCCAGGATGACTGCAGGATGATGTCCGTAGTTCCCTCATGCTCGTAGAAACTACTTCTCTCTCTTACTCTCCTACTCTCTCTACAGATCTTCCAGAAGGAAACAGGGAGAACATGGAGCCTTTTCAAGCACACTGAGAAAGAGAAAGGAAAGGCAAGCCCCTTTGATGGCCTGCAGGACCCCTGGGCTGGTCCCAGGTATAGGTAGTCTGGTGCAGTCCCTCACTTCCCCTGCTCCAAGAAGTCACCATGTGGGGGCAGGTTTAAGGCAGGACTAGCTAATTTGATGACAATTCACTGGAGCTACACATGTGAGGGGAATGATTAGAGTTATCCAGCATACGCTTGAGGACACAAAACATCTGCCCGTGCGGTCAGGGAGGGAATTCCTCGTAGCCCCATATGACATTGCACAATGTGTTGAATACATTTGTGGTTGCTTCACATAGCTCTAAAGCATGAAGCACTCACCATGACCTGGACAGAATATCAGACTAGAAGAGTTCCAAGAGTTGGTATAGTAAATCCACTCCTAGTTTTTGTAGTTTAGAGTTAATTCTTCATAGTGCTAGTTCTTGATCCAGTGTCAGGAGCAGACCGTGAGCAAGGCAGATCTAAACTGCTCTAAGAATCAAATGTCCTTCAGAACATGGGACTACTGGGATTGCTGTGATCACTAGAGCAGTGCAGAGACAGTCTGTCAGTCCACCAATGCTAGCAGAGGTCTACATCAAGGAGGGAATCTGAGCAGAGGGAACATTTATATTGGAGCATCAGAGTGGCTGTCTGTGTTGATTCATACTTGTGGATGAAATTCATGACTTTGCAGGGAGCCAGAAAAAAGGGGGGAGAGAAAGAGAGAGAGAGAGAGGGAGAGAGGGAGAAACAATGGGAAAAGACGGTGGCATAATCCCTGGCTGGAAGGATCTGACGGGGGGTAGCATTTGCAGAAATATACAAATGACTTTGGAGCCTAAATCCCAGTGCAGAAGCTGCTTAGGTTCCTAAGGTGGGCATGGCAAATACTTCCCAAACAGTCACAAAATGAGGCATGCGACCTGTGACTGCAGTCCAATTTATCGGACATCTCTGAATTTGACCATAAAGAAGAGAAAGCAAGGTTTCAGGTTTTAACCAAGACCCCCGAAGGCAACAAACTATGGGCAGCCTGGTCACCCAAATGTGTCAACTCTCCTCAGGCTGTGTTCAGAGAGATTGCTTGGGTTGGTCTGAGGTGGCAGTATCTAGAAACACTGAGGCAGCTCTCCTGTAAATGCTAGAAAGAGGATTCAGCCTTTGTCTTTACTGTCACCCTCCCCACACCCACTAGCCTAAGGCAAAGGAACACACTCAGGAGTGCATTTTTGTTTGTACTTCAGCTCACTCGGGTTCAACTTTGCCTCCTGGGTATTACTTTCCACTCTACTCTCTTCTGTCACACAGTGCTTCCCTTGCATGCAAGCTCTGTTCCCTGCCAGGGCACTAGGTTTCCCACTGGAAGAGGTATAGCACTGCATTTGTCTTTCAGGACAGGTACTTTACACTTGAAGCCCCCAAGGTGGGTTGGAGGGAGTCCAGCTCAGGAGAGAAGTGCAGTTTTCAGGGCCCAGGGGAACTTGTTCCACATCACAGTGTTAGGATGATTTCTGCACAGCCCTGTGACAACGAACTAGCCCAGAAATGCACATATCCAGGTAGTCACAAAGCACATGAGGCAAACACGAAACAAATTCATTATCTAATCCAGGTCACAGAGTTCTTTGCGAAAGGGAAGGGATGTTGTGGAGCCTTGGCACTGTTTGAAGTGGAGTTTTAAAGCAAAGTCACGGAAAAGGGAAGGCTGTGGCTCCTGTTTCTTGGCACCTTCTAACTGCAGCTTAGGTAGTAGCTAAGAAGTTCCCAGGAAGTTTCTTGTTCCGGTGGTTTCTCCATCGAGGGTACTTAAGGCTATCTGTTGCTGTACATCAGTGGACAGGGAATGAAGAACCCTCACAGTTTTGGCAGTCATGTAACCTGTGCCGTGTAGTCTGGATGCGATCGATCACTCAGCTGCTGGTATTGAAATTTTCCATGGAACAATTTGTCCTGGAGGTGAGGGCAGTATAAATGTGACATGCATTTTTGGCAGTGCCTGTAGAAATAGGTTTTATGAAGTGTAATTATGTCCTTGAATACTGTCATCATTTTGGCACAGCTCATCCAAATCACAGTATAAATCAGCGTGCAATCAGTGCAAATAAACGTTCACTTTACAGAGCTCTCTACCGGGAAATTAGTGTACTTCAGAGAATGTAGCTTCCATTTCAAAAAGTAAATATAGAGTGGAGAGAAGTGGGGAAACCACAGACACACACACACACACACACACACAGACACACACACACACACACGCACGCACGCACACACACACACACACACACAAGATACTGTATCATTCTCATTTTAATTTCTGAGTGAGGTTAGACACAAATTATCTAGATTTTAAAAGCTACAAGGGCTGATCTGGTACAGAGATCTTTTCCTGATGAATAGCTGAAGCCTGTAGCCACTCTTCCCATTAAAAAATGATAAAGGCAGAAGTAGCTAAACTTCTGGCAATTTGACACCAGTAATGCTGAAAATTAACATTGTTCCACAAAGCTAGTGAACTACAGTGTTCCTCAGACTCTTTTTATTTTTCTGATCATCCAGAGATGCTATTATATTTTGTTGTTTTAGAGAGTGTCTTTCCATATGTCTACATATATATATACACACACACATAGATACACATACCTGCCTTCATATATCTCTGTGCAAGTATAAACATATGTTTGCACGCTCATCCAGCGAGAGAGGAGACTATCTTCAGCTATAGCCCATTTTTTACTCTTTTCATCTGCAGTCTTAGCTTCATGGGAAAGTTATTGTACGTGCACGTGGAACGTTTCTGTAGTAGAGGAAAATACGTCTCAAAGCCACTTTTGAAAATGTTCACCTATTTATAATAACACCTATTGAGATTCTTTTACAATTTTGCCTTTCAAATTAAGCTCAACCCCTCACAAGCTTTGCTGTGTTTAAGGTACAGGAGGGTGACAACTTGTATTAATTTTGCCTGGTGACTTTTTGATCTTGTGATTGTAATGCAGAAAGTGGGTAAATTTTTCTCCCAGCTCCTTCACCATGAAAACCAGAAGCCAAGTGCCACTATAAACATAATAGTTTCTTACAATAATAAGACACACAGGAGCAGCTGCAGTGGCATTTGTTGGTTTTATCTGATTGATAATCACAGTCACTTCCCAGGAACAGTCACGCGTTGTTCAAACATTTCAGACACACATTTCATGATGTGTGTTTTCGCTCAGGTAATGAAGTAAATACCTGCAGTTCTTGAACACACATTGAAATATTAATGCTAACAGTACCATTATCCTTGAATACGTGCATTCCACGTTACTGCAGAAAGCAAATATCTTCCAAAACCCAGATATCTTCTTCTACTGTCTTTGCAGAATTACAGGGAGAGTAGATTAAGAGTCCTGTTTTACAGGGTGGGGGGAGCCTGAAGCACAAAGCAGCAAAGTGAGTTGCTCCAAGTCACATGAGGAGCAGTGGACAGAGGCAGGAAAAGAGAGCAATTCTGCCATAGGCGCTGACTCCACTTTAGTTTGACTTATCTTTGTGCTCATGCTTAAGATACCCAGTCCTTCCCACTGTTACCAGCCTCATGCTTGGCCTGGGATCAGGAGACACTTAAGCAGGCACTCAGGAGAGGAATAGGGCTTGAACTTGAACCTGATCGTGACTTTCCAGCCTCCGTAGGCATAGCAGTTACGCTGAGCTACAGCAAAACTGGTTTTTGGGGATGGTGCTGAATTCTGGGCTGTCAGATGTAGGTTGTACACTAACCTCGTGGATTTACAGCTCCAGGAAACTCCCGGCTGCTTTATCTGCCTCTACAGATGCAGAGCGAAACAAGTTTTCACTAGGTCCTTGTTTGCATTTACTGACAGTCCCGGTACTGCCAGCCTTTTGTGGGGGTTTTGTAGCAGCTCTAGTGATACCAGAATTAATTTGTGGTTTTCGTTTTTGGAGGCTGTACTGAGGCCCCTGTGATGGTGCAAATGTGAATCCATTTGTATTTCTCCAGCAGATTTGCCCTGGGAGTGGGGTTGCGGGTATTTTGGTGCTCTGAAACAAAAGAACGTTCAATTTTTCAGTATGTGCAGCGCCTAATGTTTGATACACAACACCGCAGGACGAGGGCCACGTTTATGGTCTGAAATACCTCTGGGATATCTATTTTTCACACCAGAGTGAGAGCTTTGAATATAACTAGTTGCAAATCTCCCATTAAAAAAAAATGTGATTTTTGTCCTAATGTAACCTACATTTCTCTCTCTGGAGCAGAGAGAAATGGCTCCTGTTCCAGGCTACCCTAATCAGTGACATCCTCTCCAGCAAATGTGCAGCGAGTCTATTTCCTTTCAAAACAAAGACTTGCAAGGCCAGCAAGTCTTGCAAAAGCCAGCAGGGACTGTGATGCTCATGGACTCTAATCTGCAGTGTATCTCCTCGTGGCTGCTTATTGGCAAGTGCACTCACCTTAATCCAGCCTGGAGCGTTCTGTAGCTTCTGCTTACCCCATAGCAGGGAGAGACATAACCTTCTGTAGGCTGCGCTGCAGATACCTGCCTGGAATAGTTTATCACTGACTGATACTCATCTGTGTTTTCGGGGAGCATAGCTCCTCTCTGCCACTGTATGTATTCAGGGATTCCAGGACAGTGGCAGTCAATACACCAGTAATACTCAAAATAGGGAGCAAAATGTATGAGTGGCCAATTGCTCCTTTCCTTCATTGCACTTGGAGTACCTTTAACCAATTGAAGCGTTGCTGAATTTTGCACAGTTTCCATGATGTGAAAAGAGCCTCTGCTTCCCAAGACCACCACACTCCGTGTACACAATTTGCATGACACTGTGGCTCGCGTGTATAGGCATGATAGACACAGCAGAGAGGCAGAACTGCCAGGGTTATGGTGAGAAAAGTAGTGCACACAGCAAGCATGGGCTCGAGCGTGACATTCTCACATGCTGAATTGCAGAAAGGCCAGCCAGACTCATCATTTGAAATGCCTGTGCAACCCTAACCCTTGCTTCACCCTGCCCTGCAGCCAGGACTGTTTCGCAACAAGCTCTCAAGAGAGCTCAAGCCTTATATCCTAGGAAACTCCATTTCATTAGCACAGGTCTTTCTGGAGGTAAGATACATCCAATGGAGCCTACCAACGCATTGTTTCAGTAGGCTATAGCGATCACTCAGCACTTCCTGGAGCCACTCCTTTGTTTGGGATAGTCTGTCCAAACTTCTAACATTGCTTCTAAGTTTGCAGGATGGACTTTCTGGGTAGAAGAGGGCCCCTGCTCGTAGATGTCAAACTAGTGAACTGTACCCTGGACCAAAAAAGCAATTGGCTTCAAAAGGACTTCCCAGAAGTAGGGGAGTTTTTTTCCACAAAGACAATTATACAAGCTTTAGTTGGTCTACTGAGGCCTTATTGACCCTGCCTCGTCTCCCTGATTTACTAACAATTTGTTCATAAATTAAATATTAACTATTTTATTAGAACAAATTATCTTCCCCCCTCCTACTTTGCTACATTCCACTAGCATTTAATTAGTACATCTAGCACTTCCTCGGACAGTCCTCACATAACAGAAGACTCATGGGAGCAGATCTGTAGAAATAAGCTGTTTTCTATCTCAGGAAGTAAAGCATGAAAAATAGCTGAGGATCCTCATCCAGGCTCTGCTGCTGCCGCCACCTTTTGCTGCCCTTGCTCAAGGGGCAGCACTCAGTAGTGCATGGGGTGTGAAAAGGGATCAGGTAGGGACAGTGCAACATGACCCTCCCAGGTGACTCAAGACACCTTTTGTACTTCCCTTCCTTCCCGTCGCTCTGTACTTGGATGAAATGCAGCATGCACAGGCATAGGACAGCTGAAGGTCTGTAGGTTGCACAGCAGGTGAAGAAGGTCCAACTGGTGGTCTAGAGGGAACACTCACAGGACGGGAGGTGCATCTCCCTCCAGTCTTTGCTGACTCTGCAAGAGCAGATGGCTATTGTCGAGGAAGATAGGGACAAGGAAGCACAGGGAGATGGCTGATCCATCCTAATATACTTTGCTGCAGCCAAGCACCATGTCTCAATGGGCTCAACAAACAGCACTGGATCCAAGCCTTTCTATGGAAAAGGTCAGAGGAGAAACTGCCAGCAAAGGACCCTCACTGCCCTGGCTCACAAACTCTTTTGCCTCTGTAGGGGAGGCAACACAGTGACATTATGTCAGGAGACACTGTAGTAGAACTCCAGCATAAGGCCAGAAGGAAATGTCTTTTCCCTCCTGATACCTCACATGCTTTATGGGCTATACTTCTCTTTTACCATGCTCTGAAGTCCTAGAGATATGTTTTGCCTTCTCCTGTTGTGCAATCCCATCCCCAGAACTCCTGGGAGTTATAAGCTAATAATTCCCTGCTGTTGCACGGCCGTCGGGTATTGTCCTTGTCCTAGATATCTCTGCCTCACCTCCACACCACAGTCTTCTACTGCAAGCCTCAAATTGTAACTAGGCGGTGGGAAGGCCTTCCCTTAATGACAACTGGGTATGGAAAAGAGAATTCATAAGACTCTCTGCGCCACAGACGGGTGTCACATGTAACACAGAATGCTGGTTTTACATCTCCCCACAAAATGATGAGGACTGCTCCAGGATGAGCTCTTCTGGAGTTCGGTGTACAGTGACTGATCTCTTTGCATGGCTGTTCGTTGCAGGTTGTGCCTGGTTCCCGCCGTGCCAGGCCCATGTGTTTTCCTGAGGCTGAGCAGGCTGCAGCTTTATCTTCTAAAGTCCTCTGCCCAGGGCTGGGATTTGCCTATTACCACTTCATGGAAACAAGCTCTCACACTACCTGTGCTGGCTCCCAGGACACAAGTACTCTCCCGTAGCCTGGTCAGCAGTGTGAGGAACACTATCAGAATAGAGCTGCCCTCTTTGGAGGCGTATGAAACAAACAGATACAACCTAACTGAGGATCTAAAGCCAAGGATTTCTTACTCGAGCTAGCACAGCATGCTCTTCTTGGATTGCCCTTTTTATTTGCTCTTGAGAAGCATTTGGGCTGATGCTGGGTCCATTACTGTGCCAGGACACTGCTTCTCCCATATCAGTCTCTACCTCCTTCCTGGGACAAAATCTCACTCCTCCCTGTGTCCGCTTTCTCAAATAGGAAGCATGTCTTTGGCACAACTGCCTATCTACTGCTGAGGCTTCTGAAGGGGATCTTGAGATGTTCTGAGAACATCTCCTTCGTATTTTCTCTAGCTCTGATTTCTCAGGTCAGATATTCATATTGCATACTCTAGCTTTTAAGACATTGCTACTCTTCTTTGGAGTTGTTGCTAGTCTGTAATGACGCCTTTACCCATGAACAACTGTAGTCACTTGCCACTCCTTAGCTCAAGGGCAGGGCACAGCACAGAAGAAAAGAAGTAATATCCATATGTGCTAAGTCATTCCTAGTTGCAAGCACACAACATACAGCCTACATGGCCAGTGTGGAGAAGCTGAGAGAACTGGACTTGTTCTGCCTGGCGAAAGGAAAATACAGTGGAGATCTAATTACTGTCTTCCACTGTCTAAAGCGGAGGCAAGGTCACAGAGAAGACAGAGCCAGACTCATCTCCGAGGTGCAAATACTTTTCAGAGTGGAAACAAAAGGAGTAAGAGGTGTAAGTTGCAGCATAAGATTTTCCCAAGGCACACCAAGAAAAATGTTTGCCCTGTGGGAACAGTGTGGCCCTGGGGCAGTGCCCATTGTGTAGACACCAGAAGCAAGTGGAGAATTTCCAGTCCATCCCAGGATAGAGACAGAGACAGAGGAAGAGTTTTTTGTTTTGTTTCTAACATCCCAGTGAAGATGCACCTCTTGGGTATCACGGTGTACCTGCTCCACAACCCAACCTGAAGAGTGCTGAAAGGTGAAGGCTTTTTTCAACTAGTCAGATATTACGCAGCCAGTCAAACTGTATCTGGCTCTGATGAAGACCCTTTCCTTAGAGGCAGGCAAGTGATTCATCTCCTGAGAGCTAGATGAGGGGAAAAAAAGCATTGTTTGCTCCTACATTGTCTGCTCCTGTCATGCATAGCACTGAAGAAGCGGTCCAGGTCTCCAAGTAAGCCATCAGGGCTGTGCTGTTGCCTTGCCCCTCTCTGCAAAATGAATCTTCTCTAAACAGTATAATAATGAAAACACTTGAAGGAAGTCACTGCTGAGAGTTCCACTGTGTCCATGCCAAGACATACCTGGGTGGGAGAGGGAAATAAACCTAGCAACAAATAGTTTTGAATAACAGCAGAGTTCTGTGAAGCTTGGCACAGAAGTCACGCACAGTTACTACCATTCCTCATTCTAAGTAGCTGCGTTTCACAGAATCATGGAATGGTCGAAGTTGGAAGGGACCTCTGGAGATCATCTAGTCCAGCCTCTCTGCTCGAGCAGGGTCATCTAGAACATATTGCACAGGATCTTGTATAGGCAGGTTTTGAATATCTCCGGAGAAAGAGACTCCACAACATCTTTGGACAGCCTCTTCCTGCGCTCTTTCACCCTTGCAGCAAAAAAGTTTTTCCTCATATTCAGGTGGAACTTCTTGTGTTTCAGTTTGTGCCCATTGCTTCTTGTCCTATCACTTGGCACCACTGAAAAGAGTCCAGTCCCATCCTCTCTACACCCTCCCTTAAGGTATTTATGTACATTGATCAGATCCCCTCCCAATCTTCTCTACTACTGCATGCTAAAGAGGCCCAGCTCTCACAGCCTCTCCTCCTAAGAGAAATGCTCCAGCACTCCCATCGTTTTCGTAGCCCTACGCTGGACTCTCTCCCATAGCTCTGTGTCTCTCTTGTCCTGGAGAGCCCAGAACTGGACACAATGCTCAAGATGAGGCCTCCCCGGGGCTGAGGAGAGGGGCAGGATCACCTCCCTCCACCTGCTGGCAACACTCTTCCTATTGCACCCCAGGAGACCATTGGCCTTCCTGGACACAAAGGCACCTTGCTGGCTCATGGTCAACTTGTCATCCACCAGCACTCCCAGGTCCTTCTCGGCAGAGCTACTTCACAGCCTGTGCTGCTGTATGAGGTTATTTTTCCCTGGGTGCAGGACCCTACACTTCCCTTTGTTGAACCTCAGGAGGTTCCCCTCTGCCCAGCTCTCCAGCCTGGCCAGGTTTCTCTGAATGGCAGCACAGCCCTCTGGTGTATCTTCAGCTCCTCCCAGTTTTGTATCACCAGCAAACTTGCTGAGAAGACACTCTGCCCCTTCATCCATGTTATTGAGGAATATGTTGAACAAGACGGGACCCAGGACGGAGCCCTGCGGAACACTGCGAGCTAACTAGACTCCAACTAGACTCTGTACTTCTGATGACAGCCCTCTGAGCTCTGCCTTTCAGCCAGTTCTCAATCCACCTCGCTATCCACTCATCTAACCCACCCTTCCTGAGCTTGCCTGGCAGGATGTTCTGGGAGACAGTGCCAAAAGCCTTGCAGAAATCAAGGGAGACAACATTCACCGCTCTCCCCTCATCTACCCAGTCAAGCATCCCATCACAGAAAGCTATCAGATCGGTCAAGCACAATTGAAGCATGATTTTGTCTGTGGTGAGTAGCTTATGCCGGAACAGTTACTGGAATGGTCTTCCCAATCTCAATCCCCTAGCACTGCTCAAGGACCCAGGGAAAGTGTAGGATTTGGAAAGTCTGGAGAAAGCAGGGTACATATGCTGCACTTATGTGCTGATAGAAGAGCAGCAATCACAGACAAAAAGGCATGAATGAGATGCCTGGGCTTCAGAGATACCAAACCTGGTGGTCTGCTTCATCTCCTCTGAGGCTCCACAGGCTGTGGGCGTATCTGGAAGCAGAGAATATGGCAGGAGAGGCGAAACAGAGAAATGAAACAGATCTGAGCAGCCATACCTAAAAGCATGTATAGGCAGAAGGCAGCCTTTCCTGAGGCCTGCCTTTTGTTACCCCTTGAAAGGGGCACACAGGCAAGGGCATTGGAGAACACAGCCACACCAAATCATCCATGAGGAAAAGTTCACACAGAACCCTGGAAGGCTTTAAAACAAATCTCCACGTATCTGCACTGTACTGGTAATCTTCAGGCAAGGTACTGGCGGGCCTCAGGCGCTTGCCTCTTTTTGCAAGCATCTTCCCAAAGGTAATGCACAGACTTCTCAGCTTCAGCACTAGCACCTGAAGTTACACTCTCTGGTGAGCAGAAAATGTAGAGAATTAGGTACTGACAGGATGAAGAAAGAGGGAAAGAAAATGCTGAAGGAAAGAGGAGACGAAATGAAAAAAGAAGGGAACAAAGGCTTGAAAGTGCTGGTTTTACAGATGATTCAAGCATCTCTCTCTGCAACCGAATGAACACTCTTGCATGTCATAGAGGGGAGAGCATTTATTCCGATTTTACTTTCCAGCTGGTTGCTGTCCTGCATCAACACTGAGCTTCCCTTGTGACAGGGGATGCAAGCCTTGGAAGAGGATAGGTGGATTTAAGTGGAAATTTCTGTGGCAGGGGCTGAGACTGGAAATCAGTGCAGTCCATCCATGAATCCTCAGCACAGCCCTTGCAAGGAAACTCACCAAGAATAGCAGACTCTGCCACAGCCTTTTCCATTCATGGACCAGCAATTGCTCTGAAAGTGGCCTGGAGAGGGAGTCTTCTTACCCCAGTAGAGAATGCGCAGCCTGAGAAACACCCCCAACTTTATGCCTCAGACCGCTCAAAACTTTGCCATGAGTTCATGTGACATTCTAGTAGGAAGCCTTGGAAATGAGGCATGGCTCAGTCTGGGAGCTCCAAAGGGTCATGGTTCAATCTAGCAGTAGTCTCCCTGGCTCACACACTTAGGAAAACCAGGATGCAACATGACTGCTTGTCACGAAGGAGCAAATGGCAAGAATTCCCTTTTCTGCTCTGCTCTGCTCCTTGCTCCCAGCAGGTCAGCACCTGTTTGCCTGATGGGACTGTGCTTCACCTGGGCCAAAGGTGTGGAGGAGCACTGCCTGCCCACAGGTCTGAATCATGCTGATTTGGAAAGTGAAAGTGAAGAACTTCATGGCCTGAAGTTCTGACACAGTGAGACTCCCCTGACTGATGGGTAACTCTTGCAGGAAACAAACATCACTTTTGCTGTTTCATTTCTTTGCTTCCTGTGGGTAAGTGGACTTTGTCAAGAAATCACAGGACATGGGTGTCTGGTCAGAGCACAGGCACCTTCAGATAAGATTTTCTTCTTACCTTTGCCACTACTTTTCACCAGGAGGAGCCATGGCCGTGTCTCTATTTACAACCAAGGAAACTGAAGCGGTGACTGACTAGACCGAGCCGGCCGTTTGCTGAGTCTTCCCAGCTTGGAGAGGACACACAAGCTATCTGTTATGCAAAGAACAAGCAAAAGTCTGGGCAATCCCTCTGGGCACCAACTGACAGACAGACTAGCCCTGCTGCCCCTGCCTAGAGGGTCATCAGTGGCTAGTGAAAGACAAGGGAGCTCATCAGCTGTGCGTACAGGTTGAAGCCACATTGGCAGGGAAGTTAAATCAACCTTACAGAAAGCAGAATAAGCAGAGGAAGCTGGGAACTACGCAGCTGGGTCACAAGACCTAGTGGCAAAAGTGTTGTCAGCCCTTTCACTTCCTCTGGATTTTACCCTTCCAGACAGATCAGGTTTCCTCAGCCAGCAGATAGCAGGCTTGTCTGCATGTTACTTAAAAGAAAAGCATCTGTGCAAAGCCTCCTTTCCCTGCCCCTTGTTTCTTTATAAATGTGTTGAAAGCAGATGAGTCACTCTGTTCACTCCTCTCAGAGTAAGACTGCTAACAGCTGATCTGCTGCTTCAGGAAGGGGTTCATAACCTTAAGGCCCAGACAACTGGGGCTGATCCAAGGCAAACTGAGCATTGCTTTCCCTAGAGGTCTTACAAATGTTCACAGAGAGCTTGACTTTTCCTATTCTGAGGAGCGTTTCAGCAGTGAAGATCCTGGCTTGGCTGAAACGTGTTTCCCTGAGGGAAGTAATAGCGGCCAAAGTTCATGTCTGGACTCTGGCAAACAAAAACATACAACCTTTGCACAGCATTCCTGTTACTTAGCAGTGAACTGAATGTCTTGGATGCATTACTCTGGTTGTGTGTAGAGAACTTTGGTGAAGGGAATCAGCATTATCAGCACAGCTGAAGACTAGAAGAAACCAAATGTAATTCACTTGAAGGAAAGAGGTCTCTTGGCTTCTGGCACATTTGATTTAGGCTAATTCATTAAGATTGAAATAACAACCACTCCTCACTGTCCTCTAATACCTTGGAGGAGATCTGGACAACAAGCATGAAGCCTTTTCTGTCAGCTGGGGCAGTGCATTTTGTCCTTGCAGCAGTTTGTACCCAAAGAGAGCTAAATGTGTAGAAGTGGTTTTAGGCCATAAAAGCATATTTGCTCTGCCTAAGGGACTAAAAGTCATCCCAAAGAATTTTGGCTGTAGCACAGGAAGCAGCTTGTTTTGGCTTGTTCTCTGTGGAGTGATTCCCTTGGTCTCAGTATCAGAAACAAGTGGCTGGGTTAGACATACTAGCCAAAAGCTGTCTATAAAGTACAACAGAGAGGGGAGAGACAGAAAGAGGAACAATCAAGTGAGAAAGTGATGGACTGGGTTGGCAAGCAAAGGGCATGGAGTGCTGTGAATAGAAGGGACTTCAGAATCAACAAAACTGGTCTGGCTGGGCTGAAAGGGGCCCACTGCAAGTGTATGTACACAAATCAGGGAGTGCCCACAGGACAACTCTTAGGGGAAAGCTCTCACATGCTTTTGGGAAAATCAGTACAAGGTGTGCCTCTCTGAAGTGCCTGTGCACTAATGCATGCAGCATGAGGAATAAGAGAAGAAATTAGAGGTCTGTATGCAACTGCAGTCTCATTGGGACCTCATGGAGATTTAATAGGCTAAATCACACAACTAGAGTGCTGCAGTGGATAGATACAGGCTCCTTAACAAGCCTGGGAAGGCAGGGAAGGTGAGGAGAAGGAGTTGCCCTTTACGTGAGACAGCAGAAGAAATGTATGGAGCTCTGCCTGGGGATGGACGATCATCAAGCAGAGAGCTTGTGCGTTAGGATTAGTGAGCAGACCAACATGGCTGATGTCGTTACAGGTGTGTGCCACAGAATGCTTGATTAGGATAAAGTAGATGAGGCCTTCTTCAGAAAACTGGAAGAAGCCTCCCTTACTCAGGCCCTGAGCCTCCGAGGGGACTCCAACCACCTGGATATCTTGACAGACGGACAATACAGCAGGGTGTAAGCAGTCCAGGACATTTTTGGAGTGCATTGATGACAACTTTCTAACTCAAGTGGTCGGAGAGCCGACAAGGAGAGGCAGTATGCTGCACCTCCTACTTACAGACAAGGAAGAACTGCATGGGAATGTAAAAGCTGGGGGCATCACTGGCTACAGCATCAGGGAGACGGATCCCAAGAGGAGGAAAAACAAAGAGAAGTGGGACCACTAGCCTGCTCTTTCTTCAGGAGAGCAGACTCTGGCCTGTTCAAACTCTTCTTGGAAGAATTCCATGAGATGTGGCCCTAGAGGCAAGAGGGGTCCAGGGGATGTGGCTAATTTTTAAGGATCACCTCCTTCAAGCTCAAGAATGGTCCATCCCAAAGTGCAGGAAATCAAGCAAAGGTGGCAGGAAGTCTGCCTGCATGGACAAGGAGCTCATTAAAGACATTAAAAGAAAGTGCACAAGATGTGGAATCAAGGCTAGGTGACCCAGGAAGACCATAGAGACACTGTCAAAGTATGCAGGGATGAGACTAGGAAAGTCAAAGCTCATCCAGAGTTGCATCTGGCAAGAGATATGAAGAGCAACAAGAAAGGCAGCAAAGAGGAAGGACAGGGAAAACGTACATCTGCTGTTAAACACAGCAGGGGACTTGGTGAAAAGGGATGCAGAAAATGCAGAGGTACTGAAGATGTTCCTCCCCTCAGTCTTTACTGGGAAGACCAGCCTTCACAAATCCCAGGTCCTTCAGACCAGAGGAAAAGTCTGGAGGAATAACAACTTACCTTTGGTGGCGGGGGGGAAGGCTGAGGAACATTTAAACAAACTGGGCTTAAGCAACTCCATGAGATCTAACAGGTGCAGCTGTGAGTGCTGAGGGAGCTGCCTGACTGCCTTTCAAGATTACTCCCAATTATCTTTGGCAGGTCATGGCAACTGGCAGAGATTCTTGAGGACTAGAAGAAAGCAAATGTCACTCCTGTCTTCAAGAAGGGCAGGAAGGAGCTACACGTCAGCCAGCCTCATCTCCATCTCTAGAAACATGACGGAGTAGCTAATCCTGAACATTATTTCTATATATGTGAAGGATAAGGAAATTATTGGGAGTAGTCAGCATGGATTAAGGAAGAGGAAGTCACGCTAATATACCAGATGACTGTGCTGCCATTCAGAGGGACTTCAACAGGCTCATGGAATGGGCAGACAGGAATCTTTCGGAGCTCCACAAAGGGAAATGCCAAGTGCTGTTCCTGAGGAGGACCCTGAGCCTGGGAACGAGCCAGCTGGAGAGCAGCTTTGCAGAAACAGATCTAGGAGACCTGGTGGACAAGCTGAACATGAGTCACAATGTGCCTTTGCAGTCAAGAAAGCAAAAGGCACCCTGACCTGTATCCAGGAGCAGTGCTGCCACCAGGTTCAGGGACATTGCTCTTTCCATCCTGGCCCTGGCGAGAACACTTCTGGAGTGCTGTGCCCAGTTCTGGGCTCCTCAGTACAAGAGAGATGTGCACTTACTGGAGCAAGTCCAGTGAAAGGCCACCAAGATTAAGCAATCTGAAGTGTCTGGCATATGAGGAGAAGCTGAGAGAGCTGTGACAGTTTAGCTTGGAATCATAGCCTGAAGGCTCTGTGCAAATCCATCAGTGTGTAAAAATATCTGGTGGTAGAGTGTAAAGAGGACAAAATGAGACTCTCCTCACTGGTATCCAGTCAAAGAACAAGGGTAACTGGCACAAGTAGAAGAAATGTAATTTAAACATGTACACACACAAAACAGATTTTTCTGTAAAGGTGTTCAAGCATTGGAACAGGTTGCTCAGGGTTGTTGTGGAGTCTCCATCCTTGGAGATACTCAAAAACCCAGCAAGACATAGTGCTGAACTACTTGCTCTGCCTGAGCCTTCTTTGAGCAGTCTCTTGGGCTAAGGGATCTCCAGAGGTGCCTTCCAACCTCAAGAAATCTGTGCTTCTGCAAGTAGAGGTACTCTTGTGCTCAGCCTGG
Organism: Rhea pennata; assembly: GCF_028389875.1. Lineage (NCBI taxonomy): Eukaryota > Metazoa > Chordata > Aves > Rheiformes > Rheidae > Rhea > Rhea pennata. The sequence continues at coordinate 3,519,682 of NC_084702.1, read as the reverse complement.
GCTTCTCAAGTCAAGCACAAGGTGGGCGAACTGGAAAGGAGTAGTGCTACCCCAGATGGATAGGAGCCTCAGGTAGGCAGTTTGTGAGGACAGATGGAGGCCCTTGGGTTTCATAGTCCGGTTGTTGAATGTATACACATAGAGACAGTGTTTGTTAGGGAGGGAGGGAGGGAAGGAGGAGGAAGGAAGGAAGGGAAGAAGGGAGGAGATTTTTGGGGCATCTAGATCTGGGCTAACTTTCATGCAGGCAGTCAAATTTGTCAAATAGAATGGTCAATTCCTGTTTGCACGGCAAGGATAGCCTCTGTTGCCAGGGTTCCTGCAACAGCACCAAACTCCCTAAACTGTTCCTTCTGAGCATTTACAAGTATTTCATAGCACAGCTGGATTAATATTGCAGGAGGGACTGAACAGAAAGTATTTGGACTAGCCATGTGCTCCACCAAAGATGATAATCCACATACTAACATATACCAGTTGGTCTACATATAGAGCTGTAGAGTGGAATCTTCAGGGCAGTCCAGAACTGGCACTTGGAAAGTTCCTTCCTCAATTACTCAACTTCTTTGCTGGGAAGGTGGCTAGGAGTTCGGCGAATTGCTTCATTTCAACGCATCTGTTGTCTAATATCAGGTGATTGCCTTTTTGATGCAAATTACAGAATCACAGAATACTTGAGGTTGTAAGATACCTCTGGAGATCATGTGGTCCAAAACCCTAATCAAGCAGGGTCAGCTAGAACAGAGGGACCAAGATGATGTCCAGTGGGGCTTTGAATAACTCCAAGAACGGAGGCTCCACAATCTCTCAGGACAACCTGTGGCCAAGCTCGACCACCCTCACTTTAAAACTTTCCTTCTGCTTGGACAGCATTTCCTGTTGTGCCCATTGCCTCTTGTCCTCTCACTGGCCACAGCTGAGAGGAGGTTGGCCTCATCATCTTGACATCCTCCCATCAAACCCTCCCATTGCCTTGCAGGAACACTTGGAAGAAGCGGTGAGTGATTGTTGTGGGTCACTCCCTGCTGCAGGGGATGGAGGCATCTCTCTGCTGGCCTGACCTCTTGTCTAGAGAGGTTTTCTGCCTGCCATGGGCTCCTATGCAAGAGGTCATCAAAAGACTGCCAGGGTTTGTCCGCACGTCAGACTATTACCCTCTTCTGCTCTTTCTTGTGGGCACTAATGATACCAAGGGCAAACTGGAAGTGATTAAACAGGATTTCAGAGCTCTGGGGATGTCAGTCAAAGGTCTGAGAGCCCAGGTCATTTTCTCCTCAATCCTGCCAGCAAGAGGAAGCATGGGAGCAGCAACAGACAGACTTTCCAAGTTAAAAACAGGCTGCACCACTGATGTTGGCCACAGGGCTCTGTTTTCTACAAGCATGGGACCCTGTTTGAAGATCAGCAACTGATGGGAAGAGATGGGATCCACCTCAGTGGGGCACACATGTCTTTGCCAACAGGTTGGCCAGCCCAGTAAAGAGGGCTTTCAACTAGGCAGGATGAGGGAAGGGGAGAGTTATAGAGACAGGGTAATAAACAAAATGCAGCCCAAGTCAGGATGCCTCCAGCATCCTGTAAAAACTCCAGTAAAAACATTGATAAGATCATCCTAGATTCTTCTCTTCTCCAGGCTAAATGGCCACAGCTTTCTCAGCTTCTCTTTGTATGAGAAATGTTTAATCATCTTTGTGGCCCTTGGCTGCAATCACTTCAGCAGGTCCATGTCTCTCATGTATTGGGAAGCCTAGAATTGGACTCAGTCCTCTGATATGGCCTCTCTAGGGCTGAGTAGTGGGGAAAGATCATCTCCTTTGTCCTGCTGCCAACAGCTGGTTGTCCACCAGGATACCTAGGTTCTTCTCTGGAAAGCTAATCTTCACCGGGTCAGTTCCCAGCCTTTTCTGAGGTATGCAATCATGCACCAAATGACTTCTCCTGTAGCGTTCCTTGGTTATTCATGAAAAGAATTAATTCATTTGGCATGTGTACAGACACAGTCATGATACCCAGCTACATCACTGTGAAAACTATAAGACAGCCTTGAGTGTCTTGATAGAATTTAGATTCCTTAATTCTTTCCACATGGTAAAGAGAAAGAGCAAGGAAACCCAACAGCATCGCACAGCTACCTAAGGGCAGTTCAAGGATGACAGAGTCAAAGTCTTCTTGGCAATGTCGGATGATAGAACCAAGGTCCATGGGCACAAGATGCAGCTTCAGCTCTCAGCTTAGACATAGGCATATTATCCTGCCCAGGAAGATTTTTCAGCCCTGGGAAAGGTCTGCAGTGAAGTGTGTGTGAGAGGGGTCCATCCTTCACATTTCCAAGCCTCACCTTGACAAAGGCAGCATCACCCTTCCCTGCTCTGGTGGGTAGTAGATCCCTTCCAAGCATGAGCTGGGAATGGAGACTGACAGACCTCCCTTCAAACCATCACTTCTGGGGTTCATTACTGTAGTAGGTTGGCAGACCTTCTCAGAGGTCTGCCTGCTTTAGGCAGTAGTGTGATGCCTGCATCCCAGCCCTGCCAAAATAGCTGTCTTCGTTTTCTGCATCTTTCCATAGTAGCTGCAAGGAGTGCTTCCACAGTGGAGTGCAAGGGCTGCTAAGGGAGAGTGTCCTTGCCCACTTGTAGGCACAGTCCACAGTCACAGACTAAACAATATCCAGTGAGACAGATTTAGAGTCTGGAGGGGGGCATGGGAGCTCTGCTCTTCAGTTCAGCTTGATCTCAGAGCCCTTGCCTTAGATTCCCTAGGACCAGAGGAAAGATGTATCAATAAACTTCAGAGAGTAATTTTCACTGGACTTTGTCAGCACTGTGAATCTCTTTCTTGTATGGGGAATGGGGTCAGTTCCTCAGCAATAGCATAAGAGATGTCCTTTGCCTCCGAGGCAACGTCTCTCCTTGCATGAAGGCTCAGCCACCTGGAGCTCATTGCCACTGGGCCAGGCAGTGAAGCTGATACTTGGGGACATCCTTGTGGACGGAGCAAGGGGTAGTGAGCAGAAGGGACCTTCTCAGGTGGTAAAAATGGAAATAGAGTGGAAAATATACCTAGTGATACTCTCGTTGCAAAGACAGATGAACATTCATAACAAGCGGGTGTTGTGGAGGATGCACTGCAGCTTTCCTCAACACTGCGCCATCACACTCTTGATCATCCCATCTAGCACAGCATTCACCCTTTGGGAGACACTGCTCATATACTGTAGCCTGTATGCAGCTGACTTCATGCAGCACTTCCTTTCTGCATAAAGAAATCACTCTTCCTCTCCGAAAATGTGAATTTCATTAAGTGGCTCTGCTCTGCTCTTCTCTGCCAAACAGATGGCTTGTAAATCAACAAAAGCAACTTTTAGTGAAATCTCAGTGAACTCACTTTTCCCCAATCCCCACTGTCCTCTCCAGCTCAGACTGCAGTGATAGACTGAGCTGCAACAGAAAAGACAAAATGCAAGTGGCCCACACTGTGTTTCACTGGCTGCTTCTCCAGATGCTCCTCCATAGGTAGACGACCAGATCTTCTCAGATGAGGTGGAAGATGACGGAAGAAGTTTCAGTAGGGACAGAAAAAAAGAGACCTAGAAGTCGGACTCCATTGGCTTAAGTATAGTGTGGCCTTTCGTGGGAAGGGACAGCTGGTGGTGAAGTGATAAGTTCAGTTTCTCTGCAAATCTTCCTCTCTAAGAGGAACATGGAGTGTTGGACTGCAGAGGGTCTGCTATCATGATAATGCAGATCTCTCTGCCCAGAAAAGGCAAGTGTTCGGTGCTCCAGTACTAGGAGATGGTTAAACAATTAATCAAGATATTTGGAGCATGCTCAAACTCAGATGACGTATTCAGGCACACCTGCCTGTAGGAGGAAGATCCCACGACTAGCTTAGGCAGGCCTGGTGCCTGCTTGAATCACTCTACCGGTTTTCCACAGCCTAGGGGTCAGATCATACAGTCAGCACAATGTCCAATACATTAAGTCATGCCATGCCTCAAGACAGTTTAAATTGTATGTTCTCATTAACCCTGCTGATCAGCGGATGACCCGGAGTAAGGCAAGAAAGCACGTGGGGGAAGGGGACAGCCTACATCAGGAAAGCAAGGCATGAGGTCCTGGCAAAGTAGGTAGGGAAGAGCGTGCGCACTTTTGGGTTCCTGCCAGCACCTTCAGTGCCAAAAGGCTTTGATTTGGGAATATGAAAGTGGTCACGCATGGTATCATTTTGAGGACAACCTTTGAGCCTTAACAAGCATTAACTTGCTCAAATAGGCTGGCAAGAAAATGCACCTGCTTGCACATGAAAATGAATTCACCGATGCAGATTGCTGCTTTCGTACAGCAAGTCAGGAACACAGTGTGTTCAAATAACAGAAAATACAGAGCAGGGGGAATATGTTGTCTGTGTCAGCTTTTTTGACATACTTCACTGCACAGTCTAGATTCAGAAAATTCCGTGTATTTTCTTTTATTTTCTTTCAAGAGTCAAGAGACTTTGAAGAGCTCTTCACAAAGCAAAGATCTTGGTAGCCCAGCAGCCTGTCCTTTTTGGGGAGCAATTTTGCCTGACTGGAAAAGAGGAGTACATAATATTCTCAAACATATACAGCCTCCAGGGATTTGCAGCTCCAGAGTGGCTTTGGCCACTGGATTTTTTCCAAGGTTGGCCTTCTCTGGATTTTTTTGGTTGGTTTTTGAGTCTGTGACAGCTCTCGAACGCACAATGAAAAGTTCCAGAACCTCCCTGAAAGTTCTTAATCTGTACAAGTTTCTCTGTAGAGGAGCCAAGCAGTCTGGTGGCATCTGTTCTGCTCCCCTCTGCAAGCTGAAAGTCTCTAGCCTGTTCTCTAGCCTGGATTTGTTGGAGGGCTACTGGGAAATCTGGATGGAGGAAACAGAGTCTTTAGGAAAGATACAACGGATCCCTGCTTTCCAGAGTGGAGATTTCTCAAGCCGCAAAATCTTCAACACAGTGAAGGATACCTGAAAGTAAGTAATGCAATTTTAAAATACAGGATACTCTAAACTAGTGGCCACAGGCAGAATACAAGGAGATGGCTGGTGGAGGCCTTGTGCTTCTCGTCTCCTTAGAGGAGCACCGCTGTACCTCTAGAAAAGCGGGAGAGACTGTGCAGCTTTTTTTCCCTTCCCGGCCTCATTGACCTCAAGCATCAGTCCAGAGGAACATTGAAAGATCTGTGCTGCAGACAGGGGTCACTCTGCGTTTCATTAAATATAACACACACAGATGCTTTGGAGAGCCATGCAGAAGCAATCACTACTGACTAGCTCTTGAGCTGCTCTAAAGCAGGTGCCTTGAAGCCTAGCAGAAAGGAAGGAGTACATAACGATCTCCGTATCACAAAACATATTTGCTGGCTAAAGGAATGCACTAAGCAATGATTCTGCAAAGCTAGTTGCAAGCGCTGTCTTCCAGTGCCTGATCCAGCTATCAGAACAGAAACCTCTGATGCAAAGATGCTGGTTGCAGAGCATGTGAATCCTGTGGATTTTGTACTGCATCTATGGTACATCTTCGATGTACCTTAACTGCTGCTGGGATTTACCTCTGTGAAGCTGACTCTGTGTTATAGGAGTTTCTGGGGAGGGATTCTCAGGAGCTTTCTTTCCCCTCGCTCTCTTGCAGAGAGAGTTGTTTGTCCCTCATCTCAGGATGTTTACTCTGTGGCTTTGGTGCAAGATAGAGATAGTGCTAGGCCCTGCTTCAGCAAGATGGAGGCTAGTTCCTGCTTCTGTCCTCTGGACCCATTAAACTCCCAGCCCAAAGAGCTTTCTTCCTATGGCTATCTACCCTGCCCCCTTCTCTACCCTACCCCAACACCTGTGGCACAAATCGCTGGCCAGAAAAGGGGATTTTCCTTCCCCTGAACAAAGGGCCTGGGCTAGCAGAACTCTCTCAGCTAGGAATGAGATGTGCAGAAGGAGGCTGGGGCAGAGCAAAGCCAAAGACTGCAGGAGCCTGCCACTGTGGAGACTGTGACCCTCCAGGAGTAGGAGTATCTAATTAATTGGGTTTTGTCCAGCATCATGCCTCTCACTACAGAAGCTCCTGTGCCTTGGTAGCTCAAGAGCATTACCAACATGACCCCCCAGGTCAGCCCATCGTTGATGTTAGATGTGCTAATGGCTGGTGTGTGAAAGTGTAGATGCCTCGTTACACCAAGCAGTTTATCTTCACTCATATTTGCCTAGCTCCTGACACCAGAGAAATCAGAGTAAGCTATTAAATTCACATCCTCACTGTTGGGGAAGTCTTGGCAATAGTCTGCCATACTCTCTTGGCTAACAAACCAGAGCAGGCTGTCATAAGCCACGTCACTTCTCTCCTGTACTCCAGCAGCCCAAATCCTGAGCTGGCCACAAAGGAGTGGCTTACTTTGCCTCTTCTAGCCAGTGAAATTCTCGCATTTGGGCTGGTTAGCAGCTTTCTGCAGCTTGAACTCCACCTTTCCTCACTCCCATCAGATCTGTTGACCTTTGAAGACCCTGAGGCATCCGTAGCCCTGGATGAAAGCAAAGTTCTTTAGCTGAAGTATGCTGGACAGTGGCATGCCGTAGACATTCTCTTTTCCTCAAAACACCAGTCAGAGTTCTCACTTCCCTTCATTATCCACAAGTGACCAAATTTTATGAATCAAAATTCAACATGCAGCTGAATTCACCCATGTGGTTCTGACCATGTCATTTCCCAGTGCAAGGTGCCTCCTGCAGCTGATTCTCTGCTGACTCTATCACTCTCTGAGTTTCTCTATACCCGATCGGGTTGGGTGATCAGGATGGCTAAACAGTAGTAACACCAGCTAGTGAATGGTCTCCCATTTGAAGCAGCTACTCAGTGTGTTCTTGCAGGACAGCTACTCAACAACTCAGTAGCTGTGAGGAGGCAGCGGCTACAACGTACAGCTCAGGACGTGGCACATTCTCTTTTCCAGAGAGCACACAGTCCTTGGGTTCCACATTGCTCGTGCAATGGAAACCAGTGTCATGGCTACATTTGTACATTACAAGCAGAACAACATAGATTAGTAATCCGCCATCTAGCTAGTTGTGAACAAACATAATTGGTGTAGCTCTAAGGAAGATGAGATACAGAATTAATAAGGAAGACGGAATTCTGCATTAGAGAGGGGAAACTTCCAGTGCAACAGCTGCTCCAATATGAAGATGAGAACTGCCTAATGAGAAAAGTGCTCAGAGGTTTAGAGGTTTATATTTGCTGCAGTTTCCCTTTGAGATCTTTTTTTAATCTAAAAATGAAATTTACTCTTTATGGACAACTGTATGGAAGGGGAAATCTGAACACAAGTTGCTCTTTTTTCTTTCTTTTGGATTATGCAATCAGAACAGAGAACAGCTCTGGAGGAGGCCTGCATAGAGTCTTGTCAGAGTTTAAAAGAAAGAACCCCATGGTAGAGAAAGACTAAAGCAATGTGAGGCTGCATATGGGCATCACAAATATTAAGGGTACTGAGCATTAGTTCTGCAAGCCCCCTTTGAACTTCCAAGCTGAATCTCTCATGAATCTTCTCATGAATAATCTCTACCCATAATCAATGGCTCACAGACCAGGCTGCTGCATGACACCAGTATTACTCCTATTAGCTGTTATATAGATGGTCTGTTCTCTTCATTCAGAAAGACCTAAACCCCAGGCACTGGGGAGCTCCAAGTGTCCTTACAGGCAAAATTTGCTTTCTGTAACCTTTAGCCCAGAACAGGGCGTGGAAGATGGGGAGACTCCAGCCCAGACTGTGAGTAAAGGGGAGTTTGCAGGCCAGTTAGCTAGAATAATGCATTTAGTTTCAAACTCAGGATATTTGCAGAGAACACCGTTGAGACGTGGTTATAAAATAGTATGTAATTCCATTAAAATGGGTTACTTTTGTGGAGTGATGCAGCAAGGAGGAAAGGGAGGCAAGCATGGAATATACCTTTCAGTGAACATTAGGAACACACAGGCTGCCACAGGTTACTACAGTTACGCCTTCAGGCCACAGAATTCTGTGATCAGGCAGTCTGACCGCTGAGAGCAGAGGCCTCTCCCTACCGTTCATGCAGCTGGCGGTTATGAAGTGAGAAAGTATTTTTCAGGAAGAGTCCAGACCCTGTTTTGGGACACCCACCATCTATTTCAGGAAGCTCTGCAAGAGCTGATCAATCTTGGCAGCAAAAAGCCGCTCCGTTGGTCTGATTCGGGTTGTTCTGTCTTTTTGTTTGCTATAATAAGGCTGTCCTTTTTTTTAGCAGCTACCAGTCCATGGTAAATGAGCACATGTAAGAAGCCCAGTCATGAGTTACTGGCCTGGAATCATGAATCCTTGTTCTGTTTCAACCAACCCCACTTCCTCCTGCCACTCAGTTCCGACAGAGCTCTTCTTCCACACATGCAGCCTCTCTGTGTTTTGAGTTTGGATGTCTAGGCAGGATGGGATCCTGCAATAACCAAAGTAGAGATAAAAGCACAGAAGATCCCGGGATTGAGCTCCAGTAAACTCTGGAGAATTCATTTTGCAAATGTTTACTGTAAGCATAGAGTTAGCACTTTAATTATGCCTGCTTTGTCTTTGTGGGTATCAGCTGGACCAACTTAGTTTAAATGAATGCAAAATCTTCTCTTCCTTAATCTGCGTCTTGAGATTTTACTGACGTGCTGATCTGCAGAGGGCAACTTCGTAATCATGAGAGCACACAACAGTGTTGTGCAGCTGTAGTTGTCAAGCTGCATTTGTCCTTTTCTGAACTACCAGTTTTGAAACCTGACAGACAGCAGCATGTCATCAGTTCAGCAGCAGTCGGACCAAGAATGCTGTCATATGGGAACTCAGCAGTCACTTTGCATAATCATTTTCACAGCTGGAATCATTGTGATTCTCCGTAACGTAATGAAGAATGTTTCTTTCTGTTCAAAGACCTGTGGCAGAGTGAAGGAGAGAGTTACTGCCGGAGAGAGGAGCTTCATTCATGACCAAGCCGCTAGCCATAGAGTTTCTGAAAAGAAAGAAAAGCACAGGCATGTTCTTTAATACTGCAGAACTGCTAAGAAAAAACATTTTGTCAGAGCTCAGAGAGAAAACCAGAGAGGAATCAGGATTCCTTGATTCCTTACTCAGCCCTTGGCACATCTATCTCCTGTGCAGCTTCTCATTTAATTATTTTATTTCATACAAGTTATTAATACAGCCAGCTGTTGATGTAGCTGAGGATTTTCCCCTGAACTAGAAAAATCTAGCAATTTTTAAAGAACCAGTTCAGCAGGAGGGAGCAGGAGAGCTAAACAAGCCTCCGGCAATTCACTGAGTTCCAGCAGACAGCTGAATGAAAAGCTCCTTGTTGCAGCCTACTCCTGAAACAGAATAAAGGTCAGACTCGTGTCTCAAGGCTTGGAAAAGGCTATGCACCTTCCCTCGTTGTCCCCATTCACTTGGGCTACAACCCAGCCTCTAATATTGAAATACATTACAGAAGAGTGGAAAGAGCCATGAAGCTACTTCCAAAATGAACGCCAGCATCAGATCTTACAATGGGCCTTGCAGAGCTGCACCTTCAGCATTAAAAAGCGGTAAGACAGGTGGAGTGTCCTGCTCTGGTTTTGTATCAGACAAGTAATAGCCTTGATCATTCCCCATCACCCTCTCTAGCCTCCGAAATGCAGCTTTGGAAAGAAAGAGGTGGAGAAATAGCATATGAAATACACCCTTTGGCATAAAGTGCTTTGTGGGATGGCGAGGACAAGGAAAAACTGCTTGTGAGATGGCAGAAAGGATCCTTCCAAACTTCCTCAGACTCTAGTAATGGTGTGCAATAAGTCGGATCAGGAAAAATGAAGTGAGTCAAGCCAAGTATATTCTTCAGATGTTATAAATGAGCAGCTATGTTTAATGCAAATGCATTACACAGGTTCATGTTTGCCATGCGTCTTAACAATATGAATACCATATATACAATAGCTCTCTCCTGAAATCAAAACAAAGAGAATGAAACAATTACCTTTACGTTTAGTGTCCTAGAGGTCTTTGGCCTTATTCAATGACTGCCTAAATCTTCTTTGAGAATCATCCTTCATTGGTTTGGCAGATAAAATAAAGTTTTGTAATCAAGTTAGACATTTTCATGACAAGCGTCCTAGCTGTTGGCTACCCAGAATGGCGGCAGCGTGAAGGGCTCGCTGAAGTCTTTGGGGAGTTGTGGCAGCTCAGCCAGAAGTGGGTTTAGTGGGCACGTGTCCTAATTCCTCACTCAGAAAAAATGCAGTAGTGAGACCTGCTTGAAATATTTCTCTGTTATGTTTAACTAAATGTGGCATCCAACCATCTTGGCCCACAGCTGACAGAAGCCTGCCGAAGGTACCGGAGATGACGTAACCGCATTCCCACTGGTGAGTTAAATATGCACATACCTGGAATTTAAGTAGGAGCGTAGCAAGTGAAGAGGGAAACTATTGAAATTAACTGTAATTCCTAAGCTAGGCAATGCTGATGAAGCAAAAGAGAAAGGCCACCTTTATGTGCAGAGAGCTAAGAGATTAAACTTCAATGAACTCTCTCCGCTCTATTCATGGAACAACAGCACTGGCCAAGTACATGAAATTCTGCTACTTGGATCACAAAATACTCTCAGAAAAGAGCAGTCGTGTTATGACTCCAAGACCATGTTTGTCCTAAGTGTCCTACAGGAAAAGGGGAATAGTTGCAAAGGTTTATGTGCAGCACGCAGGTGCACTCCGAGCACACGTGCACTCAGGAACTCACAAGGCAGCTCTGGCCTTGGCTATCCATCGCCCTGCTGGGGAAACATGTACTCGTGGATTTCACCTCTTTCTTTCTTCCACATGTTCATCTTGCCTGAGCCAAAAGAAAAGGCATAGAGAAGCAAGCCACCAAGACATGGAGGGACTGAGAGAAAGGGAACTGCTTTAGTGTGGTACAGGGGACAGAGCATAAAGATAAGAGCCTGAGACAGGAAAAATGCTGCTGTGGTTCGGAGCTGTGTCCTGTAAGTAGTATTACTGCTTTGTTTTCTTTCTTCTTGTACAGGTACAATAATAGCACCCCTCTACGCCTCTGCCTTCTTACAAGGGTGGAAATAAATGGGAATGAATTTTCTTTAGGCTGGTGTTGCTAGATTCAGGTCTTCATCACTTCACATGTGAATACAATAATCACAGACAAATTTAAATTCAGTTGGCTGAAAAGAAATGATTTTGGGGGGCTGCATACTACAGCTATTACTAAAATGTCCTAGTAACCCTTATACCAACATTAATTCCTTATACCATCAAATGGGCAATCATTGTCTGCTTGGCTGTTTTCAGGACAGCATATTAAGCACCTCAGGACTGTAACTTTGGCCTTCAAAGTGTTTTTAGAGCAGAGGTGAGGGTCTCTCATTTGCAGTTGGAAAGGCTTTGGAGGAATGATGGCAAAATACATTTCGCTTAGGCACTGAAAGTCTATTTCTCTGGCATTGCACTGAAGATCATTACGGACTGACCGTAATCTTATTGGCTCTTGTTTGACACACTGCATCCAGAGGTGCATAAATTTCAGCAAAGAATTAATGACAAGTTCTTTCCCTAGAAATGCAATTCTTATCCAAATGCACCAGGGCAAAGTGGAATAAAATGGACTTTCTTCTAGTGGTATGCTTTGGTTCTGTACTTGAGGAGAGAAAATAGTAGGGTGTCTTCACACGTTGGCTTCAACAAAACTACCTAAACCTAACGCCACTGCTTTTCTGAGGAGGAAACATTGTAAGACATTGTCTTCCTTAAACAAGAAGATTTCCTCAGAGTGCAGAAGACTGTTGAACACTAATTGAAGATAGAAATTCACCTATCTATCCATGGTAAAGAATTTTGCCAAGAGATTTTCAAAAGACAAAAAGACATACTCAATTGTGTGAAAAGACATATTGTGTTCTGTTGTCACATAGTAAACTGATGCTTGTAGTAGCTGAATGGTGTATTTGAAGACAGCTGGAGTAATGGACATAATACTGATCTTCATTTCAAAATGGTTCCTACCTAAAGCAGTTACTCACTTCTCATGTGTTTTTTCCCTTCTTTTCTATCCAAAAGGGAGGTCTCTGAAACTCATGGCTACCACTGGCAGATTAAGAAAAAACTTCTCTCTGCCACTTCATTATTTTCTTAACTACTCTGTCAGTGATGACTTGAAGCCAAAGGGCCTACCACATAGTTCACGTTTCAGTACCAAGATCTGCTGTGTGATGACCAGAGAATGCCAGAACCTGACAGATCTGTCTCCCAGCAACACAAGCAGCTGCAAGGAATCCTTGTGACACTCTCTTACAGATGTGAGCCGCCAAGACCCTGGTCCCCTCTGTGGCTCTCACCTTCTTCTCAACTCATGTCTTCTCCCGAAAAGCTACAACCTAGCATTTTTGAGTTTTCCCATCAGGATACGGTATTTCTGCTTTTGAGAGTAAGTAGCAACTTTCTGCTAAAGGGAGGCTCGTCTGAGACAGAGAAGGTGCCTGCACACAATCACTGCGTTGTTCAGTAAATTCAGGAAATAATTACGGATTTATTGAGAGAGCCAAGAAGAAGACAGGAGAGGAGGGGAGGAGAGGGGAGGGGAGGGGAGGGGAGGGGAAGGGAGGAGAGGAGAGGAGAGGAGAGGAGAGGAGAGGAGAGGAGAGGAGAGGAGAGGAGAGGAGAGGAGAGGAGGGGAGAGGAGAGGAGGGGAGAGGAGGAGAGGAGAGGAGTGAATGGAAGAGCAGGGGAGGGAAGGGGAGGGCAGGGGAGGGGAGGGGAAAGGAAGGGAGATGGAGGGGGAGGGGGAGGGGAAGAGAAGATGAGATGAGGGGAGGGGAGATCGGAGGGGAGGGGAGGGGAAAGGGAGGGGGAGGGAGAGGGAGAGGAAGAGGGGGAGGGAGAGATGAGGTAAGAGGAGGGAGGAGGGGGGAAGGGAGGGGAGGGGACAAAGAGGGAGGAGAGGAAAAAAATAAAAGAGGAGAGTAGAAGAAGAAAGTAGCAGAGTGAAGACAGTGGACAAAGAAGAAAGAGAAGAGAGAGAGAAGAAAGAAAGAAAGAGAGGAGAGAGAAGAAGAAAGAAAAAGAGGTGAAGGAAGAAAGGAAGAAGAGAAAAAAAGGAGAAGGAAGAAAGGAAGAAAAAGGAGAGCGAAGAAAAGATCAGAGAGAAGAAAGCCAAAAAGAGTGGAGAGAAAAGAAAGAAAAGAAAGAGGAGAGAGAAGCAAGTAAAAAAAAGAGAGATGTGGGAAGAAAAGAAGATAAAGAGACAGAAGAGAGGGAAGTAAAGAAGAAAGAAAAAGAGGAGAGGGAAGAAGAAAGAAGAGAAGAGAGAAGAAAGGAGATGAGGAGAGGAAGAAGGAAGAAGAGAAGAGAGGAGAAAGGAAAAGAGGAGAGGGAAGAAGAAGAGCTGAGAGAAGAAAGGAAAAGAGGAGAGGGAAGAAGAGGAGAAAGGAGATGGAAGAAAGGAAGTAAAAAGAGAGGGAAGAAAGAAGAAGAGAAAGAGGAGAGAGAAGGAAGAAAGTAAACGGGAGAGAAGGAAGAAAGGAAAAGAGGAGAGGGAAGAAGAGGGAAAAGAGGAAGAAGAAGGAGCAAGAAGAAAGAAGAAGGCGAGTGAAGAAAGCAAGCAAGAGTGGCGAGAGAAGAAAGAGAGAAAGAGAGAGAGGAGAGAGAGAAGAAAGCAAGTGAGAGAGAAGAAAAAGAAATGGAGGAGAGAGAAGAAGAAAAGAGAGCGGAGGCTGAAAGAAGCAAAAGAAAGAGGGAGGAGAGGAGAGGAGAGGAGAGACGAGGAGAGGAGCGGCAAGCAGTGGCGAGGCGAGGAGAGGAGAGGCGAGGAGAGGAGAGGCGAGGAGTGGCGAGGCGAGGAGAGGAGAGGCGCTAAAGCAAGTAAAAGAGGAGAAAGCAAGCAAGAGAGTGGAGAGAGAAGGAAGCAAGCGAGAGAGGAGAGAGAAGGAAGCAATGTGGGAAAAGAGGAGAGAGAAGAAGAAAGAAGAAGAGCTGGGAGAAGAAAGGAAAAGAGGAAAGGGAAGAAGACAGAAGAGAAGAAAGGAAAAGAGGGAAGAAGAAAGAAGAGAAAAGAGAAGAAGGGAAAAGAGAGGGAAGGAAGAAGAAAAGAAGAACTGAGAGCAGAAATGAAAAGAGAGGGAAGAAAATAGAGGAGAAGAGGGAAGAAAGGAAAAGTGGAGAAAGAAGAAGAAAGAGGAGAAAAGAGAAGAAAGGAAAAGAGAGGGAAGAAGAAAGAAGAGGAGAAGAGAAAAGAACGGAAAAGAGAGGGAAGGAAGAAGAAAGAAGAAGAGCTGAGATCAGAAAGGAAAGAGAAGGAAGAAGATAGAGGAGAAGAGGGAAGAAAGGAGAAGTGGAGAAGGAAGAAGAAAGGAGAAAAGAGAAGGAAGGAAGAGGAGAAGAAAGAAGAAGAAAGAAGAAAGAAGAAAGAAGAAAGAAGAGAAGAGAGAAGAAAGAAGAAAGAAGAAAGAAGAGAAGAGAGAAGAAAGGAAAAGAGGAGAGGGAAGAAAGGAAGAAAGGAGAGGGAGGAAAGAAGAGGAAAGAGAGAGAAGCAACAAAGTAAGAGGGAGAGAAGGAAGAAAGGAAAAGAGAGGGAAGAGAGGAAGAAGAAGGAAAGGGAAGAGAGGAAGAAAAAGGAGCAGGAGGAAAGAAGAAGAGGCAAGTGAAGAAAGAAAGAGTAGAGAGAGAAGAAAGAGGAGAGAGAGAGAGAAGCAAAGAATCTAGTAAAAGAGGAGATAGAGATAGAAAAAGGAAGAAGAAAGAAGAGGAGAAGAAAGAAGAAGGGAAAAAGGGGGAAGGAAGAAGAGGAGAAGAAAGGAGGAGAGGGAAGAAATGAAGAAAAAGCCTAGGGAAGACAGAAGAAGAGAAGGAGTAGAGAGCAAGAAGAAAGTAAGAGGGAGAGAAGGAAGAAAGGAAAAGAGGAGAGGGAAGAGAGGAAGAAAAAGGAGAGGAAGAAAGGAGGAAAAAGGAGCAGGAGGAAAGAAGAAGAGGCGAGTGAAGAAAGCAAGCAAGAGTGGCGAGAGAAGAAAGAGAGAAAGAGAGAGAGAAGGAAGGAATCTATGAAAAGAGGAGAGAGAAACAGAAAGGGGAAATGCTGCAATAAGAAAGGAAAAGAGGAGAGAGAAGAAGAAAGAAGAGACGGAAGAAAGGAAAAGAGGGAAGAAGAAAAGGGGAGAAGGGAGAAGAAATGAAAAGCGGAGAAGGAAGAAGGAAGAAGAGAAGAGGGAAGTGAAGAAAAGAGGAGAGGCAAGAAGGAAGAAGAGAAAAGGGAGCCTGAAGAAAGGAAGAAAAAAGATGGAAGAAAGCAAGAAAAAGCCCAGGGAAGAAAGAAGAGAAGGAGGAGAGAGAAGGAAGACAGCAAAAGGGAAAGGAGGAAGAAAGGAAAAGAGGGGAGGGAAGAGAGGAAGAAGAAGGAGAGAGAAGAAAGGAAGATAAAAGGAGCAGGAAGAAAGAAGAGGCAAGTGAAGAAAGGAAGCAAGAGTGTAGAAAGAGAGAAGGAGGTGGAGGAGAGAAAGAAAAAAAAGTGAGAAGAAAGAAAGAAAAAGAGGAGCTAGAAGAAGAAAAGGGAGAGGAGAGTGAAAAAAGCAAAAGAAGAAGGAGAGGAGAGGCAAGGAGAGGCGAGGAGAGGCGAGGAAGAAAGGCGACCAAAGAAAGAAAGAGAGGAGAGAGGGAAGGAAAGGGGGAAGGAGAACGAGAAATGGGGAAGGGGAAGGGAGAGGGGAAGGCAGAGGGGAAGGAGAAAAGGAAGGGGAAGGAAAGAGGAAGGGAAAGGGGATGGGAAAGGGGGAAGGGGAAGGGAGAGGGGAAAGCAGAAGGGGAGGCGGAGGGGGAGGGGAAGGGGGAGGGGAAAGGAAGGGAAAGGAAAGGAAGGGAAAATGAAAAGGGAGAAGGGAACGAGGAAAGGGGAAATGGGAATGGAAAATGGAAGGAAAATGGGGACGGAAAGGGAAAGGGAAAGGGGAAAGGAAAACAGAAGGGAAATGGGGAGGGAAAAGGGAAAGGAAGGGGGAGGGGGAAAGGAGGGAAGGGAAGGGAAATTGAAAAAGGAGAAGGGAAAGAGGAAAGGGGAAATGGGAATGGAAAATGGAAGGAAAATGGGGAGGGAAAAGGGAAAAGGGGGAAGGGAAAAGGGGGAAAGGGAAAGGGAAAAGGGGGAAAGGGAAAACAGAAGAGAATTGGAAGGGAAATGGGGAGGGAAAAGGGAAGGGAAATGGGGAGGGAAAGGGGAAGGGAAAGGGAAGGGGAAATGGAAAGGAAGGGAAATGGGGAGGGAAATGGGGAGAAAACTGGAAGGGGAAGCGGGAGGGAAATGAGGAGAGGAGGGGAGAGGAGGGGAGGGGAGAGGAGGGGAGGGGAGGGGAGGGGAGGGAACGAGAAGGGAAATGTGGAGGGAAATGGGAAGGGAAATGGGGTGAAAGGGAAGGGAAAGGAGGGGGGAAATGGAAGGGAAGGGGGATGGGGAGGGAAATGGGGAGAAAAGGGGAAGGGGGAGAGAAATGAGGAGGGGAGGGGAGGGAACTGGAAGGGAAATGGGGAGGAAAAGGGGAAGGGAAATGGGGAGGGAAAAGGGAAAGGAAAGGGGAAGGGAAAAAGGAAGGGAAGGGAAATGGGGGGAGGAAAAGGGGGGAGGAAAGGTGAGGGGAGGGGGGAATGGGAGGAGATGGGAGGGGGAGGGAGGGAAGGGAAAACGGAAAACGGAGAACGGAAAAGAGAAAGGGAAGGGAAATAGGGAGGGAAAGGGGGAGAAAGGGGAAGAAGGGAAGTGGAAGAAGGGAAGAGGAAGGGGAAGAGGAAGGGGAAGGGGAAAAGGGAAAATGGAAGGGAAAGGGGAAAAGGGAAAGGGGAAACTGCGAAAAGAGAAGAAGTATGGAAATGGGGAGGGAAAGGATGAGAAAAGGGAGAGGAAAAGGGAAGGGAAAGGGGAAAGGAAAAGTAAGGAAATAGGGAAAGGAAAAGAGAAGGAAAAAGGGAAAGGAAAGGGAAGGGAAAGGAAAGGAAAGGGAAAATAGAAAGGGAAAGAAAATCAGTAACAATCATTGCACAGTTACGGAAACGGCAGACCCGAGGATGAAATGATTGATCACTACTCTTTAGCTAATAAATGGCAGATTTAAGGAAAAACACAGAGAGATGAAAAAAATCGTGTCGGATTCACTTTACCTCTCATTAGATATCTCCGGGCTTGTTAATCCCGGCCTGCTTTACTCCAGGTGGTGAGGGATTCTCAAAGTGTGAGTAGCCGGATTTATTGTTCACGTCTTACTTTCTGCTTATTTCCTTCGGCCAAGAGGAACTGCTGCTGGCAGCACCCATTTCTCTGCTTTACGAGAGTACTGACTCAGTGCAACGCAGGCAACTCATCCACAGCAGACATCCACCACACAGATCTCTGGGCAGAACAGATCTGGGCAGTCAGATCCCTGCCAGAACCCCTTAAGTTTTGACGCCTACGCAAAGGGAAGACGATTTGCTTGCAGTTCAGACTTCTTGACAGGACAGAGATATCCTGGCATAGAAGACTTTAAACCAGATTCCAGGCCATTAGTGAACACTGCAATCAATATTTCCTGCTGCTGAGATTGACCTCTCTGGCTGCAGTCAGAGACAAAGTCACCTTTAGTTTCATGGTCACCTTCCATTTAGGGTCACACTTTTAAATGTTTTTTTTCTAAGGGGTGAGAAGACTATACCCATATTCTTTCTACACAAACACGCAGCTGCAAAACCAATTAAAATAGTGATTCCGTATGTCACTGACCAGCTGCGAGCTGCTCTGCCCACTCCTCTCACCACCTCAGGAGTCGGTAAGCTCCTGTCTTTTGCTCTGCATTCCTCCTGTTACACACCGACAGCAGGCCTTCAATCTCACCACGTGCTGTTCAAGCCTGTTGTCTTCAGACAAGGGCAGACAAGAGGCAAAACGCAGATTCCTCTCTCCCAGTACTGCACTAAGGGGGAAGAGAGAGCAGAGCAATTTTTATACCGGTTTGCCAACAACACTGCAGAAAGCTGGGCTGTTGAGTCAGCAGATGCTGTAGCTTCACTTTGAAGAGGAGAAGTGAACTGGAAGGAGAGAAGGGGAGGATAGAATTTAATTCCCCCGTTTTGAAATGCACGGTAATACCCATCAACAAGCAGCCACATCCTGCGCCCTCTCTAAGTATAAGTAACACATTACCACTGCGGAGATGCGCCAGCCAGTGTGCTGCGGGTCTCGGGTGGAAGTACATGGGCTTTGTCCTCCTTATAGCAATTCCATAGCAAAACTTCATCCACCAGTGAATGAGGGGGCCATGCGCCCTCTCTCCAAAGATAGGCGACACGGTGCTCTAATACCTAGGGGCTCCGCGTCTTCCTGTTCTTCTGTGCTCTCCAGCCGCTTCACACCCTTCAATGACCATCTGACTACAGTACGCATTGCGAACCAGAAACAAGGGCTCCATGGTTTAAATAGGCTCTTCCTGAAGAACCTGAACTACTGGGGAATGAATCCCAGAGCCCCAGATTTTCCTGCCTTCTATAACTGGGCGTTGAAGGTAAATTTGGTGGTAATGTTGGAGCTCTCTTAGACCACATCAAAATCCCACGGAGTTGATTCCAATATGTCTAGCCTTTCATCCAGCTGTAGGGACCAACACAGGTTTGTTAGCTTATTGCCCTCTCTTTCTTACAGGCACTTAGCTTTTTGCCCAGCCCAAGGCCATAATAACTACACGGACTGCCCCCCTTCCAAGCCCTGTTGTAGCTATTTCAGTGTGAGGAACTAACTAGCACCAAAAATGCAAGACTTGCTTTTTTGTAGAATAGCTGTAGCGTTAGATATGGCAGCACTCTGAGTGTTTATTAATCCAGAAAATTATTTCCTCTCTTCCTTTTTCATCTATAATTCAAAACGCGGCTACCATGTATTGCAATATTTATTAAACAACAAAACCAAAAGCATGAGAGGAAACAAATGCCACATAAGTTCCAGAGAAGTTGCTCCTTAGCTGCATTACTTAATTACATGGATAAATTACTAGCTTGCACACTTGGTACAAACGAATGAGCTGAGTGCAATAATAAACATGGGTCAAGCTCTTCATTTGATCTCAGCCGAGATCAGAATCTCACTATTACTTGTTCTCTATGCTGGAACAAATTGCAAAGCCTGGCCGGGTGCTTTTACTGCACGAGGTCCAAGGTGAGAAGAAGCATGCGTTCAATTCTGAGAATAGCATTTTAGGATCTGCTATTTCCCAAAGCAGTTTTGTCTCTTTCACCACTACCCTTCCATCCCCAAGTGTTGCACAAAACAATGCCCCCAAACCACCATTCACTCAGAACGCCAGGTAAAGCTCTGAAACCCTGTTCTTCCCAAAGCCACGTGCAGATTAGTCAGGTCAGGAATTAGCAGCGCTCCAAGCGTGGACATATCCTCGAGGCATTCTGGGACTATGAAGCAGCCTCTGCACATCCATGGCTGCTGTGCGCTCTGCAGGTTCTGGCTAGTGTCCACTCAGAGACTGCCACGCTCTGCTCGTGAAGGAAACAGTCCTCTCATCTCTCTTCTGTGCCTGCTTTGCAGATTCCTTTAGTTTCATTCATGTTAGGTGTGATATAGATTCAGCTGCTTTTCTTGGGGTTACCCCGTCTCCCCATCTTTGCATCCTCACACATTCCTGAGATTGGATGGGAAGTGGGTAAAAGCAACCTCTGAAACATTAGGGGAGCTTCCCTGCCCTGGCAGCATTTGGTTCAGCTGTCTCCCAGGCTGCCTGCCAAGGCAGCACAGAAAGTGTAGTTCCTCATCCTTGACACGAGGGAGAGCTGCAGCACTGAGTTGGGGGATACCCAAACAGCCAAAATGATGGAAGTGCTCCTCAAGAGACTGCATGAAGAAACTCACATGGGAGCAGATGCTATGATAAGCAGCATAAAAAGATATGCTGTGGGATCAAAGACGCTATCAAATACTGACCTTATTGTAAGGAGATGCCCCACCTGTTGTGCAAATAACCCCCAAATTCAGAAGAAACCACCTATGGGAGAACTAAGAAGAGGATCAACCCCAGGGGAACACTGGCAGATAGATTTCTCTGAATTGCCTAAATGTGGTCGGTGTAAATATTTACTTGTTTTGGTAGATACATTTTCTGGTTGGCCAGAAGCCTTCCCATGCTCCACCAATCGTGCAAAAGAAGTAATTAAAATTTTACTAAAAGAGATAATTACTCAACTTGGGATTCCTGAAGGTACATCCTCAGATAATGGACCTCATTTTATTTCAGAGGTGGTTCAAGGAACATCCAAATTTTTACAGATGAAATGGGAATTACACACTCCATGGAGACCCCAGTCTAGCGGCAAAGTGGAAAGAATGAACCAAACACTTAAAAGACATATTGCAAAACTGTGTCAGGAAACCCATCTTAAATGGGTAGATGTATTACCAATGGCTTGATGAGAATAAGAAGAACCCCAAGAATAAAAGAGGGAGTAAGCCCTTTTGAAATACGTCCTGGCCCTCCTGTGCCTTCATGCTGCAGCTGCGTTCTTGGAGGAACGACAAGCAGAGCAGGACTAGGGCGCTGCTAGGCTTCTGAACAGTGAGGTCCTTGAAGGCTGAAAGAAATACAAACCCATCTTGCTCCAGCACAGAAACCAAGTACAGGCCTGGAGCACGGCATTCCTGGAAACAGCCACTGCTGCACGTCCTGCAGCCCCCTGGAAGACCGTGACACTGGCCAGGCTACACACCGGGTATCTGGTAGGGTAGGACTCAGGCTGCTCTGAGAGCTAAGGTCAGATGTGGTGAACACACTGAACAGACGTGGGGGGACAACACTAAGAATATACAAACAGAAAACTTTGTGGTTGCCCAACCTAGCAGAGCAAGGATGTCACGGTCCTGTCCAAACCAGCCGAGGGCAATGCCGTAGGAAGCCCTCCTGGGAAGGACACGTGTGTGTGAAAACCCTGTGTGCACAACGCGGGAAGGGGCAGCTGGCGCACAGCTGTGCTTTCAGGAGGTCCCCAAAGCACACGGGCAGGCCCACCTCGAGCAAGTTTCAGGAGGATGGACAAAACCAAGACCCTTCTTTGCCTTCAGAAGCGGCACTTCACAGAGAACGCACAGGAATTTCACAGGGTCCCCTCCAAAAGGGATTACACCTCTGTCCTAGTTTCAGGCCAGCCGTCTGCTCAGGCAGCACGTTCAGACCGTCGCTGCTGCATCAGGGACGCGGCCACGGCTCCCGACAGAGCCGGGGTCTCTTGTGCCCGGCGCGGTCCCGGGCAGCAGGAGGCTGTTGCTTCACACAGCAGTGCATCTCCAAGACGCTCCTTCACGGCTCAGAGCGGCTCGAATCGACCAGGAGACGACACAGGTGAATCCCGGGGGAGGACAAGGACGAGCCCGACAGCCTCCCGCTGCTGCTGCTGGCACGTCCGCGCTCTCGCTGGCGAGGGCCTCTGCAGGAGGCGAGCGGAGGCCTCCTCCCCCCAGTCGGGGGCTGCCTTTCCCCTGCCCCCCGCGCCCGCCCCCAGCCGCGGCGAGGGGCCGGGCCCTGTGGGCAGACGCGTCCCCACCTCCGGCCCCAGCCCGGCCCGGCCTGACGGTCGCCGCCGCCGCCGCAGCTCGGCCGGCTGCCAGCGCCGCTGCCTGCGCGACGGCACCAGCGGGCGGCTGCGGCCCGGGGCGCCCGGGGGGCCGCGGCGTGGGAGAGCCCCGCGGCAGGCCCGGCTCTGCCCCGCTGGAACCATGCGCTGTGTGCCCCCCAGGATGCTGCGTGCCCTGGGCACGGGCGAGGCGGCCTCGAGGGCTTTCTGCTCGTCCTCGGGCCCTGCCGCGTCGTTCGCCGCCCCCCGCGCTTGTCCCGCAGCCCCAGCGATTGCCGCCCGGCGCCGAGCACGTCTCCCCGAGGCACCGGGTCCTCAAGGCTGCGAGCAGCCGGCGCCCCTCGTCCCCTCCGTCCAGGAAGGGGAAGCAAGCGTGATATTCACCCTGCTAAGTGAGGGAGTAGGGCTGGGGGTGTGCTCATCTCCTGAAGGGTACCTGGTGGTGGGACGCAACCTCCTCTTCTGAAGGCTCCGGCTCTGGATCACAGACTCATAGAATCGGTAAGGCTGGAAGGGACCTCTGGGGACCATCTAGTCCAACCCCCCTGCTCAAGCAAGGTCACCTAGAACATGTTGGACAGGGTTGCAGCAACAGGGACCCCCCTTGCTGGAGCCCAGGCTTGAATCTTCAGTCTAACGCTCTCCCAGCTGAGCTACTTTGGATGGTCTGGCCTGTGGTGGCCTGGCACTTTCTTGGACGACCCAGGCTGCTCTACTGGTCTTCCAGCCACGGCATAGCATCGTAGAGTGGCTCTGCTGTGGCTGAAAACACCTTCTGCAGGGCTGCTGCTGCTCTGGAGTTTGTGTAGCCTCTTCTGTGTGAGAGAACTGCACGTGCTGCTGTTGGTGCAGGGGAAGAGGAGGGGACAGGAGCTGCTTGTGTTGGCAGCTGGAGGTGAGCCTCAAACAGGCTGATTTCAGGAGTTGGCAGCTGTGCGCGGAGCAGTGGCCAGGAGAACAGAGTGCTGACTGTGCTGCTCTTGGCCAGAGTGATGGACAGCAGGCAGAGGGTCCCGCCTGCCCTTCCTAAGCTCTCTAATGCAAAGGGCCGGAGCCGCGTAGCTGGACTGCTGCTCGGTGAGTTGCTGCTTTCCCTTTGGGAGGCCAGGTGGGGCTGGGGATTGTCCTTGCAAGGCTGTCCCTGCCTGTGGTAGCCGTGCGAGTCCTGGCACTGGAGCGCCTTTTACCAGCTTGCCTGGTGGTGCGTTTCGCGGGTAGATTGCCTGACTGCTCGGCATAAATTCACTTCCTCTCTGTCTCTGTTGATAGCTGCCAGAATCTGTGCTGCTCCAATCCCGCCAGGGAAGAGAGTGGAAAAGGTCATTGCTGTCCTGTGTCTCTGGCGATTCCGTAGTGATGATTTTGGCCTGGTTCCAGCAGCTGACAGGTGCGTGGGACAGGAGTGAATCCTGCGTGCTGTCGATTCAATTCACGTTTGGTTAATCTCCGTAGATCTTCCTGTTGGACGTGTGGATCCTGGAGCATTCTCTGTTAAAACAACTCACCTTGCACGTAGGAACTAGCGGGCGGTAAGTATTAGGGGAATGAGTAATAATGTTAGTAGTAATGCGATGTGTCCCTATGGATACACTTTCTTTCCTCATTGTGCTTTTATGTTGAGGCAGGAATTCTAACTGAAGTCTGCAGACTGATAAAATGAATACATGTGGGAGACAAGAAGCTATAGCATTTAACCTCAAAAGGTAGTGGCACAGTCTACAGAAGGCTAAAAGTAGCTTCGGTATAACGGAAGAAAGTGAATGTATGCTTGAAATACGCACAGACACCCCCCCCCCCAAAAAAAAAAAAAAAAAAAAAAAGAAGAGAAAAGATTCAAAGAGTCAAAATGCAAAAATTGCATGTGGTCACTCTCAGATCTTTTGGCTTACTGTGTGGGTTCCAATTTAAATGCAAATGAAAAAATCTGTGATGAATATCCCATATTGCCTGTGGAGAGATTTTTTTTTTCTAAACTATTGAAGTAGGTGCGGAGCAGGATTGAAGGAAGTGTGTGGGGCAGTCAGTCAGTATTGCACTTGTATGTTGTCTGTCTTTCCTGGAACTGTAATATCTGTGAATGGAGTTTAAATATATTCTTAATCATATCCTCTGATGTACAGCTCTTCCTTCTGATCTCAAGTTGTTGCTGTATCATACCAGTTAGTCACCTGCTTAAATAAATTTTGCCTCAAATTGAATATTTCTTGTTACATGTGTTGAAATGATTTGTAATATTTTGCAATGTACATAATATGGGAGTGGACATGTGTGTGTGTATATCTATGTGTGCATGTTTGCGCGTAATATACAAATACGTAGAATTTGCATCTTTGGAGACTTTGAGTACTGAACAGTGTGGTCTAGCCTTGCCATTAGCACTGCTTTGAGGGAGAGGTGGTTTAATTATTTTCAGAGGTCTCTTCTGACCTAAGTCTTTCTGTGCCTTGGAAGACTGCCATGGAGCCTGAGCACTGCCAACAGACTTTTATTTAGGTTAACATAGTGTATTCCTGTAAGGACAGTAATTCAGGGTCCACGGTATATCTCTGCCAAACTGGAGCTTCTTTCCCGTTCTGTAGAGGAATCTTTGCAGTAAGTGAACGTGAAGTTAGTCTGGCGCTTTCTTCTGAAAAGGCAAGGAGGAAGGAAGAGGGTTTTGGTCAGGTCAGGTGCATGTGTGTAGAGCTGGTCACGGCTTGGTGGCTCAATGAGAGGGAATGGTGTTGTGAAGATGCGAAGGCAGAGTGAATGCTGCTGCTGATCAGCAGGAAGGAGAGGACTGTCCTTGCCTCCACAGACAGTCCTGTGAATTTTCAAGTGGGTGTCTGCAGCAGGTAGGGTAGTTAAATCTGCATGCTAAAGTACTGCGAACCTAGACACAGACTTGTGTAATGCTCTTCTCTCTCTGTTTCTAGATTTGGGCCACCATAAATCCAGCTCACTTGTTGTTATGGGACAGCACACATCTTACCTCTGTGCGCAGCCCGCCCTCCAAAACTGCTCAGGTAAGGGAAAAGGTCTGCCTTGCAATTCTTAGCATACCAGGTTGTCATACAAACAGACTCTGTTGGCATTAGGACTATTCTCATGTAAAAAATAACGTGGAAGTGGATCCCTCTGTAACCAGACTAAAGCTAAGCAGTCTGCAGTTTAAAGGTTTTTTTTTTTTAACTGTAAAGGAAAAGTAGATGCAGTAACTCAGGTAGGAATTAATAAACATTGTATAATTGGTTTGCACTCTGCTTTTCTTTGTGATGGCCATTGCTGTTGTGTTAGATGAATGAAGCAAGAGCTTTGCTATTTCTCGCACAAACTCCTTTGCTGCCCAGGTGACTGACACTAATATGGAGGAGAGAGATTCTTCTCTCTAAGCATTTTGGCACATGTCCTTGCCTAGGAGCATTTGGATGTGGTGCCTGAATCCCAGACTTTCAAGCTCAGCTGTGCCCCATGGCAAAGGATATGGTTTGACTTCTTTATCCTTTGCTGCCTTGTGCTGCTGTGATTGCATCTTTTGAGTAACAGTGTGCTAGGCCTGCTGTAGAAAGGTGGACGTAGCGTGAGACCTGGCTGTTGAAACAGCACGTGATGGATTCTGATGAGAAGGAGGAAGGGGACTATGCTCCAGATCTTCCTGGATATGTCACTGTTTCCATAAATGTCACTGTGCAACTGTCCATCGCTTTGATGTGGAAATGGATGTACACTGTGGTTTTGGAGCAGTCCTGCAGCATGCGTGATGTATGGAGCAGATTTGTACAGAGCACATCTGGCAACAGCAATGCATAGGACAGTAGGGCTTTATTTTTTTTTTTTTTTTAATGGAGGGGGGATGCCTTTTTTGGAGGGAGGGGTTGGGCTGTTTTTCCAAGGGAAGCAACACCTATAAACCGCTGTCTGTCCTTCCCTAACATTTGGATCTGTTGGCAGACACTGGAAGGAACATGTTCAGGTTCAAGATAGGTGCGTGAATGGGCCAAGGAAGAACATCCTGCTGAAGGGAAAGCAGGGAGAACTGCCTTTCTAAACTTTCAGCAGCAGCACCTGTGTTGCCCTGCCTGGAGTAGGGACATCAAAGGGAGCAGCAGGGAACTGCAGTTACTGCTTGGGGAAAGGAGGACCTAGAGAAAAGAGATGGGGAGGCGTTTGGCTACAAAAGGACACCAGCTGGTGAGAAGGCAGGCCCTGTTGTTGATGTGTGTGCTTGTCAGCAGTGGGCTTCTGCTACTGCACAGTGCAGACTGATGCGTTGTCTTGAAATTTGGAAAGTGCAAACAATAATTCGTTCAGACTTAATTCTAAATTTTATATATGGGGATGTAGCTCTGAAACTCTCCTTAAATCGTGGCTGGCTTCCTGTTTGACACCTCGCTACCCTGTTGGTCCCTATTTGAGAGATTTAGGAGACACTTTTCCCAGTTTGTGCTTCAGTTCCATTTAGACAAAGAAGATCTCACTCTAGAAACCAAAGCCACGAATGAGGCTTGTAACTCGCTCCAGAGCCAGAGCTCATACAGGCCTTTGCAACTCCCAAATCCGGGCGCAGAGGGAGAGTTTTCAGACATAGCTCTATCTCTGGATGTAATCCTCCAGGATCATGACCTGAATTGCAGACTCCTTAGCCAGATATTCAAAAGTCTGTTTTTGCTGTTCTGATCTAAGGCCGCCAGGATGGTGGAGATCCTTTGGCTGGCCCTTTTCCAAATTGGGTGCTGTATAGGTCACTGTATTTGCAGGTTTTCCAAATCCGTGAATTTTATTTTGCAACAAGCAATAGTGAGGCTGTGGGGAGGATTCTCTGAACTTCACTGAGTGTTTCATAGGAGGAAGTAAGTGCGTATTTTTATTTGTTTGAAAAACAAACTTAGTAGCCCTTCTGTATGCAGGCTAACCTCCTAGGTTTCATCCTCAGAGACCTCGCTGATAGGTAGTCCCCTGAGCTTTACCTTGAAAAGGCTTTTTTTAAAGAACTATCTGCCTATAGTTGGTTTGAGAAATGCAACCAGAAGATCTCCTGGGTGGAAGGAGGAAAAGTTGGTAGCTGTTCAACTCTTCACACAGCTTTAAAACTGGGGTACCTAATTTGTTCAGCAGATGCATATTTAATATACAGTGACTTCTACTGTAGCCACGAACTGCTCTTTTGTGACTGCAGATTCTCAGAATGAGGAATTTGCATTACACTCTGTAAAGTGTGTTAACCATTGTATTCTCCAAGACTCCTTCAAAGTTTGTAGACACCTTTTTTCTCAGGACATCTCCTCCTGCGTCTCTGCTGGTAGTTACATGTTCTTGTCTCGGTTATCAACATATTAAATTAAAAATTGTGAGTCACCAAAACTGAGAAGGGATGAGTATACAGTCTGCCTAGAAAATAGTAAATATCTTTCAAAGTTTTGCCAGGCAGGAGAGATCTTTTGCTGTTTGCTTTGTGTTATTTATCATAATTCCTTTTATAGTCTCCATGGAAATAGTATATGTATAAAAGAATATAATTAGTAGGATTAACTAATCTGGATAGCCACTAAATGAATCAGCAAACAGATTTTTCTGCCCGGAAGTTGCTGTCCCAGGGATTGTTCTCTTGTAGCTCACTTCATTAGAGGACTAAGAGGAATTATCCTGAATGACTAAGTATATTTGAGTGTGGTAAATTCTCAATAGTTTCTTTTTCTGCTCATTTGCTTTAAAAATGTGTTTTTCAGCCAGGTGCAGATATCAGAAAAATCTTGCACTTAGGTCTGTTTGTTGTTTTCCTGCTCTGGCTGCATATGGAAACAATGCTTTTGCATGTGCAAATGCTGCTTTACACTTGCATGTAATACAATCATGCATGTAGGTCTTAAATGGTGCCTGGGGGGGACTGCAGAAGAACAAAGAACATTCTTCAGCTGTGAAGCCCCTATCTTAGTACATATTAGAGGGTCAAAACAGACTTACTGTGAAGCTTGTATCTGATAACATTTTTTTTTGTTTGTTTTGTTTTAATTTTTGGATCTGTTACTTCTTAGCAAGCCTCTCTGTTACAAGCAGCAGTGTTACTGTTTTGAATCTGCCTGGTTACTCGGTAGTTGGGGCTCACTCATCTTCTTTTGTCTTTGACTTTTAACAGACTGCCTCCTAGGGAACTCTTGCAACCTTTGATGAGTGAAGGCTGATGTGCCTGATGTAGGAAGCTCCACTCTAACTTTCACATTCTTTGGATGAATGCACTTTTCCTCCTGTCTTCGTGTTTCTCTTACTTGACCGACATCATAGAAAATAGTACCGTATTTTTTTTTTTTCCACTCCTATCTCTGTTGTGGAATTTGTGAGCTGCTCTTCAAGTTGCTTTATATGATTGACATTTACTTATTCTTCCTTATGATTCTTTCCTAAGATGTTAGTAGTTTTGGGCCTGGCTTTTCTATCTTAAAAAGATTGTTCCTGGTTTTCTTTCCCTACATGCTATTCCTCTAAAGCCAAGATTAATTTATTTCTGTTGAAAAGAAAGCTTAATAGAGTTGGATAAATGCATGTAGAACTGAAAGAGTAGTTTCCTCTTTTTGAATGCTTGAAAGCAAATGCCTGTCCTTGGAACAGGCCACGGGCAGGGTGAATTATGTGAGGCCTGGTGTGATACAAGCCAATATTAATTTGCCCAATATTCAGTAATTGAAGAGGATAGATTATTACAAGCAAAATCAGGACAAGGCACCTGAAACAGCAGTCTAAATGACATCAGTGCCAAAGCCTGGCTCGTGTCTGGAATAAAGCCTCAGCAAATCCTGGAGCGGGAGGATCTGTGTGGTCAGCTGACTCAGCAGGGCTTCCCTTGGTTGTTCTGATACCAGGCTCAGTTGCAATGCATGATCTTTCCTTTCAGGGGCTGGGTGTCTCTTGAGTCCATACCGCTACACTCCAGACATTATTTCCATGTTAAAGACAAGAATGGCTTATTGGGTTAAGTTTGAAATGCAGCAGAGCTCATGACTTTGCGATAGTGAAACGCAGGAGACTCAGTTCTTGGTTTGAGTAGGTGTGATACCTGTCTCTATGCCTCCTATTATAAGGAACCGCTCCTGTGTCCCCAGAATTGTGAAGGTTTACAGATGCTCGGGACAAGTACCAGGCACCAGGAGACCTCAGCACCAGGAGACCTCAGTTAGGCTTTCGAAAGCATAGAGAGAATTCAGTTCTGTTAAAAGCGTTGTTTGCTGCTTCCAAGAAACCCTGCAATGTGCGTATGAGACAGATGAGCATCTGTGAAGTATCTGACGTAACTTCAGATCGCTCGCTGCTGTGAAATGTGCACAGAAATGCTTTTAGCTGTTCTGTGGAATGGTGGCATGGCTTGATTAAGGCTTTTAGGGTTGTTCTTTTTCCCCCAAGCTTTGCCTGAAGGTGAGGCAGAAGCTTCTTGTTCATCTCTAGTGAAGAAATCGGTAGACTGTGCTGGCTATGGGAGTTGTGGCGAGACTAACTGTCTGGCATGTGGCAGGTTTGGAAAGTCAGCTTCCAAAAAGCAGCAAAGGCCAGGCTCTTCGATATTGTATGAGCATGTTTTGATAATGAGGAAATAGCAAAGGAGGTACCAGTGCTCCTGGGGAGCAGCAAGAGCAGGGCTGCTCCGCAAGGAGACACAAGCTGGGAGCTGCGGGTGACCCCAGCATAAGCAAGGCAGTGACCTCACCGAGAGGTGAGTGCCACCAGGTCTGAGCGCAGCCAGGCTGGTGGTAGTGACGGGGACCTAAGGCAAGGTGGTGCATGTTATCAGCAATGTTAGTAAGTGTCGCGTGATGAGAAGCTATGCTTTGATCTCTGTTATAGTTTTTATTGTGTCAAGAAACAAAAATTCTGAAAAGAAGTTAGAAAAACCTGAACGGCAGCTCTGAGATAAAACTTATCATGGTCTATAGATGGTTCATGTGTTTGCAGATTGCTTAACTCACGTCTGGAAAACCTATTAATGTAAGTTTCTCTACCGGCGTGACTTGAGTGCAGGGTATGGCATGTATGGCAATGTCACTGAGCCCTCTAAAAGGCTATTTCCAAGTTTGCAGTTTGCACTGAATGCTTTGAAAAAATAACAAGCAAGAATAACAACAACAGCAACAAAACTCCAAACTAAGACTCTAGTTTGTTGTTGCCAGTCAGCTCCAATACATTTTTGGAACCCAGTTAAACCTCTGTTGTGTGGGTTGGCCTGGGGGGGAGGGCATGTTCTGGATTTGTTTGTTTTGTTTTTTGCTTACTGTGTGGGCATATACTGGGAACAGGATTTAACAAGGCTATGGAAATTAGGATTGCCTGTATTTGAAGAAGACCAGAAATTTGATAGTGACATGGGCAGATTTCCATTCTCAGTAGAGTGTGTCGCGCTTTAAATTTATTTCATCTAGTTTTTTGGCAAAAAAAAGAGACAGGTAACACACTTTGCAAGATCTGGAGATCTGAGTTCATTTTCTGACTGTGACTGAACGTCAGCGTGCCGGCAGCTGGAGTGAACTCCTGCCTCTTTTTGCACGATGCCAGGATGAGCTGTGACAAGACTTCAGTACACTGAACTGCTAGTCATAACACAAAGGGCTTTTAGTTTCTCCTTATCTGAGCGTTTGTTAACTGTGTATCTTGAGAGGAACCACTGTAATATTGCTGAAATTCATGGCCTCACCACTGAACAATGTGCAGCTTAAGTCAGGAATTTGCAAGTTACCTGTTGTAGTTCTGCTTAAATGGTATCTCCTTGCTGAGGGAGTAGCACTGCTGCAGAGCACATAGAGCACAGCTGAGTTAGAGACAGATTTGTGTTAAGTATGGGGGACTTGCTGCTCTAAAAGTCCACTTGGTTGCCTGCACTGATGTCCTGTATGCGTCTTTGTGCTAGTTGTTCAGAAGTCATGTTTTGCTTTGGGGCATAGATTTTTCTCTCCTAGTGAACTTGGAGACAGACCTTGGCTTCTGGAGGATTTCAGATACTCTCTACTGTGTAGGAAGAAAGCTCTTATGAAAACATTGTGCCTCAAAGTAGAAACTGTTTTCTATGTGGCAGACTAGATCCCTGCTAATATGCCAAAGGAATGCGATCATAGCATCGGAGTTCTTGGCTGTCTTAAAGAGTTCCTCTGCTTGTTTTTGGTGTTTTTTCTGCAGCTGTAAAACTGTCCTAAGTGCAACTTTGGGGATGTTGCAGAGACTGTGGTAGAACTGCTAGCTTTCACAGGATTTGTAAGCCAGCCTCCTGTTTCATGTGTCCAGGTGACAACCTAGGTCTGCCACATGCTTACCTTTGCTGCCAGAACAGTTTTCCTGCTGTTGCTTATGATCCCCAAAATGCCCCACTGCTTAAAAAGCACTGCAGAGGGCAAGAGCCTTCAGCACTTCTTAAACATGCAGAGTACACTGTTACCAAGTGCAGGATGGCTTTCCAGTTCTTGTGTGCACAATTTTGATGGTCTGTCTGCAGCTAAGTCCTTGGAAGGAGGGAGCAGCCACAGCAAACTGGTAGGAACTGGCACGTTATTCCCATTTGAAGCAAAGATGACTTGTGGTTTTTCATGTCAATTGCAGAAATCCTGCCAGGAACATGAGCTGTCACCTCTTGGCTTTGTTCTGCTTTTCTCGCAGTGAAACAGCACAGAAGCTGTCTTTAAGGCAGAGTTCACAGTCTCAGCACTCCAAAGAGTTTTGTAAGAACCTAACTTGAGCAGTGTGCAGTGCTACACTGGAATTCCTCTTCTTGTGGTTTGCTGTGAAATGGAATGTTTGTAGTTATTAAAGCACAAACTGCATGTTGATTCAATTACAAATACTTGAAAGCTATCTGGTACATAAAACAGTTAAAATCAAATTTCAGCTTTAGTTCTTAGCCACAGTGGGTTTAACTAAGAAAGTGGATCGATTTTATGATCCCCTGTGATTTTATCATTGCCTCTGGATGTATCTGTTGTATATTTTGCCTTGAGTAGCCCGTAGTGGGTGAAGTGCGGCCTTACCCAGGGCAGACCTAAGAAATTGTAAACCTAACAGTGTTTCCCTGAGCAGTTTTCTGGGAGGTATTTTGAAAGGATCTCCTGGGCATTTAAAGCATCTGAAGGATGCTTTTAAGTTCTGTAAATTTACTTGCAGAGTGCTAGCTGTCTTGCCAAACGATCTGTGGGAATGGCATGCTCCATGACTCTGAACAAGACGTTGGGTAAGTAATGCTGAAAGCTCTCTAAGTGGAGTTACTCATTGTTTGCTTTGCATTCAAAACCATCTGCGCTAACAGTGCTTGGGCACCAAGAATGTCATTAGTAAGAATGTCATTAAATATTCCAGCTGCCAAGTCTAAAATTCAGCATATACAGCTGACTTCCTAGGTCCTCTGTTTCTTTTGTGCCTACTAAGTATAAAAATGCCGTTGGAGGGCATTTCCTGTGAACGCGTAACTTTGATACATAGCATGTGGCAGGCCTGTCACAAAACAGTGGTGGCCTCTTGCCAGCTGGCAGCATACCTGAAAAATTTCCTGGGTGGCATCTCTTCCTGCAGTTGCTGTGGAGGGACATCAGAGAAGGATGGGAATGCCAACAGAGTAATTTTAAGTGTGACAGAAAGAAGTAGACAAAGTTGACGCAGGGAACAGCAGTGGCATGTTGCTTACCAGCTGACATCCAAGCTTCATGTTTCCTTGGGCCTGACATACCTTGTGCCTGGGTTAATGCCTTTGGCTGTGGAGCGGCAGGGGCAGCGCCTGGACTAAGCCTGCAGACATGGCCACTGTGCGCGCTGTGAGCGAGCGGTGGGGGTGAGCAGGGTGTCGCATGGTTGTAGCTTTCCATCCAAATGTCAGACTGATATTAAAGTGTGTGTTCAGTCAATAATTCTTTTTTTTTTTTTTGCGACATACCTTCCTTTTTGCAATTTATTTAATGAAGTGTTCCAGGGTAGCACAATTGTTTTACTCGCAAGGAGGATCTAGTTACTTTACACTTGATTCTACAGGTTTGGAAAGCTTTTTACTAAGCCTGCAAATTTATGCCCTTTCTTAATTTTATGATCCCAGTAGTTACCTTAAATACCTGTGCTTGAGGCTTTTGTAATGATACAGTTCTTCTTAGTTTCAAAGGATTTTACTGATCTTGAGTCTGTCTTAGAATGTTACAGAATACGTCAGCTTGTAAATATAATAAGCCAAAATCATTTGGATGGTTATCAAGAATGAATGAATGAGAGCCTTTGTAAAATAGTCCTCTGCCTTATCTCCTGCTTTGAAAACAGAAGTACCTTACTAATTCACATTCTGTTCCTTGTCTATCTTACCATAAACATGTTTACCTGTAAATCTCTGAAACTCCTCTTAAACACACAATTTATGTTCTAATTAAAAAATCTTCTAGTTAAAATTATGCTCTAGTTAAAAAATAAAAAAAGAAGAAGAATTTCAGCCCCAACTGCAACTAGAATCTTGCTCTATTTTTTGAAACCTTACATTTTGAGAGGGGTGAGTGTGCATTTCCAGGGCATGTTTGCAAGAGCTAAGAGAGGCCTTGGAAGGAGGTCTCTGGCTGTCCAGCAGGTGCCTGCAATGAGTGACGAATGCCTTCTGCCTCTTCCTCCACTCCTACAGCCTTCTCGCTTCTGCACTTTCCCGCTTACGCTCAGCCTTCCCAGCTTGCTCTCAGCTCCTTTTTTTTTCCTCTCTACCTGCATCTGAGTCATGTCAGATGGACACAGACAAATCCAGATGACTGAGAATAAGCACAAGGGTGTTAATGTTGGATTCAGGAAGAACAGGAAGGACACCGTGTAGATCCTGCTTCCACAAGAAATGTTAAGAGGCTTGACTCATGAACAAAATTGGTATTTAGGATTATAAGATCAATATTTAATTTCATAGCTGGCTCAGGGAAAAAAAAAAAAAAAAGAACCAAAAAACTAGTGGCACAGACAAAGGAAAGAAAGTTCCCATTCTGCACCCAGAAGAAAGAAATGTAAATACTTACCACCCCAAAATGATGTGCTATATTGACAGCAATGCTTACGAGTTGTGTTGTGCTAGATACTTCTGTATATATAGGAAGTATGGTGAGTACATATAGAGAGTATATTTATAGATCTAAAGTATCTGTCACTAAACAATTACAAAATATTTGGTATGTAGCTTGGTGTTTGAACTTACAATTTTGTGAAATCCTATTGAGCTGTAATAAGCTTTCAGTTAAATGATACAGCTTGATGTAAATGGGAATGAACTTTCTGGATCTAGAGTAAATGAACATAAGTACAAAAGTGGTTCCTTGGCGTTATCCTTATGTCTTCTCAGCATGCAACTGCATAGTTCTTGATTCATAAGGGCCGAAATAATTTTAATGATTCAAGATGAACTTGTCAGTTTTTCTTTGATAACCATCTTAAAATGAAAAGTGAGTTCAAATGTGTTACTGCTGCTTCTACCTGCCCTTACAACCATATTTCCCCTCCTCAGCCTACAACTGACTGATGTAGTCTTAATAAGAGGGGGGTTCTTCTGTGTGTTTGTTTGTTTGTTTTTTTAGGGGGAAGTATCCTGAAGTTTCCATGAGGTGTATTACCAATGGAGTAATATTCCTGGATTCTTCAAAAAGATTTCTCTTGCTTCTTCTTCTGCTCCCTCACAAATTACATGAGTCATTGTTTTAAAATTTTCAGGGAGTTAGGGTGGTTGTCAGACTCAGACTCCTAAGTGAATTAGGAATTAATAATTAAAGTACTTCAAACTAGGAGATACAAACTAGAAACTAGAAAAATAAACTATTTTTTCTTTATAAAAATACAAAGCTTGCTTATGTCAGTTCATAAACAGCTGTCAGTAGGCTGCTGATCAGGTCTCTAAGCAAGACTGCTGTTCTGCATCGCTATTAGAAGCCAATGTATTTGTAAATGTAGTTTTCCTTCTTAGTGATGGGCGTTGCAGTCAGAGGCGGAGCGTGCTGTCTGGGCACTGATAAAGACGTGGCCCTCCCCAAAGGGGATGTGCGCGGGCAGAACCGGAGCAGCCGTGGGCTGGAGGGGACCTCTGGAGGCCAGCTGGGCTGGCCCTTTGCAAAGCAGGACCAGCTTCAGACTTAGACCCAGTGCCAGAGTGGGATCAAATGCAAACTAAAATGTGAATCACTTCTGCAAGCTGTCTGCTACATGCCCTCGCACAGCGCTCAAAGTGGCACTGGTATGACTTAAAGAAAGAACCAGTACTTTCTCCCAAGACATTGCTGCCTAGCCTGGGCCTTTTGCACCTGCACCTCCCTCATAGTCCAACAAGTCCTGTGAGGCAGAGTCTTTCAGTGTCTGGAATGAACTGCAGATTTAATCTTTATATGCTGTTTTCTTCCTTATCAGATACGTTTGTCATACTTATTGTACTAATTCAGATTCTAAGCATCAGGAATTTTATCCTCTCATCTTTTGCAGGAC
Source organism: Rhea pennata (assembly GCF_028389875.1). NCBI lineage: Eukaryota > Metazoa > Chordata > Aves > Rheiformes > Rheidae > Rhea > Rhea pennata. Next base: position 3,484,654 of record NC_084702.1, on the reverse strand, counting down.
ATCCTTGTTTCTCCTCATCTTTTTGCCTCCAAAGATCCATTTAAAGCAGTTGAATGAAAATTTAGGCCTACGATAACTTTGCATTTTGTTAGTAATATTTTCATACTTAATACATACTTAGTTGGGGTACGGGAAGCTTGCAGTTTTGTGCGGTAAGCTGGATGTGTGCTAGCTGCTTAGCTGATGCGTTTCGGGGGGTTACTTTGCATGCCAGCCTGCGAACTTAGACAGCTCGTGGCTAGGAGTGGTGATACTTCAGTTACCTCAGCAAGACTGTCAAGGTGGCTGCCAGTGTCCTGAGGAAGAACTTAACACTCAAGAAAGAGATAAGGCAGAAATGGACTTGTGAGGACTGACTTCTACCTGCTTACACATTAACAACCTCCTTAATTTTAAGGGATATGGAATTGCTGTGGATGAGGTTTCTGTCTGGCGAGAATGGTCGTGGTATGGTAGATATCCAAGCTGCCTGATTTTAAATTAAATACATGGTATTGTAACTGTTTGGGAGTTTGCAAGTTTTCAGAAAAATTGGAAATCACCCATAAACCTTATTGCATCTTACCATGCTTTTGCAATGGAGTTGAATAATGAGCTCTGTCTTTCTTGTCATCATTTTAGATCAACAAATGTTTAAAATTCTCTCCTATCGTAATGGTCTCCCTGTGCATCAAAAGGGTATGAAACATCAGCTTTAGAAATAATTACATACGTTGTTTTATGAATCCTTTGCTATAGGATGGACAGAAATGAACACTTTCTCTCACATCAAGTTTTAGTACCATCTTAGCTTACACTCCAAAAATCCCACCAAACCCCTAACGGAGGATGAGAAAGAGTGAGAGACTAGATGCTCTAAATGTGCATTTGCAGTGAAGTGTTGAAAGGGAGCATGGACTGATCTGAGAAAGTAAAGGAATTACAGTAAACTAGAGTAAGCCTAGAACTAGACCGTTCAAAACGGCAATTGTAGCACATGGAAGAGGAACACAGGTAATAGAATAAACCTGGCTTGGAAATGTTTATTAAGAATGAAGATAAATAGAGGTGTACAGGTAGAAAGTAGCAGGTAGTTGAAAATGCAAGGAAACTAGTGTGATTTCTCTTTCTTTTTTTAACCATTGGACCAACAGAGCAGTCCAGTGCAACCTTGCAGGAAGAGGCCATAACTATGGAGACAAGTCCTTCTGACTCAAGCACCAAGGATGGTGTAGATGATGAAAAAGAGGTTCCTCCTATCTCTAAACAGTTGCTGTCTTTGGAAGAAGATGCAGAAGATCTTGACCAAGCACATGAGCCACAGTCTTATGGTCTGGGGTTTAAAAAGGTTTTAAAATTCGTTGGATTCAGATTCACGGTTAAGAAGGAAAAACACAGAAAATTAGAACCAGTTCAACTGCTTACTGTAAAAAAAAAAAAAAAAAAAAAAAAAAAAAAAAAGAATAAAGAAAGAAAGAAATGGAAGGCACTGAAGGAGCTGTTGATCAAATCAAAGGACTTATGTTCTCAGTGAGCTGCCTTAGTCGCTGATACTGCATGGCCATTACGATTTTTTTTTTTCTCAGGGATGGACTGGATTCAGGAAAAAGAAGAGTTTTATGAAGCCTAAAGAAGATGAGCTGCAGTCTGCTAAGAAAGAAGAGGACCAAGAAACAGAGGAGGCACTGTTAACAGCTGAAGTCACTGAACAGGAGGAGAAGTCTGAGGACAAGAGTCGAGATCAAGAGAAGATTGTGACAGCAGCAACTGTTGAAACTCATGAGAAAACTGAAGATGGAAAGCAGGAACTGAGAAAGACCATGGCAGGCATAACAGTTGAAGCAAGTAAGAAAGAAGAGCTAGCCAAGCATGAGTGGCAGGAATACCATGAGGTTATAGGAGCAGCAGTTGTTCAAGTGCGTGCAAAGGAAGAAAAAGCTGAAGATTAAGGAAAGAAGTTAGTGGAAAACTCAGGAGATCTAAATAAAAAGGAAAAAAAAATGAAGGAGAAAGATGGCACACAGCTGCAGTCCTCTGCAAGGCCTTCTGCAAGGTTTATACATGTATGCTATGCTGTTGCTGGTTAAGATAAAGTTCCTTAAAGAAGCATCAAAGTGGAGATTGGAGACCAGGCCTCTCCCTTAGCAGGGAGGCTTATGTGCTGGCTGTCTCTTCTTTTTTGAGACTGTTACTGGAAATAACTTGAGGATCTGGTCTATCAGCTTAAGCTCTGGAAGCAGCTTATGCTTTTCCATCCAGCCTCAGTGCATGGGGGAGGCTGCTAGGCTCACCAGGGAAGTCGTGCAGCTCAGGTACAGCTAGCGTATGCTGGGGCTGGTGCTGTGCCACAAGCACAGGGGTTCCTGAGAGGACTACTTTTGGGTCTCAAAAGCCAGACGTTTGCCACTGACCCTGCCGCATGGGAGAGAGCAGACCTGAGAAAGGTGAGGACCACAAGGAAGGATGGATGAGGTTTGGGATGAGGAACAATGTGGAGCAGAAATTGGGTAGGATTAACAGCACGAGGATCGGGTCCTGATCTGGGGTGGGGGGGGCATAGATGAGAGAGCTCTGTGAGCATCTTTAGGATGCTGATAAGATAGACGCTTGCCCACTGCACTATTAAATCTAATTTAGGGCTGACATCCTTTCTCTTTGGACACTAACCTTAGTCTTTATGACAGTGAAAATGAATGATCATGACGTAGGAAAGATGCACGGCTGCTCTGCTCCAAAATCCACTTGAAAAAATAGCATTGGCTTATTTAAAATAGGAGGAACAACTAGTTTTTAGAAGTGTCTCCTGCTTCTCCTTGAAAAACGACATCCGTTTCTCGTGCTTGAAAAATCCACATGGCTCGGTCCTTGGTGCTGGGAGCAATGCTGTGCCTAAGTGAGGGGAGCAGAAGTCATTTCGACTGCTGCTCTCCTATATGCCATGGGAGTCTCCTGGGAATGGTCTGCACGTAAAGGGCTTGTGCAGCAGCTTGACCTAGTCGGTATGATCTATCCTACAGATACATCCCTGTCTCTCCTGCAAAAGGCACTATACTCGAAAGGATAATGAGCAAAACACTTTTTCCTCTAAGCAAGTAGACAAGAAGGGAATTGTAAAATTTTACAAGGGATTTATAAGCCAGTGTCTTCTGAAAGGTAGAAATCCCAAGAATCATTCAGGATTCAGCTAACAGAAATCCCTGCCTCCTTCCCAGCACATCAGTCCCCTCGTGGCATTTTGCAGTCCCTCAGTCTTGTAGTGATACGGCTTCCTCGCAGCTGCTTGTGTCAAGTAGCTTTCCCTGCTTCTGCTGTTTGTTTCTCCACTTAGTAAGAAGATTTCTTGTAAATTTTAAAACTTGTTCCAAATAGATTTTCAGCAGGTAGTGCTGGGATCAGAGTGATGTAACTGGCATTGCTTGTGCCTGACATGCAGCTGTCTGTACTAACACTTCTCCCTTTCACCTTTCCTGCAGCCGTGAAGTTCACCGTCTGAAGGACAGAGAGGGTGATGCTGCACTGACACTTGAGAGTACCTACGGGCCGCGTACCCAGGGTTTCAGGCAGTCTGTGCTCCCCAGCCGCCTCCCTCAACACAGTGTTGGGTGCGCACGCGAGCTTTGCACACCTGAGTTTTGGAGGCCAGCAAGCAATGCCAGCGTTGTCTTTTACGCACTCTGAGACCCTCTGCAGAGCCAAGGGAGCGGGGCAAGCATGCGAGCAGGCTGGCTTCAGGCTGGAATCTCACTCTGCCGTAGTAGTTGAAGGGGCTGTGGAAGAAGATAAAGTTTTCGGTGTTGGCCCCCTGAAGCAAAGAGGGTTAGTTAAAGCTCTGAAGGCAGTCTGCGCAAGGGGAGAAAGGGCCGGGAGGAATCTGAAGCAGCCTGTTTGAGATGTTCACTGCAAAGCCAGCCTTTTCACAGTCCCTGGCTGCCATGGGAGTATATCTTGCCCATTTGGTACCCTCCGTCAGGGACAGATAAATCATTTCGTAGCCCAGATAAATGCATTTGCTGCTTTTATTCCCCGGGTGGTGTTTTTACCGTCATTTCATGAAAACAATTCAGAAGTACAAAGAACCTGCCCAGTATTCTTGAGCTGCCACAAACTGTCCTAAGCTAGAATACCTGCCGAACAATCTTGGAAGTGTCATTAATTTCTCTGGTGTGAGTCCCTCTGCTGGGGAGAAGTTCATTAGAATTTTTTTAATAGGATTTTTACATAACCTGTCAGTCAGTATTCCTGTTGACTGGTGGAATTAAGCTCCTATTGACAATTCACAGGGAAGCGGTGAGGAGATTTGGGTTTACTGACAACATTCAGGGGAGCAGAAGAGCACAATTAAACACCCGCCGGAACAGAGACTGACTTGCATCAAGTGATGTAAGACTGCTGTAGCTGGAAACAAAACTCTTCATGAAAATCCTGGTGCTGGAAGGCAATCAGAGAAGTTTTACAGAAGTGAAAAAAAGACTGAAACAAGCTGAAGAAGGGCAGTGCTCCTCTTGAGCATTAATCTGTGCCCTGTTCAGGGCAGCAGAGGAAAGGAAGGCAGCAGCTCGAGAGCACCAGGAGGAAGCAGGGCGAGCGGAAGAAGAGCCAGAGCTTCCTGGGGGCTGTTGTTCTTCTGTCTGCTCTGCACAGATGAGTGGGAAATGGCAGGGGAAAGGTAGGATCCTGTTTCTTTATTCTCTGCCTTTTGACCTGTAGCCAGGAAATGCCCTGCGCTGGCTGTGGCGCTCACATTTTGTGCACGGTGCTTTTCTGTTCTTCTCCATTTCCTTCCTCAAGCCACTGCATTTCAGCCCAGGATTCTTTTTCAGATCTCCAGCCTGCTGTGACCATGGGATGCTCCTCAAGGCAGAAATCTCTGGGGAACACGTGCACGGAAATAGAAAGACGGAGGTCTGAGGGTGAAACTGCATCTCCAGCACAAAGGACTCTCTGGGCCAAACCATAGTCTTATTAGAATTAACACGCACCAGTCTCATGGGAGGTTGTGTGGGAAAAAGAAAGGAGCAAATCTGATTTTAATATCTCAGGGAGCATGTTGCAGGGTGCCAGTTGTAAAACATGAAGAATGTCACATGTTCTCAGGGGTAGGGAACGAGGTAGCGTCTCTGTAGCAAGCACATGCACTGGTTTTGTTTATTCATGCCCGACTGCAGGGTGAACTTGTTTTTACTGGCCTGACCTTTCTTCACAGTGAAAGAACGAGTGAGTCTAGAAATGCTCAGAACCACTCGTTTCCAAATTGTTATGCGCATAACCCCCATCTTTCATCCCCCCCCCAAAAAAAAAACTCCTTAATACTCTGAAGTGAGTTTCTCTGCTTTGAAGTCAAGAGAAAACTAGCTTTATAACAAAGACTTAATTGTAGTGGACAAAGGCTTTATGACTACAGTGACATCGCTGTGATGAAGACCTTTGTTACAAATACATGCATAGGTACAAAGGAGCACTTGAAATAACAGTCATCTGTTCAAATCTTTAAAATATAGCAATAAGTCAGGAATGCTGTGAAGCTCATGCTTTCTCTGTTTTTTTGTAAGTTTCTAAATTCACTGAAAACATGAAATATGAATGTACCTGAAAGAATTATGATCTCTGAAATGTAAATTTCAGTGTAGCTCAAGTCTGCCCCCCCCATACTTGCCTATTTTGTTAAGTAGTGGAAAGAGAGACACCAAAACCACCTAACTGGGCTCCTACTTTTGATACAGGACTCAGAGCAAAGCTTAGAAGGTTACATTTGCATTTTAAATGAGGTAGATCGAAATATTAATGATTCTCCAGCTCAGAAGAGCTTAGAATAGACTGTTGCATGAGCAGCGGTTAGTTTAGCCTATTTTAAAGTTTCAGTGAAAAAAACGTCTGGTTCTGTTGTGAGCTCAAGATGTAACCAAATCACCAGAAGAGCGTGTCAGTCAGGGAAAAAGATACTCTGTTCTTTAAACAGAGTAAATTAAATACAGGGAGTATTGGTGATCATGCTTGGAGAATTAAGGTTTTTGGTCAGATTCTATGCAAGAAGTAGACAGTGTAGGACATCATGTGGTACATATACTGAGTATATTCAGCGTTCATCTCTATTTTCTTCTCCTCCCACAAGTCAGCTAGTCACTCTCTTCCTATGGATTGCCCAAGGCCTGGCTTTCTGTGCATTACGACAGGAGTTTGGAGAGAGGTACGAGCACGGTTCTAATAGTTGTACATGATGGACCAGCTAGACCATGAACTAAATAAGCTCAGACTCTAGGAAAGAGAAGCTGAGGAAGAAATATGACAGAGGTCTGTATAATCATGCGTGGCAAGAAAAGCATGGCTGGTGATGGTTCACTCCTTCTCACCACACCACAGTGCATCAAATGAAGCTAGTAGTGAGCCAAGGGAGAGAGTACCTCATGTAAAAGGTAACTAACCTGGCAGACTCCTCACCAAAGGATGCTGTGCAGTAAAGGTTTACAGAGATGGAAGGGGAAACGGAGCAAATTCGTGGAAGGCAAAGCCACTGAGGAATTCTAAATGTGCAAAAGGCACATCTGAGTCAGGGTCCTTAAACTGAATGTGCAAAAATATGAGAGGAAGTACCACAAACGCTTGTCCCACTCTTTTGTTCTGCCCCAGCTACCCACTTAGGGCTATGATTCAATATCATAGTACTGTTTTATTACACTACGTAGCATGCTATTATTCTGTTCCTATGTACTGGAACACGTTGGACTCAACAAACTACTGGAGTTAATGTAAAGGTGGAAGAAAACAGGTTGTTTATTCAGTCCAGTGTTCACATTGTTTGTCACGCAGAGGCTGTCTGACGCTTCTGCTGTCTCCTTCCATCCTCTCCAGGGTGGCAACGGCTGCTGGTTCCTCCTCTGTCCAGAGGCTGTGCCCAGAAATAGAGGGAATTAAGTTCTGCTTGGAGTCGTGACCTGTCTTTAAACCTCCCTGTCACGAGCATTTCTAGCCTAAGGTTTCTTTTCTCTCTCTCCAAGATGTTTCTCGAGAGATGTAGCTTTTGGTGAGAGCCACCTCAGTTTACCTGAGGGAGGTAGAGAGGATTTTTCCACAAGAGCGGACAAGTATAGAGAAAAGGAGAAAAGGGGGCTGGTCAAATGTATAGGTAGCTGATCAGCTGCTTGTCTGATTGAGACCTGTGCTTGATCACTGCAGTCTGTCCCAGGCTCTCATTAAATCTAATTTCTGACTACCTTCTGTGCAGGTCTCTACTCCAGGTATCTATGGGTGACCACTAGCAAACTTCAAAGCAGACTAGGTGGCAAGGAGGAGGAGAAACCTGCATACCAGCGACTGGAGTGGCCCTGTGAAGCACAGGGGTTCGCTGATCCAGGCGCCGGCAAGGGGAGCAGGACAGGCTGCAGGCTCTGATGCAGCCTGTAGGTCTGCAGCCAGCAGCTGGAGGAACCCACGTGATGCAGGTACATACCGTGCTAGCAGACCTCAGCGACGATGAGCAGGACAGGGAGGACGGGATGGGGCTGCAGGTGCTACTCGTGTTCATGCGGGTGCTGTGCATGTTTAGGCGGGTGCTAGCAAAGGCAGTGCTTTGTATCAACCTGTGTGGACAGAGGTGTGCGTGTGTGTGTGCATGCGTTACGCACACGTACCTGTACACTCCTGTTGGGAGTACACGTTCAGTGGCACCGTGCAAATGGGTCAACTCTCTCAGGCAAGGCTGCCGCTCAGTAGGACAGCTGGAGTCCTTTCTGCCAGGTCCTGACTCCTTCCTGCTTCCCCTTGTGTTAGAGAAGTACTGTGAGAAAAACCTTGCAAATAGTTAACAAGACTCAAGGACAACGGGGAGAGAAAAACAGTACTGCAAAGGATAACCAGCTCCGGCTAAAGAACCTTGATGAAACCACAGCACTTTGAAGATTGCGAGGGGTAGGTAAGACAAAAACAGCAGAGTAACCCAGAAGTGACCTTACGTTCATTAAGGCTTCTTATTAACATATTAAATTTCACACCCCTAAATGAATAATGAGATGGAAATGACATGATAATGATGTTACCACCTCTTCTTCGCTTCCTATCCTAATTAACAAGAATGTGAAAGCGCAAGCGCAGAGCGATTACCTGAGGTAATGAAATTGTAACCAATAGAAAGATTTGTGTAAAGTGCTCCCTGAAAAGTGTGTATAAATCAAGACTGAGAGGGGGAGAAGGTGTGCTAGCTTTGTGGATTTACCACCTAGCACCCATCTCTGCGCAGAAATGAAATAAATATCTCGACCCTGTGTGTCTATTGGTTGCTTGCACACCGGGTAACAGAACCCAGATTTTGGGACAACAGTTTGGCGACCCAGATGGGACTTGTCAGAAGGCCTTGCCCGGATCATCTTGCCGTTCCCAACAGCGGACTGGATTGGATCGAGCTCCAGCATGCACCGACCTGTTGATCAGGGAGTCCTCCGACCTCCCTCCGAAGTCGGGACGACAAGAGACTCAAAGGTGCAACGCCAACCAGAGATATTTGTGCCAGGGCGAAAGGGGGGGTGAATCTTTGGATTGGTGAGTATAAAATTTACTTACTTTCGCGGAAGATTATGTTGGATTATGTCGCACGTCGATGCTCGGCAAAGGTTGTCTTAAATTGACCAGAGGGGTCAGAGCCAAGTGCGCACAAAGGTACGGGAAAAAAGGTATTTCTAGGTAATAAGGTTGGTATTTCTAGGTAATTGACATGGGATCAAGCCAGTCCATGATTCCTCTCTGTAGCCCTTTGGGTTGTATTTTGAAACACTGGAATATTTTTGGAGGAGATCAGATGACAAAAAAAAAAAAAAAAAAAGAATGAAAAGATGTTGTAATCAGTGGTGGCCAATGTATAAGCTGGAATGTGATGAGCAATGGCCAAAAAAGTGGGACCTTGAACTATAGCACTATATTACAGTTACTGCTGTTTTGTTGCCGGAAGGGGAAGTGGGGTGAAATACCCTATGTGGAGGCTTTTGTGTCACTATATAAGGAACCAGAAATTCAAAGGGAACATGAACTTGTAAGTAAAGAGGAATCTGTAATGGTTGCAGTAGGAAAGAAGGAAAAGAGCGGGTATTCAGAAAAACTCTGAATGGAGAGGAGCAGGAGGATGTACAACTACTGACACTGCCCCCTCTTGTGGAAACGATTCCACCTCAGTTGAAGCATCGCCCGCCCCACTAGAAAGCCAAAAGTCCAGCCCTGTTTCTGGCGGAACTAGGAGACGGAAACAACCTGTTATACAGGCTCCTTTGAGACAAGCAGTGGGAGCAGAAGGGCTGCCAGTATTTGTACATGTTCCTTTTACAACCTCAGATTTACTAAACTGGAAGCAGTCTATTGGATCATATAGGGAAAATCCTGAGAAGCTGCATCAACTTTTGGAGACTATTATGATAACTCATAATCGTAATTGGGGAGATGTGCAGGCACTGTTGAATACTTTCCGGACAGGAGAAGAAAAGAGGCTGGTAATTGATAAGGCAAAAGAAGAGGGTGAGAGAAGGGACAGAAAGGGAGATCCTGAGGTCTATTTACCCACCACAAAGTATCCAGAGTGGGATCCAAATAGGAGCGGGGGTAGGGAGTTATTGAGGCAGTATCAACAGCTAATTTTATACGGGGTTCGGTACGGGGTTCCGAAACCAAAGAATGTATCAAAATTGCATGAAGTAAAGCAAGGGCCTGAAGAAAATCCCTCGGCCTTTTGTGAAAGGTTATGCGAAACAGCCAGAAAATGGACAGACCTGGATCCAAATGAAGAAGCGAATCAAAGACTGTTTAATACGTTATTCATTGGCCAGTCAGCTCAGGATATTAGAAAGAAGTTACAGAAGGTAGATGGAGCTGGGGGAATGTCTATTTCACAGCTGATAGAAATAGCGTATATAATAATCGAGGTGAAAAGAGAACAAGAGAAACACAAAATCCAATGAAACTACAGGCTTCTGTCCTGGCAGCTGTCCAGAGGAATGAATTCCAAGGCACGGGCAGGAGAAGCAGGAGAGGTAACAGAGGAGGAAGAGGTGGAAGGGGAGGGAGGCCAGGAGGAGGCCTCCCTAGACCCGCTTTGGGTCCAAATCAATGGGCAATTTGTAGACAGGAAGGGCACTGGAAAGATGAATGTCCAAATTGAAGAAGGATAGCAAAGCTACAGAGCCCAGCAAACACCAACCTAATTATGTTAGAGGAGTCAAATATGGAATGAAGGGGACCGGGGCAGAAAATTAGAATTTCCTCAGCTGATCCCCTGGTTCCCGTAAAGCTGGGGAATGAAACTATAGATTTTTTATTAGACGGTAGAGCCACTCATTCAGTGATAACTAGTTGTAAAGGACCCTTAAATAAGACTACTACCACCATTGTTGGGGCTACGGGAAGGAAAGCTTTGAGGCCATTTTTGCAACCAACGGAGTGTGTGATTGGAGGTACTAAATTAACTCATGAATTTCTCTATATGCCAGAGTGTCCCCTCCCTTTATTAGGACGGGATTTACTATGCAAACTGAATGCGCAGGTGACCTTTTCTGAGAGTTCCGTGCAGCTCCACAGCCCTCCAGAATCGGCACGGAGAGCACAAATCTGCCTTTTGATGGGATTAGCTCCAGACGATAACGGTGCAAGTATCCCTTCAGGTGTATTGGATGTGGTGATTCCCTTGGTTTGGGCCTCAACAAAGCCAGGTAAAGCAAAAAATGCGACTCCGGTCAAAATAGAGCTACAACCAGGAGCGAAGCCAGTTAGGGTGCATCAGTACCCTATCAAGCTAGAAGCACGTAGAGGATTGGAACCCCTAATTAAGGCCTTCTTGCAATATGGCTTGCTTAGAGAGTGACAGTCTGAGTTCAATACACCAATCCTGCCGGTAAGGAAACCGCACTCCCAAGAATATCGACTGGTCCAGGACCTAAGGGCAGTGAACCAAATAACAGAAGATATCCATCCAACCGTGCCAAACCCATGTATTCTTTTAGCCTCGGTGCCTGAGACTAACAATTGTTTTACAGTGCTAGATTTAAAAGATGCTTTTTTCTGTATTCCCATAGAAGAACAAAGCCAGACAATTTTCGCCTTTGAATGGGAAAGTCCCACTACGAGGAGGAAGGAGCAGTTATGCCGGACGGTTCTTCCTCAAGGATTCAAGAACAGTCCTACCCTGTTTGGTGAGGTCTTGGCCAAAGAACTAGCCCAATGGCCGGAAGGTAACAAAAATGTCACTCTTTTACAGTATGTGGATGACATTTTGACTGGAGCAGATTCAGAGCAAATATGTTTAGAGGCGACAGTGAGTCTGTTAAATTTTTGGGGACTTTCTTTGCTCATGGAGCGATTTGGAAAGAACGAGGGCTCTTAAATTCTCAGGGAAGTAATATAAAGTATGGACAAGAGATATTAAGATTGTTACAAGCAGTAATGGAACCCAAAGAAGTAGCTATAATGCATTGCAAAGCCCACCAGACGGGAAATAGTGAAGTGGCACAAGGAAACAGGAGAGCAGATGCGGCAGCCAAAAAGGCAGCAGTAGCAGGACAGGTGACTGGGGCTTTATTACCCAGTAGAAAAATACAAATGAGACCTCCTGAATATTCAGACAAAGAAAATCAATTGGCAGAAAGGCTAAAATGTACAAAAAATGCTGAAGGGTGCTGGGTCACCCCAAATGAACAAGTTTTAATTACAGCCAAAATGATGGAAGTGCTCCTCAAGAGACTGCATGAAGAAACTCACATGGGAGCAGATGCTATGATAAGCAGTGTAAAAAGATATGCTGTGGGATCAAAGATGCTATCAAATACTGACCTTATTGTAAAAAGATACCCCACCTGTTGTGCAAATAACCCCCAAATTCAGAAGAAACCACCTATGGGAGGACTAAGAAGAGGATCAACCCCAGGGGAACACTGGCAGATAGATTTCTCTGAATTGCCTAAATGTGGTTGGTTTAAATAGTTACTTGTTTTGGTAGATACATTTTCTGGTTGGCCAGAAGCCTTCCTGTGCTCCACCAATCGTGCAAAAGAAGTAATTAAAATTTTACTAAAAGAGATAATGCCTCGATTTGGGATTCCTGAAGGTATATCCTCAGATAACGGACCTTGTTTTGTTTCAGAGGTGGTTCAAGGAACATCCAAATTTTTACAGATGAAATGGGAATTACATACTCCATGGAGACCCCAGTCTAGCGGTAAGGCAGAAATAATGAACCAAACACTTAAAAGACATATTTCAAAACTGTGTCAGGAAACCCATCTTAAATGGGTAGATATATATAGATGTATATATGTATATAGAATGGCCTTGATGAGAATAAGAATAACCCCAAGAATAAAAGAGGGAGTAAGCCCTTTTGAAATACTTTACGGGAAACCTTACCGAATTAATGAAATAGGGGGACGAAGTGATCAAATGCATGTAAGAGGGGAAGAAATGTTGAGAGAGTATTTATTGTCTTTGTCTCGGGTACTAACATCTTCACATAGGTACCTAATCAACGTACCCCCCTTCCATTGGATTCCCCTGTGCATGACTTCAGGCCTGGGGATCTAGTTTATATTCGGACATGGAAAGAAGAACCACTAAGAGAAAAGTGGAAAGGACCTTACCTGGTGCTTCTGACAACTCATACTGCAGTAAAGGTGGAGGGAATAAGTTCCTGGACCCACTCTTCCCAAATAAAGAAGGCACCTTTGAATGACTCGTGAACTGCCACACCCACAAGATATCTCTCAAGGTAAGAATACAGAAGTTACAAAAGTGATGAATTGCACTTGGAAAATGGAACACTTTTATATGTAAATGGAGTGCTCTTAGTGTTCTTAGGTGTTACTTTGCATTCTGATAGTGTTGTTAATTATAGATAGAGCTGATTTATAAGAATATTGATTTTGATTTTTGATTTGTTCAATTTAATTTGTTTACTATAGAGTTAAGATGGAAAATGAGGACACCGTTAATTTTCTTACGCATGCTCATTGGTACAACTAACCTGATTTTGTAGCTTATACGGGCCTTCAGAAAAAGTGACTCAGATTACCGCTTGCTTCTCTATTCCCCACATCTCACCGATTACCCATGCCATGGGAGATACTTAAAATTAACTTAACATCCATGTAAGAATAATTGAAGTTGTTTAAATGAGACTTGCTAGATAAGTGATATTAACAAGTCTCAAAGGGGGGAATTGTTAGAGAAATACTGTGAGAAAACCCTTGCAAATAGTTAACAAGACTCAAGGACAAGGGGGAGAGAAAAACAGTACTGCAAAGGATAACCGGCTCCAGCTAAAGAACCTTGATGAAACCACAGCGCTTTGAAGATTGCGAGGGATAGGTAAGACAAAAACAGCAGAGTAACCCAGAAGTGACCTTAGGTTCATTAAGCTCTCACAGCAGTTCTACATAGGGCAGATGCTCCAGCATCTAGCAAGTCTCATTTAAACAACTTCAATTATTCTTACATGGATGCTAAGCTTTCTTCATTTTCTGTGTATGAATGCCAAATCTAAACATTACATAACTGCTCTGCTTCTAATTCCAAGAAGCCATAGTTAAAGCTGAAAGACAGTTCGGATCACATATATAAACTAACATTTTTGAAAATAAGATCTGATACCTATTTTGGACATCTCTAAGGAATAGCAATTTGTTATTGTGCTACTTCAGGAAAAATCTGTGGAGTTTCGGTTGCCACAAACTGATGTTACAGTTTCGCTACCACGGCATTCTAACATACTTTAGAATCAAATTATGAATAAACTTTCTCAACATGATCTAATCTCTGAAGCACAAATGTAGCTGGTAGTAAGGAAAGAAAGTATTTCCCCTGAAATGTTTTAAAGTATTAACAGGCCCAGACTGGGGTGAGTGACAGAGGGAAAACATGCTCTAAGGAATTTCTGCCTGTCCTTACAGCTCCACAGGACTTCATCTTGGTGGTTACCAATGTCATCATCATCCCTTTTGTATTGGCAGACAGGTTTATAGGTCAAAACCAGTCTGTTCAGCACAGCAATTTTCTTCCCTTGCTCTTTGGAAACGTTGCAGCAGCAGCAGCTTAATTAGTCAGATTACATTCTAGAGCTAGCATGAAGTCAGCCCCACCACTGCAGTCAGGAAGTAGGTATTGGCATGCAGTAATTTCTGCTGCGTATTTTTCTGATGTATGGAAATCTCTGAAAAGTGATTAAACCACTCAGGTTTAAACCCATTAGGTTACACTCAGGATTACACCAGTTCAGGTCAGAACTCATATAGATTTCAATGCTAGGCTGCAAGACACTGCTAGGAAGCAAGCCAATATGCAGAAGTTTACAGGCCTATAGAATCCAAAGAGTAATAAGGTACCCTACAGAATGTGTTCAGCTACAGCAAAATAGACTAAAATGTGTGATACGACTATGTTTACGCATAGGAACACATGTTTTCACTAGAAGCACTCAACTCATATGTACCTCAATGACTTGCTGCTCCCAGAGTAGACAGTAGGTCTCAGTTCCTGAACTGAATTCCAAAGAAGATTAAAAAAAAAGGGGGGGGGGGGAGAAGAGCTGCAGTATTCTGCTGTGGAAAATGAGTGGCTATTACATGGACAGCTGATGACCTCTCTTTTATTATTTATACTTTTTTTTTCCACTGACTTTTCTTCTTGCTCCTCTGTTTTCCAGAGCTGCTGCACTCCTTCTTTAGCACTGCTTCTCCAAAGTCGGTAGGCTTCTAAGAGAGAGATGTTAATAGCTCAGCAATATCCGGAAACAGTATCCTGGAACAGGTGCCCCATCACTTCCTGGGGATCAGGGTGAGGCTGAGGAGCCTAGCATTCACAAGACCCTCTTTCTTAAAGATGCAGGTGACATTTGATTTCTTCCAGGCTTCAGAAACCTTTTCTGCTCACCACAACCTTTCAAAGATAACAGAGAGTGGCCTCACAATGGCATCAGCCAGCTCTCTCCGTATTCATGAGTGCATCCCATCAGCTCTAATAGACTTCTATAAGTCTGGTTTATTTGAGTGTTTGCTATCTTGATGCTTCTCTCTTGATCCTTCTCTCACTGGTCTCAGCCTTGGGATTCCTGAGGGCCAGCCTTGCTGCTCTTTTACTTGTGGAAGCCCTTCTTGTTGCCCTTTATGACCCTCACCAGGTGGAGCTTTTTGACTTTCTTAATATTGTGCCTTCAAGCTTGGCAAGTGTCTTTACATTCCTGCTAGATGATCGGACCCTGCTTCCACTTCTTCTGTGCCTCACATGTGCCTCACCTGAGTTTACTCAGGAGCATCTTGTTCATCTGTGCAGTTCCTTGACCACCTGTATTACATGTGCACTCTAGAAATCTCCCAGATTGCTTGTGCCCTGCTGTCTTGCCCCCCAGCACATCCCGGGGCAGTTCAAGTCCCCTGTAATGACCAGGATTGATAAATGTGACACTTCTTCCGGCTGTCTGACGAAGACTTCATCTACTACTTCCCTCTGATCAGGTAGACTGTAGCAGACATCTACCACAATGTCACTCCTGCTGGTCTCTCTTCTAGTCCTAACTGATTAGCTCTCACCTGGCTCCTTCTCCATCCCTAGGCAGAGTTCTATGCATTCCCACTGCTTTCTCACATAAATGACAACTGCTCATCCTCACCTTCCCTGACTGTCCTTCCTAAAGGGCTTCTACCTATCCACTGCAGACTGTCAGTTGCGTGAGCTCTCCCACCACATCGCTGGGATCCCAGGGAGATCGTAATAGCCCTGCAAGTGCACCCAGACCTCTAATTTCTCCTATGTGGTCCTCAGGCTGCATGGATTAGTATCAGGCACTGCACAGGCGTACCCTAACTATAATGCAAAGAGCATAAGCAATACTCTTATAGCAAGAGTGCACCGTTGAGCGCTGGGGTAAAAATTTGGTGATGATCACCCAGAGGTCCTTGTTATCTCTTCACTTTCATCGTCTCCCACCAACATCTTCCAACATGTTGGTTTAGGTGACTTTTTCCCATAGGGACCATTTTACCAAATGTCCACTTCTGCTACCTTGAGTAATGCTTGAGTTCAAAATCATGTGTGCTTCCTTATCACTTGCAGTCTAATCTTCCTGGCAGCTCCTGGTGTTGCCTTATGTCTCTGTTCATTAACCGGTCAATCACTTCTAGGCTGCCTTGCACGTGAACCTGAATACTTACTGCAATCATGTTTTGCTTATTTAGAAGTCTCCTATTGCATTTAAATTTAAATGCCCTTAAACTTATTTCTGCACTCCCTGAAAGGATGAGCAGAGAATTATGAGGGGCGGGGGAGGAAAGGCCTCCTCGGTGTTATTCTTCTCACATATAGGAAGAGATATGTTTATCCTTTGAAGAGAAAGTACTTCAGATTGAGACTGAAACTCTGTGCCTCCAGAGAGAAATGCACCTGTCTCCAGAGCTAAAAGAAACATGTCCTCTCTTGCCTGAAAAAGTGTTTAAGTTTGCATGTCGGAATGGAAGTCTGAAAAGTTGGTGACTGTCACCCTGAAAACAGTCTTTGTCTAGGAAGGGTAAGGGCTAATCATATGGCTCTGTGATCAGGGTTCACTTTACTGAGCTATGAAATAACCCAAAGGTGCAGATTTTGGTCTGTATGTGCCTCATCTGACCTGCTTTTCCTGCCCTTCTTTGAATTACTCTCCTGTCAACTTTCTAAAGGAGCCCTGCCGCTCTTGCTCGTGCTGGCACATAAGATGGACACCAGTAGTATCTCAGCTAGTGTGAGCCTTGATTCAGCTAGTGTTTCTAAATTACAGACTTAGATTTTGTTATTCCTTAACTATATTGTTTTCAGCCTTCAGTTTTGTTTCGTACTTACGTTCTGCAACATGCTTTTTTACTTTTTTACATATTTAGTCATTTACCTTTTAGTAATTATCTTGTGTAACAGCTTTGTGCAGCAGGATGCCCTGCAGGATACCATCGATATCCTGGAGACAGGTGGCCTCAGGAGTGGGAAGGATTTTGGCTAGTGCTGCAGTTAAGAGGGTGTGAGTAGGGGTAGGCCTGCTATAGTCACCATGAGGCAAATGAGTAGAGGTTATTGAATGGCATCCCAAGCAAGAACAGAACAAGCTCAGCCTTTGGAGCACATTGGGAAGTGGACAAACATCTGTTTAACCTCAAACACACCCGTCCACATCTAAGAAGCTTGGTGAATGGCCTTGATTGCCTCAGCAGCTCTGCGAAGAGCCAGATGGGGAGGAGAAGAAGTGTAGTTTCAACCATCAGGCACCAAGAGGCTTTGAGTTTGCCTACAGGCCACACAAAACCATGAAAAGGAGAGTGGGTTTGGTGATTATTCCCTGCTCCCCTGAGAGGGCAGAAGTGATCCGTTTTGGGGCTTGTAGGTTTACAGGATGGTGTATCAGATTAACAACATAGGTCATAGACAGTAGCGGAGGTACTCTTCAGGGTACAAGGACTAGGGAAAAGTTTACTTCAGAGCCACTGTTCACCATAAGCATCATGGGAAGTTTGGTGTCTAAGTAAAATCATGCGGAGGATGTTGGAGTCCCTCAAGACTGCAGTTCCTCCAGCTGTGTGTCCCTTAGGGAAGTCACAGGTGATTGTAGCTATGGAGAGGGTTGAGGGAGATCCCACAAATCCATGGACGTAGCGTAGCTGGAAGGAAGTGGTCCCTGGCAATAAAACTTGTTAATAACAGAAATAGGAATGTCAGTATCGATGGGGCAGCGTAGCTGTAGCTAGTCATTAAGGGCGACACCTCTTTCCAGATCCAAAGATCCCATCAGGTAGACCCTCCATGCCATGTCACAGAGGTCACTCCCCCTGGGCCGATAATTGTATGTCCAAAAGATCTGGGTAACATGGGAGGAGGTAAGGGGCTGGAGGTTTCCTGCCCTCTGGATTCCCCCCTTGGAGGAGCAGTGGGAGGAGCACCTGGGCCCTCACCCTCAGCCGGGGAATGTGTGGCATGTAGCGAGGTGGTTGGCAAGAGCCAAGACCACTGCCATTGGGATCCAGTGACTTGCCTGTGTCCCTGGGGTAAGCACACTTTCCAAGCTTCTGAGCGTTTTGGGTGAGGGCTTTTGCCCCTGTGTTTGGAAGGCTTTTTGCCCCTGGGACAGTAGCCAGAGCATGATTCTTTACTAGCCTGGCCATGCTCAGCTACATGTCTACAGGAGGTGTCCAGTGAATACCTAGTAAGCAGAGGTTTGCAATAACATTTGTCACAGCATTGTATTTAGTTTTAAGAGCAGCGTGGATCCCTAAGCCTGCAGGGAGGCAAACTGGGGATTGGCCACTTTCAGGCAGTGCTCAGTAGCCTTGAGATGACAAGCTATGGAGCATAAATAAGGCAACATCCCTTTCCTCTTTTTGTCTTTCTGGTTTTCCCTAATCAAGGTAGCTAAGGAAAGAGAAGAGGCAGTCCCTGCAGCCGAGGAGTCTGAGCTCTGTGGGTGGCATAATCCTCCGGCAGTTATCACTGGGTCAGGGCTAGTCATGGTGCTCTGTATCATGTCCCACTCCTGACACACACACACACACACACCCCAAAAAAAAAAGGCACAGAAAGATTTGATTGCCCTGTTGGCTTTGGTTGTGATAGCAGACGTGACACCATGACTATCAGTTGAAGGCTAAGTAGTTTGCTGTGAAACTAGCAAGCAACAATAAAGGCAGACAAATAGTATGGTGATTCCAGCAAAACCTACAACTAGCCCAGCCATCCCACAACGGTGAGGTCAGGTTAATATCTAGGCGCTCAAACCCTTACAAGACCACGACTATGAGGAAAGCTTGCAGGCACCAGAGTGAGGTTTCTTCAGGTGAACATCCCCGATCAGGCAAGGGGTTTGGGGATTTTCAGTTTCTGCAGCTGGCTCAGTTCCTTCTATTCGCAGAGTCATCAGAGCTCTCTCTGGACTCAGCAGCTCATTTTCACCTTGTGAGCACCTCCTTGGAGGTTCTTTTCCCTCCTGGAGCTGTGAAATTCTCTGTGCCTGTGGCCCTTTGTCCCATGTTGTTACCAGCAGCATGCATGTTCTCGTGGGGTCCCATGTTGTTATCAGGCGCATGCATGTTCTGGTGGGGTCCTTAGCTGCGTGATGAGGGCACGAGGCAAAACGAGCCTAGAGCTGCACTGCACAGATCAAGAGTGTATCCCCCAGCCCTTGACTCCAAAGTAGTTAACGTTTGGCTGCAAACCTGAGTTTGTGGCCACACCTTAATTTTGAAACCCTTTCTCACCAAAAGGCAAAGCCCTTTCCATCCCCTTGTGAAATTTCAAGTTACACCTTTCTCGTGAAGCACAAACACTGCTTTTGAAAACATAGTTGTCCATGTGTCATACCAGCCGCATGGGAGTTTGAGATCGCGTCAATCTTTGACACAGTCAGTCAGTTTCTATTTAATTTTGGTCTCCATTTAAGGCTTTCCATGAAGGAGTACTTCTCTGAGCTGATTCAGCAGAAAGGGATGATACGTTGTCCATGGAGGCTGTGAAGGGTCAAGGTTTTGATGCGGAGCTCTCAGTGTGTGAGACGCTCCACAGATGTGATGTGGTTGTCACAGCCCGTGCACTGCTTTCTGCAGCTCTAGAAACTGAGGAATTAGAAACTCCCATCAGAGGGTGACAGAAGGATGGACAAGGTATCCTCTGTTGTTTGGACGAGCGTTGGAGTATTAGAAAAAACCCTGAAACACAGAACAGGAATCAGTATGCTATTCTGCCTAGGGGAATCAGGAAATTTTTTGTGCATTGACTCTCAGAAACAGTATTTAGTGTCTTTTAATAATTTCTCCCTTCAGTTTCTTTTGTTGGGGGGAAGTAAGCAAATTCACTGTATGCGCATGCAACCTTTTGCAGCTATTCTCAATTTTTGCCAAGTGTGAGGCACAGCAACCTTCCTTTATTACCCCAAAGTCCTCTTTGCGTTGATTATTTATGCTGAGTTTGGTAACTATTAAGAAGCACACCAAACAGTAACCCTGAGGCCTATGGTGGTGTCTGCCTTCAGTTCACGGAGGGCTCAAAGGTGCCCTGAAGGGATCTGAATCCATGGGCATGGCCCGCGATCAGAAAACTTACCCTTTTGGTCTGCACTTGCAGAAAGCCACCACGCAGCCTAGAAGTAGTAAGTAAAAGATGAGAGTTGTAGAGGACAAAGCAAGCGCGACCTTTACTTTAAAACTGTCTTGGCTGGTTTCTCAAGTTGCTTTCCTCTGAAGCAAATCAGCCTTGCCTGACACGACAACAGTAAAGCACACTGCAGCGGCTGTACTCAAACGGGTAGCGTCTTAAGGATGCAGGCAGAAAAGGATTGCACCTATGCAATTTGCCAGTCCAGATTAGCACCTCCCAAGAAAGGGCTTGTTTTGCCAAAAGAGGAATTCATTTGTGTGCCCATAGATTAACCCAAAGGAAGCCTCTTCCAGCCTTTCTCTGCCTGATCTGTATCTATCGTAAGGGTGATTCTCACAGAACTTGGGCAGGCTTCAAGGACTGCATTTACAGTTCAGTTTTGAATACAGTGTTTTCCCTGGGAGAAGCTGTGGTGGTCCTAAGTGTCCTTGGAAATATCACTGCTACGCATTCCTAGTTTACTGTGTGTAAAACCCCTCCAGGTTGCTGTACTGTGTTCTTCCTTGGTGTTTCTTGGAGAAAGTACTTCACTTGGACGAAAACCAGTGTGGAGGAAATCAGGAATCTGATCATGTGCTCTTGTTGGATGGTCTGCATGTTTCGTGATGCAATGCAAGAAGTCCACCTCTTTCTCCACAGGCTGTTTGAAGTGCATTTTTTTCTTTCAGCAGAGACAAATGGTAATCTGTTAGTGACTATAATGAGGCAGTGTCAAAAGCTTTGCTGAAGTCAAAGGAGACAACATCCACCGCTCCCCCTCATCTCCCCAGCCAGTCTTCCCATGATAGAAGGCTCTCAGGTTGGTTAAGCAGGATTTCCCTATCTAAATCCATACTGATGACTTCTGATCACCTTCCTTTCCTCCACATGCTTGCAGATGACATCCAGAATGAGCTTTGCATCACTTTTCCAAGGATGGAGGGGAGGTGGACTGGCCTGAGTTTCCTGGGTCCTCCTTCTTGCCCGTTTGGAAGACTGGAGTGACACTGGATCTCTTCCAGTTCTCCAGCACCTCTCCAGTTCTCCACAACCTTTCAAAGATGATGGTGAATGACCTGGGAAAAACATCCACCAGCTCCCTCAGCATTTGTGGGTGCATCCCACTGTTACCAAAAACCAGAAGATAAAACCCCTTAACACCAGTGTAGCATTAAGAAGTAGGTATTCCTTTAATAGGAAGTGGGGATGTGGGGGATCCTTCCACCTAATACACCCCCCAGGACTAAGTCTCATTGAGCTTCTATCTGATACCCTTCATACATATTCATTACAATTAAGTTGGGTGCATTTTACTTTTACTTTTCTGGGAATTCACTTATACTTTTGCATATTATGACGTGTGCACGTGAGTCCATGAAGGGATGTCTTTGGGGTCTCTGGCAGTGGGTAGGTGTCATACCAGGAACACCAGGATGACCTTTAGTTGAATTCTGGGCTGGAACTTTCATGTAAGTCTCGACTTGGCTCTTCCTTTTGTTTGTCATGCTTATCAGTTTTACAGTTTGGGTCAAACTGCTCTCTTCTGTTCTGATAGTAAAAACCTCTGTTATTACCTTAACGGTTATGGCTAGCTGGGCACCAGTTACATCCTAGCTGAGAAACTTCAAAGCCTTGTTATCTACAACACCATCGTGACCTGAGGCCATCAAGTTTGTCTAAAAGATCTCTAACCCGATCCTCCACACCACAGTAAGAACTCTGTGAAACGCCCATGTAGATGCTGTCATCAGAGCGGTGGAGGTGAGATGCTGAGATCCATGACAAAGCTGATCACAGCCCAGTAGTAGCCACTGAAACTGAGGAATCTCTAGCTTAAATCCGCAGCTTGGACCATGCAACTGCCACCATAGCCCAGAGCTTACATGAATTTCAGGGCCATCCTCATGCTAAAGCTTTGGCCGGGGTTACAGATCTCCACAGAATACATCTTCCTCTACACCTCTCGACAGGCATTGCACAGGCCTGGCAAGTTGGTACACAGGTGCACAGAAGAACTGCTCTGTGGCAGCAATCAGGCACCCACAAGCCATGCTGTGGAAGTACTGACAGATTGATTGAGTGCTATTCGTCTTTGGAAATGATACGTTGTGATTGCTAATCGTTGCCCGACACCGAGATAGCTGTTGACGTACAACACACAGGGGCAATGGTGGTGCAGGCATTAACCTTGTGGTTTGCAGTATTCCCCTGAGCAGTAACTACTCAGTCAGAGGAAGGGTCACACTTAAAAAATCATGGCGCTCAGGTGTAAGATGAGTCTTCTATCCAAGCCACAGGCCAGCAGCTCGCTGGAGCACGTGAGTGGATTGTTGAGGTGGAACCAACCACACATAGGAAAACAAGGTCTCCGCAATAACCCTGAGGCACCGTGTGACACTCAGCAACAGGCTCCTGGAATGACTGCAAGGGACCAATTGCAAGTCTCATACAACTCACGTACTGCCCATTCCACACCCAGACGATCCACTCATCATTCAACCCAAAGGAAGCTCTAAGCCCCTCACATGCTCTTGAGGCACCATGCTCCAAGCAGGCATTACCTCCTCCATCAGCTTCACACAACTCAGACCATGGCTGTGTTAGGGCCGAAGTTGTCACAGGGACTACGGATAACGAGCTCTGCCACTTGGCTTGCAGTCTACCGCGCGACAGCCTGGATTCCTGCCGTGGGCACAGGTGAAAGGAGCGGCAGGGGCAGAGGGAGGCTTGGACATGGCTTTTTCACACTGCAACGCACACCCAGAGATCCAGCGCTTGTGCCAAAAGTGCATCCTGGGATGGGGGGCGGGAGGGGGGCGAGGTGGCTTCTGCTCTGCCCCACCGAGGTGGCAGGAGGTTGCTCATGGGGGGGCTGCAGGGCAAAGAGCTGCTTGGCTGTGGTGGCCGGCGGAGGCTGCCCAGCGGCAGCAAGGCTGCGCTGCCCGGAGGGGACCTGCCTGGGCGGCAGCAGGGCCCTTGTCCCCCCCTTTGTGACAGCCGCGGCCCCGCCGGGCGCCAGGGCGGCCGCGGCCCCGCCGTGCCCAGCAGCGCGGGGACGGCGCAGCGTGGCAGTGTGCGGAGCTGCAGCAGCAGCAGTCGCGGCGCTTCCACGGCTCTCCCGGCGGCCCCAGGCCCTCGGCAGGGCCCAGGGCTTTCCCCGCAGGATCCCCTCGCGGCGGCAGCAGGAGCGATGGCGCTGGGGCTCGGCAGCTCCGCAGGGCCCTTGGCGGCCCCGCGGCAGCAGCACCACAGAGCTCCCCAGCACAGCAGCTCTCCTTCAGAGCCCCACAAGGTTTGCACACCCGTGCTGCACCAGGCAGGTGAGTGAGCCGGCGCTGCGGGGCACCCCAGCTCTGGGGGCGCTGAGCCCGCCCGGCTCTGCCGTGGCCTCCTGACTCTGCTGCAGCCTGTGTCTGGGGGCACCAAGCCAGGTGGGCACTGGGGGCTCGCTGGGGCTGCAGGCTGGGGCTCTGCGATTGGCGCCAGCCAGCCCCAGGATGCCCCCGGGGCCGAGAGGAGCCCAGGGCACCCGGCTCCTGCTCCAGGGCTCGGGGCACAGGCAGCCAGAGACCACTCAGCTCACAGCAGCAAGTGCTGCTGCAGGGCAGGGACAGCTTTGGGCTGTCTGCAAGAGAGGTCCCAGCCCGGGGGCACCTGCGGCATTTCTCAACCTTGCTGCTCTCCAGCATCGCACCTGCCTGCTGGGGGGTCCTTTGCTCTGCTCTCTGCTGCCAGCACCTACAGCTCTGCCTCCTCTCTTTCTCTGCTGGTGCCAGGTTCTTCTGCCTGCAGCCAGATGGGGGTGCCAGCAGAGCAGCAGGAAGCTCTGCAGCCCAGCCAGGCCTTTCCCAGAGCCACAGGACAGGTACGGACAGACCCGGACACCTGCTTTGTGCCCACACCTCTCACCGGCTCCTTCTGTGCTTGCACAGGCCTTTCTGGAGGGTCGAGCTGCTGCCCTGCAAGTATCCCACACCAGCATGGCATCATCTCCCTTTGCTTGGTCCTTGCAGGCTCCGAGTGCTCTGGACGACGTGCTGCAGGTGATGCCGGTCGATTCGCACACCTCCAGCGTCCGGGAGCTGCAGAATGCACTGCAGGTCTGCCCCGTACAGGGACTGTGCTTCCCACGGCTCTGTCTCTCGCACGGAAGGAAAGGGACCCTCCAAACCGAGCACCCCACACACTCCGCCCTCGCCAGACCTGGCAGCAGAGAGCATGCTGCAGCACAGGGGCCAGCTCCCTCAGAGAAGCAGGAGGCTTCTGCACCATGCCCCTCTTCCTGACTGCTCCCTCTCTGTCTCTTGGACATGGGCAGAGGCCAGCCCCCCTCCTCACGGGGCTTTGATGGGATCGAAAGGACTGCCCCTTCTCAGCAGCATCCTCTCCTCCTCCCAAACCTCGCCCTGGCACCAAAGCACTGTGAGGAGTGGCACTCTCCTCCTAAGCCCTACGCAGGTGGCACCTGGCAGCCGGCACTGCCAGCTCCGTGCCTCCCCCTCCCTCGAGCTTTCCTGCCTGGATCAGGGCAAGGCAGAGACCGACTGCAACCTGCCCAGCCTGCAAGGGGAGCCCAGCCCGGAAGCTTCCTTCCTCCACCTTCCCGATGGGCTGTAGCACAGCTTTGCCTTTGAAAACTGCCTAGGGAGCTTTTGGCCCCAAAGCCCTCTGCTCCTGGATGGGTGCCTGAAGGCCCCTGTGGAGAGGCGCCTGCAAAGCAGCAGAGGCTGCAGTGGCGATGGGCTCTGGCTACCTCCCAGCACATGGTGACATCAGTCTGGGCATCTGTCCCCATGCCTGGGAGGGCCTCTGGGGGCAGGAAGCCAGTGCGAAGATTTGCCCCTGTGTCCCGAGGACGCCCTGGCGTGCATGCTACCAGGCGCTGGCGGCTCCTGGGAGAGCTGTCGGCTGCAAGGGCCGAGCGTTGCTTTCCTTCCCGCAGGTGCTGCTGCCCTTCACAGAGTCCCGGAGAGCAGCAGAGTGCGAGAGGGCTGTGAGGAGCATTGCCAGGCTGAGCAAAGCACTCGTCAGCTCCTGCTCTCTGGAGGTAAGGAGCCTCCGGGGCAGGTGACCTCCCGGCACCCTGGCACCCCTCGCCAGGGTCCTGCCAGAGCCGTGGGTGGCATGCGCAGACCTTGCAGGGAGGCAGCCTCCCCCTGCCCTTGCCGTGGCTGCTGTGCGGGGTCAGGGCTGCGCAGAGGCAGCCGAGCTAGCCCCTGGGCTTTGCCGAGGAGCTAAAAGTCTGCCGAGGAGGACGGGCTGGGACACACACTGCCATAGCCCATCGATCACGGCTGCGAGCAGCCTCTGGCCCCAACTGCCTCACCTGAGCGCTGCTCCTGCCTCGCCAGGTCGGCGTCCCCTCTGGAGGAGGCCAAGAGCAGCCTGGCCTCTCTGCTCCAGAGGACTTCCACCTGCTGGGCAAGCTGGTGGGGAGACTCCTCCTCTGCTCTGCTCGCGAGGACCAGGGCATCAGCTGGCGGGCTGCGGATGCTCTGCACTACCTCTACAGATTTGCTTGGCAGCGAGAGAGTAAGAGAAAGTGCCACGGCTTGGGGCCCTCCGGGCACAGACAGGTGCCCAAGCAAACACTTAGCCACCCTGCCACTCTCCTCAGCTCCAGGAAGCAGCAAGAAACCCTTCCAGGCTGCAGCAGGGCAGCAGCTGTGCTGCATTCGCCCCAGGGCCCAGGCAGCCCAACACCTCCGGGGCATGGGGGAAGCCTGACCCATACACCTCTCCCCTCTGAGGGCTTCGGTCCTACTGCAGATGGGAAAATGCCATTGAACTTACCCGCTAGTCTGGATCCTGGGAAGCAATTTCCCCTCCCCAACTTTGACAGGGCTTAGATCCTCCCAGGGAACTCTGCTGATCCCCATATACTGCTGTCCTGCTCTGTTGCTGCCAGCCTCGCATTGCTTCCCATCCCTTTAAGGCTCCCATCTCAATTTTTCCATCCTTCCTAGCATGACTGTCCTTGTGGGGAAAGAGCTGCTCCTTCTAGCCAGTCTCATCCTCTCTTGCCTCTGCTCCCTCAGTGCTTTTCAGCATCCCACCACGCACCACTCTGAAAGGGTCTTTTTCCAGACATTGCTGCCCTCCAGTCATGCAAGAGTTCATCCCCCACCCCCACCCCCAACACACACATCTCCCTTATTGCTGGGATATTTTAGCTCGGGGACTGCAGGCAGAGCTCTGTCTAAGTCCTTCCAGTTTCCCAGGCTGTGAGCACTGGGGGACCTGCACATAACGCAGGTGTCCCTTCAGCCAATTCCATCCCTCCTGAGCTCTCTCTTGCACCCATCACCCTGCACCCTGGGCTTTGCAGCCTTGTCCAGCCCTTCCACGCTTGACTCTGGCTCATAATCTCCCTGCTCAGTCCCTCCAACTTTCAAGCCTTTTTCAGCAGGTGTGCCAGCCTCTTGCCCAAGCTGCTCTGTCCTACTGACTGTCGCATGTTATTCCTCCTGCCCAGGCAAGAAGCTGGCAGGGGACAATGCAGAGCACCCGCAGCTCCAACAGGAAGGGCAAGCCGAGCACACTGGCTTCTGGCTTGCTTTCTCCAACAGCACCAGCCATATAATCTCGGTAAGGAGCTCCTCCCGTGCTGGCACTCTTGGCCATGGCATCAGCAGCACACCTGCGTGAGCAAATGGATTTGGAAGCAGTGGGGCTGCTGTGGCCTCACTGTCCCTGGTGAGAGGGTTCCCGCTGCCCCTGCGCAGGCAATGTCTGAAGGCTGCACTCCAGGGTCACCGCAGCCACTCTAGCCCTCCTGCGCACCAGGAAGCTTGGCTATGCTGTAGAGCTAGTGCCCAGTGACCCTGATCCCCACTCTGCCCCCTCCTCCTCGCGCCCCTCTGCTCTCCTCCTCCACAGGGCAAGCACTGCAGCCCCTCCTTCCAGCTGTCCCCAGCCCGCAGCCAGCACTGCCCCTGCTCCAGAGCTGCTCTCCCTGCTTGGCTAAGCAGCACCGTCAGGGTGCTCAGGGTCACCACGTTTTCCATCCCCTCCTTCCTCCCCTAGATCTTTGGGAAATACCTCCTGCCCTCGGAGAGGACGGACATCATCCTCACGGCCATTGAGGGCATGAGAGACTCCAGCATCTTCGACCTGCAGGCAGCTACCAGCATGCTGGATGTGGTCCTGATGGAGCCCACCTCCTGGCTGAAGAACGTAAGCAGCCGCTGGTGGGATTGCCCTGCACTTGAGCCCTTTGAGGGGCTCTGCCTCCCTCCCAGCTCAGCTCTCTCGGGCATGCAACACCATCCGAAGCCAGCAAAGCGTGGCAGGAAGGGAAGCAGCAGCTCTCAGGGGCAGCCCAAGAAATGGCTGCCCTCCTTCCCAGCCGTGTGCCTTCCAGGTGCCCAAGATCGTGAGGTGCATCTATGAAAACCTGAGGTGCATCAGCACGGGGTCAGCGCGGCACAGCCTGGATATACTCCTTCTCCTGCTGACCTACCTGTACCCCAGTGAGGTGGTCATAAGCCTGCTGAACTGCTCCCCGCCGTGTGACAGGTACAGGCCCCAAGAGCCTTGAGGGCTTCTTCCCTCGTGGAGAGGGGAGGCTGCCCAAAGCCTCTCTACTTGCCGGACCCGAGGAAAACTGCAGGAAATGCCCAGAGCACAGGGGTCTCCTGTCCTCATCATACTTCCCAGCCCCTTGCTGGCATCCACCCCTGCCTCCACAGCCACAGATGACCAAGGCAGCCCCAGAGCCCTGCTGACGGGCTGCCCCGTGACCCACAGTGAACATGGCTCAGCTGTCCCCTGCTTGCCCAGGCAGGGCCCTCCGGGCACTCCACGCATGGGTGGAGCGGGTAGGGCGAGGGCTGCAGCCTGGCTCCACTGGGGCTTGCTCAGGCCACGGAGCTGTGGCTGAGGCTGCCCTGCTGACTGGGTGCCCTGGGCCTGCAGCATTGCCACGACCATGTGGGAGGTGATGGTTTGCCTGCCCACATCTTTGGACAAGGTGCTGAGGAAGCTGCTCAGCATCCTGGAGGACCGGCTGCTTCTCAAGGGCCGCAGAGCTGTCACGGAGGACACCTGCTTCCTGCCCCTGGCTGTGAGTTACCACAGGAGGCCTCGCTGGCCCTCAGGGCTGGGCTTGCCTCGGGGCAGGGGCTGCACTGGGGTGGGGGCAGGGGTAGGGGCCGGGACCAGGGCCGGGGATGGGGCAGGGACGTGGCCGCTGCACAGCCTCAGCAGGCTACACAGCCTGAGACAGACGCCCAGGCTGGTGTGCACGATACCTAAGGCACGTCACGCTGACACAGGGGGGCTCCTGGTGCCCACGTTAGAAGTGGGAGCAGAGCCCAGAGGGCTGCCCCTGACGTGGCCGTGGCCTGGCAGCCAGGCTGCAGCCTCCAGCTGTGTCTCCCGTGGGCCAGGGCAGTGCTGGAGCCTCACGCCAATGGGGACCAAGGGCCCAGGCACCGCCACAGCAATGTCTTTGCAGTGAGAGCTCTCTCCGGGTGTTTCCTGCAGGCAGGCAAGGCACTGTGCGAGATCCTTCGGCAACCTGCCTGCCGACAGACGGTCGCAGCGCTCTTCCCCCAGCTCTACATGGCGCTGCTCTTGCAGATCTGCTTTGCTGCAGCCTTCCTACCCCAGGAGAGCAGCGCCTGCTGGAGGAAATGCTGCCCAGGGGACCCAGCTTCTCCAGCCAGCCCTGGGAGGTGCTGTGTCCTGCTTCTCCTGCCTTTCCTAGGTGCCCTCAGCCAGCTCTCAGCTCTCAGCTCTCAGCTCTGAGCGTGACTGGCCTTTGCTCCACATGCAGGTCTGCGGTGCAGGCCATGAAAGCCCTGCTCTGCTGCGCTGGATACGAGGAGCAGGTCCTCACCATCCAGAAGAGGGCCGGCTGGGACCTGCTTCTCAGAGCAGAGACACACCACAGTGGAGTCAGGATGCTGGCCAGGTGAGGGACCCTTTTGCCCAGCCCTGCCTCAGCCTTGTTTGGCTGCAGACAAGGCTTCTTTGTGGCCCAGCTTCAAAAGCTGCACCTTGTGGAGCCCATGTTACTGGCTGTGGGAGAGCACCAGGAAGGTCCTGAAGACCTTTAATGCCCTGTCCTTGGGGACTGGACGCACGCCCCAGCCAGCGCCGCCGGCCTGTCTGCACACAGGCTCCCCAAAGGCTCACAGGGGCTGCCCCAGTGTGGTGTGCTAGAGCAGAGGAAAGATGTAGTGTGCCCAAGAGCACATGGGGAGATCCCGGGAGGAGGAGGCTCCAAAGAGGGCAAGTGACGCACCGTCCTGCAAGAGCAGGGCTTTTGTGTAGCACGGGTGTTCTTCCAGTCGTGCACCCAGATGAGCCTAATGGTGCTGGACACGGACTTTCCAGTGGGGAGGTGTGTTGGCAAAAGACCCCC
Source organism: Rhea pennata (assembly GCF_028389875.1). NCBI lineage: Eukaryota > Metazoa > Chordata > Aves > Rheiformes > Rheidae > Rhea > Rhea pennata. The sequence goes on along the minus strand of NC_084702.1, from coordinate 3,455,211 downwards.
GCTCCAGGAGCAAAGGCTACACAAGCTGCAGCTGAGTCCTGGCCTGCACGATAATGGGTGGAGCGGGCCGTGCCATCCCTGAAGAGCTTTGCCTGCAGCTCCTCACCACTGCTGCTTTCTTCCCCTTGTCAGAGAGATGAGGACAAACACAGCTCAGCAGCGTTCCTGCATCTTCCGCCACGTGGAATCCCTTCTCAGCAGAGGGGACAAACTGCAGGAAGTCCCGGCCATGGCTTTCTTTGTGGAGGTAGGCCTGGTGGCAAGCAGTGCCCCTGAGATGCCGCTGAACCCTCCACTCCCTTGCAGGCATGGCCACGAGCTGGGAGGGCAGCCAATGGAGCTGGGCCAGCGAGTGCGCTGCTTGCAGTGCACCTGGCCTCGGCCCATTTCTGCCACCCTTGTAACCACCAACAGCCGGTGCCTCCTCTGTGCCAGCTCTTGCTATTCAATTGCTCTTCCAAGGCAAGAGCAGAGGGGACAAGTGACCAGGAGGGCACAAGCGGCAGATGGTCCAGAGGACAGAAGGAGCAAGCAAGGACTCTGTGCTGTGTGCTGTGTGGCACAGGGCATGGGGGGTGCCCGTGGGCCTTCCACAACCACTGCCACCTCCAGCACAGGCCTTGCGTGCACCTGGTGCCCTGGCCACGGCTCTGAGTGGGAAGCAGGAGCTGCATGGGACATGGAGCCCTGCAGGCTCTGCCAGTCTCTCACTGCTCTGTGTGTTTCAGCTGCTGAGCTGTGCAGATCTTAAAGCTGTGGACTGCTGTGTCCTCTACCTGCTCCAGAGGTACCTGAGGCATCAAGGTGTGGAGATGCGCTCACTGGTGCTCAGAGGCCTCATAACACTTTCCAAGAGACCAGAGATGGTGCGTATGGCCATGAGTCAGGTGAAGGCATGAGTCAGGCAGCGTGGGGCTGCCAAGCAGGCAGGGGGTAATGCAGTGCTTGGCCTCTGCTGAGGATCAGGAAGCATGGGGGTCGCTCCAGTGTCCCTCGCTGACCACTTTGCCCTCTCTTGCCAAGGGGTCACAGCCTGCTCCAAGTCAGCTTAGAGCTCTCAGGCTGGTGCTGCAGCCTGCAGTGCCCCAGCGGTGGGTGTGCACAGAGCCCTGGCAGTGGGGCCCTGGGCTCTGTGGCAGAATGAGTCTGCCAGGGTGGGCACTGGCCACTGCCTGGGGGATTTCCAAGTGCAGAGGGCTCTTAACCAACCTGCCCCTTGCGGCAGGTCAGAAGAGGGGTCAGCTGAGGAGGTGAGGAGGAGCTTTTGCTCTCCTGTCCTCCTTCCCTGCTGCCTGCTCCTCCACACCCTCAGCACTCACCAAGAACTGCTGCGTGTCAGGAGTTTACTGCAGTAATAATTCCTGTGGTGCTGGTGGTGAAGCAAGACAGGAGGCTGGTGTTTAAGATCCAGAGGTGTTTTGCCCAGTTGGGCTTTCATGCCTCGCGGTCAGGATGTTTGGTGTTCTCTACAGGCCAGAAAAATGCAAGAGCTGCTGCCAGACCTCATGGAGATGCTGCAGGATGCCAACACAGACATCCGGATGAAGGCCCTGGTTGTCTCCGGCAACGTGGTCCAGCATATGGACCGGGCAGCGGTGGGCCCCGTCGCTCTGCAGCTGGTGGAGAAGCTGGTGCCACTCTTTGATGACGTAAGGCTGGGGTGGGAGCCGCAGCCCTGCAGATGGGCACTCTCTAATGACAGCTGCCCTTGAGCCCAGCCCTGGGTGCAGCACTCAGGCAGCGCCTTCCCCACTCGGGCTTCTCTGGGCTCTCCTGGCATGGCTCCTGGCCTCTGCAGTGCACCTGTATGACATCCCTCCGACACGTTTATACCAACGGGGGCTCCAAGCCCCCCGTGCAGGGTGCAGGGCCTTTCAAAGCCCAGACAGCTCCTCCAGCGGCCACTGCCACACAGGACCACACGCTCGCACCGCCTGCTGCGGCAGGCAAGCTAAGCCTTGAGCAAGTGGTGTGCGCCCAGGAATCGTGGTGCAGGGCCAGCCCAGCCTCCTCCTCAGCCCAAGCCCTGGGGCACCTCCTCACATGGCTGCCTGGCTACAAGCTGCTGCTGGTGCTCTGCCTGGGTGGGCAGCAGCCCTTGCTGAGCTCCCCGCCTCCTCCCTCCTCGCAGGACTCCAGCCAGCTGCGAGAGCTCTCCATCTGCCGCTTCAGAGAGCTGGTGGAGATTGTGATGGGGAAGACCAAGAAGCACATGCAGCAGAAAGTGCATCGGTGCCTGCTCCCGCTCTTCTTCCACATGAATGATGAGATCCAGAGTGTGGCCAAGGTAGAGATTTCAAACCTAGCCAGTGATGAGGGGAGGGCAACCCCGCACCCTTCCACGAAGACCCCAGCTGTGGCTGCAGCTCATCAGTGCTGGGGGATGTCTCCTGGGCTGCTCAACAGCAAGAGGCAGCCGAGGTGCTGGTTGTGCCGTGTCTCTGCTCTGGGCATTGAACGCACTTGAGAGCACTTGAGGCACTGCTCCTGCTGCTGCCTCTTCCCACAATGGGCTGGGAAAGGGGCAGAGGCGAGCCAAGGGGAGGGGGACAGCAGGCCTCCTCCCGCAGGCTGTGGTACCATCTCCCACTCTCTGCTGCACAGGCCTCCCAGGAAGCCCTCATCACCGCTGCCCAGTGCCTCAAGTGGGAACAGCTTAGGGACCTGAGCCAGACCGGGCAGACGTGGAGGATTGGCAAGTGCTTGGTAAGGAGAGCCCCAAAGGGCCAGGAGCAGCCTGGGTAAGACCTGCCCCCACACACACTGCTGTGCATGGGGGAGGCAGCTGTGCCTCTCCTGCACTGCTCCAGCCCCAAGCTCACCACCTGCACCTGCAAACTTGAGCCCTCCTCTCAAGCGCATAGCCCCGGGGGGCTCTTTGGCTGGCCCCTCTCTGACCCCCTCCCAGGTTGCTGAAGGAGACCCTGGCCCACAGGGCCTTAGCAGCACACCGGGTTCTCCACACCCTGGGGCCACACTCTGCCTGCTGCTCTCTCCCAAGCTCAGCCCCACAAGGCTCCTGCCTGGCAGATGCCACAGCCCTGATGGGGCAGGCAAAGGGAGCAGGGTGCCGGGAGGATGGCTTTGGACGGTCTTGTGTGCCAACCCCATGCTCTTGTGCTCTCTGCAGCTGGCAAGAGGCAGGAGTTATGTGGAAGAAGACCTGCGCCAGAGCCTGCCCTATTTGGAGGACTCTCAGGCATCCTTACGAGATGTGGCCGTGAGGTTCTTTGGTGAGCCACAGCCCCTGGGCTCCCTCCCTCTCCGAGCAATTTGCAGGGCCGGGGCATCTAGGAGCCCAGGTGGGCTGCCTGGGAGCCTTGCTGGTTCCCACGCCACCTCGGCTACTGCACTGCCCGGGGGGGGGCGCTGTGCTGGGGGGAGCGCACTGGGCAGTGCCAGGTGTGAACGCTGGTGTGTGCCTAGGGCTTGCCGGGCGGCACTTGAAGAGCCCAAGGGAGCAGAAGCTGCGGGACATCTGCAGCGGTGAGTAAGGGCAGTGCTGCGCTGGCCATGGTGGGTGTGAGAGGGGGGCAGAGCAAGGGCAGTGTGCTCCAGGCCCTGCCCAGCTGCAGGGAAATATTTCTGGGGCAGAGGAATATGTTAGGGGCATTTGGGGCCACTCCTGGGCAGCAACTTTCAGCTGATCTGTTTGCCCTACCTGCTCCCTCCTCACCATGGGAAGAGCTGTGCAGAGCTGCAGGCACTGCAGACACATGGGTTTCATCGCTGCTCTCTTTCTTTCTGTGCCAGACCTTCGGCCCTTGCAGAACGACATCGAGCCCTCCATGCGGTCCCTGGCTACTCAGAACATCATCATCCTGGGCACTCCACGGAAACAGCCAGCATCAGGATGGAAGCTGCCTTCCCTGCGCTGCTGGCTCCGGAGAGCAGGGGACAGGTGGAACTGGCCTCTGGGCAACAGCTCTCCTTGAGTAGAAGGAGGAGGACAATCCCAGGCCTACGGTGCCCTTCCGCTGGTGACCACCTGAATGTGTGGAGCAGTCTGTGTCCTTCCGGGTGTCTGCTGCAGCTCACCCCTCAGGCCTGATGGCCAGAATAAAAGAGACTGAGGGGATTTCTGACCAGAAACTAGTTCCTTGGTTACTATAATATTCTCCACATGATATACTGTCCTGGGTTTTTTGCTTCCTTCTTGGTTTTGTTGTCAGTTCTGCCTATGGAAGCTCTTTGGGGGAAAATCAGGTGGAGGGCTTACACAGGTGTGCCCATGAGCCGGGGGACAAGACTCCCATGAGGAAAGGGAAGAGCTGTGCCACTGTCCCCTGCATCCCCTCCCCTGGGCTGCTGGGTCTTGGCTCGCTACCCTTGGGTGGGAGGGCTGCGCCAGCCTGCTCTCCAGCTCTGCCTGGCCTCTGCCCCTGCTGCAGGGACTGTGCTGAGCTGCTTTCAAGGAAGGAGCAATGTCCTCCTCTTTTCCCCTTTCCCATATACACCCAGCCCTGGCTGGCTGGCCAGGGTCCCAAGCAAGGAGAGGGGAGCCCTGCACACACCAGAAATCTGAACACACAGCCACCTGGGAGCAGGGGGTCCTGACACGGGGTGCGAACAGACTCCTGTTGGCCTCTTGGGGCAGCCTGGAGAGCCACATCTCCAGCTGTCCAAGAGTTCTCAGGTCATCATGTCACAGGCCCCAGGGAAACAGTGTGCGATGGGGCTACTCGGTGAATTCAGTCTAAAGGTCTCCTTCTCCTCAGCCAGCCTGGGCTCTCAGTGCAGCAAACACAAGTCCGCACTGATAGCCATGGGGGTCGTCTCCTCAGAGCAGCACCACCGCACCCCCAGCCCACGGGACACTCCGCATCTCGAGTGCCTCCTTTTGCCAGGCCTCATTGGCCTTCTCTCACTCTCCACAAATGAGTCAGTCCCACTGCCATCGGCATTTCTGGCCCTTGCATGGTTCCCACGTAGCAGAGGCCTCGGCAGCAACCGGCCTGGCAATTCAGCTGGCAGTGCCTGCAGCCACACGTGTACTTGTGAGCACACACCCTCCTCCGTGGAGCACCTGTCTGGCGAGGCAGGCAGAGGTGCATGGCCATTCCTTAGCTGCTGACCCCCACGGCCTGGGGAAAAGGCTGCAAAGCTTGGCGCCCTCCCCTCCACCCCACCTCATGTCCCATTCCCCATTCCCCAGCTGCATCTCCTCAGCCAGCTTTCCTCCTGACCTCCAAAGCTACTCCAGGCACTTTTCACCCCACCTGACACCATGTGGCTCCTCGAGCAACAAATTCTCCTTGTCTTGGCCACCGTCCTAACTTTGGTGCTTTCTGGGTGACTCCTGTGATGCCAAAGGCCCACTCCAAGCTTCCAGAGATGCATAGGCAGCACCTGCTCTGCTATGGGACCAGGCTGTCCGTGGGCCCCACAACAGCCCTCTGCTTGGCCTGCCATTCTGGCCCCAGAGAGCTGGTGGGGCCAGGCTGGGGCCTCTGGCAGCAGTGCCTAAGCAGCCTCAAAGCCCCCACCGCACAGGGCAAGGAAGGGGCTGGCTCTGCTGGCTGCTTCCTGAGGTGCCTCTTGGGGGGGGCAAGGCAAACAGGGCCAGCAGAGCAGCTGAGGGGACGCTTCTGGCCAGTGCTCTGTGGCAGCACCGCTGCTGGGGGCAGGCCCAGGTTGCCCTGGGCACCTCCATTTCCTCCCTGAGGTTTTTCCCTTCTCCCTTGGAGCACTTCTACTTCGTAGCAACGTGTATTCCTTTAAGGGAAAGCAGCCTTTGGTTTTGCTTCAGCCTCACGGTCTGCAACACACTTGCTTTCTTCCCTTCCCCTGGTTACTCCTTTCCCTTTCGGAAAGCTGAGTGACGGACTCCTGCTCTCTGCAGGCAGCGGAGGGAGCGGTCGCACCTACGGTTGGGGTCTGCAGCAGCGCGCCTCCGTGCACTGCGCCCAGCTCTACAGTTCTGGCAGCACAGGCCAGAGAGCCTCGTCGCACCAGGAAAGCACCGCAGCCAGCCACAGAGGCTTAGCGTTCGGTGCTTTCCACCATCTCTTTGTGCCTCTGCTTTAGTTTGCCTCAGCGGGAAAGAGGTTCCTTCCTGGAAATGCCTTCCAAAGACCCTTTGAGCTTTACACAAAGACATCCTTCTGTCATCTGTGGAGATGGAATACAACGTGGTCCATACATTAGAGCTTGCTTTGTCCTCTGAGTCAGCCAAATGCGACTTTAGTCACATTAGTAGACAGTAGTACAATACAACCTGAGCAAAAAGCTGACCTGAGCAGGTGTAGCTTTCACCTGCTGCTTGGAAGCAATCACAAAAGCCCATGTTCTTGTGTGAAGATTAGCAAACCCAATGGACTCTTGGGATCTGTGCTGGCTCTGGGAGTTCTGACTCCTAGAATGTTCTTGTGCACCAGAAAGCATCACAGGATGCACCTTTGTGAACATTAGAGGTATCCTAGGCCTAGTTACTCTGGATTGGGTGCAAGGTCCAGTCCAAGGCTCAAGGCCAGCTAGAGAAAGGGCAGAACATGGCCATGGAAGCACAGGAAGTGCATGAAAGTACAAGGTTGCACTGCTTTTTGTCTGGGGAAGTTGTTAAAGCACAACTGTCTGAAACATCATCTGCTTCCGACATAGATCAGCATGCGGTTTGTAGCAGGAACATCAGCTTTTGTAATAGCTTTTATTCTTTTTTTATTTTATAATAGTTTTTATTCCCTCTTCTTTTTACTCTGTATACCAGTCCTGTCAGTTGAACCCTGTGGCAGTGCTGGCTAAAGACAGGATGCAAGGAACAGCAGTTTTCTGTCCATGTTAAATATCCATTCCAAGTCAAGGAAGCGTGGCTCCGTGTCAAAACTCTGCTCTGTGCCCCTTGTCAGAGCTGCCTGTGTGCTCTGCCTGAAGTTTATGTCCTTCTTGATCCTTCCCCTCTGGTTCTGCTGCACGGGCTTCATGCTCTGCGCCCTCTCCTGCTTCCAGCTAGTCAAGCAATCTGGCCCACTTTCCCCCACTCCATGCTTGCTTCTCCGTTCTGGTGCCTATGGCGCTCTTCTCGCACATGTCCACCCTCACCATCCTACCCATCTCTGCACGTCTGTTACGCTCCCATTCATGTCTCAGAAGTGTAGCTGCGAGAAAAGTCAGCTCAACTTTCCTCCCAGCCCTCAGTTTCTCCCTTAACATGGAAATGGCTTTTGCTTATCCAGTCAGTTAACTGTGAATCCCATGTGTAGGAAGCAGTAGAAACAGTGTTAGGACAGAGGCCTTTTCCCCTCCAGCCAGGCACAGGGAGTCCCTCTGCCGGGAGGACTCCAGGATAGCCCCATTTGTGCTCCATTTCATGCAACGCTCCTGAACGAGGCCACTTCCTCCATTAAGCCACCCAATCTGCATGACTCCCTGACATCTCATGCGACATGTTGGCATGCAGCTCTGCTCTTGGCGTTCGTCACGGAAACACAGTGTGGGAATGTGTGTGAAGAGACACTTTATCACGCTCAATGACCCTGTGCTGGGCAAACCTATGGAACAAGCCAGCTAATGATCTCAACTACTATCCCCTGCCCTAATTCTCATCACAGAAATGGTGCTTCTCCCCAGGATGACTGCAGGACGATGTCCGTAGTTCCCTCATGCTCGTAGAAACTACTTCTCTCTCTTACTCTCCTATTCTCTCTACAGATCTTCCAGAAGGAAACAGGGAGAACATGGAGCCTTTTCAAGCACACTGAGAAAGAGAAAGGAAAGGCAAGCCCCTTTGATGGCCTGCAGGACCCCTGGGCTGGTCCCAGGTATAGGTAGTCTGGTGCAGTCCCTCACTTCCCCTGCTCCAAGAAGTCACCATGTGGGGGCAGGTTTAAGGCAGGACTAGCTAATTTGATGACAATTCACTGGAGCTACACATGTGAGGGGAATGATTAGAGCTATCCAGCACACGCTTGAGGACACATAACATCTGCCCGTGGGGTCAGGGAGGGAATTCCTCGTAGCCCCATATGACATTGCACAATGTGTTGAATACATTTGTGGTTGCTTCACATAGCTCTAAAGCATGAAGCACTCACCATGACCTGGACAGAATATCAGACTAGAAGAGTTCCAAGAGTTGGTATAGTAAATCCACTCCTAGTTTTTGTAGTTTAGAGTTAATTCTTCATAGTGCTAGTTCTTGATCCAGTGTCAGGAGCAGACCGTGAGCAAGGCAGATCTAAACTGCTCTAAGAATCAAATGTCCTTCAGAACATGGGACTACTGGGATTGCTGTGATCACTAGAGCAGTGCAGAGACAGTCTGTCAGTCCACCAATGCTAGCAGAGGTCTACATCAAGAAGGGAATCTGAGCAGAGGGAACATTTATATTGGAGCATCAGAGTGGCTGTCTGTGTTGATTCATACTTGTGGATGAAATTCATGACTTTGCAGGGAGCCAGAAAAAAGGAGAGAGAGAGAGAGAGAGAGAGAGAAACAACGGGAAAAGACGCTGGCATAATCCCTGGCTGGAAGGATCTGACGGGGGGTAGCATTTGCAGAAATATACAAATGACTTTGGAGCCTAAATCCCAGTGCAGAAGCTGCTTAGGTTCCAAAGGTGGGCATGGCAAATACTTCCCAAACAGCCACAAAATGAGGCATGCTACCTGTGACTGCAGTCCAATTTATCGGACATCTCTGAATTTGACCATAAAGAAGAGAAAGCAAGGTTTCAGGTTTTAACCAAGACCCCTGAAGGCAACAAACTATGGGCAGCCTGGTCACCCAAATGAGTCAACTCTCCTCAGGCTATGTTCGGAGAGATTCCTTGGGTTGGTCTGAGGTGGCAGTATCTAGAAACACTGAGGCAGCTCTCCTGTAAATGCTAGAAAGAGGATTCAGCCTTTGTCTTTACTGTCACCCTCCCCACACCCACTAGCCTAAGGCAAAGGAACACACTCAGGAGCGCATTTCTGTTTGTACTTCAGCTCACTCGGGTTCAGCTTTGCCTCCTGGGTATTACTTTCCACTCTACTCTCCTCTGTCACACAGTGCTTCACTTGCATGCAAGCTCTGTTCCCTGCCAGGGCACTAGGTTTCCCACCAGAAGCATTTGTCTTTCAGGACAGGTACTTTACACTTGAAGCCCCCAAGGTGGGTTGGAGGGAGTCCAGCTCAGGAGAGAAGTGCAGTTTTCAGGGCCCAGGGGAACTTGTTCCACATCACAGTGTTAGGATGATTTCTGCACAGCCCTGTGACAACGAACTAGCCCAGAAACGCACATATCCAGGTAGTCACAAAGCACACGAGGCAAACACGAAACAAATTCATTATCTAATCCAGGTCACAGAGTTCTTTGCGAAAGGGAAGGGATGTTGTGGAGCCTTGGCACTGTTTGAAGTGGAGTTTTAAAGCAAAGTCACGGAAAAGGGAAGGCTGTGGCTCCTGTTTCTTGGCACCTTCTAACTGCAGCTTAGGTAGTAGCTAAGAAGTTCCCAGGAAGTTTCTTGTTCCGGTGGTTTCTCCATCGAGGGTACTTAAGGCTATCTGTTGCTGTACATCAGTGGACAGGGAATGAAGAACCCTCACAGTTTTGGCAGTCATGTAACCTGTGCCGTGTAGTCTGGATGTGATCGATCACTCAGCTGCTGGTATTGAAATTTTCCATGGAACAATTTGTCCTGGAGGTGAGGGCAGTATAAATGTGACATGCATTTTTGGCAGTGCCTGTAGAAATAGGTTTTATGAAGTGTAATTATGTCCTTGAATACTGTCATCATTTTGGCACAGCTCATCCAAATCACAGTATAAATCAGCGTGCAATCAGTGCAAATAAACGTTCACTTTACAGAGCTCTCTACCGGGAAATTAGTATACTTCAGAGAATGTAGCTTCCATTTCAAAAAGTAAATATAGAGTGGAGAGAAGTGGGGAAACCACAGACACACACACACACAGACACACACACACACACACACACACACAGACACACACACACACACACACACACACACACACACACACACACAAGATACTGTATCATTCTCATTTTAATTTCTGAGTGAGGTTAGACACAAATTATCTAGATTTTAAAAGGTACAAGGGCTGATCTGGTACAGAGATCTTTTCCTGATGAATAGCTGAAGCCTGTAGCCACTCTTCCCATTAAAAAATGATAAAGGCAGAAGTAGCTAAACTTCTGGCAATTTGACACCAGTAATGCTGAAAATTAACATTGTTCCACAAAGCTAGTGAACTACAGTGTTCCTCAGACTCTTTTTATTTTTCTGATCATCCAGAGATGCTATTATATTTTGTTATTTTAGAGAGTGTCTTTCCATGTGTCTACATATATATACACACACACATAGATACACATACCTACCTTCATATATCTCTGTGCAAGTATACACATATGTTTGCACGCTCATCCAGCGAGAGAGGAGACTATCTTCAGCTATAGCCCATTTTTTACTCTTTTCATCTGCAGTCTTAGCTTCATGGGAAAGTTATTGTACGTGCACGTGGAACGTTTCTGTAGTAGAGGAAAATACGTCTCAAAGCCACTTTTGAAAATGTTCACCTATTTATAATAACACCTATTGAGATTCTTTTACAATTTTGCCTTTCAAATTAAGCTCAACCCCTCACAAGCTTTGCTGTGTTTAAGGTACAGGAGGGTGACAACTTGTATTAATTTTGCCTGGTGACTTTTTGATCTTGTGATTGTAATGCAGAAAGTGGGTAAATTTTTCTCCCAGCTCCTTCACCATGAAAACCAGAAGCCAAGTGCCACTATAAACATAATAGTTTCTTACAATAATAAGACACACAGGAGCAGCTGCAGTGGCATTTGTTGGTTTTATCTGATTGATAATCACAGTCACTTCCCAGGAACAGTCACGCGTTGTTCAAACATTTCAGACACACATTTCATGATGTGTGTTTTCGCTCAGGTAATGAAGTAAATACCTGCAGTTCTTGAACACACATTGAAATATTAATGCTAACAGTACCATTATCCTTGAATACGTGCATTCCACGTTACTGCAGAAAGCAAATATCTTCCAAAACCCAGATATCTTCTTCTACTGTCTTTGCAGAATTACAGGGAGAGTAGATTAAAAGTCCTGTTTTACAGGGTGGGGGGAGCCTGAAGCACAAAGCAGCAAAGTGAGTTGCTCCAAGTTACATGAGGAGCAGTGGACAGAGGCAGGAAAAGAGAGCAGTTCTGCCATAGGCGCTGACTCCACTTTAATTTGACTTATCTTTGTGCTCATGCTTGAGATACCCAGTTCTTCCCACTGTTACCAGCCTCATGCTTGGCCTGGGATCGGGAGACACTTAAGCAGGCACTCAGGAGAGGAATAGGGCTTGAACTTGAACCTGATCGTGACTTTCCAGCCTCCGTAGGCACAGCAGTTACGCTGAGCTACAGCAAAACTGTTTTTTGGGGATGGTGCTGAATTCTGGGCTGTCAGATGTAGGTTGTACGCTAACCTCGTGGATTTACAGCTCCAGGAAACTCCCGGCTGCTTTATCTGCCTCTACAGATGCAGAGCGAAACAAGTTTTCACTAGGTCCTTGTTTGCATTTACTGACAGTCCCGGTACTGCCAGCCTTTTGTGGGGGTTTTGTAGCAGCTCTAGTGATACCAGAATTAATTTGTGGTTTTCGATTTTGGAGGCTGTACTGAGGCACCTGTGATGGTGCAAATGTGAATCCGTTTGTATTTCTCCAGCAGATTTGCCCTGGGAGTGGGGTTGCGGGTATTTTGGTGCTCTGAAACAAAAGAACGTTCAATTTTTCAGTATGTGCAGCGCCTAATGTTTGATACACAACACCGCAGGACGAGGGCCACGTTTATGGACTGAAATACCTCTGGGATATCTATTTTTCACACCAGAGTGAGAGCTTTGAATATAACTAGTTGCAAATCTCCCATTAAAAAAAAATGTGATTTTTGTCCTAATGTAACCTACATTTCTCTCTCTGGAGCAGAGAGAAATGGCTCCTGTTCCAGGCTACCCTAATCAGTGACATCCTCTCCAGCAAATGTGCAGCGAGTCTATTTCCTTTCAAAACAAAGACTTGCAAGGCCAGCAAGTCTTGCAAAAGCCAGCAGGGACTGTGATGCTCATGGACTCTAATCTGCAGTGTATCTCCTCGTGGCTGCTTATTGGCAAGTGCACTCACCTTAATCCAGCCTGGAGCGTTCTGTAGCTTCTGCTTACCCCATAGCAGGGAGAGACATAACCTTCTGCAGGCTGCGCTGCAGATACCTGCCTGGAATAGTTTATCACTGACTGATACTCATCTGTGTTTTCGGGGAGCATAGCTCCTCTCTGCCACTGTATGTATTCAGGGATTCCAGGACAGTGGCAGTCAATACACCAGTAATACTCAAAATAGGGAGCAAAATGTATGAGTGGCCAATTGCTCCTTTCCTTCATTGCACTTGGAGTACCTTTAACCAATTGAAGCGTTGCTGAATTTTGCACAGTTTCCATGATGTGAAAAGAGCCTCTGCTTCCCAAGACCACCACACTCCGCGTACACAATTTGCATGACACTGTGGCTCGCGTGTATAGGCATGATAGACACAGCAGAGAGGCAGAACTGCCAGGGTTATGGTGAGAAAAGTAGTGCACACAGCAAGCATGGGCTCGAGCGTGACATTCTCACATGCTGAATTGCAGAAAGGCCAGCCAGACTCATCATTTGAAATGCCTGTGCAACCCTAACCCTTGCTTCACCCTGCCCTGCAGCCAGGACTGTTTCGCAACAAGCTCTCAAGAGAGCTCAAGCCTTATATCCTAGGAAACTCCATTTCATTAGCACAGGTCTTTCTGGAGGTAAGATACATCCAATGGAGCCTACCAACGCATTGTTTCAGTAGGCTATAGCGATCACTCAGCACTTCCTGGAGCCACTCCTTTGTTTGGGATAGTCTGTCCAAACTTCTAATATTGCTTCTAAGTTTGCAGGATGGACTTTCTGGGTAGAAGAGGGCCTCTGCTCGTAGATGTCAAACTAGTGAACTGTACCCTGGACCAAAAAAGCAATTGGCTTCAAAAGGACTTCCCAGAAGTAGGGGAGTTTTTTTCCACAAAGACAATTATACAAGCTTTAGTTGGTCTACTGAGGCCTTATTGACCCTGCCTCGTCTCCCTGATTTACTAACAATTTGTTCATAAATTAAATATTGACTATTTTATTAGAACAAATTATCTTCCCCCCTCCTACTTTGCTACATTCCACTAGCATTTAATTAGTACATCTAGCACTTCCTCGGACAGTCCTCACATAACAGAAGACTCATGGGAGCAGATCTGTAGAAATAAGCTGTTTTCTATCTCAGGAAGTAAAGCATGAAAAATAGCTGAGGATCTTCATCCAGGCTCTGCTGCTGCCGCCTGCTGCTGCCGCCACCTTTTGCTGCCCTTGCTCAAGGGGCAGCACTCAGTAGTGCATGGGGTGTGAAAAGGGATCAGGTAGGGACAGTGCAACATGACCCTCCCAGGTGACTCAAGACACCTTTTGTACTTCCCTTCCTTCCCGTCGCTCTGTACTTGGATGAAATGCAGCATGCACAGGCATAGGACAGCTGAAGGTCTGTAGGTTGCACAGCAGGTGAAGAAGGTCCAACTGGTGGTCTAGAGGGAACACTCACAGGACGGGAGGTGCATCTCCCTCCAGTCTTTGCTGACTCTGCAAGAGCAGATGGCTATTGTCGAGGAAGATAGGGACAAGGAAGCACAGGGAGATGGCTGATCCATCCTAATATACTTTGCTGCAGCCAAGCACCATGTCTCAATGGGCTCAACAAACAGCACTGGATCCAAGCCTTTCTATGGAAAAGGTCAGAGGAGAAACTGCCAGCAAAGGACCCTCACTGCCCTGGCTCACAAACTCTTTTGCCTCTGTAGGCAACACAGTGGCATTATGTCAGGAGACACTGTAGTAGAACTCCAGCATAAGGCCAGAAGGAAATGTCTTTTCCCTCCTGATACCTCACATGCTTTATGGGCTATACTTCTCTTTTACCATGCTCTGAAGTCCTAGAGATACGTTTTGCCTTCTCCTGTTGTGCGATCCCATCCCCAGAACTCCTGGGAGTTATAAGCTAATAATTCCCTGCTGTTGCACGGCCGTCGGGTATTGTCCTTGTCCTAGATATCTCTGCCTCACCTCCACACCACAGTCTTCTACTGCAAGCCTCAAATTGTAACTAGGCGGTGGGAAGGCCTTCCCTTAATGACAACTGGGTATGGAAAAGAGAATTCATAAGACTCTCTGCGCCACAGATGGGTGTCACATGTAACACAGAATGCTGGTTTTACATCTCCCCACAAAATGATGAGGACTGCTCCAGGATGAGCTCTTCTGGAGTTCGGTGTACAGTGACTGATCTCTTTGCATGGCTGTTCGTTGCAGGTTGTGCCTGGTTCCCGCCGTGCCAGGCCCATGTGTTTTCCTGAGGCTGAGCAGGCTGCAGCTTTATCTTCTAAAGTCCTCTGCCCAGGGCTGGGATTTGCCTATTACCACTTCATGGAAACAAGCTCTCACACTACCTGTGCTGGCTCCCAGGACACAAGTACTCTCCCGTAGCCTGGTCAGCAGTGTGAGGAACACTATCAGAATAGAGCTGCCCTCTTTGGAGGCGTATGAAACAAACAGATACAACCTAACTGAGGATCTAAAGCCAAGGATTTCTTACTCGAGCTAGCACAGCATGCTCTTCTTGGATTGCCCTTTTTATTTGCTCTTGAGAAGCATTTGGGCTGATGCTGGGTCCATTACTGTGCCAGGACACTGCTTCTCCCATATCAGTCTCTACCTCCTTCCTGGGACAAAATCTCACTCCTCCCTGTGTCCGCTTTCTCAAATAGGAAGCATGTCTTTGGCACAACAGCCTATCTACTACTGAGGCTTCTGAAGGGGATCTTGAGATGTTCTGAGAACATCTCCTTCGTATTTTCTCTAGCTCTGATTTCTCAGGTCAGATATTCATATTGCATACTCTAGCTTTTAAGACATTGCTACTCTTCTTTGGAGTTGTTGCTAGTCTGTAATGACACCTTTACCCATGAACAACTGTAGTCACTTGCCACTCCTTAGCTCAAGGGCAGGGCACAGCACAGAAGAAAAGAAGTAATATCCATATGTGCTAAGTCATTCCTAGTTGCAAGCACACAACATACAGCCTACATGGCCAGTGTGGAGAAGCTGAGAGAACTGGACTTGTTCTGCCTGGCGAAAGGAAAATACAGTGGAGATCTAATTACTGTCTTCCACTGTCTAAAGCGGAGGCAAGGTCACAGAGAAGACAGAGCCAGACTCATCTCCGAGGTGCAAATACTTTTCAGAGTGGAAACAAAAGGAGTAAGAGGTGTAAGTTGCAGCATAAGATTTTCCCAAGGCACACCAAGAAAAACGTTTGCCCTGTGGGAACAGTGTGGCCCTGGGGCAGTGCCCATTGTGTAGACACCAGAAGCAAGTGGAGAATTTCCAGTCCATCCCAGGATAGAGACAGAGACAGAGGAAGAATTTTTTGTTTTGTTTCTAACATCCCAGTGAAGATGCACCTCTTGGGTATCACGGTGTACCTGCTCCACAACCCAACCTGAAGAGTGCTGAAAGGTGAAGGCTTTTTTCAACTAGTCAGATATTACGCAACCAGTCAAACTGTATCTGGCTCTGATGAAGACCCTTTCCTTAGAGGCAGGCAAGTGATTCATCTCCTGAGAGCTAGATGAGGGGAAAAAAAGCATTGTTTGCTCCTACATTGTCTGCTCCTGTCATGCATAGCACTGAAGAAGCGGTGCAGATCTCCAAGTAAGCCATCAGGGCTGTGCTGTTGCCTTGCCCCTCTCTGCAAAATGAATCTTCTCTAAACAGTATAATAATGAAAACACTTGAAGGAAGTCACTGCTGAGAGTTCCAGTGTGTCCATGCCAAGACATACCTGGGTGGGAGAGGGAAATAAACCTAACAACAAATAGTTTTGAATAACAGCAGAGTTCTGTGAAGCTTGGCACAGAAGTCATGCACAGTTACTACCATTCCTCATTCTAAGTAGCTGCGTTTCACAGAATCATGGAATGGTCGAAGTTGGAAGGGACCTCTGGAGATCATCTAGTCCGGCCTCTCTGCTCGAGCAGGGTCATCTAGAACATATTGCACAGGATCTTGTATAGGCAGGTTTTGAATATCTCCGGAGAAAGAGACTCCACAACATCTTTGGACAGCCTCTTCCTGCGCTCTTTCACCCTTGCAGCAAAAAAGTTTTTCCTCATATTCAGGTGGAACTTCTTGTGTTTCAGTTTGTGCCCATTGCTTCTTGTCCTATCACTTGGCACCACTGAAAAGAGTCCAGTCCCATCCTCTCTACACCCTCCCTTAAGGTATTTATGTACATTGATCAGATCCCCTCCCAATCTTCTCTACTACTGCATGCTAAAGAGGCCCAGCTCTCACAGCCTCTCCTCCTAAGAGAAATGCTCCAGCACTCCTATCGTTTTCGTAGCCCTACGCTGGACTCTCTCCCATAGCTCTGTGTCTCTCTTGTCCTGGAGAGCCCAGAACTGGACACAATGCTCAAGATGAGGCCTCCCCAGGGCTGAGGAGAGGGGCAGGATCACCTCCCTCCACCTGCTGGCAACACTCTTCCTATTGCACCCCAGGAGACCATTGGCCTTCCTGGACACAAAGGCACCTTGCTGGCTCATGGTCAACTTGTCATCCACCAGCACTCCCAGGTCCTTCTCGGCAGAGCTACTTCACAGCCTGTGCTGCTGTATGAGGTTATTTTTCCCTGGGTGCAGGACCCTACACTTCCCTTTGTTGAACCTCAGGAGGTTCCCCTCTGCCCAGCTCTCCAGCCTGGCCAGGTTTCTCTGAATGGCAGCACAGCCCTCTGGTGTATCTTCAGCTCCTCCCAGTTTTGTATCACCAGCAAACTTGCTGAGAAGACACTCTGCCCCTTCATCCATGTTATTGAGGAATATGTTGAACAAGATGGGACCCAGGACGGAGCCCTGCGGAACACTGCGAGCTAACTAGACTCCAACTAGACTCTGTACTTCTGATGACAGCCCTCTGAGCTCTGCCTTTCAGCCAGTTCTCAATCCACCTCTCTATCCACTCATCTAGCCCACCCTTCCTGAGCTTGCCTGGCAGGATGTTCTGGGAGACAGTGCCAAAAGCCTTGCAGAAATC
Source organism: Rhea pennata (assembly GCF_028389875.1). NCBI lineage: Eukaryota > Metazoa > Chordata > Aves > Rheiformes > Rheidae > Rhea > Rhea pennata. The sequence goes on along the minus strand of NC_084702.1, from coordinate 3,438,054 downwards.
AAGGGAGACAACATTCACCGCTCTCCCCTCATCTACCCAGTCAAGCATCCCATCACAGAAAGCTATCAGATCGGTCAAGCACAATTGAAGCATGATTTTGTCTGTGGTGAGTAGCTTATGCCGGAACAGTTACTGGAATGGTCTTCCCAATCTCAATCCCCTAGCACTGCTCAAGGACCCAGGGAAAGTGTAGGATTTGGAAAGTCTGGAGAAAGCAGGGTACATATGCTGCACTTATGTGCTGATAGAAGAGCAGCAATCACAGACAAAAAGGCATGAATGAGATGCCTGGGCTTCAGAGATACCAAACCTGGTGGTCTGCTTCATCTCCTCTGAGGCTCCACAGGCTGTGGGCGTATCTGGAAGCAGAGAATATGGCAGGAGAGGCGAAACAGAGAAATGAAACAGATCTGAGCAGCCATACCTAAAAGCATGTATAGGCAGAAGGCAGCCTTTCCTGAGGCCTGCCTTTTGTTACCCCTTGAAAGGGGCACACAGGCAAGGGCATTGGAGAACACAGCCACACCAAATCATCCATGAGGAAAAGTTCACACAGAACCCTGGAAGGCTTTAAAACAAATCTCCACGTATCTGCACTGTACTGGTAATCTTCAGGCAAGGTACTGGCGGGCCTCAGGCGCTTGCCTCTTTTTGCAAGCATCTTCCCAAAGGTAATGCACAGACTTCTCAGCTTCAGCACTAGCACCTGAAGTTACACTCTCTGGTGAGCAGAAAATGTAGAGAATTAGGTACTGACAGGATGAAGAAAGAGGGAAAGAAAATGCTGAAGGAAAGAGGAGACGAAATGAAAAAAGAAGGGAACAAAGGCTTGAAAGTGCTGGTTTTACAGATGATTCAAGCATCTCTCTCTGCAACCGAATGAACACTCTTGCATGTCATAGAGGGGAGAGCATTTATTCCGATTTTACTTTCCAGCTGGTTGCTGTCCTGCATCAACACTGAGCTTCCCTTGTGACAGGGGATGCAAGCCTTGGAAGAGGATAGGTGGATTTAAGTGGAAATTTCTGTGGCAGGGGCTGAGACTGGAAATCAGTGCAGTCCATCCATGAATCCTCAGCACAGCCCTTGCAAGGAAACTCACCAAGAATAGCAGACTCTGCCACAGCCTTTTCCATTCATGGACCAGCAATTGCTCTGAAAGTGGCCTGGAGAGGGAGTCTTCTTACCCCAGTAGAGAATGCGCAGCCTGAGAAACACCCCCAACTTTATGCCTCAGACCGCTCAAAACTTTGCCATGAGTTCATGTGACATTCTAGTAGGAAGCCTTGGAAATGAGGCATGGCTCAGTCTGGGAGCTCCAAAGGGTCATGGTTCAATCTAGCAGTAGTCTCCCTGGCTCACACACTTAGGAAAACCAGGATGCAACATGACTGCTTGTCACGAAGGAGCAAATGGCAAGAATTCCCTTTTCTGCTCTGCTCTGCTCCTTGCTCCCAGCAGGTCAGCACCTGTTTGCCTGATGGGACTGTGCTTCACCTGGGCCAAAGGTGTGGAGGAGCACTGCCTGCCCACAGGTCTGAATCATGCTGATTTGGAAAGTGAAAGTGAAGAACTTCATGGCCTGAAGTTCTGACACAGTGAGACTCCCCTGACTGATGGGTAACTCTTGCAGGAAACAAACATCACTTTTGCTGTTTCATTTCTTTGCTTCCTGTGGGTAAGTGGACTTTGTCAAGAAATCACAGGACATGGGTGTCTGGTCAGAGCACAGGCACCTTCAGATAAGATTTTCTTCTTACCTTTGCCACTACTTTTCACCAGGAGGAGCCATGGCCGTGTCTCTATTTACAACCAAGGAAACTGAAGCGGTGACTGACTAGACTGAGCCGGCCGTTTGCTGAGTCTTCCCAGCTTGGAGCGGACACACAAGCTATCTGTTATGCAAAGAAGAAGCAAAAGTCTGGGCAATCCCTCTGGGCACCAACTGACAGACAGACTAGCCCTGCTGCCCCTGCCTAGAGGGTCATCAGTGGCTAGTGAAAGACAAGGGAGCTCATCAGCTGTGCGTACAGGTTGAAGCCACATTGGCAGGGAAGTTAAATCAACCTTACAGAAAGCAGAATAAGCAGAGGAAGCTGGGAACTACGCAGCTGGGTCACAAGACCTAGTGGCAAAAGTGTTGTCAGCCCTTTCACTTCCTCTGGATCTTACCCTTCCAGACAGATCAGGTTTCCTCAGCCAGCAGATAGCAGGCTTGTCTGCATGTTACTTAAAAGAAAAGCATCTGTGCAAAGCCTCCTTTCCCTGCCCCTTGTTTCTTTATAAATGTGTTGAAAGCAGATGAGTCACTCTGTTCACTCCTCTCAGAGTAAGACTGCTAACAGCTGATCTGCTGCTTCAGGAAGGGGTTCATTACCTTAAGGCCCAGACAACTGGGGCTGATCCAAGGCAAACTGAGCATTGCTTTCCCTAGAGGTCTTACAAATGTTCACAGAGAGCTTGACTTTTCCTATTCTGAGGAGCGTTTCAGCAGTGAAGATCCTGGCTTGGCTGAAACGTGTTTCCCTGAGGGAAGTAATAGCGGCCAAAGTTCATGTCTGGACTCTGGCAAACAAAAACATACAACCTTTGCACAGCATTCCTGTTACTTAGCAGTGAACTGAATGTCTTGGATGCATTACTCTGGTTGTGTGTAGAGAACTTTGGTGAAGGGAATCAGCATTATCAGCACAGCTGAAGACTAGAAGAAACCAAATGTAATTCACTTGAAGGAAAGAGGTCTCTTGGCTTCTGGCACATTTGATTTAGGCTAATTCATTAAGATTGAAATAACAACCACTCCTCACTGTCCTCTAATACCTTGGAGGAGATCTGGACAACAAGCATGAAGCCTTTTCTGTCAGCTGGGGCAGTGCATTTTGTCCTTGCAGCAGTTTGTACCCAAAGAGAGCTAAATGTGTAGAAGTGGTTTTAGGCCATAAAAGCATATTTGCTCTGCCTAAGGGACTAAAAGTCATCCCAAAGAATTTTGGCTGTAGCACAGGAAGCAGCTTGTTTTGGCTTGTTCTCTGTGGAGTGATTCCCTTGGTCTCAGTATCAGAAACAAGTGGCTGGGTTAGACATACTAGCCAAAAGCTGTCTATAAAGTACAACAGAGAGGGGAGAGACAGAAAGAGGAACAATCAAGTGAGAAAGTGATGGACTGGGCTGGCAAGCAAAGGGCATGGAGTGCTGTGAATAGAAGGGACCTCAGAATCAACAAAACTGGTCTGGCTGGGCTGAAAGGGGCCCACTGCAAGTGTATGTACACAAATCAGGGAGTGCCCACAGGACAACTCTTAGGGGAAAGCTCTCACATGCTTTTTGGAAAATCAGTACAAGGTGTGCCTCTCTGAAGTGCCTGTGCACTAATGCATGCAGCATGAGGAATAAGAGAAGAAATTAGAGGTCTGTATGCAACTGCAGTCTCATTGGGACCTCATGGAGATTTAATAGGCTAAATCACACAACTAGAGTGCTGCAGTGGATAGATACAGGCTCCTTAACAAGCCTGGGAAGGCAGGGAAGGTGAGGAGAAGGAGTTGCCCTTTACGTGAGACAGCAGAAGAAATGTATGGAGCTCTGCCTGGGGATGGACGATCATCAAGCAGAGAGCTTGTGCGTTAGGATTAGTGAGCAGACCAACATGGCTGATGTCGTTACAGGTGTGTGCCACAGAATGCTTGATTAGGATAAAGTAGATGAGGCCTTCTTCAGAAAACTGGAAGAAGCCTCCCTTACTCAGGCCCTGAGCCTCCGAGGGGACTCCAACCACCTGGATATCTTGACAGACGGACAATACAGCAGGGTGTAAGCAGTCCAGGACATTTTTGGAGTGCATTGATGACAACTTTCTAACTCAAGTGGTCGGAGAGCCGACAAGGAGAGGCAGTATGCTGCACCTCCTACTTACAGACAAGGAAGAACTGCATGGGAATGTAAAAGCTGGGGGCATCACTGGCTACAGCATCAGGGAGACGGATCCCAAGAGGAGGAAAAACAAAGAGAAGTGGGACCACTAGCCTGCTCTTTCTTCAGGAGAGCAGACTCTGGCCTGTTCAAACTCTTCTTGGAAGAATTCCATGAGATGTGGCCCTAGAGGCAAGAGGGGTCCAGGGGATGTGGCTAATTTTTAAGGATCACCTCCTTCAAGCTCAAGAATGGTCCATCCCAAAGTGCAGGAAATCAAGCAAAGGTGGCAGGAAGTCTGCCTGCATGGACAAGGAGCTCATTAAAGACATTAAAAGAAAGTGCACAAGATGTGGAATCAAGGCTAGGTGACCCAGGAAGACCATAGAGACACTGTCAAAGTATGCAGGGATGAGACTAGGAAAGTCAAAGCTCATCCAGAGTTGCATCTGGCAAGAGATATGAAGAGCAACAAGAAAGGCAGCAAAGAGGAAGGACAGGGAAAACGTACATCTGCTGTTAAACACAGCAGGGGACTTGGTGAAAAGGGATGCAGAAAATGCAGAGGTACTGAAGATGTTCCTCCCCTCAGTCTTTACTGGGAAGACCAGCCTTCACAAATCCCAGGTCCTTCAGACCAGAGGAAAAGTCTGGAGGAATAACAACTTACCTTTGGTGGCGGGGGGGAAGGCTGAGGAACATTTAAACAAACTGGGCTTAAGCAACTCCATGAGATCTAACAGGTGCAGCTGTGAGTGCTGAGGGAGCTGCCTGACTGCCTTTCAAGATTACTCCCAATTATCTTTGGCAGGTCATGGCAACTGGCAGAGATTCTTGAGGACTAGAAGAAAGCAAATGTCACTCCTGTCTTCAAGAAGGGCAGGAAGGAGCTACACGTCAGCCAGCCTCATCTCCATCTCTAGAAACATGACGGAGTAGCTAATCCTGAACATTATTTCTATATATGTGAAGGATAAGGAAATTATTGGGAGTAGTCAGCATGGATTAAGGAAGAGGAAGTCACGCTAATATACCAGATGACTGTGCTGCCATTCAGAGGGACTTCAACAGGCTCATGGAATGGGCAGACAGGAATCTTTCGGAGCTCCACAAAGGGAAATGCCAAGTGCTGTTCCTGAGGAGGACCCTGAGCCTGGGAACGAGCCAGCTGGAGAGCAGCTTTGCAGAAACAGATCTAGGAGACCTGGTGGACAAGCTGAACATGAGTCACAATGTGCCTTTGCAGTCAAGAAAGCAAAAGGCACCCTGACCTGTATCCAGGAGCAGTGCTGCCACCAGGTTCAGGGACATTGCTCTTTCCATCCTGGCCCTGGCGAGAACACTTCTGGAGTGCTGTGCCCAGTTCTGGGCTCCTCAGTACAAGAGAGATGTGCACTTACTGGAGCAAGTCCAGTGAAAGGCCACCAAGATTAAGCAATCTGAAGTGTCTGGCATATGAGGAGAAGCTGAGAGAGCTGTGACAGTTTAGCTTGGAATCATAGCCTGAAGGCTCTGTGCAAATCCATCAGTGTGTAAAAATATCTGGTGGTAGAGTGTAAAGAGGACAAAATGAGACTCTCCTCACTGGTATCCAGTCAAAGAACAAGGGTAACTGGCACAAGTAGAAGAAATGTAATTTAAACATGTACACACACAAAACAGATTTTTCTGTAAAGGTGTTCAAGCATTGGAACAGGTTGCTCAGGGTTGTTGTGGAGTCTCCATCCTTGGAGATACTCAAAAACCCAGCAAGACATAGTGCTGAACTACTTGCTCTGCCTGAGCCTTCTTTGAGCAGTCTCTTGGGCTAAGGGATCTCCAGAGGTGCCTTCCAACCTCAAGAAATCTGTGCTTCTGCAAGTAGAGGTACTCTTGTGCTCAGCCTGGGCTTCTCAAGTCAAGCACAAGGTGGGCGAACTGGAAAGGAGTAGTGCTACCCCAGATGGATAGGAGCCTCAGGTAGGCAGTTTGTGAGGACAGATGGAGGCCCTTGGGTTTCATAGTCCGGTTGTTGAATGTATACACATAGAGACAGTGTTTGTTAGGGAGGGAGGGAGGGAAGGAGGAGGAAGGAAGGAAGGGAAGAAGGGAGGAGATTTTTGGGGCATCTAGATCTGGGCTAACTTTCATGCAGGCAGTCAAATTTGTCAAATAGAATGGTCAATTCCTGTTTGCACGGCAAGGATAGCCTCTGTTGCCAGGGTTCCTGCAACAGCACCAAACTCCCTAAACTGTTCCTTCTGAGCATTTACAAGTATTTCATAGCACAGCTGGATTAATATTGCAGGAGGGACTGAACAGAAAGTATTTGGACTAGCCATGTGCTCCACCAAAGATGATAATCCACATACTAACATATACCAGTTGGTCTACATATAGAGCTGTAGAGTGGAATCTTCAGGGCAGTCCAGAACTGGCACTTGGAAAGTTCCTTCCTCAATTACTCAACTTCTTTGCTGGGAAGGTGGCTAGGAGTTCGGCGAATTGCTTCATTTCAACGCATCTGTTGTCTAATATCAGGTGATTGCCTTTTTGATGCAAATTACAGAATCACAGAATACTTGAGGTTGTAAGATACCTCTGGAGATCATGTGGTCCAAAACCCTAATCAAGCAGGGTCAGCTAGAACAGAGGGACCAAGATGATGTCCAGTGGGGCTTTGAATAACTCCAAGAACGGAGGCTCCACAATCTCTCAGGACAACCTGTGGCCAAGCTCGACCACCCTCACTTTAAAACTTTCCTTCTGCTTGGACAGCATTTCCTGTTGTGCCCATTGCCTCTTGTCCTCTCACTGGCCACAGCTGAGAGGAGGTTGGCCTCATCATCTTGACATCCTCCCATCAAACCCTCCCATTGCCTTGCAGGAACACTTGGAAGAAGCGGTGAGTGATTGTTGTGGGTCACTCCCTGCTGCAGGGGATGGAGGCATCTCTCTGCTGGCCTGACCTCTTGTCTAGAGAGGTTTTCTGCCTGCCATGGGCTCCTATGCAAGAGGTCATCAAAAGACTGCCAGGGTTTGTCCGCACGTCAGACTATTACCCTCTTCTGCTCTTTCTTGTGGGCACTAATGATACCAAGGGCAAACTGGAAGTGATTAAACAGGATTTCAGAGCTCTGGGGATGTCAGTCAAAGGTCTGAGAGCCCAGGTCATTTTCTCCTCAATCCTGCCAGCAAGAGGAAGCATGGGAGCAGCAACAGACAGACTTTCCAAGTTAAAAACAGGCTGCACCACTGATGTTGGCCACAGGGCTCTGTTTTCTACAAGCATGGGACCCTGTTTGAAGATCAGCAACTGATGGGAAGAGATGGGATCCACCTCAGTGGGGCACACATGTCTTTGCCAACAGGTTGGCCAGCCCAGTAAAGAGGGCTTTCAACTAGGCAGGATGAGGGAAGGGGAGAGTTATAGAGACAGGGTAATAAACAAAATGCAGCCCAAGTCAGGATGCCTCCAGCATCCTGTAAAAACTCCAGTAAAAACATTGATAAGATCATCCTAGATTCTTCTCTTCTCCAGGCTAAATGGCCACAGCTTTCTCAGCTTCTCTTTGTATGAGAAATGTTTAATCATCTTTGTGGCCCTTGGCTGCAATCACTTCAGCAGGTCCATGTCTCTCATGTATTGGGAAGCCTAGAATTGGACTCAGTCCTCTGATATGGCCTCTCTAGGGCTGAGTAGTGGGGAAAGATCATCTCCTTTGTCCTGCTGCCAACAGCTGGTTGTCCACCAGGATACCTAGGTTCTTCTCTGGAAAGCTAATCTTCACCGGGTCAGTTCCCAGCCTTTTCTGAGGTATGCAATCATGCACCAAATGACTTCTCCTGTAGCGTTCCTTGGTTATTCATGAAAAGAATTAATTCATTTGGCATGTGTACAGACACAGTCATGATACCCAGCTACATCACTGTGAAAACTATAAGACAGCCTTGAGTGTCTTGATAGAATTTAGATTCCTTAATTCTTTCCACATGGTAAAGAGAAAGAGCAAGGAAACCCAACAGCATCGCACAGCTACCTAAGGGCAGTTCAAGGATGACAGAGTCAAAGTCTTCTTGGCAATGTCGGATGATAGAACCAAGGTCCATGGGCACAAGATGCAGCTTCAGCTCTCAGCTTAGACATAGGCATATTATCCTGCCCAGGAAGATTTTTCAGCCCTGGGAAAGGTCTGCAGTGAAGTGTGTGTGAGAGGGGTCCATCCTTCACATTTCCAAGCCTCACCTTGACAAAGGCAGCATCACCCTTCCCTGCTCTGGTGGGTAGTAGATCCCTTCCAAGCATGAGCTGGGAATGGAGACTGACAGACCTCCCTTCAAACCATCACTTCTGGGGTTCATTACTGTAGTAGGTTGGCAGACCTTCTCAGAGGTCTGCCTGCTTTAGGCAGTAGTGTGATGCCTGCATCCCAGCCCTGCCAAAATAGCTGTCTTCGTTTTCTGCATCTTTCCATAGTAGCTGCAAGGAGTGCTTCCACAGTGGAGTGCAAGGGCTGCTAAGGGAGAGTGTCCTTGCCCACTTGTAGGCACAGTCCACAGTCACAGACTAAACAATATCCAGTGAGACAGATTTAGAGTCTGGAGGGGGGCATGGGAGCTCTGCTCTTCAGTTCAGCTTGATCTCAGAGCCCTTGCCTTAGATTCCCTAGGACCAGAGGAAAGATGTATCAATAAACTTCAGAGAGTAATTTTCACTGGACTTTGTCAGCACTGTGAATCTCTTTCTTGTATGGGGAATGGGGTCAGTTCCTCAGCAATAGCATAAGAGATGTCCTTTGCCTCCGAGGCAACGTCTCTCCTTGCATGAAGGCTCAGCCACCTGGAGCTCATTGCCACTGGGCCAGGCAGTGAAGCTGATACTTGGGGACATCCTTGTGGACGGAGCAAGGGGTAGTGAGCAGAAGGGACCTTCTCAGGTGGTAAAAATGGAAATAGAGTGGAAAATATACCTAGTGATACTCTCGTTGCAAAGACAGATGAACATTCATAACAAGCGGGTGTTGTGGAGGATGCACTGCAGCTTTCCTCAACACTGCGCCATCACACTCTTGATCATCCCATCTAGCACAGCATTCACCCTTTGGGAGACACTGCTCATATACTGTAGCCTGTATGCAGCTGACTTCATGCAGCACTTCCTTTCTGCATAAAGAAATCACTCTTCCTCTCCGAAAATGTGAATTTCATTAAGTGGCTCTGCTCTGCTCTTCTCTGCCAAACAGATGGCTTGTAAATCAACAAAAGCAACTTTTAGTGAAATCTCAGTGAACTCACTTTTCCCCAATCCCCACTGTCCTCTCCAGCTCAGACTGCAGTGATAGACTGAGCTGCAACAGAAAAGACAAAATGCAAGTGGCCCACACTGTGTTTCACTGGCTGCTTCTCCAGATGCTCCTCCATAGGTAGACGACCAGATCTTCTCAGATGAGGTGGAAGATGACGGAAGAAGTTTCAGTAGGGACAGAAAAAAAGAGACCTAGAAGTCGGACTCCATTGGCTTAAGTATAGTGTGGCCTTTCGTGGGAAGGGACAGCTGGTGGTGAAGTGATAAGTTCAGTTTCTCTGCAAATCTTCCTCTCTAAGAGGAACATGGAGTGTTGGACTGCAGAGGGTCTGCTATCATGATAATGCAGATCTCTCTGCCCAGAAAAGGCAAGTGTTCGGTGCTCCAGTACTAGGAGATGGTTAAACAATTAATCAAGATATTTGGAGCATGCTCAAACTCAGATGACGTATTCAGGCACACCTGCCTGTAGGAGGAAGATCCCACGACTAGCTTAGGCAGGCCTGGTGCCTGCTTGAATCACTCTACCGGTTTTCCACAGCCTAGGGGTCAGATCATACAGTCAGCACAATGTCCAATACATTAAGTCATGCCATGCCTCAAGACAGTTTAAATTGTATGTTCTCATTAACCCTGCTGATCAGCGGATGACCCGGAGTAAGGCAAGAAAGCACGTGGGGGAAGGGGACAGCCTACATCAGGAAAGCAAGGCATGAGGTCCTGGCAAAGTAGGTAGGGAAGAGCGTGCGCACTTTTGGGTTCCTGCCAGCACCTTCAGTGCCAAAAGGCTTTGATTTGGGAATATGAAAGTGGTCACGCATGGTATCATTTTGAGGACAACCTTTGAGCCTTAACAAGCATTAACTTGCTCAAATAGGCTGGCAAGAAAATGCACCTGCTTGCACATGAAAATGAATTCACCGATGCAGATTGCTGCTTTCGTACAGCAAGTCAGGAACACAGTGTGTTCAAATAACAGAAAATACAGAGCAGGGGGAATATGTTGTCTGTGTCAGCTTTTTTGACATACTTCACTGCACAGTCTAGATTCAGAAAATTCCGTGTATTTTCTTTTATTTTCTTTCAAGAGTCAAGAGACTTTGAAGAGCTCTTCACAAAGCAAAGATCTTGGTAGCCCAGCAGCCTGTCCTTTTTGGGGAGCAATTTTGCCTGACTGGAAAAGAGGAGTACATAATATTCTCAAACATATACAGCCTCCAGGGATTTGCAGCTCCAGAGTGGCTTTGGCCACTGGATTTTTTCCAAGGTTGGCCTTCTCTGGATTTTTTTGGTTGGTTTTTGAGTCTGTGACAGCTCTCGAACGCACAATGAAAAGTTCCAGAACCTCCCTGAAAGTTCTTAATCTGTACAAGTTTCTCTGTAGAGGAGCCAAGCAGTCTGGTGGCATCTGTTCTGCTCCCCTCTGCAAGCTGAAAGTCTCTAGCCTGTTCTCTAGCCTGGATTTGTTGGAGGGCTACTGGGAAATCTGGATGGAGGAAACAGAGTCTTTAGGAAAGATACAACGGATCCCTGCTTTCCAGAGTGGAGATTTCTCAAGCCGCAAAATCTTCAACACAGTGAAGGATACCTGAAAGTAAGTAATGCAATTTTAAAATACAGGATACTCTAAACTAGTGGCCACAGGCAGAATACAAGGAGATGGCTGGTGGAGGCCTTGTGCTTCTCGTCTCCTTAGAGGAGCACCGCTGTACCTCTAGAAAAGCGGGAGAGACTGTGCAGCTTTTTTTCCCTTCCCGGCCTCATTGACCTCAAGCATCAGTCCAGAGGAACATTGAAAGATCTGTGCTGCAGACAGGGGTCACTCTGCGTTTCATTAAATATAACACACACAGATGCTTTGGAGAGCCATGCAGAAGCAATCACTACTGACTAGCTCTTGAGCTGCTCTAAAGCAGGTGCCTTGAAGCCTAGCAGAAAGGAAGGAGTACATAACGATCTCCGTATCACAAAACATATTTGCTGGCTAAAGGAATGCACTAAGCAATGATTCTGCAAAGCTAGTTGCAAGCGCTGTCTTCCAGTGCCTGATCCAGCTATCAGAACAGAAACCTCTGATGCAAAGATGCTGGTTGCAGAGCATGTGAATCCTGTGGATTTTGTACTGCATCTATGGTACATCTTCGATGTACCTTAACTGCTGCTGGGATTTACCTCTGTGAAGCTGACTCTGTGTTATAGGAGTTTCTGGGGAGGGATTCTCAGGAGCTTTCTTTCCCCTCGCTCTCTTGCAGAGAGAGTTGTTTGTCCCTCATCTCAGGATGTTTACTCTGTGGCTTTGGTGCAAGATAGAGATAGTGCTAGGCCCTGCTTCAGCAAGATGGAGGCTAGTTCCTGCTTCTGTCCTCTGGACCCATTAAACTCCCAGCCCAAAGAGCTTTCTTCCTATGGCTATCTACCCTGCCCCCTTCTCTACCCTACCCCAACACCTGTGGCACAAATCGCTGGCCAGAAAAGGGGATTTTCCTTCCCCTGAACAAAGGGCCTGGGCTAGCAGAACTCTCTCAGCTAGGAATGAGATGTGCAGAAGGAGGCTGGGGCAGAGCAAAGCCAAAGACTGCAGGAGCCTGCCACTGTGGAGACTGTGACCCTCCAGGAGTAGGAGTATCTAATTAATTGGGTTTTGTCCAGCATCATGCCTCTCACTACAGAAGCTCCTGTGCCTTGGTAGCTCAAGAGCATTACCAACATGACCCCCCAGGTCAGCCCATCGTTGATGTTAGATGTGCTAATGGCTGGTGTGTGAAAGTGTAGATGCCTCGTTACACCAAGCAGTTTATCTTCACTCATATTTGCCTAGCTCCTGACACCAGAGAAATCAGAGTAAGCTATTAAATTCACATCCTCACTGTTGGGGAAGTCTTGGCAATAGTCTGCCATACTCTCTTGGCTAACAAACCAGAGCAGGCTGTCATAAGCCACGTCACTTCTCTCCTGTACTCCAGCAGCCCAAATCCTGAGCTGGCCACAAAGGAGTGGCTTACTTTGCCTCTTCTAGCCAGTGAAATTCTCGCATTTGGGCTGGTTAGCAGCTTTCTGCAGCTTGAACTCCACCTTTCCTCACTCCCATCAGATCTGTTGACCTTTGAAGACCCTGAGGCATCCGTAGCCCTGGATGAAAGCAAAGTTCTTTAGCTGAAGTATGCTGGACAGTGGCATGCCGTAGACATTCTCTTTTCCTCAAAACACCAGTCAGAGTTCTCACTTCCCTTCATTATCCACAAGTGACCAAATTTTATGAATCAAAATTCAACATGCAGCTGAATTCACCCATGTGGTTCTGACCATGTCATTTCCCAGTGCAAGGTGCCTCCTGCAGCTGATTCTCTGCTGACTCTATCACTCTCTGAGTTTCTCTATACCCGATCGGGTTGGGTGATCAGGATGGCTAAACAGTAGTAACACCAGCTAGTGAATGGTCTCCCATTTGAAGCAGCTACTCAGTGTGTTCTTGCAGGACAGCTACTCAACAACTCAGTAGCTGTGAGGAGGCAGCGGCTACAACGTACAGCTCAGGACGTGGCACATTCTCTTTTCCAGAGAGCACACAGTCCTTGGGTTCCACATTGCTCGTGCAATGGAAACCAGTGTCATGGCTACATTTGTACATTACAAGCAGAACAACATAGATTAGTAATCCGCCATCTAGCTAGTTGTGAACAAACATAATTGGTGTAGCTCTAAGGAAGATGAGATACAGAATTAATAAGGAAGACGGAATTCTGCATTAGAGAGGGGAAACTTCCAGTGCAACAGCTGCTCCAATATGAAGATGAGAACTGCCTAATGAGAAAAGTGCTCAGAGGTTTAGAGGTTTATATTTGCTGCAGTTTCCCTTTGAGATCTTTTTTTAATCTAAAAATGAAATTTACTCTTTATGGACAACTGTATGGAAGGGGAAATCTGAACACAAGTTGCTCTTTTTTCTTTCTTTTGGATTATGCAATCAGAACAGAGAACAGCTCTGGAGGAGGCCTGCATAGAGTCTTGTCAGAGTTTAAAAGAAAGAACCCCATGGTAGAGAAAGACTAAAGCAATGTGAGGCTGCATATGGGCATCACAAATATTAAGGGTACTGAGCATTAGTTCTGCAAGCCCCCTTTGAACTTCCAAGCTGAATCTCTCATGAATCTTCTCATGAATAATCTCTACCCATAATCAATGGCTCACAGACCAGGCTGCTGCATGACACCAGTATTACTCCTATTAGCTGTTATATAGATGGTCTGTTCTCTTCATTCAGAAAGACCTAAACCCCAGGCACTGGGGAGCTCCAAGTGTCCTTACAGGCAAAATTTGCTTTCTGTAACCTTTAGCCCAGAACAGGGCGTGGAAGATGGGGAGACTCCAGCCCAGACTGTGAGTAAAGGGGAGTTTGCAGGCCAGTTAGCTAGAATAATGCATTTAGTTTCAAACTCAGGATATTTGCAGAGAACACCGTTGAGACGTGGTTATAAAATAGTATGTAATTCCATTAAAATGGGTTACTTTTGTGGAGTGATGCAGCAAGGAGGAAAGGGAGGCAAGCATGGAATATACCTTTCAGTGAACATTAGGAACACACAGGCTGCCACAGGTTACTACAGTTACGCCTTCAGGCCACAGAATTCTGTGATCAGGCAGTCTGACCGCTGAGAGCAGAGGCCTCTCCCTACCGTTCATGCAGCTGGCGGTTATGAAGTGAGAAAGTATTTTTCAGGAAGAGTCCAGACCCTGTTTTGGGACACCCACCATCTATTTCAGGAAGCTCTGCAAGAGCTGATCAATCTTGGCAGCAAAAAGCCGCTCCGTTGGTCTGATTCGGGTTGTTCTGTCTTTTTGTTTGCTATAATAAGGCTGTCCTTTTTTTTAGCAGCTACCAGTCCATGGTAAATGAGCACATGTAAGAAGCCCAGTCATGAGTTACTGGCCTGGAATCATGAATCCTTGTTCTGTTTCAACCAACCCCACTTCCTCCTGCCACTCAGTTCCGACAGAGCTCTTCTTCCACACATGCAGCCTCTCTGTGTTTTGAGTTTGGATGTCTAGGCAGGATGGGATCCTGCAATAACCAAAGTAGAGATAAAAGCACAGAAGATCCCGGGATTGAGCTCCAGTAAACTCTGGAGAATTCATTTTGCAAATGTTTACTGTAAGCATAGAGTTAGCACTTTAATTATGCCTGCTTTGTCTTTGTGGGTATCAGCTGGACCAACTTAGTTTAAATGAATGCAAAATCTTCTCTTCCTTAATCTGCGTCTTGAGATTTTACTGACGTGCTGATCTGCAGAGGGCAACTTCGTAATCATGAGAGCACACAACAGTGTTGTGCAGCTGTAGTTGTCAAGCTGCATTTGTCCTTTTCTGAACTACCAGTTTTGAAACCTGACAGACAGCAGCATGTCATCAGTTCAGCAGCAGTCGGACCAAGAATGCTGTCATATGGGAACTCAGCAGTCACTTTGCATAATCATTTTCACAGCTGGAATCATTGTGATTCTCCGTAACGTAATGAAGAATGTTTCTTTCTGTTCAAAGACCTGTGGCAGAGTGAAGGAGAGAGTTACTGCCGGAGAGAGGAGCTTCATTCATGACCAAGCCGCTAGCCATAGAGTTTCTGAAAAGAAAGAAAAGCACAGGCATGTTCTTTAATACTGCAGAACTGCTAAGAAAAAACATTTTGTCAGAGCTCAGAGAGAAAACCAGAGAGGAATCAGGATTCCTTGATTCCTTACTCAGCCCTTGGCACATCTATCTCCTGTGCAGCTTCTCATTTAATTATTTTATTTCATACAAGTTATTAATACAGCCAGCTGTTGATGTAGCTGAGGATTTTCCCCTGAACTAGAAAAATCTAGCAATTTTTAAAGAACCAGTTCAGCAGGAGGGAGCAGGAGAGCTAAACAAGCCTCCGGCAATTCACTGAGTTCCAGCAGACAGCTGAATGAAAAGCTCCTTGTTGCAGCCTACTCCTGAAACAGAATAAAGGTCAGACTCGTGTCTCAAGGCTTGGAAAAGGCTATGCACCTTCCCTCGTTGTCCCCATTCACTTGGGCTACAACCCAGCCTCTAATATTGAAATACATTACAGAAGAGTGGAAAGAGCCATGAAGCTACTTCCAAAATGAACGCCAGCATCAGATCTTACAATGGGCCTTGCAGAGCTGCACCTTCAGCATTAAAAAGCGGTAAGACAGGTGGAGTGTCCTGCTCTGGTTTTGTATCAGACAAGTAATAGCCTTGATCATTCCCCATCACCCTCTCTAGCCTCCGAAATGCAGCTTTGGAAAGAAAGAGGTGGAGAAATAGCATATTAAATACACCCTTTGGCATAAAGTGCTTTGTGGGATGGCGAGGACAAGGAAAAACTGCTTGTGAGATGGCAGAAAGGATCCTTCCAAACTTCCTCAGACTCTAGTAATGGTGTGCAATAAGTCAGATCAGGAAAAATGAAGTGAGTCAAGCCAAGTATATTCTTCAGATGTTATAAATGAGCAGCTATGTTTAATGCAAATGCATTACACAGGTTCATGTTTGCCATGCGTCTTAACAATATGAATACCATATATACAATAGCTCTCTCCTGAAATCAAAACAAAGAGAATGAAACAATTACCTTTACGTTTAGTGTCCTAGAGGTCTTTGGCCTTATTCAATGACTGCCTAAATCTTCTTTGAGAATCATCCTTCATTGGTTTGGCAGATAAAATAAAGTTTTGTAATCAAGTTAGACATTTTCATGACAAGCGTCCTAGCTGTTGGCTACCCAGAATGGCGGCAGCGTGAAGGGCTCGCTGAAGTCTTTGGGGAGTTGTGGCAGCTCAGCCAGAAGTGGGTTTAGTGGGCACGTGTCCTAATTCCTCACTCAGAAAAAATGCAGTAGTGAGACCTGCTTGAAATATTTCTCTGTTATGTTTAACTAAATGTGGCATCCAACCATCTTGGCCCACAGCTGACAGAAGCCTGCCGAAGGTACCGGAGATGACGTAACCGCATTCCCACTGGTGAGTTAAATATGCACATACCTGGAATTTAAGTAGGAGCGTAGCAAGTGAAGAGGAAAACTATTGAAATTAACTGTAATTCCTAAGCTAGGCAATGCTGATGAAGCAAAAGAGAAAGGCCACCTTTATGTGCAGAGAGCTAAGAGATTAAACTTCAATGAACTCTCTCTGCTCTATTCATGGAACAGCAGCACTGGCCAAGTACATGAAATTCTGCTACTTGGATCACAAAATACTCTCAGAAAAGAGCAGTCGTGTTATGACTCCAAGACCATGTTTGTCCTAAGTGTCCTACAGGAAAAGGGGAATAGTTGCAAAGGTTTATGTGCAGCACGCAGGTGCACTCCGAGCACACGTGCACTCAGGAACTCACAAGGCAGCTCTGGCCTTGGCTATCCATTGCCCTGCTGGGGAAACAGGTACTCGTGGATTTCACCTCTTTCTTTCTTCCACATGTTCATCTTGCCTGAGCCAAAAGAAAAGGCATAGAGAAGCAAGCCACCAAGACATGGAGGGACTGAGAGAAAGGGAACTGCTTTAGTGTGGTACAGGGGACAGAGCATAAAGATAAGAGCCTGAGACAGGAAAAATGCTGCTGTGGTTCGGAGCTGTGTCCTGTAAGTAATATTACTGCTTTGTTTTCTTTCTTCTTGTACAGGTACAATAATAGCACCCCTCTACGCCTCTGCCTTCTTACAAGGGTGGAAATAAATGGGAATGAATTTTCTTTAGGCTGGTGTTGCTAGATTCAGGTCTTCATCACTTCACATGTGAATACAATAATCACAGACAAATTTAAATTCAGTTGGCTGAAAAGAAATGATTTTGGGGGGCTGCATACTACAGCTATTACTAAAATGTCCTAGTAACCCTTATACCAACATTAATTCCTTATACCATCAAATGGGCAATCATTGTCTGCTTGGCTGTTTTCAGGACGGCATATTAAGCACCTCAGGACTGTAACTTTGGCCTTCAAAGTGTTTTTAGAGCAGAGGTGAGGGTCTCTCATTTGCAGTTGGAAAGGCTTTGGAGGAATGATGGCAAAATACATTTCACTTAGGCACTGAAAGTCTATTTCTCTGGCATTGCACTGAAGATCATTACGGACTGACCGTAATCTTATTGGCTCTTGTTTGACACACTGCATCCAGAGGTGCATAAATTTCAGCAAAGAATTAATGACAAGTTCTTTCCCTAGAAATGCAATTCTTATCCAAATGCACCAGGGCAAAGTGGAATAAAATGGACTTTCTTCTAGTGGTATGCTTTGGTTCTGTACTTGAGGAGAGAAAATAGTAGGGTGTCTTCACACGTTGGCTTCAACAAAACTACCTAAACCTAACGCCACTGCTTTTCTGAGGAGGAAACATTGTAAGACATTGTCTTCCTTAAACAAGAAGATTTCCTCAGAGTGCAGAAGACTGTTGAACACTAATTGAAGATAGAAATTCACCTATCTATCCATGGTAAAGAATTTTGCCAAGAGATTTTCAAAAGACAAAAAGACATACTCAATTGTGTGAAAAGACATATTGTGTTCTGTTGTCACATAGTAAACTGATGCTTGTAGTAGCTGAATGGTGTATTTGAAGACAGCTGGAGTAATGGACATAATACTGATCTTCATTTCAAAATGGTTCCTACCTAAAGCAGTTACTCACTTCTCATGTGTTTTTTCCCTTCTTTTCTATCCAAAAGGGAGGTCTCTGAAACACATGGCTACCACTGGCAGATTAAGAAAAAAACTTCTCTCTGCCACTTCATTATTTTCTTAACTACTCTGTCAGTGATGACTTGAAGCCAAAGGGCCTACCACATAGTTCACGTTTCAGTACCAAGCTCTGCTGTGTGATGACCAGAGAATGCCAGAACCTGACAGATCTGTCTCCCAGCAACACAAGCAGCTGCAAGGAATTCTTGTGACACTCTCTTACAGATGTGAGCCACCAAGACCCTGGTCCCCTCTGTGGCTCTCACCTTCTTCTCAACTCATGTCTTCTCCCGAAAAGCTACAACCTAGCATTTTTGAGTTTTCCCATCGGCCCATATGGTATTTCTGCTTTTGAGAGTAAGTAGCAACTTTCTGCTAAAGGGAGGCTCGTCTGAGACAGAGAAGGTGTCTGCATACAATCACTGCATTGTTCAGTAAATTCAAGAAATAATTACGGATTTATTGAGAAAGCCAAGAAGAAGACAGGAAAGGAGGGGAGGGGAGGGGAGGGGAGGGGAGGGGAGGGGAGGGGAGGGGAGGGGAGGGGAGGGGAGGAGAGGAGAGGAGAGGAGAGGAGAGGAGAGGAGAGGAGAGGAGAGGAGAGGAGAGGAGAGGAGAGGAGAGGAGGAGAGGAGAGGAGAGGAGAGGAGAGGAGAGGAGAGGAGAGGAGAGGAGAGGAGAGGAGAGGAGGGGAGAGGAGAGGAGGGGAGAGGAGGGGAGAGGAGGGGAGAGGAGGAGAGGAGAGGAGTGAATGGAAGAGCAGGGGAGGGAAGGGGAGGGCAGGGGAGGGGAGGGGAAAGGAAGGGAGAGGGAGGGGGAGGGGGAGGGGAAGAGAAGAAGAGATGAGGGGAGGGGAGATCGGAGGGGAGGGGAGGGGAAAGGGAGGGGGAGGGAGAGGGAGAGGAAGAGGGGGAGGGAGAGATGAGGTAAGAGGAGGGAGGAGGGGAAAAGGGAGGGGAGGGGACAAAGAGGGAGGAGAGGAAAAAAATAAAAGAGGAGAGTAGAAGAAAGTAGCAGAGTGAAGACAGTGGACAAAGAAGAAAGAGAAGAGAGAGAGAAGAAAGAAAGAGAGGAGAGAGAAGAAGAAAGAAAAGAGGTGAAGGAAGAAAGGAAGAAGAGAAAAAAAGGAGAAGGAAGAAAGGAAGAAAAAGGAGAGCGAAGAAAAGATCAGAGAGAAAAAAGCCGAAAAGAGTGGAGAGAAAAGAAAGAAAAGAAAGAGGAGAGAGAAGCAAGTAAAAAAAAGAGAGATGTGGGAAGAAAAGAAGATAAAGAGACAGAAGAGAGGGAAGTAAAGAAGAAAGAAAAAGAGGAGAGGGAAGAAGAAAGAAGAGAAGAGAGAAGAAAGGAGATGAGGAGAGGAAGAAGGAAGAAGAGAAGAGAGGAGAAAGGAAAAGAGGAGAGGGAAGAAGAAGAGCTGAGAGAAGAAAGGAAAAGAGGAGAGGGAAGAAGAGGAGAAAGGAGATGGAAGAAAGGAAGTAAAAAGAGAGGGAAGAAAGAAGAAGAGAAAGAGGAGAGAGAAGGAAGAAAGTAAACGGGAGAGAAGGAAGAAAGGAAAAGAGGAGAGGGAAGAAGAGGGAAAAGAGGAAGAAGAAGAGCAAGAAGAAAGAAGAAGGCGAGTGAAGAAAGCAAGCAAGAGTGGCGAGAGAAGAAAGAAGGAAAGAGAGAGAAGAGAGAGAGAAGAAAGCAAGTGAGAGAGAAGAAAAAGAAATGGAGGAGAGAGAAGAAGAAAAGAGAGCGGAGGCTGAAAGAAGCAAAAGAAAGAGGGAGGAGAGGAGAGGAGAGGCGAGGAGAGGAGCGGCAAGCAGTGGCGAGGCGAGGAGAGGAGAGGCGATGAGAGGAGAGGCGAGGAGTGGCGAGGCGAGGAGAGGAGAGGCGCTAAAGCAAGTAAAAGAGGAGAAAGGAAGCAAGAGAGTGGAGAGAGAAGGAAGCAAGCGAGAGAGGAGAGAGAAGGAAGCAATGTGGGAAAAGAGGAGAGAGAAGAAGAAAGAAGAAGAGCTGGGAGAAGAAAGGAAAAGAGGAAAGGGAAGAAGACAGAAGAGAAGAAAGGAAAAGAGGGAAGAAGAAAGAAGAGAAAAGAAGAAGGGAAAAGAGAGGGAAGGAAGAAGAAAAGAAGAGCTGAGAGCAGAAATGAAAAGAGAGGGAAGAAGATAGAGGAGAAGAGGGAAGAAAGGAAAAGTGGAGAAAGAAGAAGAAAGAGGAGAAAAGAGAAGAAAGGAAAAGAGAGGGAAGAAGAAAGAAGAGGAGAAGAGAAAAGAAGGGAAAAGAGAGGGAAGGAAGAAGAAACAAGAAGAGCTGAGATCAGGAAGGAAAGAGAAGGAAGAAGATAGAGGAGAAGAGGGAAGAAAGGAGAAGTGGAGAAGGAAGAAGAAAGGAGAAAAGAGAAGGAAGGAAGAGGAGAAGAAGAAAGAAGAAGAAGAAAGAAGAAAGAAGAAAGAAGAAAGAAGAAAGAAGAGAAGAGAGAAGAAAGGAAAAGAGAGGGAAGAAAGGAAGAAAGAGGAGAGGGCGGAAAGAAGAGGAAAGAGAGAGAAGCAACAAAGTAAGAGGGAGAGAAGGAAGAAAGGAAAAGAGAGGGAAGAGAGGAAGAAGAAGGAAAGGGAAGAGAGGAAGAAAAAGGAGCAGGAGGAAAGAAGAAGAGGCAAGTGAAGAAAGAAAGAGTAGAGAGAGAAGAAAGAGAGAGGAGAGAGAGAGAAGCAAAGAATCTAGTAAAAGAGGAGATAGAAATAGAAAAAGGAAGAAGAAAGAAGAGGAGAAGAAAGAAGAAGGGAAAGAGGGGGAAGGAAGAAGAGGAGAAGAAAGGAGGAGAGGGAAGAAATGAAGAAAAAGCCTAGGGAAGACAGAAGAAGAGAAGGAGTAGAGAGCAAGAAGAAAGTAAGAGGGAGAGAAGGAAGAAAGGAAAAGAGGAGACGGAAGAAGAAGAGCTGAGAGAAGAAATGAAAAGAGGAGAGGAAAGAAGAGGAGAAAGGAGATGGAAGAAAGGAAGTAAAAAGAGAGGGAAGAAAGAAGAAAAGAAAGAGGAGAGAGAAGGAAGAAAGTAAACGGGAGAGAAGGAAGAAAGGAAAAGAGGAGAGGGAAGAAGAGGGAAAAGAGGAAGAAGAAGGAGCAGGAAGAAAAAAGAAGAGGCGAGTGAAGAAAGCAAGCAAGGCTGGCGAGAGAAGAAAGAGAGAAAGAGAGAGAGGAGAGAGAGAAGAAAGCAAGTGAGAGAGAAGAAAGAAAGAAATGGAGGAGAGAGAAGAAGAAAAGAGAGCGGAGGCTGAAAGAAGCAAAAGAAAGAGGGAGGAGAGGAGAGGAGAGGTGAGGAGAGGAGCGGCAAGCAGTGGCGAGGAGAGGCGAGGAGCGGCGAGGCGAGGAGTGGAGATGTGAGGCGAGGCGAGGAGTGGCGAGGCGAGGAGAGGAGAGGCGATGAGAGGAGAGGCGAGGAGTGGCGAGGCGAGGAGAGGAGAGGCGCTAAAGCAAGTAAAAGAGGAGAGAAAGCAAGCAAGAGAGTGGAGAGAGAAGGAAGCAAGCGAGAGAGGAGAGAGAAGGAAGGAATGTAGGAAAAGAGGAGAGAGAAGAAGAAAGAAGAAGAGCTGGGAGAAGAAAGGAAAAGAGGAAAGGGAAGAAGACAGAAGAGAAGAGAAGAGAAGAGAAGAGAAGAGAAGAGAAGAGAAGAGAAGAGAAGAGAAGAGAAGAGAGGAAAGGAAAAGAGAGGAAAGAAGAAAGAAGGGAAAAGAGAAGGAAGGAAAAGAGAGGGAAGGAAGAAGAAAGAAGAAGAGCTGAGAGCAGAAAGGAAAAGAGAAGGAAGAAGATAGAGGAGAAGAGGGAAGAAAGGAAAAGTGGAGAAGGAAGAAGAAAGGGGAGAAAAGAGAAGAAAGGAAAAGAGAGGGAAGAAGAAAGAAGAGGAGAAGAGAGAAGAAGGGTAAAGAGGAGAGGGAAGAAGAAAGAAGAGCTGAGAGCAGAAAGGCAGAGAGGGAAGAAGATAGAGGAGAAGGGAGAAGAAAAGAGAAGTGGAGAAGGAAGAAGAAAGAGGAGAAAAGAGAAGAAAGGAAAAGAGAGGGAAGAAGAAAGAAGAAGAGCTGAGAGCAGAAAGGCAAAGAGAAGGGAGAAAATAGAGGAGAAGAGGGAAGAAAGAAAGAGGAGAAGAAAGAAGAAAGAAGAGAAGAGAGAAGAAAGGAAAAGAGGAGAGGGAAGAAAGGAAGAAAAAGGAGAGGGCGGAAAGAAGAGGAAAGAGAGAGAAGCAACAAAGTTAGAGGGAGAGAAGGAAGAAAGGAAAAGAGAGGGAAGAGAGGAAGAAGACGGAAAGGGAAGAGAGGAAGAAAAAGGAGCAGGAGGAAAGAAGAAGAGGCAAGTGAAGAAAGAAAGAGTAGAGAGAGAAGAAAGAGAGAGGAGAGAGAGAGAAGCAAAGAATCTAGTAAAAGAGGAGATAGAAATAGAAAAAGGAAGAAGAAAGAAGAGGAGAAGAAAGAAGAAGGGAAAGAGGGGGAAGGAAGAAGAGGAGAAGAAAGGAGGAGAGGGAAGAAATGAAGAAAAAGCCTAGGGAAGACAGAAGAAGAGAAGGAGTAGAGAGCAAGAAGAAAGTAAGAGGGAGAGAAGGAAGAAAGGAAAAGAGGAGAGGGAAGAGAGGAAGAAAAAGGAGAGGAAGAAAGGAGGAAAAAGGAGCAGGAGGAAAGAAGAAGAGGCGAGTGAAGAAAGCAAGCAAGAGTGGCGAGAGAAAAAAGAGAGAGAGAGAGAGAGAGAAGGAAGGAATCTATGAAAAGAGGAGAGAGAAACAGAAAGGGGAAATGCTGCAATAAGAAAGGAAAAGAGGAGAGAGAAGAAGAAAGAAGAGACGGAAGAAAGGAAAAGAGGGAAGAAGAAAAGGGGAGAAGGGAGAAGAAATGAAAAGCGGAGAAGGAAGAAGGAAGAAGAGAAGAGGGAAGTGAAGAAAAGAGGAGAGGCAAGAAGGAAGAAGAGAAAAGGGAGCCTGAAGAAAGGAAGAAAAAAGATGGAAGAAAGCAAGAAAAAGCCCAGGGAAGAAAGAAGAGAAGGAGGAGAGAGAAGGAAGACAGCAAAAGGGAAAGGAGGAAGAAAGGAAAAGAGGGGAGGGAAGAGAGGAAGAAGAAGGAGAGAGAAGAAAGGAAGATAAAAGGAGCAGGAAGAAAGAAGAGGCAAGTGAAGAAAGGAAGCAAGAGTGTAGAAAGAGAGAAGGAGGTGGAGGAGAGAAAGAAAAAAGAAAGTGAGAAGAAAGAAAGAAAAAGAGGAGCTAGAAGAAGAAAAGGGAGAGGAGAGTGAAAAAAGCAAAAGAAGAAGGAGAGGAGAGGCGAGGAGAAGCGAGGAGAGGCGAGGAGAGGCGAGGAAGAAAGGCGACCAAAGAAAGAAAGAGAGGAGAGAGGGAAGGAAAAGGGGAAGGAGAACGAGAAATGGGGAAGGGGAAGGGAGAGGGGAAGGCAGAGGGGAAGGAGAAAAGGAAGGGGAAGGAAAGAGGAAGGGAAAGGGGATGGGAAAGGGGGAAGGGGAAGGGAGAGGGGAAAGCAGAAGGGGAGGCGGAGGGGGAGGGGAAGGGGGAGGGGAAAGGAAGGGAAAGGAAAGGAAGGGAAAATGAAAAGGGAGAAGGGAACGAGGAAAGGGGAAATGGGAATGGAAAATGGAAGGAAAATGGGGACGGAAAGGGAAAGGGAAAGGGGAAAGGAAAACAGAAGGGAAATGGGGAGGGAAAAGGGAAAGGAAGGGGGAGGGGGAAAGGAGGGAAGGGAAGGGAAATTGAAAAAGGAGAAGGGAAAGAGGAAAGGGGAAATGGGAATGGAAAATGGAAGGAAAATGGGGAGGGAAAAGGGAAAAGGGGGAAGGGAAAAGGGGGAAGGGAAAGGGAAAAGGGGGAAAGGGAAAACAGAAGAGAATTGGAAGGGAAATGGGGAGGGAAAAGGGAAGGGAAATGGGGAGGGAAAGGGGAAGGGAAAGGGAAGGGGAAATGGAAAGGAAGGGAAATGGGGAGGGAAATGGGGAGAAAACTGGAAGGGGAAGGGGGAGGGAAATGAGGAGAGGAGGGGAGAGGAGGGGAGGGGAGGGAAGGGGAGGGGAGGGGAGAGGAGGGGAGGGTAGAGGAGGGGAGGGAACGAGAAGGGAAATGGGGAGAGAAATGGAAGGGAAATGGGGTGAAAGGGAAGGGAAAGGAGGGGGGAAATGGAAGGGAAGGGGAATGGGGAGGGAAATGGGGAGAAAAGGGGAAGGGGGAGAGAAATGAGGAGGGGAGGGGAGGGAACTGGAAGGGAAATGGGGAGGGAAATGGGAAGGGAAATGGGTTGAAAGGGAAGGAAAAGGGGGAGGGAAAGGGGAACTGGAAGGGAAATGGGGAGGGAAAGGGGAAGGGAAATGGGGTGAAAGGGAAGGGAAATGGGAAGGGAAAATTGAAAGGAAGGGAAATGGGGAGGGAAATGGGGAGAAAAAGGGAAGGGGAAGGGGGAGGGAAATGAGGAGGGGAGGGGAGGGGAGAGGAGGGGAGGGGAGGGAAAGGGGAAAAGGGAAAGGGAAAACAGAAGGGAATTGGGAGGGAAATGGGGAGGAAAAGGGGAAGGGAAATGGGGAGGGAAAAGGGAAAGGAAAGGGGAAGGGAAAAAGGAAGGGAAGGGAAATGGGGGGAGGAAAAGGGGGGAGGAAAGGGGAGGGGAGGGGGGGAATGGGAGGAGATGGGAGGGGGAGGGAGGGAAGGGAAAACGGAGAATGGAGAACGGAAAAGAGAAAGGGAAGGGAAATAGGGAGGGAAAGGGGGAGAAAGGGGAAGAAGGGAAGTGGAAGAAGGGAAGAGGAAGGGGAAGAGGAAGGGGAAGGGGAAAAGGGAAAATGGAAGGGAAAGGGGAAAAGGGAAAGGGGAAAATGCGAAAAGAGAAGAAGTATGGAAATGGGGAGGGAAAGGAAGAGAAAAGGGAGAGGAAAAGGGAAGGGAAAGGGGAAAGGAAAAGTAAGGAAATAGGGAAAGGAAAAGAGAAGGAAAAAGGGAAAGGAAAGGGAAGGGAAAGGAAAGGAAAGGGAAAATAGAAAGGGAAAGAAAATCAGTAACAATCATTGCACAGTTACGGAAACGGCAGACCCGAGGATGAAATGATTGATCACTACTCTTTAGCTAATAAATGGCAGATTTAAGGAAAAACACAGAGAGATGAAAAAAATCGTGTCGGATTCACTTTACCGCTCATTAGATATCTCCGGGCTTGTTAATCCCGGCCTGCTTTACTCCAGGTGGTGAGGGATTCTCAAAGTGTGAGTAGCCGGATTTATTGTTCATGTCTTACTTTCTGCTTATTTCCTTCGGCCAAGAGGAACTGCTGCTGGCAGCACCCATTTCTCTGCTTTACGAGAGTACTGACTCAGTGCAACGCAGGCAACTCATCCACAGCAGACATCCACCACACAGATCTCTGGGCAGAACAGATCTGGGCAGTCAGATCCCTGCCAGAACCCCTTAAGTTTTGACGCCTACGCAAAGGGAAGACGATTTGCTTGCAGTTCAGACTTCTTGACAGGACAGAGATATCCTGGCATAGAAGACTTTAAACCAGATTCCAGGCCATTAGTGAACACTGCAATCAATATTTCCTGCTGCTGAGATTGACCTCTCTGGCTGCAGTCAGAGACAAAGTCACCTTTAGTTTCATGGTCACCTTCCATTTAGGGTCACACTTTTAAATGTTTGTTTTCTAAGGGGTGAGAAGACTATACCCATATTCTTTCTACACAAACACGCAGCTGCAAAACCAATTAAAATAGTGATTCCGTATGTCACTGACCAGCTGCGAGCTGCTCTGCCCACTCCTCTCACCACCTCAGGAGTCGGTAAGCTCCTGTCTTCTGCTCTGCATTCCTCCTGTTACACACCGACAGCAGGCCTTCAATCTCACCACGTGCTGTTCAAGCCTGTTGTCTTCAGACAAGGGCAGACAAGAGGCAAAACGCAGAATCCTCTCTCCCAGTACTGCACTAAGGGGGAAGAGAGAGCAGAGCAATTTTTATACCGGTTTGCCAACAACACTGCAGAAAGCTGGGCTGTTGAGTCAGCAGATGCTGTAGCTTCACTTTGAAGAGGAGAAGTGAACTGGAAGGAGAGAAGGGGAGGATAGAATTTAATTCCCCCGTTTTGAAATGCACGGTAATACCCACCAACAAGCAGCCACATCCTGCGCCCTCTCTAAGTATAAGTAACACATTACCACTGCGGAGATGCGCCAGCCAGTGTGCTGCGGGTCTCGGGTGGAAGTACATGGGCTTTGTCCTCCTTATAGCAATTCCATAGCAAAACTTCATCCACCAGTGACTGAGGGGGCCATGCGCCCTCTCTCCAAAGATAGGCGACACGGTGCTCTAATACCTAGGGGCTCCGCGTCTTCCTGTTCTTCTGTGCTCTCCAGCCGCTTCACACCCTTCAATGACCATCTGACTACAGTACGCATTGCGAACCAGAAACAAAGGCTCCATGGTTTAAATAGGCTCTTCCTGAAGAACCTGAACTACTGGGGAATGAATCCCAGAGCCCCAGATTTTCCTGCCTTCCATAACTGGGCGTTGAAGGTAAATTTGGTGGTAATGTTGGAGCTCTCTTAGACCACATCAAAATCCCACGGAGTTGATTCCAATATGTCTAGCCTTTCATCCAGCTGTAGGGACCAACACAGGTTTGTTAGCTTATTGCCCTCTCTTTCTTACAGGCACTTAGCTTTTTGCCCAGCCCAAGGCCATAATAACTACACGGACTGCCCCCCTTCCAAGCCCTGTTGTAGCTATTTCAGTGTGAGGAACTAACTAGCACCAAAAATGCAAGACTTGCTTTTTTGTAGAATAGCTGTAGCGTTAGATATGGCAGCACTCTGAGTGTTTATTAATCCAGAAAATTATTTCCTCTCTTCCTTTTTCATCTATAATTCAAAACGCGGCTACCATGTATTGCAATATTTATTAAACAACAAAACCAAAAGCATGAGAGGAAACAAATGCCACATAAGTTCCAGAGAAGTTGCTCCTTAGCTGCATTACTTAATTACATGGATAAATTACTAGCTTGCACACTTGGTACAAACGAATGAGCTGAGTGCAATAATAAACACGGGTCAAGCTCTTCATTTGATCTCAGCCGAGATCAGAATCTCACTATTACTTGTTCTCTACGCTGGAACAAATTGCAAAGCCTGGCCGGGTGCTTTTACTGCACGAGGTCCAAGGTGAGAAGAAGCATGCGTTCAATTCTGAGAATAGCATTTTAGGATCTGCTATTTCCCAAAGCAGTTTTGTCTCTTTCACCACTACCCTTCCATCCCCAAGTGTTGCACAAAGCAATGCCCCCAAACCACCATTCACTCAGAACGCCAGGTAAAGCTCTGAAACCCTGTTCTTCCCAAAGCCACGTGCAGATTAGTCAGGTCAGGAATTAGCAGCGCTCCAAGCGTGGACATACCCTCGAGGCATTCTGGGACTATGAAGCAGCCTCTGCACATCCATGGCTGCTGTGCGCTCTGCAGGTTCTGGCTAGTGTCCACTCAGAGACTGCCACGCTCTGCTCGTGAAGGAAACAGTCCTCTCATCTCTCTTCTGTGCCTGCCTTGCAGATTCCTTTAGTTTCATTCACGTTAGGTGTGATATAGATTCAGCTGCTTTTCTTGGGGTTACCCCGTCTCCCCATCTTCCCATCCTCACACATTCCTGAGATTGGATGGGAAGTGGGTAAAAGCAACCTCTGAAACATTAGGGGAGCTTCCCTGCCCTGGCAGCATTTGGCTCAGCTGTCTCCCAGGCTGCCTGCCAAGGCAGCACAGAAAGTGCAGTTCCTCATCCTTGACACGAGGGAGAGCTGCAGCACTGAGTTGGGGGATACCCAAACAGCCAAAATGATGGAAGTGCTCCTCAAGAGACTGCATGAAGAAACTCACATGGGAGCAGATGCTATGATAAGCAGCATAAAAAGATATGCTGTGGGATCAAAGATGCTATCAAATACTGACCTTATTGTAAGGAGATGCCCCACCTGTTGTGCAAATAACCCCCAAATTCAGAAGAAACCACCTATGGGAGAACTAAGAAGAGGATCAACCCCAGGGGAACACTGGCAGATAGATTTCTCTGAATTGCCTAAATGTGGTCGGTGTAAATATTTACTTGTTTTGGTAGATACATTTTCTGGTTGGCCAGAAGCCTTCCCATGCTCCACCAATAATGCAAAAGAAGTAATTAAAATTTTACTAAAAGAGATAATTACTCAATTTGGGATTCCTGAAGGTACATCCTCAGATAATGGACCTCATTTTATTTCAGAGGTGGTTCAAGGAACATCCAAATTTTTACAGATGAAATGGGAATTACATACTCCATGGAGACCCCAGTCTAGCGGCAAAGTGGAAAGAATGAACCAAACACTTAAAAGACATATTGCAAAACTGTGTCAGGAAACCCATCTTAAATGGGTAGATGTATTACCAATGGCCTTGATGAGAATAAGAATAACCCCAAGAATAAAAGAGGGAGTAAGCCCTTTTGAAATACGTCCTGGCCCTCCTGTGCCTTCATGCTGCAGCTGCGTTCTTGGAGGAACGACAAGCAGAGCAGGACTAGGGCACTGCTAGGCTTCTGAACAGTGAGGTCCTTGAAGGCTTAAAGAAATACAAACCCATCTTGCTCCAGCACAGAAACCAAGTAAAGGCCTGGAGCACGGCATTCCTGGAAACAGCCACTGCTGCGCGTCCTGCAGCCCCCTGGAAGACCGTGACACTGGCCAGGCTACACACCGGGTATCTGGTAGGGTAGGACTCAGGCTGCTCTGAGAGCTAAGGTCAGATGTGGTGAACACACTGAACAGACGTGGGGGGACAACACTAAGAATATGCAAAGAGAAAACTTTGTGGTTGCCCAACCTAGCAGAGCAAGGATGTCACGGTCCTGTCCAAACCAGCCGAGGGCAATGCCGTAGGAAGCCCTCCTGGGAAGGACACGTGTGTGTGAAAACCCTGTGTGCACAACGCGGGAAGGGGCAGCTGGCGCACAGCTGTGCTTTCAGGAGGTCCCCAAAGCACACGGGCAGGCCCACCTCGAGCAAGTTTCAGGAGGATGGACAAAACCAAGACCCTTCTTTGCCCTCAGAAGCGGCACTTCACAGAGAACGCACAGGAATTTCACAGGGTCCCCTCCAAAAGGGATTACACCTCCGTCCTAGTTTCAGGCCAGCCGTCTGCTCAGGCAGCACGTTCAGACCGTCGCTGCTGCATCAGGGACGCGGCCACGGCTCCCGACAGAGCCGGGGTCTCTTGTGCCCGGCGCGGTCCCGGGCAGCAGGAGGCTGTTGCTTCACACAGCAGTGCATCTCCGAGACGCTCCTTCACGGCTCAGAGCGGCTCGAACCGACCAGGAGACGACACAGGTGAATCCCGGGGGAGGACAAGGACGAGCCCGACAGCCTCCCGCTGCTGCTGCTGGCACGTCCGCGCTCTCGCTGGCGAGGGCCTCTGCAGGAGGCGAGCGGAGGCCTCCTCCCCCCAGTCGGGGGCTGCCTTTCCACTGCCGCGCTCCCCCCCCCCGCCCCCGCCGGGCTGCGCCGCCCCGCGCAGGCCGCGCGCACCGCCGCCCCCGCCCGCCAGCAAGGCCTCCGCGCGCCGCGCAGCCCCCGCGGCCCGGCGGCCGCACAGCCCGGCCCCGCCCGCCCCGAGCCGCGGTGAGGGGCCGGGCCCCGCCGGCAGACGCGCCCCCGCTCCCGCCCCCGGGGGGCGGCGCGTGCGGAGCTCCGGCCGGGCTGCCGGGGCGGCCGAGCGCGGAAGGGCCGCGGCGGTGTGCGGCGCTGCCCCGGCCCGGCCCGGCGCCGAGCTGGGGCCCCGCGCGGAGCTCCCGGGCTGCCGGGGGCGGCGGCAGAGCCGGGCGTGCGCGGGGGCCGGCGGCGGCGATGGCCAAATGGCTGAACAAGTACTTCAGCCTGGGCAGCAGCAAGGGCAAGAGCCCCCCGCCGGCCCCGCGGCCCGACTGCCGCGAGAAGCGCCGCGGTGCCGGCGGCGGCCCCCGCCCCGACGGCCCGCCGCGACTCCACCGCCGCGCCTCGGCCGGCTGCCAGCACCGCCGCCTGCGCGAGGACACCAGCGACCTGCTGTGTGCCTACCGCGCCCAAAAGGACCGCGACTTCGAGGACCCCTACAGCGGGCCCGGCTCTGCCCCGCTGGAGCCACGCACTGTGTGCCCCCGGGATGCTGCGTGTCCTGGGCACGGGCGAGGCGGCCCCGAGGGCTTATCCTCATCATCGGGCCCTGCCGCACCGCCCACCGCCCGCCGCCCCCCGCGCTTGTCCCGAAGCCCCAGCGAGCGCCGCCCGGCGTCGAGCACGTCTCCCCGAGGCACCGGCTCCTCAAGGCTGCGAGCAGCCGGCACCCCTCGTCCCCTCCATCCAGGAAGGGGAAGCAAGCGTGCTCTCGACCCTGCCAAGTGAGGGGGTAGGGCTCGGGCTCGGGGTGTGCTCATCTCCTGAAGGGTACCTGGTGGTGGGACGCAACCTCCTCTTCTGAAGACTCCGGATCTGGATCACAGACCATAGAATCGGTAAGGCTGGAAGGGACCTCTGGAGACCATCTAGACCAATCCCCCTGCTCAAGCAGGGTCACCTAGAGCATGTTGGACAGGGTTGAAGCAACAGGGACCCCCCTTGCTGGTGCCCAGGCTTGAATCTTTAGTCTAACGCTCTCCCAGCTGAGCTACTCTGGATGGTCTGGCCTGTGGTGGCCTGGCACTTTCTTGGCCAACCCAGGCTGCTCTATTGGTCTTCCAGCCATGGCATAGCATCGTAGAGTGGCTCTGCTATGGCTGAAAAAACCTTCTGCAGGGCTGCTGCCACTCTGGAGTTTGTGTAGCCTCTTCTGTGTGAGAGAACTGCACGTGCTGCTGTTGGTGCAGGGGAGGAGGAGGGGACAGGAGCTGCTTGTGTTGGCAGCTGGAGGTGAGCCTCAAACAGGCTGATTTCAGGAGTTGGCAGCTGTGCGCGGAGCAGTGGCCAGGAGAGCAGAGTGCTGACTGTGCTGCTCTTGGCCAGCGTGGTGGGCTGGGACTGCTACGTGGACAGCAGGCAGAGGGTCCCGCCTGCCCTTCCTAAGCTCTCTAATGCAAAGGGCCGGAGCCGCGTAGCTGGACTGCTGCTCGGCGAGTTGCTGCTTTCCCTTTGGGAGGTCAGGTGAGCTGGGGATTGTCCCTGCAAGGCTGTCCCTGCCTGTGGTAGCCGTGCGGGTCCTAGCACTGGAGCGCCTTTTACCAGCTTGCCTGGTGGTGCGTTTCGCAGGTGGATTGCCTCTGACTGCTCAGCATAAATTCACCACTTCCTCTGTGTCTCTGTTGATGGCTGCCAGAATCTGTGCTGCTCCAATCCCGCCAGGGAAGAGAGTGGAAAAGGTCATTGCTGTCCTGTGTCTCTGGCGATTCCGTAGTGATGATTTTGGCCTGGTTCCATCAGCTGACAGGTGCGTGGGGACAGGAGTGAATCCTGCGTGCTGTCGATTCAATTCACGTTTGGTTAATCTCCGTAGATCTTCCTGTTGGACGTGTGGATCCTGGAGCATTCTCTGTTAAAACTCAACTTGCACCTAGGAATTAACGGGCCGTAAGTATTAGGGGAATGAGTAATAATGTTAGTAGTGATGCGATGTGTCCCTATGGATACACTTTCTTTCCTCATTGTGCTTTTATGTTGAGGCAGGAATTCTAACTGAAGTCTGCAGCCTGATAAAATGAATACATGTGGGAGACAAGAAGCTATAGCATTTAACCTCAAAATGTAGTGGCACAATCTACAGAAGGCTAAAAGTAGCTTCAGTATAACGGAAAAAAGTTAATGTATGCTTGAAATATGCACAGATACAAAGATTCAAAGAAAAGAAAAGATTCAAAAAAATATTCAAAGAGTCAAAATGCAAAAATTGCCTGTGGTCACTCTCAGATATTTTGGCTTACTGTGTGGGTTCCAATTTTAAATGCAAATGAAAAAATCCGTGATGAATATCACATATTGCCTGTGGACAGATTTTTTAAACTGTTGAAGTAGGTGCAGAGCAGGATTGAAGGAAGTGTGCCAGGCAGTCCGTCAGTATTGCACTTGTATGTTGTCTGTCTTTCCTGGAACTGTAATATCTGTGAATGGGGTTTAAATATCTTCTTAATCACATCCTCTGATGTACGCCTCTTCCTTCTGATCTCAAGTTGTTGCTGTATTATACCAGTTAGTCACCTGCTTAAATAAATTTTGCCTCAAATTGAATATTTCTTGTTACATGCGTTGAAATGATTTGTAATGTTTTGTAATCTACATAATATGGGAGTGGACGTGTGTGTGTGTGTGTATATCTGTGTGTGTATGTTTGTGCGTAATATACAAACATGTAGAATTTGCATCCTTGGAGACTTTGAGTACCAAACAGTGTGGTCTGGTCTTGCCATTAGCCCTGCTTTGAGGGAGAGGTGGTTTAATTTTTTTTCAGAGGTCTCCTCTGACCTAAGTCTTTCTGTGCCTTGGAAGATTGCCATGGAGCCTGAGCATTGCCAACAGACTTTTATTTAGGTTAACACAGTGTATTCCTGTAAGGACAGTAATTCAGGATCCAAGGTACATCTCTGCCAAACTGGAGTTTCTTTCCTGTTCTGTAGAGGAATCTTTGCAGTAAGTGAACGTGAAGTTAGTCTGGCGCTTTCTTCTGAAAAGGCAAGGAGGAAGGAAGAGGGTTTTGGTCAGGTTAGGTGCATGTGTGTAGAGCTGGTCACGGCTTGGTGGCTCAATGAGTGGGAATGTTGTTGTGAAGATGCGAAGGCAGAGTGAATGCTGCTGCTGATCAGCAGGAAGGAGAGGACTGTCCTTGCCTCCACAGACAGTCCTGTGAATTTTCAAGTGGGTGTCTGCAGCAGGTAGGGTAGTTAAATCTGCATGCTAAAGTACTGCGAACCTAGACACAGACTTGTGTAATGCTCTTCTCTCTCTGTTTCTAGTTTTAGGCCACCATAAATCCAGCTCACTTGTTGTTATGTGACAGCACAGATCTCACCTCTGTGGGCAGCCCGCCCTCCAAAACTGCTCAGGTAAGGGAAAAGGTCTGCCTTGCAATTCTTAGCATACCCGGTTGTTGTGCAAACAGACTCTGTTGGCATTAGGACTATTCTCATGTAAAAAATAACGTGGAAGTGGAACCCTCTGAAACCAGACTAAAGCTAAGCAGTTTGCAGTTTAAAGGGTTCTTTTAACTGTAAAGGAAAAGTGGATGCAGTAACTCAGGTAGGAATTAATAAACATTGTGTAATTGGTTTGCACTCTGCTTTTCTTTGTGATGGCCAGTTGCTGTTGTGTTAGATGAATGAAGCAAGAGCTTTGCTATTTCTCGCACAAACTCCTTTGCTGCCCAGCTGACTGACACTAATATGGAGGAGAGAGATTCTTCTCTCTAAGCATTTTGGCACATGTCCTAGCCTAGGAGCATTTGGATGTGGTGCCTGAATCCCAAATTTTCAAGCTCAGCAATGCCCCATGGCAAAGGATATGGTTTGACTTCTTTATCCTTTGCTGCCTTGTGCTGCTGTGACTGCATCTTTTGAGTAACAGTGTGCTAGGCCTGCTGTAGAAAGGTGGACGTAGCGTGAGACCTGGCTGTTGAAACAGCACGTGATGGATTCTGATGAGAAGGAGGAAGGGGACTATGCTCCAGATCTTCCTGGATATGTCACTGTTTCCATAAATGTCACTGTGCAACTGTCCATCGCTTTGATGTGGAAATGGATGCACGCTGTGGTTTTGGAGCAGTCCTGCGGCATGCATGATGTATGGAGCAGATTTGTACAGAGCACATCTGCCAACAGCAATGCATAGGACAGTAGGGCTTTTTTTTTTTTTTTTTTTTTAATGGCGGGTGTTGCCTTTTTTTGGGGGGGGGGGGAGTGGGCTGTTTTTCCAAGGGAAGCAACACATATAAACTGCTGTCTGTCCTTCCCTAACATTTGGATCTGTTGGCAGACACTGGAAAGAACATGTTCAGGTTCAAGATAGGTGGGTGAATGGGCAAGGAAGAACATCCTGCTGAAGGGACAGCAGGGAGAACTGCCTTTCTAAACTTTCAGCAGCAGCACCTGTGTTGCCCTACCTGGAGTAGGGACATCAAAGGGAGCAGCAGGGAACTGCAGTTACTGCTTGAGGAAAGGAGGACCTAGAGAAAAGAGGTGGGGAGGCGTTTGGCTACAAAAGGACACTAGTTGGTGAGAAGGCAGGCCCTGTTTTTGATGTGTGCGCTTGTCAGCAGTGGGCTTCTGCTACTGCACAGTGCAGACTGATACGTTGTCTTGAAATCTGGAAAGTGCAAACAGGAATTCATTCAGACTTAATTCTAAATTTTATATATGGGATGTAGCTTTTGAAACTCTTTTATTAAATCGTGGCTGGCTTCCAGTTTGACACCTCACTATGCTGTTGGTCCCTATTTGAGAGATTTAGGAGACACTTTTCCAAGTTTGTGCTTCAGTTCCATTTAGACAAGGAAGATCTCACTCCAGAAACCAAAGCTATGAATGAGGCTTGTAACTTGCTTCAAGGCCAGAGCTGATACGGGCCTTTGCAACTCCCAAATACCAGCGCAGAGGGAGAGTTTGCAGACATAGCTTCATCTCTGGATGTAGTCCTCCAGGATCATGACCTGAATTGCGGACTCCTTAGCCAGATATTCAAAAGTCTGTTTTTGCTGTTCTGATCTAAAGCCGCCAGGATGGTGGAGATCCTTTGGCTGGCCCTTTTCCAAATTGGGTGCTGTATAGGTCACTGTATTTGCAGGTTTTCCAAATCTGTGAATTTTATTTTGCAACAAGCAGCACTGAGGCTGTGGGGAGGATTGTCTGAACTTGCACTGAGTGTTTCAGAAGAGAAAGTGCATGTTTTTATTTGTTTGAAAAACAAACTCAGACCAAACTTAGTAGCCCTTCTGTATGCAGGCTAACCTCCTAGGTTTCATCCTCAGAGACCTTGCTGATAGGTAGTCCCCTGAGCATTACTGGAAAAGGCTTTTTTAAAGAAATATCTGCCTATAGTTGGTTTGGGAAATGCGACCAGAAGATCTCTTGGGTGGAAGGAGGAAAAGTTGGTAGCTGTTCAACACTTCACACAGTTTTAAAACTGGGGCACCAAATTTGTTCAGCAGGTGGATATTTAGTACACAGTGACTTCTACTGTAGCCACGAACTGCTCTTTTGTGACTGTAGATTCTCGGAATGAGGAATTTGCATTACACTCTGTAAAGCGTGTTAACCATTGTATTCTCCAAGACTCCTTCAAAGTTTGTAGGCACCTTCTTTCTCAGGAGATCTCCTCCTGCGTCTCTGCTGGGAGTTACATGTTCTTGTCTGGGCTATCAACGTATTAAGTTAAAAATTGTGAGTCACCAAAACTGAGAAGGGATGAGTATACAGTCTGCCTACAATATAATAAATGTCTTTCAAAGCTTTGCCAGACAGGAGAGGTCTTTTGCTTTTGTTTATTCTCATGATTCCTTTCATAGTCTCTATGGAAATAGTATAGGTAATTTAGAACACAGTTAGTAGGATTAACTAATCTGAATAGCCACTAAATGAATCAGCAAACAGATTTTTCTGCCCGGAAGTTGCTGTCCCAGGGACCATTCTCCTTTATCTCACTTCATTAGAGGACTAAGAAGAATTATCCTGAATGACTAAGTATATTTTAGTGTGTTAAATTCTCAATAGTTTCTTTTTCTGCTCATTTGCTTTAAAAATGTATTTTTCATCCAGGTGCAGATACCTGAAAAATCATGCACTTAGGTCTATTTGTTGTTTTCTTGCTCCAACTGCATATGGAAATGATACTTTTGCATGTGCAAATGCTGCTTTAGACTTGCATGTAATATAACCATGCATGTAGGTTTTAAACGGTGCCTGGGGGGGGGGGGGAACTGCAGAAGAACAAAGAATATTCTTCAACTGTGAAGCCCGTATCTTAGTACGTATTAGAGGGGCAAAACACACTTATTGTGAAGCTTGTATTTAATAACTTTTTTTTTTGTTTTTTGTTTTTTGGATCTGCTACGTCTCAGCAAGCCTCTCTGTTACAAGCAGCAGTGTTACTGTTTTGAATCTGCCAGGTTACTCGGTAATTAAGGCTCACTCATCTTCTTTTTTCTTTGAGTTTTAACAGACTACCTCCTAGGGAACTCTTGCAACCTTTGAATGAGTGAAGGCTGATGTGCCTGATGTAGGAAGCTCCACTCTAGCTTTCACATTCTTTGGATGAATGCACTTTTCCTCCTGTCTTGGTGTTTCTTACTTGACTGACGTCATAGAAAATAGTACTGTATTTTTTTTTCACTCCTATTTCTGCTGTGGAATTTGTGAGCTGCTCTTCAAGTTGCTTAATGTGATTGACATTTACTTATTCTTTCTTACGATTCTTTTCTAAGATGTTAGTAGTTATGGGCCTGGCTATTGTATCTTAAAAGAATTGTCCCTGGTTTTCTTTCCCTATATGTTATTCTTCTAAAGCCAAGATTAATTCATTTCTGTTGAAAAGAAAGTTTAATAGAGTTGGATAAATGCATATGGAACTGAAAGAGTAGTTTCCTCTTTTTGAATGCTTGAAAGCAAATGCCTGTCCTTGGCACAGGCCACGGGCAGGGTGAATTATGTGAGGCCTGGTGTGATACAAGCCAATATTAATTTGCCCAATATTCAGTAATTGAAGAGGATAGATTATTACAAGCAAAATCAGGACAAGGCACCTGAAACAGCAGTCTAAATGACATCAGTGCCAAAGCCTGGCTCGTGTCTGGAATAAAGCCTCAGCAAATCCTGGAGTGGGAGGATCTGTGTGGTCAGCTGACTCAGCAGGGCTTCCCTTGGTTGTTCTGATACCAGGCTCAGTTGCAATGCATGATCTTTCCTTTCAGGGGCTGGGTGTCTCTTGAGTCCATGCCGCTACACTCCAAACATTATTTCCATGTTAAAGACAAGAGTGGCTTATTGGGTTAAATTTGAAATGCAGCAGAGCTCATGACTTTGCGATAGTGAAATGCAGGAGACTCAGTTCTTGGTTTGAGTAGGTGTGATACCTGTCTCTATGCCTCCTATTATAAGGAACCGCTCCTGTGTCCCCAGAGTTGTGAAGGTTTACAGATGCTCAGGACAAGTGTAGCTTCTTGGTAGCAGGAGACCTTAGTCAGGCTTTCGAAAGCATAGAGAGAATTCAATTCTTTTAAAAGCGTTGTTTGCTGCTTCCAAGAAACGCTGCAATGTGCATATGAGACAAATGAGAATCTGTGAAGTATCTGACGTAACTTCAGATCGCTCACTGCTGTGAAATGTGCACGGAAATGCTTTTAGCTGTTCTGTGGAATGGTGGCATGGCTTGATTAAGGCTTTTAGGCTTTACCTGGAGGTGGGGCAGAAGCTTCCTGTTCATCTCTAGTGAAGAAATCGGTAGACTGTACTGGCTATGGGAGTTGTGGCGAGACTAACTGTCTGGCATGTGGATGCGGCAGGTTTGGAAAGTCAGCTTCCAAAAAGCAGCAAAGGCCAGGCTCTTCGATATTGTATGAGCATGTTTTGATAATGAGGAAATAGCAAAGTAGGTCCCAGTGCTCCTGGGGAGCAGCAAGAGCAGGGCTGCTCCACAAGGAGACACAAGCCGGGAGCTGCGGGTGACCCCAGCATAGGCAAGGCAGTGACCTCACCAAGAGGTGAGTGCCACCAGGTCTGAGCGCAGCCAGGTTGGTGGTAGTGATGGGGACCTAAGGCAAGGTGGTGTATGTTATCAACAATGTTAGTAAGTGTCGCATGATGAGAAGTTGTGCTTTGATCTCTGTGATAGTTTTTATTGTGTCAAGAAACAAAAATTCTGAAAAGAAGTTAGAAAAACCTGAATGGCAGCTCAGAGGTAAAACTTATCATGGTCTATAGATGGTTCATGTGTTTGCAGATTGCTTAACTCACGTCTGTAAAACCTATTAATGTAAGTTTCTCTGCCAGCATGACTTGAGTGCAGAGTATGGCATGTATGGCAATGTCACTGAGCCCTCTAAAAGGCTATTTCCAAGTTTGCAGTTTGCACTGAATGCTTTGAAAACAATAACAAGCAAGAATAACAACAACAGCAACAAAACTCCAAACTAAGACTCTAGTTTGTTGTTGCCAGTCAGCTCCAATACATTTTTGGAACCCAGTTAAACCTCTGTTGTGTGGGTTGGCCTGGGGGGGGGGCATGTTTTGGATTTGTTTGTTTTGTTTTTTGCTTACTGTGTGGGCATATACTGGGAACAGGATTTAACAAGGCCATGGAAATTAGGATTGCCTGTATTTGAAGAAGACCAGAAATTTGATAGTGACATGGGCAGCTTTCCATTCTCAGTAGAGTGTGTCGTGCTTTAAATTTATCTCATCTATTTTTTTGGCAAAAAAAGAGACAGGTAACACACTTTGCAAGATCTGGAGATCTGAGTTCATTTTCTGACTGTGACTGAACGTCAGCGTGCCGGCAGCTGGAGTGAACGCCTGCCTCTTTTTGCACGATGCCAGGATGAGCTGTGACAAGACTTCAGTATACTGAACTGCTAGTCATAACACAAAGGGCTTTTAGTTTCTCCTTATCTGAGTGATTGTTAACTGTGTATCTTGAGAGGAACCACTGAAATATTGCTGGAATTCATGGCCTCACCACTGAACAATGTGCAGCTTAAGTCAGGAATTTGCAAGTTACCTGTTGTAGTTCTGCTTAAATGGTATCTCCTTGCTGAGGGAGTAGCACTGCTGCAGAGCACGTAGAGCACAGCTGAGTTAGAGACAGATTTATGTTAAGTATGGGGGACTTGCTGCTCTAAAAGTCCACTTGGTTGCCTGCACTGATGTCCTGTATGCATCTTTGTGCTAGCTGTTCAGAAGTCATGTTTTGCTTTGGGGCATAGATTTTTCTGTCCTAGTGAACCTGGAGACAGACCTTGGCTTCTGGAGGATTTCAGATAGTCTCTACTGTGTAGGAAGAAAGCTCTTATGAAAACATTGTGCCTCAAAGTAGAAACTGTTTTCTATGTGGCAGAGTAGATGCTTGCTAATATGCCAAAGGAGTGCGATCATAGCATCGGAGTTCTTGGCTGTCTCAAAAAGTTCCTCTGCTTGTTTTTGGTGTTTTTTGTGCAGCTGTAAAACTATCCTAAGTGCAACTTTGGGGATGTTGCAGAGAGTGTGGTAGAACTGCTAGCTTTCACAGGATTTGTAAGCCAGCCTCCTGTTTCATGTGTCCAGGTGACAACCTAGGTCACATGCTTACCTTTGCTGCCAGAACAGTTTTCCTGCTGTTGCTTATGATCTCCAAAATGCTCCACTGCTTAAAAAGCACTGCAGAGGGCAAGAGCCTTCAGCACTTCTTAAACATGCAGAGTACACTGTTACCAAGTGCAGGATGGCTTTCCAGTTCTTGT
The DNA here is from genome assembly GCF_028389875.1 of Rhea pennata. Taxonomy (NCBI): domain Eukaryota; kingdom Metazoa; phylum Chordata; class Aves; order Rheiformes; family Rheidae; genus Rhea; species Rhea pennata. The sequence goes on along the minus strand of NC_084702.1, from coordinate 3,398,748 downwards.
GTGCACAATTTTGATGGTCTGTCTGCAGCTAAATCCTTGGAAGGAGGGAGCAGCCACAGCAGACTGGTAGGAACTGGCACGTAATTCCCATTTGAAGCAAAGATGACTTGTGGTTTTGCATGTCAATTGCAGAAATCCTGCCAGGAACATGAGCTGTCACCTCTTGGCTCTGTTTTGCTGTTCTCGTAGTGAAACAGCACAGAAGCTGTCTTTAAGGCAGAGTTCACAGTCTCAGCACTCCAAAGAGTTTTGTAAGAACCTAACTTGAGCAGTGTGCAGTGCTGCACCAGAATTCCTCTTCTTGTGGTTTGCTGTGAAATGGAATGTTTGTAGGTATTAAAGCACAGACTGCATGTTGATTCAATTGCAAATACTTGAAAGCTATCTGGTACATAAAACATTTAAAATGAAATTTCAGCTTTAGTTCTTAGCCGTAGTGGGTTTAACTAAGAAAGTGGATTGATTTTATGATCCCCTGTGATTTTATCATTGCCTCTGGATGTATCTGTTGTATTTTTTGCCTTGACTAGCCCATAGTGGGTGAAGTGCGGCCTTACCCAGGGCAGACCTAAGAAATTGTATTCCTAACGGTGTTTCCCTGAGCAGTTTTCTGGGAGATATTTTGAAAGGATCTCCTGGGCATTTAAAGCATCTTAAGGATGCTTTTAAGTTCTGTAAATTTACCTGCAGAGTGCTAGCTGTCTTGCCAAACGATCTGTGGGAATGGCATGCTCCATGACTCTGAACAAGACGTTGGGTAAGTAATGCTGAAAGCTCTCTAAGTGGAGTTACTCATCATTTGCTTTGCATTCAAAACCATCAGCACTAACAGTGCTTGGGCACCAAGAATGTCATTAGTAAGAATGTCATTAAATAATCCAGCTGCCAAGTCTAAAATTCAGCATATACAGCTGACTTCCTAGGTCCTCTGTTTCTTTTGTGCCCTCTAAGTATAAAAATGCTGTTGGAGGGCATTTCCTGTGAACGCGTAACTTTGATACATAGCATGTGGCAGGCCTGTCACAAAACAGTGGTGGCCTCTTGCCAGCTGGCAGCATACCTGAAAAATTTCCTGGGTGGCATCTCTTCCTGTAGTTGCTGTGGAGGGGCCTCAGAGATGGATAGGGAATGCCAACAGAGTAATTTTAAGTGTGACAGAAAGAAGTAGACAAAGTCGAGCCTGGGAACAGCAGTGGCATGTTGCTTACCAGCTGACATCCAGGCTTCATGTTTCCTTGGGCCTGACGTACCTTGTGCCTGGGTTAATGCCTTTTGCTGTGGAGCAGCAGGGGCAGCGCCTGGACTAAGCCTGCAGACGCGGCCACTGTGCGCGCTGTGAGCGAGCGGTAGGGGTGAGCAGGGTGTCGCATGGTTGTAGCTTTCCATCCAAATGTCAGACTGGTATTAAAGTGTGTGTTCAGTCAATAATTCTTTTTTTTTTTTGTGACATACCTTCCTTTTTGCAATTTATTTAATGAAGTATTCCAAGGTAGGACAATTGTTTTACTCGCAAGGAGAATCTAGTTACTTTATACTTGATTCTACAGGTTTGGAAAGCTTTTTACTAAGCCTGCAAATTTATGCCGTTTCTTAATTTTATGATCCCAGTAGTTGTCTTAAATACCTGTGCTTGAGGCTTTTGTAATGATACAGTTCTTTTTAGTTTCAAAGGATTTTACTGATCTTGAGTCTGTCTTAGAATGTTACCGAATACGTCAGATTGTAAATACAATAAGCCAAAATCTTTTGCATGTTTATCATGAATGAATGAATGAGAGCCTTTATAAAATAGTCCTCTGTCTTATCTCTTGCTTTGAAAGCAGAAGTACCTTACTAGTTCACATTCTGTTCCTTGTCTCTCTTACCATAAACATGTTTACCTGTAAATCTCTGAAAAATCCTCATAAACACACAATTTATGTTCTAATTAAAAAATGTTCTAATTAAAATTATGCTCTAATTAAAAAATAAAAAAGAAGAAGAATTTCAGCCTCAACTGCAATGAGAATCGTGCTATATTTTTTGAAACCTTACATTTTGAGAGGGGTAAGTGTGCATTTCCAGGGCATGTTTGCAAGAGCTAAGAGAGGCCTTGGAAGGAAGTCTCTGGCTGTCCAGCAGGTGCCTGCAATGAGTGACGAATGCCTTCTGCCTCTTCCTCCACTCCTACAGCCTTCTCGCTTCTGCACTTTCCCGCTTACGCTCAGCCTTCCCGGCTTGCTCTCAGCTCCTTTTTTTTCCTCTCTACCTGTATCTCAGTCATGTCAGATGGACACAGACAAATCCAAATGACTGAGAATAAGCACAAGGGTGTTAATGTTGGATTCAGGAAGAACAGGAAGGACACCGTGTAGATCCTTCCTTCTTGGAAGGATGTTAAGAAGAAATGTTAAGAGGCTTGACTCATGAACAAAATTGGTATTTAAGACTATATGATCAATATTTAATTTCGTAGCTTGCTCAGGGGGAAAAAAAAGAACCAAAAAACTAGTGGCACCGACAAAGGAAAGGAAGTTCCCATTCTCCACCAAGAAGAAAGAAATGTAAATACTTACCACCCCAAAATGATGTGCTGTATTCACAGCAATGCTTATGAGTTGTGTTGTGCTAGAGACTTCTGTATATATAATAAGTATGGTGAGTACATATAGAGAGTATATTTATAGATCTAAAGTATCTGTCACTAAACAATTATAAAATATTTGGTATGTACCTTGGTGTTTGAACTTACAATTTTGTGAAATCCTATTGAGCTGTAATAAGCTTTCAGTTAAATGATAACAGCTTGATGTAAATGAGAATGAGCTTTCTGGATCTAGAATAAATGGACATAAGTACAAAAGTGGTTCCTTGGCGTTATCCTTATGTCTTCTCAGCATGCAACTGCATAGTTCTTGATTCATAAGGGCCCAAATAATTTTAATGATACAAGATGAACCTGTCAGTTTTTCTTTGGCAACAATCTTAAAATGAAAAGTGAGCTCAAATGTGTTACTACTACTTCTACCTGCCCTTACAACCATATTTCCGCTCCTCAGCCTACAACTGACTGATGTAGTCTTAAGAAGAGGGGGGTTCCTTTGTTTGTTTGTTTGTTTGTTTTCAGGGGGGAGTATCCTGAAGTTTACATGAGGTATGTTACCAATGGAGTAATATTCCTGGATTCTTCAAAGAGAATTCTTCTGACTCTTCTTCTGCTCCCTCACAAATTACATGAGTCATTGTTTTAAAAAGTTCAGGGAGTTAGGGTGGTTGTCAGAGGTCAGATTCCTAAGTGAATTAGGAGTTAATAATTAAAGTACTTCAAACTAGGAGATACAAACTAGAAACTAAAAAATAAACTATTTTTTTCTTTATAAAAATACAAAGCTTGCTTATGTCAGTTGATAAACAGCTGTTAGTAGGCTGCTGATCACGTCTCTAAGCAAGACTGGCCCTCTTCATCGCTATTAGAAGCCAATGTATTTGTAAATGTAGTTTTCCTTCTTAGTGATGGGCGTTGCAGTCAGAGGCGGAGCGCGCTGACTGGGCACTGATAAAGACGCGGCCCTCCCCAAAGGGGATGTGCGCGGGCAGAACCGGAGCAGCCATGGGCTGGAGGGGACCTCTGGAGGCCAGCTGGGCTGGCCCTTTGCAAAGCAGGACCAGCTTCAGACTTAGACCCAGCTCCAGAGTGGGATCAAATGCAAACTAAAATGTGAATCACTTCTGAAAGCTGTCTCCTACATGCCCTCGCACAGCTCAAAGTGGCACTGGTATGACTTAAAGAAAGAACCAGTATTTTCTCCCAAGACATTGCTGCTTAGCTTGGGCCTTTTTCACCTGCACCTCCCTCATATTCCAACAAGTCCTGTGAGGCAGAGTCTTTCAGTGTCTGGAATGAACTGCAGATTTAATCTTTATATGCTGTTTTCTTCCTTATCAAATACATTCGTGATACTTATTGTACTAATTCAGATTCTAAGCATCAGGAATTTTATCCTCTCATCTTTTGCAGGACATCCTTGTTCCTCCCCATGTTTTTACCTCCAAAGATCCATTTAAAGCAGTTGAATGAAAATTTAGGCCTGCGATAACTTTGCATTTTGCTAGTAATACTTACATATGTAATGCATACTTCTTTGGGGAATGGGAAGCTTGCAGTTTTGTGCGGTAAGCTGGGTGTGTGCTAGCTGCTTAGCTGATGCATTTCAGGGGAACTTCGGAAGCTCGTGGCTAGGAGTGGTGATACTTCAGTTACCTCAGCAAGACTGTCAAGGTGGCTGCCAGTGTCCTGAGGAAGAACTTAACACTCAAGAAAGAGATAAGGCAGAAATAGACTTGTGAGGAGTGAATTCTACCTGCTTACACATTAACAACCTCCTTAATTTTAAGGGATATGGAATTGCCGTGGATGAGGTTTCTGTCTGGCCAGAATGGTCATGGTATGGTAGAGATCCAAGTTGCCTGATTTTAAAATAAATACATGGTATTGTAACTGTTTGGGAGTTTGCAAGTTTTCAGAAAAATAGGAAATTGCCCATAAACCTTATTTCATCTTACCATGCTTTTGCAACAGAGTTGAATAATGAGCTCTGGCTTTCTTGTCATCATTTTAGATCAACACATGTTTAAAATTATCTCCTATCCTAACGATCTCCCTGTGCATCAAAAGGGTATGAAACATCAGCTTTAGAAATAATTACATACGTTGTTTTATGAATTCTTTGCTATAGGATGGATAGAAATGAACACTTTTTCTCACATCAAGTTTTAATACCATCTTAGCTTACAGTCCAAAAGTCCCACCAAACCCCCAACAGAGGATGAGAAAGAGTGAGAAACTTGATGCTCTAAATGTGCATTTGCAGTGAAGTTTTGAAAAGGAGCATGGACTGATCTGAGAAAGAAAAGGAATTATAGTAAACTAGAGTAAGCCTAGAACTAGACCGGTCAAAACGGCAATTGTAGCACATGGAAGAGGAACACAGGTAACAGAATATACCTGGCTGGGAAATGTTTATTAAGAATGAAGATAAATATAGGTGTACAGGTAGAAAGTAGCACATAGTTTAAAATGCAAGGAAACTAGTGTGATTTTTTTTTCTTTTTTTAACAGTTGGACCAACAGAGCAGTCCAGTGCAACCTTGCAGGAAGAGGCCGTAACTAGGAGACAAGTCCTTCTGACTCAAGCACCAAGGAGGGTATAGATGATGAAAAAGAGGATCCTCCTATATATAAACAGTTGCTGTCTTTGGAAGAAGATGCAGAAGATCTTGACCAAGCATGTGAGCCACAGTCTTATGATCTGGGCTTTAAAAAGCTTTTAAAAATTTGTTGGATTCAGATTCACGGTTAAGAAGGAAAAAAACAGAAAATTAGAACCAGTTCAACTGCTTACTGTAAAAAAAAAAAAAAAAAAAAAAAAAGGAAAAAAAGAAAGAAAGAAATGGAAGGCACTGAAGGAGCTGTGGATCAAATCAAAGGACCTGTGTTCTCAATGAGCTGCCTTAGCCGCTGATACTGCATGGCCATTACGATTTTTTTTTTTTTTCCTCGGGGATGGACTGGATTCAGGAAAAAGAAGAGTTTTAGGAAACCTGAAGAAGATGAGCTGCAGTCTGCTAAGAAAGAAGAGGACCAGGAAACAGAGGAGGCACTGTTAACAGCTGAAGTCACTGAACAGGAAGAGAAGTCTGAGGACAAGAGTCAAGATCAAGAGAAGAATGTGACAGCAGCAACTGTTGAAACTCATGAGAAGGAGCAAACTGAAGATGGAAAGCAGGAACCAAAAAAGACCATGGCAGGCATAACAGTTGAAGCAAGTAAGAAAGAAGAGCTAACCAAGCATGAGTGGCAGGAATATCATGAGGTGATAGGAGCAACTGTTGTTCAAGTGAGTGCAAAGGAAGAAAAAGCTTTTCCTTTAGGAAAAGAAGGAAAGAAGTTAGTGGAAAACTCAGGAGATCTAAATAAAAAGGAAGAAAAATGAAGGAGAAAGATGGCACACAGCTGCAGTCCTCTGCAAGGCCTTCTGCAAGGTTTATACATGTATGCTATGTTGTTGCTGGTTAAGATAAAGTTCCTTAAAGAAGCATCAAAGTGGAGATTGGAGACCAGGCCTCTCCCTTAGCAGGGAGGCTTATGTGCTGGCTGTCTCTTCTTTTTTGAGACTGTCACTGGAAATAACTTGAGGATCTGGTCTATCAGCTTAAGCTCTGGAAGCAGCTTGTGCTTTGCCATCCAGCCTCAGTGCATGGGGGAGGCTGCTAGGCTCACCAGGGAAGCCGTGCAGCTCAGGTACAGCTAGCGTGTGCTGGGGCTGGTGCTGTGCCACAAGCGCAGGGGTTCCTGAGAGGACTACTTTGGGGTCTCAAAAGCCAGACGTTTGCCACTGACCCTGCCGCATGGGAGAGAGCAGACCTGAGGAAGGTGAGGACCACAAGGAAGGATGGATGAGGTTTGGGATGAGGAACAATGTGGAGCAGAAATTGGGTAGGATTAACAGCACGAGGATCGGGTCCTGATCTGGGGGGGGGGGGGGCATAGATGTGAGAGCTCTGTGAGCATCTTTAGGATGCTGATAAGATAGAAGCTTGCCCACTGCAATATTAAATCTAATTTAGGGCTGACATCCTTTCTCTTTGGACAGTAAGCTTAGTCTTTATGACAGTGAGAATGAATGATCATGGCGTAGGAAAGATGCACGGCTGCTCCGCTCCAAAATCCACTTGAAAAATTAGCATTGGCTTATTTAAAATAGGTGGAACAACTAGTTTTTAGAAGTGTCTCCTGCTTCTCCTTGAAAAACGACATCCGTTTCTCATGCTTGAAAAATCCACATGGCTCAGTCCTTGGTGCTGGGAGCAATGCTGTGCCTAAGTGAGGGGAGCAGAAGTCATTTCGACTGCTGCTCTCCTATATGCCATGGGAGCCTCCTGGGAATGGTCTGCACGTAAAGGACTTGTGCAGTAGCTTGACCTAGTCGGTATGATCTATCCTACAGATACATCCCTGTGTCTCCTGCAAAAGGCACTAGACTCGAAAGGATAATGAGCAAAACACCTTTTCCTCTAAGCAAATAGACAAGAAGGGAATTGTAAAATTTTACGAGGGATTTATAAGCCAGTGTCTTCTGAAAGGTAGAAATCCCAAGAATCATTCAGGATTCAGCTAACAGAAATCCCTGCCTCCTTCCCAGCACTTCAGTCCCCTCGTGGCATTTTGCAGTCCCTCAGTCTTGTAGTGATACGGCTTCCTCGCACCTGCTTGTGTCAAGTAGCTTTCCCTGCTTCTGCTGTTTGTTTCTCCACTTGGTAAGAAGATTTCTTGTAAATTTTAAAGCTTGTTTCAAATAGATTTTCAGCAGGTAGTGTTGGGATCAGAGTGATGTAACTGGCATTGCTTGTGCTTTCCCTTAGAAACTGCAGGATAAAGCGGGAAGCCTGACATACAGCTGTCTGTACTAACACTTCTCCCTTTCACCTTTCCTGCAGCCATGAAGCTCACCGTCTGAAGGACAGAGAGGGTGATGCTGCACTGACACTTGAGAGTACCTACGGGCCGCGTACCCAGGGTTTCAGGCAGTCTGTGCTCCCCAGCCGCCTCCCTCAGCAGGGTGTCGGGTGCGCACGCGAGCTTTGCACACCTGAGTTTTGGGGGCCAGCAGGCAATGCCAGTGTTGTCTTTTATGCCCACTGAGACCCTCTGCAGAGCCAAGGGAGCGGGGCAAGCATGCGAGCAGGCTGGCTTCAGGCTGGAATCTCACTCTGCCGTTGTAGTTGAAGGGGCTGTGGGAAGAAGATAAAGTTTTCAGTGTTGGCCCCCTGAAGCAAAGAGGGTTAGTTAAAGCTCTGAAGGCGAGTCTGTGCAAGGGGAGAGAGGGCCGGGAGGAATCTGCAGCAGCCTGTTTGAGATGTTCACTGCAAAGCCAGCCTTTTCACAGTCCCTGGCTGCCATGTGAGTGTATATTGCCCATTTGGTACCCTCCGTCAGGGACAGATAAAACATTTCTTAGCCCAGATAAATGCATTTGCTGCTTTTATCCCCCAGGTGGTGTTTTTACTGTCATTTCATGAAAACAATTCAGAAGTACAAAGAACCTGCCCAGTATTCTTGAGCTGCCACAAACTGTCCTAAGCTAGAATACCTGCGGAACGATCTTGGAAGTGTCATTAGTTTCTGTGGTGTGAGTCCCTCTGCTGGGGAGAAGTTTATTAGAATTTATTTAATAGGATTTTTACATAACGTGTCAGTCAGTATTCCTGTTGACTGGTGGAATTAAGCTCCTGTTGACAATTCACAGGGAAGCGGTGAGGAGATTTGGGCTTACTGACAACATTCAGGGGAGCAGAAGAGCACAGTTAAACACCTGCCAGAACAGAGACTGACTTGCATCAAGTGATGTACAACTGCTGTAGCCGGAAACAAAACTCTTCACGAAAATCCTGGTGCTGGAAGGCAATCAGAGAAGCCCCAATATGTTTCACAGAAGCGAAAAAAAGACTGAAACAAGCTGAAGAAGGGCAGTGGTTCTCTTGAGCGTTAATCTGTGCCCCGTTCAGGGCAGCAGAGGAAAGGAAGGCAGCAGCTCGAGAGCACCAGGAGGAAGCAGGGCGGGCGGAAGAAGAGCCAGAGCTTCCTGGGGGCTGTTGTTCTTCTGCCTGCTCTGCACAGATGAGTGGGACATGACAGGGGAAAGGTAGGATCCTGTTTCTTTATTCTCTGCCTTTTGAACCTGTAGCCAGGAAATACCCTGCGCTGGCTGTGGCGCTCACATTTTGTGCACTGTGCTTTTCTGTTCTCCTCCATTTCCTTCCTCAAGCCCTGTGTGGACAGAGGTGTGTGTGTGTGTGTGTGCGCGTGTGTGTGCATGCGTTACGCACACGTACCTGTACACTCCTGTTGGGAGTACATGTTCAGTGGCACCGTGCAAATGGGCCAACTCTCTCAGGCAAGGCTGCCGCTCAGTAGGACTGCTGGAGACCTTCCTGCCAGGTCCTGGCTCCTTCCTGCTTACCCTTGCAGGCCTGCAGAGTCGGGGCAGGAGGCTGCACAGCAGCCCTGGCTGGGATTAGACCAGCCTGGGCTGCCTGCAACCTCTGTCTCTCACAGCCTTGGCTTTCATTCAGGCAGAGCAAGCCTGCAGTCAGTTGTGACTGTGGGCAGTTTTACTATGAAAATGTGCTATATAGAGCACCATATTCATAAGAAGGATTTGACCTTAATAGTCAAATAGTCAAATGCATGATAAATGAGTACTTGCAGCATTTTGGACTCGACCTTCACGGCCTCCCGTGCTTAGCTGGAGTGTTCAGTTTTGATTCCTGCAATCAAACTTACACATGGGAAAGCTATTCCAAAGGTACAAAGTGATCCCGTTTTGTGACAGCCATACTAGTGGACTGGAGCAGGATCTCAAGCACAAACTTTTCAGAACTAGGTTAGCTCTGAAGCGCTTCCTCATAGCACACACATGCTGTTGTGGAAATGCTCTTCAGCGTGTAGGCTGTGTGCCTCTGTGAAAGGCTGCAGGACAGCAAGGCAAGGAAGCACAATGAAGCCTGGGGGGTTGTCCTGCTGTGACTGCCCCACCCAGTGCTGACTTCCTCATCCTCACAAGCCACTTATTCAGCCAGAAAGGATGCTCAGCTAGTTTCTCACCAACAGAGCTGGCTTTCCCTGCCAGTGCGCTGGGAGCCACAGCCCAGGCAGCAACAGCAGAGAACTCTCCCGCAGCTCTTGCTAGTGAAGGCACCCAGCTAGAGGGGCTGGAGTCTTGCCAGCAGTGCCCAAGAGGCAGCGCGCTCTGCATCCCTTTCTGTGAGAGCAGGCTGCTCCTTTCCTTCGGCCTCTGGGCATGCCAGTGCAGAAGATCAAGGGCTTTTGTGAAGCGCCCATGGGCTAAGCAAGGGCCTCCAAATGGCTGCACCACAGGTGCTGCAAGATGATGCCAAGGAGGAAGGAGGCAGGAGCCAAGCTCCCACTAGCATGCAGGCTCCTGCAGACTCCAGGTGGCAGAAATCTTCCCGTTTCTCCAACAAGCTAAAAGCTGGACACATTCCTGGGATGGGGGCAGTGTCTAATATAGGGCTACTAGACTTTCACAGGGATTACAACCTCAGAGCAGAAGTGAGTCCTTTTAGAAAGTGGCAATTGTAGTTGGGACAGTTGGTGTCCCTGGTTTTGCACTTCCTTGTCCAGGCTGACACTACCAGGAAGTGTTTATTTGGCAAGGGTGGCTGAAATGGTCTTGGCTCTGACTTGTAAAGCCCGTGGGCTGAAATGCCCTTGGAGGACTCCCTTTCAAGAGAGCAGCAGACATTGCAGAGAACATGGCATCGCAGGGCTCACCCAGAAAACTGCTGCCCATTGCTAGCTGCCTTTTCTTTTTTATTCAATTTTTATTTTTTCTAATAGGAGTTGTTTTGGTGTACACGCTTTGGGCAGACTTGCCCCAGCACATTCATCAGGAACAGGCACGTGTTAAGCGAGGCAGAATCACACCGAGAAGATTCGTGCTGCTTTTCCTCTCCAGAGGTGCATTCCAAAGAGCCAGGGCAGCATGCGAGAGGGTTGCCCGTGCAGTGCGAGACGTGCCCTCGTGGCTGGACGCTGCTGTGTGCTCTGCACCTCAGCAGAACCAGGAGGAGACGTGGCCATGGAAGTCGGAGGAGGAGAGGCAGGAGGCAAAGTCTGGGCCACAAAGGCCCGTGTGCAAATAAGCTCTTCAGGCACCCTCGAGCAGGCACACGGGGGAACTTGCCCTCGCAGGCTCCCCTTTCCGCCCGAGCCGGCGGCCCCCGCCCGCCCGCAGCAGCCCCTTGTCCCGGCCGGCGCATCACGCCATGCCGCAGTGGCTCCCACTGTGACCTCGGCCACGGCCACCCGCGTCCGTGCCCCAGTGCAGCTGTGTGCCGGCGCAGGGCAGCGTGCAGAGACGCAGGCTCTCCACCTTGCGGCACTGCCTGGCACGGCGACGCTGTCTCGTGTGCCCGAGCGCGGCGCGATGGGGCAGGCGAGCTGCTGCGTGGCACGGGGCGATGCCAGCCCTGCTCCCGGCACGCAGGGACGGCCCTGCACGGCTCCTCGCCCCCGGCTCGGGCTCTTTGGCAGGGGAGCCCCCCAGCTCCCACAGCCACTGAGCTGCCTGGTGTCGAGCAGGAGCCCCAAGCTCCTCCTCAGCAACTGGGTGAAGGTGACACGCTGCCAGCGCACCAAGGACAGCCACCTCCTGCTCTTCTCTGACGCCATCGCCATCGCCACCTTCAAGTAAGCGCAGCAACTGCAGCCCCCTCCCCGCTGCCACAGCCCCTGCCAGCAGCCCCAGGGCCCCGCTCCTCCCCAGACCTGCTCCCGCCGGACCAGAAAGGGCCTCCTGGGGGCTGCCTGCACAGCAGCTGGCCCGCAGCGGGCACGCGCTGGCTCACGCTGACTCGGGCAGGGCCGCCAAAGCAAAGCGACACGTGCTTCCTTGGGAACCTTTCTCCCGCCCAAGGTGCGGGGTGGCTGCCCCAGGGCTCTGCCCCCAGGCAATGGCTCTTCCGGGGAGGGCTGCTGGGGCTGCCCCCACAAAGGCAGCCACCTCCAAGGCGGTCCTGGCTCTTCCACCTGGCAGATGTGGCTCTACCTTCCTGCTGAAGCACCGGGTGCCTCTCAGCGAGCTGTGGGTGGTGTGCAGCAAGGAGGAGGCAGCGTGCCAGCGTGAGGAAGAGGAGGAGGTATTTGGCCTGAAATGCAGGCATAGCCTCCTCCTCATCTGGCCCACCAACCTGTGTGTGGTCACCTTCAGGTGAGTCTTGAGGTCACGACAGCGGGCCGTGGCAGGAGTGGGCCACTGTTCCCACCGTCGGGGCTCTGTGGGCTTGCTGGGGCTCGGGTCGGGTGATGCAGAGGCCCCGCTTTGGTTTGCAGCCCCGTGAGTTGTTGAAGGTGAGCACAGGAGCGCTGGGCAAGACAAAGCGGCGTGCCTTCCCAGGAGGGGAGGGAAGGAAGCTCACTTGCAGGAGGGGCAGAGCTCACACAGTGGGCCAGGCTCTTCTCCCAGGTCTCAAGAAAGCCCCCAGCCTCTGCCAAGCCCTGCTGGCTCCCTGGGAGGAGCTGCTCCTGGAAGAGAGCTTCCCTTGTAAACCCCTCACGCTGCAGCCCCCTTCACACAGCCCCTCGCCTGGGGACTTACCCTTGGCCGCTCTCTGCTCTTTTCCCTGCCTAACCACTCCAAGGGCTTTTGCTTGCCTGGAGGGAGGCCAGGAGGGAAGAGCAGAGGACAGAAAGAGAAGTGGGTCGTCTCCAAGGAGAGCAGAAGCCAGAACTTTGGGCAAGCCGCTGGGCTGCCCCCCAGGCCTTAGCCCCGTCCCTGGAGTGTGCCCACATTGGGGGAGCTGTTCTTGGGGCCCATGTGTGTCCAAAGGACGAGGAGCAGCCAGGTGCGAGGCTCTTTCTCCTGTTGTCCGCAGGTCGCAGGAGCTGAAGGAGGTGTGGCTCAGCCTGATCCTCAGGTAATGCCCCGCCGGGGAAGTCAGCCTGCAGAGTCAAGGCTGCGGGTGGAGGAGAGCTCCATGGGGAGCTGCCCACAGCAATGCCACCATAGCGGCAGGGGAAAAGGGAGAGCCACTGTGCAGTGTAGCTCCTGGGCAGAGCCCTGTGAGTTGCTCAGCCTTGTGGTTGTTGAAGAACACCAGGGCCGTGGAGCTGTCACCACAGCTCCTCACTTGCATGGATTGGACCCCGAGCTGCCGCTTTCTCCTTCTGTCTGGAACAGGCCCCTAGCCATCAGGACCAGGGGTGTTAGGGAGCGGTGCTGCCCGTGAGCACTGCGGAAGGTCTCCTGCATCAGGGTCGCGTGGGAGTGCTGGGCTGGCTGCAGGGGAGAGAGTAGAGAGGTCTGCATGTGACAGAGCTCTTCCTTTGTCCCTGTCCTGTGCCCAGGCAAAGCCGAGGAGCCCAGGAGACCGTGGTCACCCGACTGACCTCCCTTCGGTTCCTCATGAAGGTGGTCGTCTTGTATGGTCCCGTAAGTGTCCCGGGGATTTCTGCTCCCGCCAGAGCTCCTCAGGGCTTTCAGAAAGAGTCCCTGGGACAAGGTTCTCCCGATGGCTCTTTGTCCTCTTGCCCAGTCAGTGGGGCTGGCTGCCCAGACCATGGAGCCTTTGATTTTGGAGGAAGCAGAGGCTGCCTGTGCTCGGGCCCTTGCTGGGTGTTGGTGGGAGGTATTGCAGTGCAGTGCGGGAGCACCTGCCCGGGGGCTGCCTAGGCCACCGTGGGTGGAGCGCAGGGAAGCTGGCTGGCTGTTGGAAGCAGGGGAGCTGCGTGGGGCTGCCTGTGCCTGCCTTTGCGCGGGAGCAGGCAGCGCCCTTCACAGGTGACTCTGGGCAGCCCCATGCAGCAAGGGCTGGGCATGGCTGGGGGCAGCCCGGGTGCGCTTGATGATCCTGGGCCGTTTTGGGAGGGAGCCTGGCAGGGCCCAAAGGCACCCAGACACTGGCTGCTTCCTCCTGGGGCAGCCTGGGAGGAACTCCTCAGTGGCAGGGCAGAGCGTGGGAGAGCAGCGTGTGCCCCCTCGGGCACCTTCCGCAGCATTTCTGTAGCATGTCTCTTGTGATGCTCTTGTCCTCCCTCCTGCCCAGCCTTACTACCTGGAGCTTCAAAGGCAGAGAGAAGTAGTGAGACGAGCAGTGGCCAGAGCACGAGCTTGAGCACAGAGGCAGAGGCAGCCACCAGTGCCCAAGCCTGGAGAAGGCAGAGAGCGTGCTGAAGGGCACACAGGTAGAAGGCTGGCGAGGCTTGACTGTCACCCCTGACAGCACAGAGAACATGGCCTCCAACGTGGCAGAGCAACTGCCAAGCTGGCACTGGGGTTGGCATTGGGGTTTGGTGCTTGCCTGCACAGAATGTGTTCTGCTCCCTGTCCCCTGGAGGCTGTTGGCCCTGGCAAATTGTAGCTGTCAAAAGCAAGGCTTTCCATGGAAAACTCAAGAGAATCCAGGCTGCAGCTTCTTCATGCTTTTGCTTTGCAGAGCTGCATACAGAAGAGCCTCTTGAGCGTGTAGTATTGGTGCACGCGGCAGGACAGCAGGGTGTGCCTCTGGACACGCCATGCTCTCCACTCTCTGCCAGAGGAGAAGCAGGAAGAGATGTGGTCATGCAAACAGACCCAGGAGAGGTAGGAGGCAAAGTCCGGTCTGCAAGCACTGTCACAAGGTGTCCCACGGACAAAGCAAGTTGTTCCTGCAAAAGGGAGGCAGAAACGTTCTGTGTAGAAGACCTTCTGCTCACAGAAAGCATAACCGCCTGGTCTCCAAAGTCTGCTGTGAGGTGCGGGGAGCACTGCAGCACTGCAGAAGGTGCTTCTGGCCTGTGCCTGGGTGCTGTCTGCTCCCTGTTACACTGCTGAGAACTGCTCTCCCCTGTAGCAATAGCATCCGGGGTGGGAGGAGTTGGGAAGAGAGAGGTGAGCAGGCAGGCGGTGCAGGGGAGAGCTCTGCCTCCCCGTGGCAGCCGCCAAGCTAGCTGCGAGGGGGTCTGTGGTGTTGCAGGGTCCCTGCAACAGGCTCAAGCTCATGCTGGTCCCTTGGTCCTGTATTGCCCAGCTGTGTTTGTGCTTTGTGCTGTAGCCGACCTGGGGCCTCCACCTGCACTGCCCAAGACTACCTTGAGCCCAAGCTCCTCCTCCTTTCCCCGTGTTAAGAGGCTAAGCTGCCCGGTGGTGTCAAGTGCTTTCCTTCTCTTTCACTGACTCCCAGCTGCAGGTGTCCGCCTTTGGTGCTGAGCTTGAGCCCATCATGGAGGAGTTGGTTGAGGACACGATGGAGAAAGCTGTTCAGGACATGAAGGCGGAAGAAGAAAACCAAGCATCTGGCCAATACCCTGTGCCTAATAGATGGGGAAGTAGCTTCATGGGCATCCTTTTCACTTTGCACGTAGTCTGACATCTGGGCATTTTGCATCCGTGGAACTGGATTTGTGATTTAAAATGCCATGTAGAGCCCAAAAGGCAAACTGAAGCGTGTGAGGAAATGATGAAATATGGTACCTCCTAACGATGAGACTGGGCCTTTGGCAAAGTATTTCCCAGCAGGTATTCTTGGGCTTAGTACAGGCATGTTCAGACACGGTCGGACACTAGTGCATGCCACGGGCCGTTTCCCCTCCTGCGCTTAAGGTTTGACATCCCAACAGCAGCAATGTCTGCAATGTGGCATCACCACAGGGAAGTGTCATGTTACCTGTTCCCAGGGAGGTAAGTGAAAGGGGCAGTGTCTTGTTGGAGCTAGTGCTGAGGAAGTCCAACTTCATCAGGAATTTCCTCAGCACCACCTGTAGACAGGATCTTTTGCCTACTGGTCACTGGTCCTGATTTGTGTCCTTCCTCAGGATATGTGACTAGAACTGTAGTTGAAACGTGACAGTACGCCAAAACACCGATTTCATCCTACTGAGGAATTCTTTCCTCATATATACCCTCTAGCTGGTATTGTAGCACTTTTCATATAGTTCCAGGATTCTGTTTATTTTCCTACTCACCTTCCTAGTTCTTCAGTCAGCTACTGTTTTTCTTGCCTTAAAACAGTCCTCCAAGTCCAGCACTTACCTTAAATTCAAGAGACGTTGTTAATGTTAAGATTCAAGCTAATACAGGTGGGATCATTTTAGCTGACTGAGCCGATAGCCAGCTTTACTGGTGTAAATGTGCAGTGCTGCTGTGATACAGAATTGCCTTTGGTGATTAAAGATTTAATAACTTTCATTGTTTTGTCTCTGTAATTGTAAGGATCTTTTTGCTTGGTGTGAACATAGGCTGGCCCTTCACTTCAGTGACGTATGTAACGTGGACCAGGTCTTAATATAAGCTCCCTGAGCTTTGCTGGAGGAGGGAGTTCTAGGAACTACCGTACCAAGTTTACATTTACTAACACACAGCAGTGAAACTGGTGAATGTGATCGGATCTGAGAGAAGGCAGGTACTTCTGAAGGCTTGTGTTTTCTCCAGGAACTCAAGCTCTAAGCAGCAAAAATTGTACCCTACAAGGTGCTCAAGTCTTCTGACCAACGCTTTCATTCGGATCGTGAAAGAATCTTAATGAATGATGGGAAGAAAACAACTAATGTATAAATCTAAAGGGGCACTAAAAGGACAGCTAGTAAAATCCTGCAATAGCCTGAGGGGTACGCACTGTGCTAGTGACCGCATGAGAAGATTGCTGTGGCTGTGCATAGAGGACAGCGGTTCCTTGCGGAACGATACTCTGCAGCAGCATTGCCACGTCTCTGTTACCATTAGCCTCTCAGGTCTTTGTTCTGGTGTGTCCCAGTTCCTTCTGTCTTCTTCCCAGCTAAGGCCAGCCTTCTCTCAGGCAGAACAAGCTAGATAAAGATCCAAGGACTCAAGCTACTTCCTTCCCAAAACCTTGGGGGAGTCTTTTAGCACTTTGTACTCCAACTTTTTACTTTTTCTACCTGTTCGTCAGTTTTCCTACATTTTTGGGGAGTGAGGTCTCAGAGCTGACCTTATGCCTTTTAATTTTCCCTTTCACCCCAAGGAAGATGTTGTCATGAAGAGTAGCTTTTCCACCTCTTTTATGCCTCTGGAAAAGAAAACTTGCACCTAGGATCTCTGAAAACCTATCAGCACAAGCTGGTTTTTCATTCTCTCTGCAGAAAAGTAGAAGCAGAGGGCAGGAGGTACCTGCCAAGCACTGTGAGTTAGGATATATTATATTTAAAACCAAAGTATGCTCCTGTCCCATACTGTGTTTTAGGTTCTTTAAGAGGGGAATAGCACAGGGGGACACAGTATGAACAAGTCATCGGTGATCAGACTTTTTTCCTATATGTTGGAAGAAATTACAGAAATTGTAAAGTCATTAGTCCCAAGGGCAAACAAGCCAAATTAACAAGAACCTGGTAGTGATATGCATTTAAATCCAAAATGATCAAATATGATGCTTCGTGTATTTCATGCTAAGGAGAGAGACAACATTTTCCATGGCCTAGCCAATTGAGGTTGAAGCTTTTACGGAAGCAGTTGTTTCTTTTCTGTTTTCATAAGTTTTCTTCTTTTAACACAAATATATTACAATAAAGATTTGTATCACAATATTATCCCAGGGGAAAAAAATATTCACTTGTCTGATCTGATTCATATGTACATGTGCACATGCATATATGTTTGGGTGGGCTGGTGGATGTGGAAGTGTAATGGATGCGTGTATCTCTGGCTCTTTCCCCCACACATTACTTCCTTTTGTTTTTTTGGGAGAGAGATGTGTAGTTCCAATGGTTAAGTGGCTGATTCCTTTTCCTTCTTCTTGCACCATCACTGTTCACTATGTTAATTCATTTTCTTTTCATGTCAAGTGGGTTTTAGACTCTTTTAGTTCTGTGTATAATTAAATGGTGGGTTGGTCATGTGTAAAGAGATTGATGCTAACTGTTAAAGATGTTAAAAAACATCTTTTTTACTTTTCCAATCAGTTCTAGTTGATAACACTAAGAATTAAGACAGCATGAATTAAAAGATACATAACTCCGTAAGGGTGGTGAAATCATTTGGAATGTAACGCTTTTAAGCAAGACATATGGTGGATATGCTGAATAAAATTTTCTGTCCAAATCACTGGAATCAGAGATGAGTAAGATCCATCAGTGCCAACAAAGCAACTGCCTGACACTGTAATGCCACCAGGAATAATGGAGTAAAGGTTGTGCCAGTGAAAACTGGCCAGCTTCTCATTGGCATTGGTGGGATCAGACTGTTCAGTAGCCTTTCTTCAGGTAAGCTGGCCTGCTGGTTCTTGCATGCCTGTTCTTGTGATTCATGGGTTACACCGTGCATTGGTACCACTACATTGGTACCAAGCAGAAGACTAGGGAAAGTGTGGGCCCACTGCTGAATTGAGTGGGGTCTCTGATGATGAAGGATACAGAGAGGCAGAGTTACTGAATACTCTGCTTCAGCTTTCACTGCTAAGGGCAACCCTCAGGAATCGCAGAGGCTAGAGGCAAGAAAGAAAGTCTGGAGAAAGGAAGATTTTCCTTTGGTCGAGGAGGAGCAGGTCAGAGATCTTTTAGGCAAACCTGACAACCACAAATCCATGGTCCCTGGTGGGATGCTGTATGGGAAAGTGTGGAAGAATGTCGAGGACACAGGCAATGGAAGCTAGCCAGACCATTCCTGAGAAAAGGAGCACCAACACGGCGTGTTGACCCATCACCATGGGTCGGCTTAGCCCATGCCAGTGTGGCACTGCACCTGGTCTTTGAATCGAGATTAGCGATGAGCTCAATACTTGTCCTGCACATGTGTACAGTACATAGAAACCTCCCATAGTGCCCGTCCCTGATGTTCCTCATAGTGGAGCTGTGCTCGGAGCTGCCATGCTATCTCTCCCACTGGCTATCACAGGAGCTAGGGGAACACTCCTGCACTGGTAACAGTGCTCCTTTTTACTTAATTGTTAAAAAATATAGTTGTATTAACTAGCCTTGCGTCTCTCGCTATTGAGCCTTTAAACCATCCTTACAGGTGCACCCAGGAGCACAGAGGGAGCTGGCAGATGTTGTTGCTAGGCCACTCTCCATCATCTTGGAAAGGTTGTGGAGAATTGGAGTGGTGCCTGGACTAGAAGAAAGCCAGTGCTACCCCCATCTTGAACAAGGGCAAGAAGGAGGACCCAGGCAACTACAGGCTGGTGAGCCTCACCTCTGTCCCTGGAAAGGTGATGGAACAGCTCCTTCTGGATGTCAGCGCCGAACATATGGAGGAAAAAAGGGTGATCCAGAGTAGTAAGTATGAATTCAGCATGGCTAAATCATGCTTCACTAATCTGAGAGCTTTCCACAATAGCATGACTGGCTGGGTGGACGAGGGAAGGGCACTGGATATTTGTGTAGCTTGACTTCAGCAAGGCTTTTGACACTGTCTCCCATAATATTGTCATATGAAGGAACATCCTCAGGAAGTGTGGGTTGAATGAGTGGACTGTGAGATGGCTTGAGGACTGGCTGAAAGGCAGGGCTCAGAGGGTTGTCATCAGTAGCTGGAGTCTAGTCGGAGGCCTGTGGCTAGTGGAGTTCTCCAGGGCTCCGTACTGGGTCCCATGCTGTTCAACATCAGTGACCTGGATGAAGGGACAGCGTGCCTCCTCAGCAAGTTTGCTGATGCTACCAAGCTGGGAGGTGTGGCTGATATGCCAGAGGGCTGTGCTGCCATTCAGAGAGACCTAGTCAAGCTGGCGAGTTGGGCACAGAGGAACCTCCTGAGGTTCAACAAGGGCAAGTGCAGAGTCCTGCACCTAGGGAAAAATAACCCCAGGCACCAGTACAAGCTGGGGGCTGACCTTCTGGAGAGCAGCTCTGCAGAGAAGGACCTGGGAGGGGTGATGGACCACAAGTTGACCAAGAGCCAGCCACGTACCCCTGTGGCCAAGAAGGCTGATATCATCCTCGGGCGCACTGGGAAGAGTGTTGCCAGCAGGTCAAGGCAGGTGATCCTGCTGCTCCACTCAGCCCTGGGGAGGCCACATCTGGAGTACTGCATCCAGTTCTGGGCTCCCCAGGACAAGAGAGACATGGAGCTACTGCAGAGAGTCCTGTGTAGGGCCATGAGGATGATCAGAGGGCTGCAGCATCTGCCCTCTGAGGAACAGCTGCGAGAGCTGGGCCTCTTTTGGCTGAAGAAGAAAAGACTGAGGGGGGATCTTAGCAATGTCTGTAAGTACCTGAAGAGAGGAGGTCAAGGGGATGGAAAGAGGCAAAGAGCAAAGCCTGAACCGCAGGAAGTTCCACCTGAATGTGAGGAGGAATTTCTTTATGGCGAGAGTGACAGAGCACTGGAACAGGTTGCCCAGAGAGGTGGTGGAGTCTCCTTCTCTGGAGAGAGTCAAAGCTCGCCTGGATGCAACCCTGTCTAACATGCTCCAGGTGACCCTTCTTGAGCAGGGGGTTGGACTAGATGATCTCCAGAGGTCCCTACCAACATCAGCCATTCTGTGATTCTGTGCTTTCTGTTAAAGTTAACTAAGGAGTTAGCAAAACTCTTATGTGACTCACAATGTAGTCACTAAGAACTTTTCCTTTTTTTTTTTTTTTCTTCAGCCCTGTATATTATCTTCATTTTCTCCTCTCAGAGTACATCACCACCTAAAAATGAGTTTAAACTCTACATTTCTGACAGCAAAATGCTAGTCTTTAGTTTCTTTGATAAATGATGTATTTTAAGGAGAATCTACAAGGATTTGGCATAAGTAAGTAATTTAAGGAAGCAATATGAAAGAATCGGTAAGATTAAAGGGTTTGCAACTAAATGTAAACAAAAGAGTGCATCTTAATGATCAATTATTTATTTACTTAAAGAAGATCAAGAGTAATTAGGGTGTTATACTAATACAATCATGAACATTAAAGGGCACATTAGGTGCTTACTTTCCATCTGTGGCTTCCTTCAATTGAGCAATTTGTCCCTATTGCTGTGTCACATACTACGGTGGGTTTTCTAAAGTTTGCTGGGCAACTCTAGCACTGAGGCAAGGTATATTTAGACTAGTAAAATAAACTCATATTTATTCTAACACTCTATTTCCATGATAGGTTTTGTTTTTCTGTCAAGGGTTGCCTGCCTTTAAAAGAGGTCAATTTCCAAACACTCTATCACTCTATATAGGCTTTCCATAGCATTTTTTGGTCTCCAGGGAAAAAGAAAAAAAAAAAAAAAAAAAAAACTTCTCAGCATTCTCCCTTGGATTACTCTTTCAGTGACACCACAAGGGAAACTGGGGGTGAGTTAGCTGAAAGGACAAACTCCTACCACTCAGTGACTTAGAATGTTAAAATTATTTATTAAATAGGATGAGTATAGTGGATAGATTACAATTTTTATTCTAGGTTTTCTTTTTCTATGCAATGACACTCACCCGCTTCACATTTATTGCACTTCTATTCTCCTGCCTTCATCCTGGCAGTGGCCAGCATAATGGGCTTGGGGAGATGAGGCATTTTTTTTACTGCTCAGCAGGTCCAGCTGGTGGTCTGGCCCCTGCAACCTTTGGGTTCAGCGCTCTACACAGTGCTGAATATCCCGATATGAATGTTCCCAAGAGGGGCTAACGCTCTTCACTATTTTTTGCTTTCTAACTTAGTCAGCGTAGGCTGCCAATTGCAGCTAAGGACCCCTTTTATCTACTAGAACTATTTTCTTATCTCAGCTGTACTAACCATGCGTAGGTACTGGGTGGGAAGCAGCTGGACCTTGCTGACAATGTAGAATAAGCACATTCAGGCTTAGTGGGTTTGGTCAGTGTGTGAAAAGCACACCCTGAGGCTGCTATCCCATGCTCTGCCAGTCCCCCAACTCCTTGCCAGACCTTTTGCAGGTGTTCTCACTACAGCAATCAATAGGTAGGTAGAGTTCAGAGCTTCCAGGTAGAGCTCTCGTTTAGCACTTTCCTGCTTTTAGTTTATTTCCCCATGCAGACCAGAGTCACCTAAGGGTTAGAGCTGGGTGAATTTAGTCAAGATCTGACTTATTTAGGTGGTGCTTTTCAGTCGGCCTCACCCTGTAACAAGAGACCAGAAACTTTTTGCAATTTGGATAATCCACATTTCTTCTGGTCCACATCTGCTGTGATGAGGTATTTTTTCCTCACTGGTTATTATATGCTATTAAGATAAATATAATTCACAATAAACAGTTTGCTTCTTTCTCAGCCTCCAGTGCATCTTTGCCTTCCAAAACTGAGAAGTTACATTGTGCCAGGTGCTAAAAACTTTTACTTCACAAGGTCCAACTTCTAATCTTCCTCTTGAGAGATGTGTCTTCCCTTTAGCAACCTCAGTAGAAGCAAAATTACAATCCAGTAGCCCCCCACAAGGAGCAAGTACGTTTCTGAACACTAATCTGAATTTCTCCTGACTGCGTAATGAGCTTCATACATGTTTGAGTTGGCATACGGGAAACTGCAGCTCCCCCTTTCTTCAAAATCAAGTGATTTCAAGTAGTGGTTTCAGTGGGCTGGTAGCGCCACAAGGCTTGTAACTTCTGACAGGTAAGCTCTTCTCATCCTTCATGAAAATTCCCTGTTGTCCCTTTACTTTCATCACTGTTCTCTTCCCTCCTAACAATTGCCTCCTGGGAATTATTAAGCTTTGCTTTTTCTGATGTCTTTTTTTGCAAAACATACAATGACATTAATCACCTGTTTTACTACTATTATTCTAGCTTACATCTCCAAAGACGATGCAAGCCAGCTTGCATTAACTAGCTGGGCCTGTTTAGCCTGGAGAAGAGAAGACTGAGAGTGGATCTTTTCAGTGCATACAAGTATCTTAAAGGATGGTGTCAAAAGGATGGGGCCAGGCTCTTTTCAGTGGTAGACAAGAGGCAATGGTGGGCAAACTCCCACGCAATACTCTAGGAAGCCTGCATATTCTTCTTTGGAAAGCATGTGGCATGTAACAGAACTTTCTTCTCATTTCCTGTGTGAACCATGGAATGATGCTACCGACAGAGGGTGCAGTACTGTGAAGGACACAGCATCTCCAGGGAATCCAGCAGAGGAAGCAGCTCTAAATGTCCATGCAGAGACTACCTGCCTACCCTACAAGCGATAGACAAGCACATCCAAAGGAACCCCGAAACATTTTGCCCTTCAGCCTTCTTCTGTTGTACACATCACATTCCTGCCTGAGGTCGCTGATTGTTGCCAAACATTGAGTTGCCAAGACTACGAGGCAAGCCAAATACTCTGCACAGCAACCTGCTGGGTCACGGTCTGTGGAAACGCTAGCCCGTAAACACAGGCCTGCCAGGCAGCAAATGCTATGGGCATACTTGCATGCTTGATGCAGCCTGTACCTGAGCATCAACCAAATGGGTCACAGCTGAAGACTTCTTCACCCACCTACTAGCAGACCAAACAAGGGAATCTGGCCAATATATCAATTCCAAAAAGGCACTGTGAACAGCCCTCAGCCACCATGTTTGACCTTGGAGTGCAGAGGCACAGGAAAAGTAAACATGTCTCATTTTCACTTGGATACCATGCACTGTCAGACCTATTCAGGACTTTCAAAATCTTCTTCCAAGTTTCACTGATGGCCTCCTCCTGACAGAGACATCAAAGAGGTGGATTTTCTCTTTTGGACAGGGTATTTCCTATATAAACAGTTTGGCAGACCACCATTTGCTTTTTATATTTTCAATAAAATCTATTTTGTATTCTGCATCTCTTTTCATACCACCCTCTGGGATTCCTGATGGCTAATTTTAGTGACCTGCAAAGATGACTGCAGCACAAACAAACAAACAAACAAAAAAGCAGTGAGAAGGTGTGCATTCAAAAATCCCAAATCCTGATTCACTCAGTTATTTTATTCAGTTACTCTCCCTTGCACTGCTGAGTGCTGATTTAAAAATCAGTGAATGAGCAATGGATTTAGGTGAATCAAGGCACTACTAGCTGAATTCATTTTCCAGACTAGTCTGCAGAACAGGGTGGGATCTAGAAACACCAAATGGGGAAAAGAACAACAACAACAAAACCCAAACCCCAAACCCAAACTGTTTCTAATACTATTAGATGTTTACAGGAATATATATCCCTGTATTATGGAATGTTCACAGAATCACAGAGAGGTTGAGGTTGGAAGGGACCTCTGGAGATCACCCAGTCCAACCCCTGTTGCTCAAGTAGGGTCACCAAGAGCATGTTAGACAGGGTTGCATCCAGGTGGGTCTTGAATGTCTCCAGAGAAGGAGACTCCACAACTGTTCCAGTGCTCTGTCACTCTCACTCTAAAGAAATCCCTCCTCACATTCAGGCAGCACTTCCTGTGGTTCAGTTTGTGCCCCTTGCCTCTTCTCATGCCACATGGCACCACTGACAGGAGTTTGACCCCATCCTCTTGGCACACTCCCCTAAGGTATTTATAGACATTGACAAGATATGTTAAGCCTATGGCTCTAATCGTCATCCGGCACAGAGAAGCACCTACAATGACTTCAGTGGAACTACAATATTTTAAAGCATAGTTTTCTGCAATGTACAGGCTCATAAACCAGGTTGATGCAATACATAAGTGTTGTTTCATGTTCTTTTCTTTTTTTACTGTGCTACGTATTTTCTTGGAGGAAAGCCAATGTTTGGATTTAAACAGCTTTTCTGTATGTTTAGAATCACAAAAGGAGCATTTACACAAAGATGACATGATCAAGAAAAAAGAATTACCCCTACTCAGTTCACTGCTCTCTGAAATAGCTTAAATAGGTCCAACAGACATTTCAAGTGTCATTCATTTTGTTCATAAACCCTGCATTCAAAACAAAACAGAGAAAGATTACAAGAAGATACGAACTCTGAAATTCTAACCACAAACCTTTTCACAGAACAATGACATGCAAAAGACATGTCTTATCTTGCTGTTTCCTTGGTAGCTACAGGATGTAAGGAGGGTCTATTAATTGGCACACATTGCAAAAATCATACTGGGGTAAGGAAAGCACAGTAACGGAGAAGGGGGAAGTCAACTGGTTAGAATGAAGAGTAAAAATGGAGTCACAGTTTTCTAATGTCAGAACAGACTAAGGCTCTCAACTTTCTTTGTTGAAGTCTCTGATTTGGAGCCTCTAATTATCCTACGGCACACATTTGGCAGTGGAGTATCCCATTCTCAGTTTTCTCTTTATTCAAAAAATGGCATTGTATATTAGACAAGTTAAATTGAATGGTTTGCTTGATAACAAGACTAGTTCACACATGAATTCCTTAATAAATCACGCAATGGAACTTCCAATGTCCATTTCACTTAGTCTTCTTTAAAATAACTCTTACAATGCGGTTGATTTGGATTATGTGCACATATATCCAGTGAGTAAAAAGGATCTAAAATATCTATGTGACCAAAAGCAGTGCAGAATAGATTTTCCCTACTTACTATCACGCAACCTGTTTCTGGAAACCCATCTTTAACAATCTTTGCCATTCATTCTTCTCATCTTATTTTTAATATCTGACTAAGCACATGAAAAATGGAGATTGCTTTATCTTTCTTTTTGGTTCAACAAGTCTTTATAATGTGCTAATTTCCCCTCATTTTCTGTGAAATCTTTGCAATTTTGTGAATATGCTACTGCTGTAACAGCCATCCTAATCTGGATTTTAGGATTGCTACAACTTGTTCTATGCACCACTGCTTTGGGGTTTCCCAACCTAGTATATTATACTTCACAATATAATTTCTTCCTTTCTTCTTTTATTTTTCTGTAGCCTAGAAATCATTTATGCATGATGAAAAAGCAGTCCCAGAGATTTTCACTGAAAAATATAATGCTTGTTCCCTCTGAGTTTTTCTTTTTCTTTTCTTTTCTTTTCTTTTCTTTTCTTTTCTTTTCTTTTCTTTTCTTTTCTTTTCTTTTCTTTTCTTTTCTTTTCTTTTCTTTTCTCTCTTCTCTTCTCCTTCTCTTTCTCTTTCTCTTTCTCTTTCTCTTTTCTTTCTTTTTTTCTTTTTTTATTTTTTTTTGGCCTAGATTGAAGGAAATAATTGATCTTTCATTTTGAACAACAACAATGAAAACAATGAAAATCTGTTTTTTTTTTTTTATCAGGCTAACGCAAAACATTCATCTTTCTCACTGAAATGAAAACTTTGATATAATTGAGACTATCAAGACACACAAAGTAAAAATAAGTTCACAAACCAGAGATTAAAAAAAAAATGGATATATGGATGTGGCGCTTAAAATAGGAGTGTTACTAAAAAAGAAAAACTCCTTTCTGATATCTCTGAAATATTTCTTCCATTTTCTTATTTTAATCAAAACAATTTATCAAACCATTTAGCTTTAATTAGGAGTTACATGGTATTGGATAGCAGAGTCCCTTATGTATGGGGTGCATGGGGTGGGCTGTTTAGTCCCCTAAGGAGAAAGCCGATCCTGATTATATTCCTGTTTGAGAGCTCAGTAGTATTCTCATAGGATGAGGAAGGCTTTTGGAACCATGGATAGAGCCAGCAAGATTATGAAAAGAAGCTCTAGCTTCCACCTGTATCTTCTCACTGAACAATCTAAGATGTTTCTGATAAGACTAGCACGCTCAAGATGAAAAATTGATGTCACCAAAGGTACACTGAGAATGGTCTTGAACAGGCTCACAGACAAAGGGCGGAGGAATCGTTACCAGGCAGCCTCAGAGCTTTTGCTGCCAGGATCACACCGGTTCTGAGAAGGAACACAGTGTATATAATGTATAATGAATAAATATTGATCTTTTGAAACAATGTATACTGTGACTTTTTGCTAGTGTTTTTTTTTTTTTTTTTTTTTTTTTTTCTAATGGAAGAGCCACTGCTGCTTAATGTTATGTAAAGGACAGTCTGTTCCTAAAAGAAAACTTTTCCTCTATGGAATATTATTTTACAGTGAAACGAGGAGGAATTTCTTCACCGTGAGAGTGACAGAGCACTGGAACAGGTTGCCCAGAGAGGTTGTGGAGTCTCTTCTCTGGAGATATCCAAGACCTGCCTGGATGCAACCCTCTCTATCATGCTCCAGGTGACCCTGCTTGAGCAGGGGGGTTGGACTCCAGAGGTCCCTTCCAACTTTACCCATTCTATGATTCTGTGAAATAAATGTCTTTAGGGTATGTTCAAAACTTCCAGTTTGGGAGGCCTGATCAAGAATTTCCAAGACGAAAAATCCTTTGTATGTTTATCCTTTTTTCCCTTACATTAATTTCAGATGTCAGGTACGGACGGGTAGGGACTTATGTTACCTACATTAATTCTCAGAATAGTAGAATTCACAGAATGCACAGCCTCAGAGGTATGCTGTGAACTGAGAGAAGACCACCCATGTCATGCAGAATTGGGATGAAGATATGAGCAAATAATTTCTCTTCTGAACAGTTAAATTTACCAACTTTTGGAGATATGAAGTAATACTCTGCCATTTCCCATAGGCACTTAGAGGGTCGCATAAGTGAAAACAGAGCAATCACAAAATCAGTAAGGTTGGAAGGGACCTCTGGAGATCATCTAGTCCGACCTCCTGAAGATTTCCTGGTGCTGGTTCCACTGCGGCTTAAACCCAGGACCTTCAGCATGTAAAGCAGATGTCATAACCACTACACTATCCCTCTACCACAGACTCTGACATTTAGATAGATGAACTAGGAAGCCAAAGGTAAGTTAACGGACATCACAACCAGCGCTAAAATATTTTACAGTCATGCCCTGAAATACTATGCAGTGGTAAATGAGCAGCCAGTGCAAGTATTTTACTGCCAACTATTTTAGCAATTAAGAACAGCACTATGAAATGTACGTTCCAAAGTAAATGAGGATTATTTGATGGTGTAACTGGTTACAAATTCTGTCCCTTCTCCTGCTCTAACAATTTTGAAACCCAGTGTCCAACTTTGGTCAGGTTTTGACAGAAAGGGAGAACTTTCAGAGATACTGAGATGCTGCAAATTTCCTGAAAAATAGATAATAATTTTCAGGATAGTATCTCCAACAGAAAGGTGGTATCTGCAATGTGTGTTTAACTTCATTATCTAGCCAGAATCCAAAAGGCATAACCTAAGTGAAAGTCAGAAGAGAACAAACCAAAACAAAGTTAAAAAAAAAAAAAAGAAAAAAAAAGAAAAAGGCTGCATTAGATCTCTGATTACTATGGGATTGGGTGTCTTCCCTCAGCAAACAGGTCACGTCAAGTTAGATTGGTAGAACTAACAGTGTAATTTAAAAACGGCTTCTTTTTTTCCCCTCAGTCTCCTGAGTCAGATAATTACACCCTTTGATTCCATCTCCTCCTGCTTAGGATGGATTTACCAAACTCACTCTTGCCCCTTTATAAGCTGTTATTTTAGCCTTTACACAGCAGTCATTATATTCTCTTGAGACTCTCTCTTCATGCCATTAAACAATGAATTGGGTCTTCATGTGACAACAGATGGAAATGTAAACACAATGCTTCAGTAAAGAGGAGGAGGAATTCTGGAAGAAGTGCTGAGGTGCATATTCTCTTCACTCATTTGGCTGCATTAAGAGCATATAATATACTATTTCCAGTTTTAAAGAATTTTAAATCAATTACATCATTTTGCAAATTATCTATAGTCATTTGATGGAATTGAAATGCACTGATTTTACGGCAGCTGCTTGAAATCTTAGAAGAAAAGTAAATAGGCTGTATTTAATTGATATTCTAACCATAAATATTTAAAAGGTAGGTAACAGATATTGAAAAGGCATTGAGCAGGCATTTTAATGAATACTTAAAAAAAAAATCTAACTGGAAAGTACAGGGAGAGAAGCGTAGGAAACAAGAGCAAGTGTATTTTTCAGAAAAAAGAAAAAAATGTGAAAATACCAAACTTTTCACTGAAAAAAAGTTGTGCTAAATTAGTTTGACCTACCCAAAAAGTCAGCCAACATTCAAAACGGTCAAGGTAGTATGCTGCTTATGAGCATTCAGATAATCACAAAACCATGGCTGAGGTTGGAAGACAGCTCTGGAGATCATCTAGTTCAGTCTTCAACCTCCCTGCTCAAGAAGGGCCAACCACAAGTTGCAAAGGATTGAGTCCAGGTGGCCTTTTAATATCTCCACAGAAGGAGATTCAGTAGCTTCACTGCGGATCCTGTTCCAGTGCTCCGTCACTCTCACCATAAAAAAAGTTTTTCCTCATGTTCCACAAGGAAAATCCTGTGTTTCAGTTTGTGCTGTTTTCTCTCGTCCTACCAGTCACTCCATTTGTCACTCCAGTCTTCAAGAAGGGCAAGAAGGAGGACCCAGGCAACTACAGGCCAGTCAGCCTCACCTCCATCCCTGGAATGGTGATGGAACAGCTCATTCTGGATGTCATCTCCAGACATATGGAGGAGAAGAAGGTGATCAGGAGTAGCCAGCATGGATTCACCCAGGGGAAATCCTGCTTGACCAACATGATAGCCTTCTATGATGGAATGACTGGCGGGGTAGATGAGGGGAGAGCAGTGGACGTTGTGTACCTTGACTTCAGCAAGGCTTTTGACACTGTCTTCCACAACATCCTCCTAGAGAATCTCAGGCAGTGTGGGTTAGACAAGTGGACAGCGAGGTGGCTTGAGGTCTGGCTGAAAGGCGGAGCTCAGAGGGTGGTCATCAGTGGTGCAGAGTCCAGCTGGAGGCCTGAGGCTAGCCCCAGGGCTCAGTACTGGCTCCCATCTTGTGCAACTTGGGCATCAGCGTGGTGCACAGACAGAGCTTCGGTTTGCGCAAGGACCCAAATGCTTTCCCACGAGGGTCTCCCCCAGAGTTCCTTGTCAGGTATCTTCCACTGTGTGCTAGCCTGTGTCGGTAGCCAGCTTGGCAGGCCCTTGTATAGTACCCACAGTCCCACACAGAGGCAGCGTGCATCTCCCTCATCAAGAGCTCTAGCTGTGGCTTTCACTTTGGCCCACTGACTTGAGTATCCTGCTCCCAAGGCAAAACAGAGAACGGCTGTGCCAGGGTTATATGCTACAGAGGGCCACACTCACTCTTCTGTCCAGGGGTGCCCTCCGCAAAACAGGTCCACATTGCAGTGTCCTCAGAAAACCAGGTCCACCCTGTGCGCACAGGAGATAACGTCTCACAGCACATCGCCTTGCACAGGCAATGGTTCTGCTGGGAGAGTGGAGGGAGGCAGCCCCTCTGCCTCACACAGTAGAGGCGTGGGCTCAAAACGTACTTCCCATAACGAAGTTACGTGCAGGGTACTCCTCTCCTGTCCCCTCTGCTTCAACTGCGCTTGTACACAGCACTTCCATTTCCATACAGCTACAGTTTGGGCCACCGCCACATGGGCTCTGACTGTACCCTCAGTCAGTCACCCACGTCTGAATGCGGGTGCAGGTGTGTACAGTCAGTGGTGCACATCCCATAACTCATTTGGTATGCTGCCCACACCAGGGCAACAAGCTGGTTTTCCACAGGTGCGTAATGGGCTGTGGCCCCTTCCAGGGAACGGTACCAGAAACCTGCAGATTCCTGCCTACCATGGGCACATTGCTGCCACAGCCCCCAAGATACCGTATCCCCCATAACCATTACCTCCATCTCGACAGGTTGTCCCTCAGAAGCAATGAATAGTTCAGAATGGTGGACCATCGCCTCCCTGCATAGGTCAAGGGCTTGCTGCTGGTCTTCAGTCCACTGCCACTGGCTACTTGTTTTGGTCAAAGGCTGCAGCAGTCACTGGGTGGGGTATCCAGGCCGGCCAGAACTCACCTGTAGCAGGGAAAGGCCCTACCACAGTGGCTCACAACCACTGATATAACGTTGGAAATTCAATTATGTTCCCTGCCCCATGCTGCGCAAAAGTTAATGGGGTAGGAAAATCCTGCACTTGAGCATCAGTTGAAAAGGGGCTCATTGAATTCAGCTCCTCTCTTAGGAAAGTAAGCCACCCGGCACCTGCATCCCATGCTCTCAATCACCAGCCTAACAAAGGCTCTCCCACCTGCTGCTGGAAAGTAGTTAAAAAGTCACGCAGTTCCTTTGAGGTACACGTCCAAGGTTGCTCCACACTACTCCTACTTATTTGCCTCTCCCCCTTCAATTGCAGAAATACCTAGACCTGGGGAATAGCCGGTTCTCCTCCTAACCCAAATTCAGCCTCCCACTCACATGAAGTACTCCTAATGTTAGCATCCCACTCCTCTGGCTCCCAGGAGGGTCTCCTTGTTACTGCTCTCCCCTGGGCAGCTGTAGATGTGCCTCTACCAGAGCTCACACAATGCTTGTTAGCCACTTGTAAAGCTAGTGTCTCTACCCAATGGGTTAATTCCTGACTCTTTTCAGTTTGGCTCGTCATCAACTGCTGTGCTATCTCTACCCAGTGGGTTAATTCCTGACTCTTTTCAGTTTGGCTCATCATCAACTGCTGTGCTAGTGCCTTCATGTCATGCTAATCTCCAGTCTCCTTCCCCAGATCTTTTACTCGTTGCTGCAAAGACAGTATCTCTGTACGTAACGCTCAAATGGCCATCAACAGCGCCCATCCCAATCATCACAGCTAGCCTCCAAGATGCCCCCAAAGTGCTCTGGAAGGGCATAGCCCATAAAGCGACTTCAGGCGCTTTTGGGGGAAGATTTTTCCTCTGTGCCAACTCTGGACAGTCCTCAGGGACAGCCAGAGAGGCAAGTAATGCAGCTGTCAGCCCCCAACACTCAGTCTGGGCCATTCTGGCAGTTCCTCCTTGGCTCCGCCCACCCCCTTTGCTCTCCTCAGACACAGCATTTCGTTTATGCACCCTGCCAACTGTGCCAACGATAAGGGTCAAGCGGGGGCAATGCCTGGCCTCCCATCAGGGACAGATGCACAAACACAAGGCACACAGTGGTCAATATGGAGTATTTATTACATCTGCCTCTGAGTAGAGGCTCCTCAGCAAATGAGGCACTGGCAGCGTGGACTCAGGAACAGGGAGTCTCTGGCAGTATGCCTTGGTGTGAGTGAAGCCGAGCACAGGCAAGCAGAGGTGGAAGAGGACTTGGAGCTGGATTTTTCAATCCCTCTCATGGACAAACCCTGACCAGCAGGGTCACTGTTGCAAGGAGAAGCTATCACACACAAGTTTTGGCTGGCAAAATGTGGCATTGAATCTTGGAATTCTTTCAAGTCAAGCTTTGTTGGTATCGTATTGGGATCACAAAGCATGGACAGAAGCAAGAGAAATCTTCACCTGTGCACAACTCACAAGTGGTGGAACTGGAACTTCCTGCCTTTGCTATAGTTTGGAGCTAAATGTACCTGCTTGCAATGGAACCTGCTCAGCAAAAGAAGGGTAGGCTCTCTCAGGAACCATCTCGTCTCCACAAGCATACTAATCACCTAAACATGCCTGCTGGCAAAACTGGTGCCCAGGCTCATTTCAGTAACCCTATGGCAAGGAGAAGCAAGTGCTCAGCTGCTGAACAGGAGGAGCAAGGAGGGCTGCAAAAGGAGGGCTGCTTCCAGGGAGACAACACCTGTGGGTGGCTAGCATCAACGGGAAGTTACTCTATCTCAGCTAGGTGGTACGGGCCATGGGTGTTGGCATGCTCTTTCTTGGTATCCTGGTGTGTTGGGAGCACTTCCAAGAAGTGAACCGTCTGTATGGAAATGTTGGTGTTGCATCTCTGATAGAATTACAAGAAGTGAAAGGTACGCTGTACCTCTGCCCTGTGATGCCTCAGCTCTGGAAGCACATGGCGCAAGGATGCACATGGGATCTCCTTGTGTCTGAGACAGCATGGCTAGCACTTCTGCTACGAGAGCTGTTCTTGTTCAAATTCTGCCATCCGCTGCGATGATTCTCAATGCATGAAGAGCCATGAAGGCATTTGAAGCATGCTCTGGGCCCAGGCTGCTCTCTGGGCAATGTCAGGTCCCGGTGCAAGGCCTGCGCCTGCTGCCCTGCTGGCTCTGGTGGGCATCCTGTGTGCCAGACCCATAAAGCCCTA
This sequence comes from Rhea pennata, assembly GCF_028389875.1. NCBI lineage: Eukaryota > Metazoa > Chordata > Aves > Rheiformes > Rheidae > Rhea > Rhea pennata. The sequence continues at coordinate 3,366,304 of NC_084702.1, read as the reverse complement.
GAAGGGAAGAAGGCTCAGAGGAGATGGACAAGGGCCGTGTGCCCACAAAGCTCCGGGGGAGAATGTAGTCTGTGACTGACCACAGCTGTTGCACAGAAAGCATCAGCTTTATGCCAGGGCACAGGGTCCCACAGCGTGCCCTTCTTTTAGGTGAGCGGCTAGATAGGTTGAGTGGAACAACTGACTGGGCTGCTCCACTGACTTTATCACAGACCATGAAGAGCAAGCGGTGGTGTAAAGGTTTCTCTCCGAGTTCATCCAAAGGGTGTGACTGTCTCCCTGAGTTAGTAAGGCCAGCACGATGGGTGGAGGAGGGGGAGAAAGGAGGAGGAGTGTAGGAGTGGCTCCAGCAGGAAAGTCTTTTGAAAAGAAAATCAGGGTGAGTCCTTGCACTTTGTCCCACACCAGCTGCGAGCCAGGCCAGCACACCATGGCGGGAGGTGGACGGCAAGCCCAGCGCAGAGCTGCCAAAGCAGAGGCTGAAGCTGCAGCCAGAGCAGCACACACAGCTCCTGGCAGTGTGGAGCATGGCAAAGAGCCTGAGGAGCACAACGTGGCACCCAGGACACCCGCGGCCCCATGGGCAGCATGCCCGCAGGGGGAGCTGCCAGAGGCACAAGAAAAGGCCAGGCAGCACTGCCGCCGCTGTACCCACTGAATTCCACAGCTGTTGCCAACCAAAATATGTTATAACAGCAGCAGGCAAAAGCCTGGGGCAAATCAGATACATACGACCCTTACTGGACAGGCAGCAGCATGCACACGTCCTGACTGCTGAAGATTCCGGCTCTGGTCTACTGTACAGCCACGCTTCTGTTGCAGCCATTCAGGCCGACCCCCAAGAAGGCACAGGAAGGCTTGAATGGGTTTTAGATGGTTCTCTGGTGGAAGTCCAGAGAGATTAGGGCACTCCTTTTGCACACAATAACCTTCCAAATGGGGCGGGAGAGCAAGGACTAGCCTGGACATAGCACATAGCCTTCCATCCACAAGGAGTGACATAGATAGAAGGGATGCCCATGCTGCTCAAAGAGCAGCTGTGCAAGCAGTCCCCTTCTAGTCCCCTCATGGGTTGCAACAAAAGTGTTTGTCAGGCAACTGCCTGCCTCAAAGAGCACCCACTGCGTGGCTCTCCACTGTGTGCTCCTTTCAAAGGAGAATCTGCCGAGTGGCCACATGTGAAGACAAGAGGCATTAACCCAGTCCTTGAGGAGGTGATGGTTGCAATCTACTGAAAAGCATCCCCAACCCAGTGGTCCAACACGCAGCCAGGTGGCTGCAGGTCTGCAGGGCGTGCTGTGTGGCTGTGTGATGTGACTCAAAGAGTCAGAAGGGAAAACCACAGCTGCTGAGTACCAGCTGCTAGTAATCAGAGAGGAAAGTGTCTCAGTCTATGGCCACTCCTGGAGACTCACACCCAGAGCACCCAGGCCTGATGAATACGCTGAGCCGCTCTCCTTGCTGCTCTCCCTCCTAACCCTGTCCCCGGACGCTAGTTGGGACACCCGTGGAACTGCGGTGAGCACATCTCCAAGAGAGAGAGCCTCTTTCAAGGACTGCACCATGAGAAGTGCCAAGAAGCAGTGCTGCACAGTGCTTGGCGGTGACTGTCGTCACGGCTGTTGAATTTAGGACCCCGGGGAACACACATTCTGCTCCTGCTCTTCTGGGTGGGTCAGCTGTGTGTGCATACGTGTTGTAGTGCACTCTACTGCATAGATATGTGTATTCACTATGATTCAGTTGCTTGCATACCAGAGCTGTTAGTTAGACGAAGCCTGAAAGAAATGTCAGAACCTTGGCCACACACTGCTGGCACCACCAGCACCACGTGCTGGTCAGTCAAGGAGTGGCAAGTGGTGAGAACACCTGCAGGAGAGGTGGAGAGGAGTCAGTGCCACATCCCATTTTGTCCACAGTGCCTAGCTGCGTGCTGCACAGCAGCTGCTCAAAGTTAGCACAGCTGAGCTGAGGAAAGAGTCCCAGCACATGGACGGGTCCTGTGGGACGCAAGGCACTGAGTCCCGCCTGGGTGTCCGACCGCTGAGTGCGACCGGTGCCTCCAGAAGCCTGCCATGGGTGAGGCCTGCGCGCAGCTCACAGGGCTCCCATGTGGCTTGGGGTGTAAGGCTGTTGGAGCACATGGAGGTGGGGGCCTGAGTGGGGCAGAGGGCAGCCTGGGCCAGCACTCACATGGGGCCTTTGTGACAGCCCTTGGTGACAGCCCCGAGCTACTGTGACTGTGCGGCGCCGCTGCCCTTGCCGGGCAGCTGCAGAGTCTCGCCCAGCTGCCTTGCGCCCAGACAGCTGCTGAGCGTGTGTGCGAGGCGCGTGGGGTCGAGGCAGCAAGGAGCTGTGGCTGGTGCTGGCTGGTGCACGGAGTTGGGCAACAGCTCTGGGCGCTCATTGCCAGAGCCGACGATGCCTGTGCTTCCGCTTGCCCTGCCTGCCGGAGGTGGCCAGGCTCCCTGAGAGCGGGGCACACTTGCAGAGAGGAGGTGAGCTGCGAGTGGCATGTGCTGCACGGGCCGGGCCATGGGCTGGGGGCAGTGGGGCTTGGGGAGCTGTTGAGGCTACAGCTGCAGCATGCCTGTCCACGGGCAAGGGCTGCAGCTGTGCCAGCGCGCACGACCCTGACATGACTGCACGGGAGCAGGGTGCCTGCTCATGGTCCCTGTGCACGAGAGCATCATTTTGAGCAGCCACAAGTGTGTGTGAGTGTGCACGTGTGTGTGAGTGTGGGCTGGTGAGTGTGCCTGTGTGTGTGTGCGTGCAAGCCGGGGAGGGCAGTGACCATATGAGTGTCCGGGTGAGCACAAGGGCTGGACCCACTCACCTTGTGCTGGTTCCCAGCGTGCAGCCCAAGCCATGGAGGTGGCTGAAGCGAAGGTGGCCCTGCAGCGGGTGAGGATGGAGAACTGTGAGCTCCTGAATCTCCTGGAGACCCTGGAGGTGGAGCATGAGGCGCTGCAGAGCAGAAACTCCCACCTGACAGAGCAGCTGGCCAGGTGGGGAGATGCTGATGTTACTTGCTGTGGGGATGCAGGAGGCTGGGGAGGCTGGGCTGTGAACGATGGGAGAGGAAGGGGAAGCTGGTGGTAAGGCTGGTGCTGGGCAGATCTGAGGGTGCCGCATTGCTGCAGGCTGCAGAGGCCCAGGAAGGTGGCCAAGCAGCCCAAAGGGCTGCTGGCTGAGGTGAGCAAGCTGCAGGAGCAGCTGGACCAAAGCCAGCAGGAGAGGGGCCACTGCAGGGAGCTGCTGCGGTATCTGGTAAGCGTGGAGAGCTGCCCGTTCATGGGACTGGGGCAGCCCCAGCCACAGGGCTGCTCAGGGCCTTCTGTGCCCTGCTCTGAAGCCCTGCTGTGTGCCTTTTCCATACAGCAGGAGGAGAAGCAGGAGCTGCAGGACACTGCCCAAAAGCTTCTGGTGGAGAACTGTGCCCTCAGGCAGCAGCACTACAGATGCCGCCAGGAGCTGCAGGGCCTGGAGAAGCTGCTGCCACAGCTGGAGGTGAGCTGGGGTGGGGGCCTCTGCCAGTCCCCTGGTGCCCACAGAGCTGGGTGCCAGAGGGGAGCCAGTGGCAAGGGGCAGTGCTGGAGCAGGAGATGAGTGCCGAGAACACCGGAACAGCACAGGGCCTTGGACGTGCTGCCAGGAGGAGATCTCTTGGGAGACACACTGTGCTCTGATGGGTGCTCCTCTTCCTCTCCTCTCCTCTTCCTCTGCTCTCCTGCAGGAATGCTTGCAGGCAGCCCAGCAGGAGCGAGCTATGAGGCTGCAGGAGCTGGACGAGGTACAGGGCAGAGGGAGAGTGCTGGTGGCAGTGTGCACAGCGGTGTGCTGGTGCTGGGGTTGGTGTACCCCACGGCCTCTGGCAGTGATGGGTGTGGACAGCATTGGTGTCAGGAGCCAGATTCCATGCTGGCCCTTTCCTGGCCTGGTCTGTCACCAGCCCTGCCTGCAGCCTGGGGCTGGGGGGCTGTGAGGGTCCAGAGCCCTGGGGTTGGATGGGGTAGGGGCTGCCCAGGTGCCAGCTGCCCTCCCTGTAGCCTATGCCCCGTGTCCTGCAGGAGAAAGAGCGCTCGGGCCAGCTGAAGGAGCAGCTGCATCAGCAGCAGGAGCGGGTCAAGGTAGTGCCCAGGGGCCAGGGCGGAGGGAGGCTGGTGGGTGCCTGCTGGCCGGCTGCTTTGGCCAGGCTGCAGCAGGTACATGCAGCGTGACTTTCCCTCTGCCAGGTGCTGCGTGCTGCAGTTCGGCAGCTCCGGGAGGAAGCGGAGTTGCTGGAGCTGCAGAATGCCTAGTGAGTGGGGACGGGGCCACCTCTGCCTTGCGAGCTCGGCAGGGGCTGGGTGCTGCAGCTGGCTCCCGTGCCAGCTGCGGGCAGCATCTGGGGGTCTACAGAGCATGTGGCAGGCCAGGCGAGTCTGATCCCTGCCAGGGGGCAGCACCATTTCACAACGGGGATCCCCAGTGGCCACGGAGGTCAGTGGTGGTCCAAGGAAGCCCTGTTGCCTGCAGCAATCAGCACACACAGATGCAGATGGAGGCCGAGGTGGAGGGAGCTGTGCTGCCAGAGCTGGTGGAAGCCCAGCTGGTAAGGGGTAGAGGCAGAGCCAAGGGCTGCCACGACCAGCCAGCGGGGTCTTGCTGGGCTCTGCGGCACCGTGCAGCCCCATGCAGCCCCACAAGTGTCCTTTTTTGGTTTTGACTTGCAGGAGAGGGAGGAGAAGGCAAAGAGATGGGGCATCGGTACCTGGCTGCAGTGAGTTACTCTTGAGTCCCTTGTTGCGACCCTGGGGCCCAAATGCGAGCAGCTGTGCAGCAGGTGGGCCTCACCCTGGGAGGTCCTGCTCACTGGCTGTGGGCTTTGCAGCTGGGAAATATGACCCAGGAGTGTCTTCATGGTGTCAGGCTTCCTTCTGGGCGGGCTGAGGTGGCTCTTTGGCAAGGCTCCCCGAGGAGGGAGCGATGAGCAGTGTGTGCAGGGCAGATGGTGGGCTTCCCTGAAGGCAGCGTTGGCGGTGGGGCAGGCAAGGGCTGGGATGCACCTGCCATGCCCCAACTCCCACCCTCCGCTGTCCCTCAGGAGACTCTGCGTGCTCTTTGTCTGCCTGGAGCTGGTGGTGGGTGCCTTGGTGGGCGCTGTGATGTTCTACGCCTCCAGGTACGACCGGGAGCTCCTCTACCGGCTGCTGCTGTGGCTCCTCCCCGAGCAGTACTACGCGCATCTCGCGTACCTGCTGGGAGAGAGCCTGCACCTGTGGAGCGAGGGGCTGCTGCCGTCCTGACAGCCACTGCAGCCCCACAACTCCAGCGGCCTCTGCCTCCCGGAGCTGCAGGGCGAGCACAGAATAAAAGGTCCTTGGTGCCCCCCTTGGATCAGTCGCATGTGCTTTGTGCATGCCCAGGGAGAAGACCTTTGGGCTGGGGTGGTGGGTGGTGGGCAGGGAGTACAAGGGGACTGCCGGCAAGGGCAAGACATGTGTGAGCAAGGGGGGCGAGCGTGTGCCGCCTCGTGGGCTGCCCCCATGGTGGGGAGCAGGACTGGGCCTGGAGTGCTGGGGGGCAAGCTGCCCACTCACTGTGGGTGGGCGAAGGGAGGTGAGGGCTGGCAGGGCCGTGGGGCTGCGGTAGGGGAGCAGGAGAGCCCTTGGAGGGCTGCCCGGGGCCCAAGGGGCTTGCTGCCCACAGCTGCACACAGGGATGTGCCTGTCACCTGGGAAAGGTGTGGGAGATGCTGTGCCCACAAGCCCTCCTGGAGACAGGCTGAAGGGCGGCTCTGGTGGGATGGGGAGAGACTCTTGTGTCAAAGCCAGCAGGAAGCAGCATTTCTGTGCAGGAACAGCTCACCCGGGTGGGCTGTGCTGGGAAAGGGGCAAGAAGGCAGCTGCAAGCCTGTGTTGCGGGGGTGGGGGTGGCAGACCCAGAGCAGAGCCTGCAACACTGTGAGGGCAGGGCTACTCCACTGCGGGTATGGCCAATGTGTGGGGCATAGGCATGGAGGCAGAAGAGCTGCTGAGAGCTGGCTCCAGGGTAAAACAGAGGTGCAAACCTCTTTGGGTTGCTTGCCCTGAGAAGGTGTGCAGCTCCTGGGACTAAAGCAGGAGGCTTTCCAGGATGCTTTGGGGTCAGTCAAGGTGTTTTTCCCTTGGGAACACCCCTCAGTGCCAACCACTCTCCATATGCTTTTGGGGCGTAACAAGCGCCTTGAGGAGTTCAGCCAAGTCTGGAGAGCCCTGGACTGGATGTACTTGTCAATGCACCGAGGGGGAGCACAGCCCCACAGGAAGACTGTCAGGGTTCCCAAGTGCTGGGAACAGGCAGGAAGCTGTCACGGTCTCAACAGGCCTCCCCAGGGTCTTTTCCCAAAGTGGGTTTTGGGGGAGGGGGTGCTCTGAGGTGGTTCTTAGCTTTTTGCTTGTCTCTTTGGTTTGGTTGGGTCTGGCTTTGGTGGGCTTCAGCTTTGGTTTGCATTGGCAAAACTAGTCCCTCTCTGTAGCCAGAGTGACCTTCTCTGGGGCTTGCTCTGATCTCACTGAGGAGAGGATGTACAGTTCGTTAAAGCAGCTCTGGTTGCCTTCTGCCACCACGGGGTGGGGTGTGGGTCCATGGGATTTAGCTTGAATGCCCCCTCACCTTGCCCAAAGAAAGCAAGTAAAGGACACAGAGAAAAAGAAATCAACGGATAAAGGAGTCACTGCCTTGTGCCCTTGAGGTGAGTGTGGGTCGTCTTGCAGTTCCAGCCCACTAGTCGGAGCTACGAAGTCCCTGGCCAAGACTTGCAATGCACTGCCACGTGTAGTCTCCAAGGCTTGGGATTGTCTTGCCCCCCAGGGTGCTCTCTGTGGCCCGTGGCCATCCTGAGGTTGTCTCGGAGTCACTGTGACTCCTTGCCAAGTGCTGTGGGATGCCCAGAGGGCCTGGCAGCCCTGCGGACACTGTTCTGATGCTTTGTAGCGGGTGCAGTAAGCTGCAGGTAGCTTGCTGACAGACCTGTGTGTGTTCACACGTGTGTGCCTGGGCGTGCGCAGGCACGCACACATTCCCACAGCACTTACAGGGAATGCGGGCTACCAAGAAGGAACAAGTCTTTTCATTCCCAAGACACTGCTAGTTAGTTTTTATAAGCTGGAAACAGGAAGAGGCAGGATGTTCAAGAGCTTCCCCTGCGTGCCTATTCTTACTCAGCACGAGTGGCAGCAAGTCCACCGGTGCAGCTCGGAGCTTGCTATTGAAACCCCTGTTCAGGTTTTCTGCGGAAGAGACCAAAAGGCTCCAGAACTCTGCAACACACTGACTGGACCTGATATTCAACACACATGCATCCACTGCTTGGGATTTCCTCTGAAAAAAAGAGTGTTGAAGACCAGCTACATCCTGCTTGCTCTGCTCCAAAGGCAGTCACAAGATGGCGAGGACCATCTCCTTCTGGTGCTAGCTGGTCACCGTCTCAGAGAGAAAGCCTGACCAACCTCTTGTCTCCAGGAGATGCCGTCCCTGTGCCCCAACAACGACCCCAACAACAGAGGAAGGCTTGGGGCAGATGGGCAAAGGCGAGGTGCCCCTGCAGCTCAGGCATAGTGTAGCATGCGCCTCACCAGTCACAGCTGAGAACTGACGTTTATCTCAACGCACAAGGCACCAGCCAAAGACCTCTGTGTTAGGGAAGGGTAAGCAGCTGTATCTGTTGAATGGATCCACAGGTGTAAATATTTCTTGCTGAGCTGAGCAAAGGAATGTGAAGGTCTCCCTGAGATTATGCAGACCAGCATGAGGGAAGGTTGTACTTGGCTCAGCCCAACAGAGAGGGTAAAAGCTGAACAACTGACAAAGGGACTGTGGGGAGAGCACAGGCTTCAGCTGGTGTCAACCCACGTCTGCCTTCCTGGGCAGGCAGGGGCGGCGCAGCGTCGTGCCAGCGAGCATGTTATAATCACGTTGGTGTTGTGACTGACCTATGTAAGTGTACATTTATATTGTGATTTTGGTATATTGCTGCATCGCTCTACTAAATCAAAAATCCCCTGTAACATCATGTATCTTCAAGGGAAGCTTTGATGTTAAACACTGCAGTGTCCGTGTTTGGAATATCTAAAAGTATCTGGTCAGAGAGCACTGGACTCTGGCATGAGTCGGCTTAAAGGACAAGTTGTTCCCAAGGGTGACTATTTTTTTTTCTATTGCTACCATTTGGGGAATACCAGGAGTTCTGATTTAAGGTTACGGTGGTGCCTCACACTGAGGGGTGGAGGGCAGTGACAAGACCATCTGTGGACGGGAGTGCTGCCATGAAAGGGTATGTAACCCTCATGAAGAGTAAGAAAGGATGGGAAGAGCCAGCTGACAACACTGAAAACTTGAAGAAAGAGCAAGCCTTTGCTGGTTGTTAGAAAGGTGCCTGCGAGCAGCAGCGGGAAAGTTGGAAAAGGAGACCTGTAAGAATAACATGCAAGAAAGAGAGAAAGAAACAGTTATGAAAGATGACATGATGTATAAAGCAAGTTGCACAGAGTGAGAAATGCAGAAGAGGTTCTTAGAACTGCAGACCCATGGCACAGCCCATGCGCCCCACAGCATAGGGGTCCTTACTGCGGTCTGCTCCACTGGAGCCTATTACAGGAACCGCCGCAACGCATACTGTTAGAAACGAGATATGCCAATTCAAGATAGATGATTAAATGAGTAAGCTTTATTGACACACAACTGCAATTGTGGGCGCACTGTTAAGTAGAAGCTACGTGCAAGGAGTCCTTGCGTCACGACTTGCACCTCCCGAGAGCTCCTGCCCTTCCACCCCCCTCAGCTCCTCATTGGGGAGCCCCGCGGTGGGCCCGGCTCTGCCCCGCTGGAGCCGCGCACTGTGTGCCCCCTGGGATGCTGCGTGCCCTGGGCACGGGTGAGGCGGCCCCATGGGCTTTCTGCTCTTCCTCGGGTCCTGCTGCACTGCCCGCTGCCCCCAGGTCTTGTCCTGCAGCCCCAGCGAGCGCCGCCCGGCATCGCGCATGTCTCCCCAAGGCACCGGCTACTCAAGGCTGCGAGCTGCCGGCACCCCTCATCCCCTCCGTCCAGGAAGGGGAAGCAAGCGTGCTCTCGACCCTGCCAAGCGAGGGAGTACGGCTGGGGGTGTGCTCATCTCCTGAAGGGTACCTGGTGGTGGGACGCAGCCTCCTCTTCTGAAGGCTCCGGATCTGGATCACAGACTCATAGAATTGGTAAGGTTGGAAGGGACCTCTGGAGACCATCTAGACCAATCCCCCTGCTCAAGCAGGGTCACCTAGAGCATGTTGGACAGGGTTGCAGCAATAGGGACCCCCCTTGCTGGAGCCCAGGCTTGAATCTTCAGTCTAACGCTCTCCCAGCTGCTACTTTGGATGGTCTGGCCTGTGGTGGCCTGGCACTTTCTTGGCCGACCCAGGCTGCTGTACTGGTCTTCCAGCCATGGCATAGCATTGTAGAGTGGCTCTGCTATGGCTGAAAAACCTTCTGCAGGGCTGCTGCCACTCTGGAGTTTGTGTAGCCTCTTCTGTGTGAGAGAACTGCACGTGCTGCTGTTGGTGCAGGGGAGGAGGAGGGGACAGGAGCTGCTTGTGTTGGCAGCTGGAGGTGAGCCTCAAACAGGCTGATTTCAGGAGTTGGCAGCTGTGCGCGGAGCAGTGGCCAGGAGAGCAGAGTGCTGACTGTGCTGCTCTTGGCCAGCGTGGTGGGCTGGGACTGCCTACGTGGACAGCAGGCAGAGGGTCCCGCTTGCCCTTCCTAAGCTCTCTAATGCAAAGGGCCGGAGCCGCGTAGCTGGACTGCTGCTCGGCGAGTTGCTGCTTTCCCTTTGGGAGGCCAGGTGAGCTGGGGATTGTCCCTGCAAGGCTGTCCCTGCCTGTGGTAGCCGTGCGGGTCCTAGCACTGGAGTGCCTTTTACCAGCTTGCCTGGTGGTGCGTTTCGCAGGTGGATTGCCTCTGACTGCTCAGCATAAATTCACCACTTCCTCTGTGTCTCTGTTGATGGCTGCCAGAATCTGTGCTGCTCCAATCCTGCCAGGGAAGAGAGTGGAGAAGGTCATTGCTGTCCTGTGTCTCTGGCGATTCCGTAGTGATGATTTTGGCCTGGTTCCATCAGCTGACAGGTGCGTGGGGACAGCAGTGATTCCTGCGTGCTGTCGATTAAATTCGTGTTCGGTTAGTCTCTGTAGATTTTCCCGTTGGACGTGTGGATCCTGGAGCATTCTCTGTTAAAACTCACCTTGCACCTAAGAACTAGCGGGCGGTAAATATTAGGGGAATGTTAGTAGTAATGCGATGTGTCCCTATGGATACACTTTCTTTCCTCATTGTGCTTTTATGTTGAGGCAGGAATTCTAACTGAAATCTGCAGATTGAAAATATTAATACATGTAGGAGATAAGGTAGTAGTAGCACAATCTGCAGAAGGCTAAAAGAAGCTTCCATATAATGAAAGAAAAAAAGAATGGTAGCTATCTAAAATGAATGTATGCTTGGAGAATGCACAGTTGGAAAAAAAAAAAAAAAAAAGAGGGGGGGGGAAAGGAGTCAAGATGCAAATATTGCATGTAGTCACTCTTGGATTTATTGACTTACTGTATGGGTTTTAAATGCAAGTGAAAAAATCCGTGATGAATATCACATATTGCCTGTGGACAGTTTTTTTTTTTCCTAAACTATTGAGGTAGGTCCAGAGCAGGATTGAAGGAAGTGTGCCGGGTAGTCAGTGAGTATTGCACTTGTGTGTTGTCTGTCTTTCCTGGAACTATAATATCTGTGAATGGAATTTAAATACATACTTAATCACATCCTCTGATGTACGCCTCTTCCTTCTGATATCTAGTTGTTGCTGTATTATATCAGTTAGTCACCTGCTTAAATAAAATTTGCCTCAAATTGAATATATTTTGTTACGTATGTTGAAGTGATTTGTAATGTTTTACAATGTACATAATATGGGAGTGAACATGTATGTGTGTATATATAGTATATATATGTGCGTGTATGTTTGTGCGTATATACATGCTGCTGAGGAGCTTGTAGAATTCGCATCCTTGGAGACTGAGTACTGAACAGTGTGGTCTAGCCTTGCCATTAGCCCTGCTGTGAGGGAGAGGTGGTTTAATTTTTTTTCAGAGGTCTCCTCTGACCTAAGTCTTTCTATGCCTTGGAAGATTGCCATGGAGCCTGAGCATTGCCAACAGACTTTTATTTAGGTTAACACAGTGTATTCCTGTAAGGACAGTAATTCAGGATCCAAGGTACATCTCTGCCAAACTGGAGTTTCTTTCCCATTCTGTAGAGGAATCTTTGCAGTAAGTGAACGTGAAGTTAGTCTGGCACTTTCTTCTGAAAAGGCAAGGAGGAAGGAAGAGGGTTTGGTCAGGTTAGGTGCATGTGTGTAGAGCTGGTCACGGCTTGGTGGCTCAATGAGTGGGAATGTTGTTGTGAAGATGCGAAGGCAGAGTGAATGCTGCTGCTGATCAGCAGGAAGGAGAGGACTGTCCTTACCTCCACAGACAGTCCTGTGAATTTTCAAGTGGGTGTCTGCAGCAGGTAGGGTAGTTAAATCTGCATGCTAAAGTACTGCGAACCTAGACACAGACTTGTGTAATGCTCTCCTCTCTCTGTTTCTAGTTTTGGGCCACCATAAATCCAGCTCACTTGTTGTTATGGGACAGCACAGATCTTACCTCTGTGGGCAGCCCGCCCTCCAAAACTGCTCAGGTAAGGGAAAAGGTCTGCCTTGCAATTCTTAGCATACCTGGTTGTTATGCAAACAGACTCTGTTGGCATTAGGACTATTCTCATGTAAAAAATAATTTGGAAGTGGACCCCTCTGTAACCAGACTAAAGCTAAGCAGTTTGCAGTTTAAAGGGCTTTTTAGCTGTAAAGGAAAAGTGGATGCAGTTACTCACGTAAGAATATGCATTGGGACTTAAGGAAATGGCTTGTAGCCTGAGTTAATGATTTTGGAAGCCTGGAAAGGGAAATGTGAATCTCTGTATCTTTCTTTAACCCTTGAATTGATTAATAAACATTGTATAATTGGTTTACACTCTGCTTTGTTTTATGATGGCGAGTTGCCATTGTGTTAGATGAACGAAGAAGGAGCTTTGCTATTTCTCTTTGCTGTCCATCCGACTGACACTAATATGGAGGAGAGAGATTCTTCTCTCTAAGCGTTTTTGCACGTGTCCTTGCCTAGGAGCATTTGGATGTGGTGCCTGAATCCCAGATTTTCAAGCTCAACAGTGTCCCATGGCAAACGATATGGTTTGACTTCTTTATCCTTTGCTGCCTTGTGCTGCTGTGATTGCATCTTTTGAGTAACAGTGTGCTAGGCCTGCTGTAGAAAGGCAGGCGTAGCGTGAGACTTGGCTGTTGAAACAGCACGTGATGGATTCTGATGAGAAGGAGGAAGGGGACTATGCTCCAAATCTTCCTGGATATGTCACTGTTTCCATAAATGAAACTGTCCATCGCTTTGATGTGGAAATGGATGTACGCTGTGATTTTAGAGCAGTCCTGCGGCATGCATGATGTATGGAGCAGTTTTGTACAGAGCACATCTGCCAACAGCAATGCATAGGACAGTAGGGCTTTTTTTTTTTTTTTTTTTTTTTTTTTAATGGAGGGTGTTGCCTGTTTTGGAGGAGGGGTTGGGCTGTTTTTCCAAGGGAAGCAACACATATAAACTGCTGTCTGTCCTTCCCTAACATTTGGATCTGTTGGCAGACACTGGAAGGAACATGTTCAGGTTCAAGATAGGTGGGTGAATGGGCCAAGGAAGAACATCCTGCTGAAGGGAAAGCAGGGAGAACTGCCTTTCTAAACTTTCAGCAGCAGCACCTGTGTTGCCCTACCTGGAGTAGGGACATCAAAGGGAGCAGCAGGGAACTGCAGTTACTGCTTGGGGAAAGGAGGACCTAGAGAAAAGAGATGGGGAGGCGTTTGGCTACAAAAGGACACTAGTTGGTGAGAAGGCAGGCCCTGTTGTTGATGTGTGCGCTTGTCAGCAGTGGGCTTCTGCTACTGCACAGTGCAGACTGATGCGTTGTCTTGAAATCTGGAAAGTGCAAACAGGAATTCGTTCAGACTTAATTCTAAATTTTATATATGGGGACGTAGCTCTGAAACTCTCCTTAAATCGTGGCTGGCTTCCTGTTTGACACCTTGCTACCCTGTTGGTCCCTATTTGAGAGATTTAGGAGACACTTTTCCCAGTTTGTGCTTCAGTTCCATTTAGACAAGGAAGATCTCACTCCAGAAACCAAAGCTATGAATGAGGCTTGTAATTTGCTTCAAGGCCAGAGCTGATACGGGCCTTTCAACTCCCAAATCTGGGAGCAGAGGGAGAGTTTTCAGACATAGCTCTATCTCTGGATGTAATCCTCCAGGATCATGACCTGAATTGCGGACTCCTTAGCCAGATATTCAAAAGTCTGTTTTTGCTGTTCTGATCTAAAGCCGCCAGGATGGTGGAGATCCTTTGGCTGGCCCTTTTACAAATTGGGTGCTGTATAGGTCACTGTATTTGCAGGTTTTCCAAATCTGTGAATTTTATTTTGCAACAAGCAGCACTGAGGCTGTGGGGAGGATTGTCTGAACTTGCACTGAGTGTTTCAGAGGAGAACGTAAGTGCGTATTTTTATTTGTTTGAAAAACAAACTCAGACCAAACTTAGTAGCCCTTCTGTATGCAGGCTAACCTCCTAGGTTTCATCCTCAGAGACCTTGCTGATAGGTAGTCCCCTGAGCTTTACCTTGAAAAGGCTTTTTTAAAGAAATATCTGCCTATAGTTGGTTTGGGAAATGCGACCAGAAGATCTCTTGGGTGGAAGGAGGAAAAGTTGGTAGCTGTTCAACACTTCACACAGTTTTAAAACTGGGGCACCAAATTTGTTCAGCAGGTGGATATTTAGTACACAGTGACTTCTACTGTAGCCACGAACTGCTCTTTTGTGACCGTAGATTCTCGGAATGAGGAATTTGCATTACACCCTGTAAAGCGTGTTAACCATTGTATTCTCCAAGACTCCTTCAAAGTTTGTAGGCACCTTCTTTCTCAGGAGATCTCCTCCTGCGTCTCTGCTGGGAGTTACATGTTCTTGTCTGGGCTATCAACGTATTAAATTAAAAATTGTGAGTCACCAAAACTGAGAAGGGATGAGAATACAGTCTGCCTAGAAAATAATAAATGTCTTTCAAAGCTTTGCCAGGCAGGAGAGGTCTTTTGCTGTTTGCTTTGTGCTATTTATCATAATTCCTTTTATAGTCTCCATGGAAATAGTATAGGTAATTAAGAATATAATTAGTAGGATTAACTGATCTGAATAGCCACTAAATGAATCAGCAAACAGATTTTTCTGCCCGGAAGTTGGTGTCCCAGGGATCATTCTCCTGTATCTCACTTCATTAGAGGACTAAGAGGAATTATCCTGAATGACTAAGTGTATTTGAGTGTGGTAAATTCTCAATAGTTTCTTTTTCTGCTCATTTGCTTTAAAAATGTGTTTTTCAGCCAGGTGCAGATATCTGAAAAATCATGCACTTAGGTCTATTTGTTGTTTTCTTGCTCCAACTGCATATGGAAATGCTGCTTTTGCATGTGGAAATGCTGCTTTACACTTGCATTGAATATAATCATGCATGTAGGTCTTAAGCGGTGCCTGGGAGGGACTGCAGAAGAACAAAGAACATTCTTCAACTGTGAAGCCTGTATCTTAGTACGCATTAGAGGGTCAAAACAGACTTACTGTGAAGCTTGTATCTGATAACATTTTTTTTTTAATTTTTGGTTCTGCTACTTCTTAGCAAGCCTCTCTGTTACAAGCAGCAGTGCTACTGTTTTGAATCTGCCAGGTTACTCGGTAATTAAGGCGCATTCATGTTCTTTTGACTTTTAACAGACTACCTCCTAGGGAACTCTTGCAACCTTTGAATGAGTGAAGGCAGATGTGCCTGAAGTAGGAAGCTCCACTCTAGCTTTCACATTCTTTGGATGAATGCACTTTTCCTCCTGTCTTGATGTTTCTCTTACTTGACCGACGTCATAGAAAATAGTACTGTATTTTCTTTTTCACTCCTATTTCTGTTGTGGAATTTGTGAGCTGCTCTTCAAGTTGCTTAATGTGATTGACATTTACTTATTCTTTCTTACGATTCTTTTCTAAGATGTTAGTAGTTATGGGCCTGGCTATTGTATCTTAAAAGAATTGTCCCTGGTTTTCTTTCCCTATATGTTATTCTTCTAAAGCCAAGATTAATTCATTTCTGTTGAAAAGAAAGTTTAATAGAGTTGGATAAATGCATGTAGAACTGAAAGAATAGTTTCCTCTTTTTGAATGCTTGAAAGCAAATGCCTGTCCTTGGCACAGGCCACGGGCAGGGTGAATTATGTGAGGCCTGGTGTGATACAAGCCAATATTAATTTGCCCAATATTCAGTAATTGAAGAGGATGGGTTATTACAAGCAAAATCAGGACAAGGCACCTGAAACAGCAGTCTAAATGACATCAGTGCCAAAGCCTGGCTCGTGTCTGGAATAAAGCCTCAGCAAATCCTGGAGTGGGAGGATCTGTGTGGTCAGCTGACTCAGCAGGGCTTCCCTTGGTTGTTCTGATACCAGGCTCAGCTGCAATGCATGATCTTTCCTTTCAGGGGCTGGGTGTCTCTTAAGTCCATACCGCTACACTCCAGACATTATTTCCATGTTAAAGACAAGAATGGCTTATTGGGTTAAATTTGAAATGCAGCAGAGCTCATGACTTTGCGATAGTGAAATGCAGGAGACTCAGTTCTTGGTTTGAGTAGGTGCGATATCTGTCTCTATGCCTCCTATTATAAGGAACCGCTCCTGTGTCCCCAGAATTGTGAAGGTTTACAGATGCTCAGGACAAGTGTAGCTTCTTGGTAGCAGGAGACCTTAGTCAGGCTTTCGAAAGCATAGAGAGAATTCAGTTCTGTTAAAAGCGTTGTTTGCTGCTTCCAAGAAACCCTGCAATGTGCGTATGAGACAGATGAGCATCTGTGAAGTATCTGGCGTAACTTCAGATCGCTCGCTGCTGTGAAGTGTGCACAGAAATGCTTTTAGCTGTTCTGTGGAATGGTGGCGTGACTTGATTAAGGCTTTTAGGGATGTTATTTTTCCCCCAAGCTTTGCCTGAAGGTGGGGCAGAAGCTTCTTGTTCATCTCTAGTGAAGAAATCGGTAGACTGTGCTGGCTACGGGAGTTGTGGCGAGACTAACTGTCTGGCATGCGGATGCGGCAGGTTTGGAAAGTCAGCTTCCAAAAAGCAGCAAAGGCAGGCTCTACGATATTGTATGAGCATGTTTTGATAATGAGAAAATAGCAAAGTAGGTCCCAGTGCTCCTGGGGAGCAGCAAGAGCAGGGCTGCTCCTCAAGGAGACACAGGCTGGTAGCTGCGGGTGACCACAACATAGGCAAGGCAGTGACCTCACCAAGAGGTGAGTGCCACCAGGTCTGAGCGCAGCCAGGTTGGTGGTAGTGATGGGGACCTAAGGCAAGGTGGTGTATGTTATCAACAATGTTAGTAAGTGTCGCATGATGAGAAGTTGTGCTTTGATCTCTGTGATAGTTTTTATTGTGTCAAGAAACAAAAATTCTGAAAAGAAGTTAGAAAAACCTGAATGGCAGCTCAGAGGTAAAACTTATCATGGTCTATAGATAGTTCATGTGTTTGCAGATTGCTTAACTCACATCTGTAAAATCTATTAATGTAAGTTTCTCTGCCAGCATGACTTGAGTGCAGAGTATGGCATGTATGGCAATGTCAATGAGCCCTCTAAAAGGCTATTTCCAAGTTTGCAGTTTGCACTGAATGCTTTGAAAACAATAACAAGCAAGAATGACAACAACAGCAACAAAACTCCAAACTAAGATTCTAGTTTGTTGTTGCCAGTCAGCTCCAATACATTTTTGGAACCCAGTTAAACCTCTGTTGTGTGGGTTGGCCTGGGGGGGGGGCATGTTTTGGATTTGTTTGTTTTGTTTTTTGCTTACTGTGTGGGCATATACTGGGAACAGGATTTAACAAGGACATGGAAATTAGGATTGCCTGTATTTGAAGAAGATCAGAAATTTGATAGTGACATGGGCAGCTTTCCATTCTCAGTAGAGTGTGTCGTGCTTTAATTTATCTCATCTATTTTTTTGGCAAAAAAAGAGACAGGTAACACACTTTGCAAGATCTGGAGATCTGAGTTCATTTTCTGACTGTGACTGAACGTCAGCGTGCCGGCAGCTGGAGCGAACTCCTGCCTCTTTTTGCACGAAGCTAGGATGATCTGTGACAAGACTTCAGCACACTGAACTGCTAGTCATAACACAAAGGGCTTTTAGTTTCTCCTTATTTGAGTGATTGTTAACTGTGTATCTTGAGAGGAACCACTGTAATATTGCTGGAATTCATGGCCTCACCACTGAACAATGTGCAGCTTAAGTCAGGAATTTGCAAGTTACCTGTTGTAGTTCTGCTTAAATGGTATCTCCTTGCTGAGGGAGTAGCACTGCTGCAGAGCACGTAGAGCACAGCTGAGTTAGAGACAGATTTATGTTAAGTATGGGGGACTTGCTGCTCTAAAAGTCCACTTGGTTGCCTGCACTGATGTCCTGTATGCATCTTTGTGCTAGTTGTTCAGAAGTCATGTTTTGCTTTGGGGCATAGATTTTTGTCTCTAGTGAACCTGGAGACAGACCTTGGCTTCTGGAGGATTTCAGATACTCTCTACTGTGTAGGAAGAAAGCTCTTATGAAAACATTGTGCCTCAAAGTAGAAACTGTTTTCTATGTGGTAGAGTAGATGCTTGCTAATATGCCAAAGAAGTGCGATCATAGCATCGGAGTTCTTGGCTGTCTCAAAAAGTTCCTCTGCTTGTTTTTGGTGTTTTTTGTGCAGCTGTAAAACTATCCTAAGTGCAACTTTGGGGATGTTGCAGAGACTGTGGTAGAACTGCTAGCTTTCACAGGATTTGTAAGCCAGCCTCCTGTTTCATGTGTCCAGGTGACAACCTAGGTCACATGCTTACCTTTGCTGCCAGAACAGTTTTCCTGCTGTTGCTTATGATCTCCAAAATGCTCCACTGCTTAAAAAGCACTGCAGAGGGCAAGAGCCTTCAGCACTTCTTAAACATGCAGAGTACACTGTTACCAAGTGCAGGATGGCTTTCCAGTTCTTGTGTGCACAATTTTGATGGTCTGTCTGCAGCTAAATCCTTGGAAGGAGGGAGCAGCCACAGCAGACTGGTAGGAACTGGCACGTTATTCCTATTTGAAGCAAAGATGACTTGTGGTTTTGCATGTCAATTGCAGAAATCCTGCCAGGAACATGAGCTGTCACCTCTTGGCTCTGTTTTGCTGTTCTCGCAGTGAAACAGCACAGAAGCTGTCTTTAAGGCAGAGTTCACAGTCTCAGCACTCCAAAGAGTTTTGTAAGAACCTAACTTGTGCAGTGCTGCACTGGAATTCCTCTTCTTGTGGTTTGCTGTGAAATGGAATGTTTGTAGTTATTAAAGCACAGACTGCATGTTGATTCAGTTACAAATACTTGAAAGCTATCTGGTACATAAAACAGTTAAAATCAAATTTCAGCTTTAGTTCTCAGCTGTAGTGGGTTTAACTAAGAAAGTGGATCGATTTTATGATCCCCTGTGATTTTATCATTGCCTCTGGATGTATCTGTTGTACTTTTTGCCTTGAGTAGCCCGTAGTGGGTGAAGTGCGGCCTTACTCAGGGCAGACCTAAGAAATTGTATTCCTAACAGTGTTTCCCTGAGCAGTTTTCTGGGAGGTATTTTGAAAGGATCTCCTGGGCATTTAAAGCATCTGAAGGATGCTTTTAAGTTCTGTAAATTTACTTGCAGAGTGCTAGCTGTCTTGCCAAACGATCTGTGGGAATGGCATGCTCCATGACTCTGAACAAGACGTTGGGTAAGTAATGCTGAAAGCTCTCTAAGTGGAGTTACTCATCGTTTGCTTTGCATTCAAAACCATCAGCACTAACAATGCTTGGGCACCAAGAATGTCATTAGTAAGAATGTCATTAAATAATCCAGCTGCCAAGTCTAAAATTCAGCATATACAGCTGACTTCCTAGGTCCTCTGTTTCTTTTGTGCCC
Source organism: Rhea pennata (assembly GCF_028389875.1). Lineage (NCBI taxonomy): Eukaryota > Metazoa > Chordata > Aves > Rheiformes > Rheidae > Rhea > Rhea pennata. The sequence goes on along the minus strand of NC_084702.1, from coordinate 3,347,169 downwards.
ACTAAGTATAAAAATGCTGTTGGAGGGCATTTCCTGTGAACGCGTAACTTTGATACATAGCATATGGCAGGCCTGTCACAAAACAGTGGTGGCCTCTTGCCAGCTGGCAGCATACCTGAAAAATTTCCTGGGTGGCATCTCTTCCTGCAGTTGCTGTGGAGGGACATCAGAGAAGGATGGGAATGCCAATAGAGTAATTTTAAGTGTGACAGAAAGAAGTAGACAAAGTCGAGCCTGGGAACAGCAGTGGCATGTTGCTTACCAGCTGACATCCAGGCTTCATGTTTCCTTGGGCCTGACGTACCTTGTGCCTGGGTTAATGCCTTTTGCTGTGGAGCGGCAGGGGCAGCGCCTGGACTAAGCCTGCAGACACGGCCCCTGTGCGTGCTGTGAGCGAGCGGTGGAGGTGAGAAGGGTGTCGCATAGTTGTAGCTTTCCATCCAAATGTCAGACTGGTATTAAAATGTGTGTTCAGTCAATAATTCTTTTTTTTCTGTGACATACCTTCCTTTTTGCAATTTATTTAATGAAGTGTTCCAAGGTAGGACAACTGTTTTTCTCACAAGGAGGGTCTAGTTACTTTATACTTGATTCTACAGGTTTGGAAGCCTTTTTATTAAGCCTGCAAATTTATGCCCTTTCTTAATTTTATGATCCCAGTAGTTGTCTTAAATACCTGTGCTTGAGGCTTTTGTAATGATACAGTTCTTTTTATTTCCAAAGGATTTTACTGATCTTGAGTCTGTCTTAGAATGTTACAGAATACGTCAGCTTGTAAAGATAATAGGCAAAAATCTTTTGCATGTTTATCATGAATGAATGAATGCGAGTCTTTGTAAAACAGTCCTCTGCCTTATCTCTTGCTTTGAAAGCAGAAGTACCTTACTAGTTCACATTCTATTCCTTGTCTCTCTTACCATGAACATGTTTACCTGTAAATCTCTGAAACAAAATTTAGAACATTTTTTAATTAGAACATAATTAAAATTATGCTCTAATTAAAAAATAAAGAAGAAGAATTTCAGCCCCAACTGCAACTAGAATCTTGCTATATTTTTTGAAACCTTACATTTTGAGAGGGGTGAGTGTGCATTTCCAGGGCATGTTTGCAAGAGCTAAGAGAGGCCTTGGAAGGAGGTCTCTGGCTGTCCAGCAGGTGCCTGCAATGAGTGACGAATGCCTTCTGCCTCTTCCTCCACTCCTACAGCCTTCTCGCTTCTGCGCTTTCCCGCTTACGCTCAGCCTTCCCGGCTTGCTCTCAGCTCCTTTTTTTTTTCCTCTCTACCTGTATGTGAGTCATGTCAGATGGACACAGACAAATCCAGATGACTGAGAATAAGCACAAGGGTGTTAATGTTGGATTCAGGAAGAACAGGAGGGACACCGTGTAGATCTTGCTTCCACAAGAAATGTTAAGGGGCTTGACTCATGAACAAAATTGGTATTTAAGACTATATGATCAATATTTAATTTCCTAGTTGACTCAGGGAAAAAAAAAAGAACCAAAAAACTAGTGGCACCGACAAAGGAAAGAAAGTTCCCATTCTCCACCCAGAAGAAAGAAATGTGAATACTTATCACCCCAAAATGATGTGCTATATTGACAGCAATGCTTAAGAGTTGTGTTGTGCTAGATACTTCTGTATATATAATAAGTATGGTGAGTACATATAGAGAGTATATTTATAGATCTAAAGTATCTGTCACTAAACAATTATAAAATAGTTGATATGTAGCTTGGTGTTTGAACTTACAATTTTGTGAAATCCTATTGAGCTGTAATAAGCTTTCAGTTAAATGATACAGCTTGATGTAAATGAGAATGAACTTTCTGAATCTAGAATACATGAACATAAGTAAAAAAGTGGTTCCTTGGCGTTATCCTTATGCCTTCTCAGCATGCAACTGCATAGTACTTGATTCATAAGGGCCCAAATAATTTTAATGATACAAGATGAACCTGTCAGTTTTTCTTTGGTAACCATCTTAAAATGAAAAGTGAGTTCAGATGTGTTATTGCTGCTTCTACCTGCCCTTACAACCTTATTTCCCCTCCTCAGCCTACCACCGACTGATGTAGTCTTAAAAAGAGGGCGTTTTGTTTGTGTGTTTGTTTGTTTGTTTGTTTGTTTGGGGGGAGTATCCTGAAGTTTACATGAGGTATGTTACCAATGGAGTAATATTCCTGGATTCTTCAAAAAGAATTCTTCTGACTCTTCTTCTGCTCCCTCACAAATTACATGAGTCATTGTTTTAAAATGTTCAGGGAGTTAGGGTGGTTGTCCGAGGTCAGACTCTTAAGTGAATTAGGAGTTAATAATTAAAGTACTTCAAACTAGGAGATACAAACTAGAAACCAGAAAAATAAACTATTTTTTTCTTTATAAAAATACAAAGCGTGCTTATGTCAGTTGATAAACAGCTGTCACTAGACTGCTGATCAGGTCTCTAAGCAAGACTGGCCCTCTGCATCGCTATTAGAAGCCAATGTATTTGTAAATGTAGTTTTCCTTCTTAGTGATGGGCATTGCAGTCAGAGGCGGAGCGTGCTGTCTGGGCACTGATAAAGACGCGGCCCTCCCCAAAGGGGATGTGCGCGGGCAGAACCGGAGCAGCCATGGGCTGGAGGGGACCTCTGGAGGCCAGCTGGGCTGGCCCTTTGCAAAGCAGGACCAGCTTCAGACTTAGACCCAGTGCCAGAGTGGGATCAAATGCAAACTAAAATGTGAATCACTTCTGAAAGCTGTCTCCTACATGCCCTCGCACAGCGCTCAAAGTGGCACTGGTATGACTTAAAGAAAGAACCAGTACTTTCTCCCAAGACATTGCTGCCTAGCTTGGGCCTTTTTCACCTGCACCTCCCTCATAGTCCAACAAGTCCTGTGAGGCAGAATCTTTCAGTGTCTGGAATGAACTGCAGATTTAATCTTTATATGCTGTTTTGTTCCTTATCAGACACGTTCATGATACTTATTGTACTAATTCAGATTATAAGCATCAGGAATTTTATCCTCTCATCTTTTGCAGGACATCCTTGTTCCTCCCCATGTTTTTGCCTCCAAAGATCCATTTAAAGCAGTTGAATGAAAATTTAGGCCTATGATAACTTTGCATTTTGTTAGTAATACTTACATACTTAATGCATACTTATTTGGGGTACAGGAAGCTTGCAGTTTTTGCGGTAAGCTGGATGTGTGCTAGCTGCTTAGCTGATGCATTTCGGGGGGTTACTTTGCATGCCCGCCTGTGAACTTAGACAGCTCATGGCTAGGAGTGGTAATACTTCAGTTACCTCAGCAAGACTGTCAAGGTGGCTGCCAGTGTCCTGAGGAAGAACTTAACACAACACTCAAGAAAGAGATAAGGCAGAAATAGACTTGTGAGGAGTGAATTCTACCTGCTTACACGTTAACAACCTCCTTAATTTTAGGGGATATGGAATTGCTGTGGAGGAGGTTTCTGTCTGGCGAGAATGGTCATGGTATGGTAGAGATCCAAGTTGCCTGATTTTAAAATAAATACATGGTATTGAAACTGTTTGGGAGTTTGCAAGTTTTCAGAAAAATAGGAAATCGCCCATAAACCTTATTTCATCTTACCATGCTTTTGCAACAGAGTTGAATAATGAACTCTGGCTTTCTTGTCATCATTTTAGATCAACACATGTTTAAAATTATCTCCTATTGTAATGGTCTCCCTGTGCGTCAAAGGGGTACGAAACATCAGCTTTAGAAATAATTACATACGTTGTTTTATGAATTCTTTGCTATAGGATAGGATAGAAGTGAACACTTTTTCTCACATCAAGTTTTAATACCATCTTAGCTTACAGTCCAAAAATCCCACCAAACCCCCAACAGAGGATGAGAAAGAGTGAGAGACTAGATGCTCTAAATGTGCATTTGCAGTGACGTTTTGAAAAGGAGCATGGACTGAGTGAGAAAGAAAAGGAATTACAGTAACCTAGAGTAAGCCTAGGACTAGACCGTTCAAAATGACAATTGCAGCACATGGAAGAGGAACACAGGTAACAGAATATACCTGGCTGGGAAATGTTTATTAAGAATGAAGATAAATATAGGTGTACAGGTAGAAAGTAGCAGGTAGTTGAAAAGGCAAGGAAACTAGTGTGATTTTTTCTTTTTTTTAACAGTTGGACGAACAGAGCAGTCCAGTACAACTTTGCAGGAAGAGGCCTTAACTATGGAGACAAGTCCTTCTGACTCAAGCACCAAGGAGGGTGTAGATGATGAAAAAGAGGATCCTCCTATATCTAAACAGTTGCTGTCTTTGGAAGAAGATGCAGAAGATCTTGACCAAGCACATGAGCCACAGTCTTATGATCTGGGCTTTAAAAAGGTTTTAAAAATTTATTGGATTCAGATTCACGGTTAAGAAGGAAAAAAACAGAAAATCAGAACCAGTTCAACTGCTTACTGTAAAAAAAAAAAATGGAAGGCACTGAAGGAGCTGTTGATCAAAGCAAAGTCAGCCCAGAGGAAATACCAGTGCCCTAAGATGCCCTCTCTGCAGAAGACAACACAAAAGACACAACCCAAATGAAAACCCAGAAGAGGAATCTCCTGAGACATCAGAAGCAAAGGTCCTGTGTTCTCAGTGAGCTGCCTTAACCACTGATACTGCGTTGCCATTACAATTTTTTTTCTTGGGGATGGACTGGATTCAGGAAAAAGAAGAGTTTTTGGAAGCCTAAAGAAGATGAGCTGCAGTCTGCTAAGAAAGAAGAGGACCAAGAAACAGAGGAGGTTTACTTCACTGTTAACAGCTGAAGTCACTGAACAGGAAGAGAAGTCTGAGGACAGGAGTCAAGATCAAGAGAAGAATGTGACAGCAGCAACTGTTGAAACTCATGAGAAGGAGCAAACTGAAGATGGAAAGCAGGAACCAAAAAAGACCGTGGCAGGCATAACAGTTGAAGCAAGTAAGAAAGAAGAGCTAACCAAGTATGAGTGGCAGGAATACCGTGAGGTTTTAGGAGCAGCATTTGTTCAAGTGAGTGCAAAGGAAGAAAAAGCTGAAGATTGAGGAAAGAAGTTAGTGGAAAACTCAGGAGATCTAAATAAAAAGGAAAAAAAAAAAAACGGAAGGAGAAAGATGGCACACAGCTGCAGTCCTCTGCAAGGCCTTCTGCAAGGTTTATACATGGATGCTATGCTGTTGCTGGTTAAGATAAAGTTCCTTAAAGAAGCATCAAAGTGGAGATTGGAGACCAGGCCTCTCCCTTAGCAGGGAGGCTTATGTGCTGGCTGTCTCTTCTTTTTTGAGACTGTCACTGGAAATAACTTGAGGATCTGGTCTATCAGCTTAAGCTCTGGAAGCAGCTTGTGCTTTGCCATCCAGCCTCAGTGCATGGGGGAGGCTGCTAGGCTCACCAGGGAAGCCGTGCAGCTCAGGTACAGCTAGCGTGTGCTGGGGCTGGTGCTGTGCCACAAGCGCAGGGGTTCCTGAGAGGACTACTTTGGGGTCTCAAAAACCAGACATTTGCCACTGACCCTGCCGCATGGGAGAGAGCAGACCTGAGGAAGGTGAGGACCACAAGGAAGGATGGATGAGGTTTGGGATGAGGAACAATGTGGAGCAGAAATTGGGTAGGATTAACAGCACAAGGATCGGGTCCTGATCTGGGGGGGGGGGGGGGCATAGATGTGAGAGCTCTGTGAGCATCTTTAGGATGCTGATAAGATAGAAGCTTGCCCACTGCAATATTAAATCTAATTTAGGGCTGACATCCTTTCTCTTTGGACAGTAAGCTTAGTCTTTATGACAGTGAGAATGAATGATCATGGCGTAGGAAAGATGCACGGCTGCTCCGCTCCAAAATCCACTTGAAAAATTAGCATTGGCTTGTTTAAAATGGGCAGAACAACTAGTTTTTAGAAGTGTCTCCTGCTTCTCCTTGAAAAACGACATCCGTTTCTCATGCTTGAAAAATCCACATGGCTCAGTCCTTGGTGCTGGGAGCAATGCTGTGCCTAAGTGAGGGGAGCAGAAGTCATTTCGACTGCTGCTCTCCTATATGCCATGGGAGCCTCCTGGGAATGGTCTGCACGTAAAGGACTTGTGCAGTAGCTTGACCTAGTCGGTATGATCTATCCTACAGATACATCCCTGTGTCTCCTGCAAAAGGCACTAGACTCGAAAGGATAATGAGCAAAACACCTTTTCCTCTAAGCAAGTAGACAAGAAGGGAATTTTAAAATTTTACAAGGGATTTGTAAGCCAGTGTCTTCTGAAAGGTAGAAATCCCAAGAATCATTCAGGATTCAGCTAACAGAAATCCCTGCCTCCTTCCCAGCGCATCAGTCCCCTCGTGGCATTTTGCAGTCCCTCAGTCTTGTAGTGATGCGGCTTCCTCCCATCTGCTTGTGTCAAGTAGCTTTCCCCGCTTCTGCTGTTTGTTTCTCCACTTAGTAAGAAGATTTCTTGGAAAATTTAAAGCTTGTTTCAAATAGATTTTCAGCAGGTAGTGTTGGGATCAGAGTGATGTAACTGGCATTTCTTGTCCTTTCCCTTAGAAACTGCAGGATAAAGCGGGAAGCCTGATATGCAGCTGTCTGTACTAACACTTCTCCCTTTCACCTTTCCTGCAGCCATGAAGCTCACCGTCTGAAGGACAGAGAGGGTGATGCTGCACTGACACTTGAGAGTACCTACGGGCCGCGTACCCAGGGTTTCAGGCAGTCTGTGCTCCCCAGCCGCCTCCCTCAATGCAGTGTCGGGTGCGCACGCGAGCTTTGCACACCTGAGTTTTGGGGGCCAGCAAGCAATGCTAGTGTTGTCTTTTATGCCCACTGAGACCCTCTGCAGAGCCAAGGGAGCGGGGCAAGCATGCGAGCAGGCTGGCTTCAGGCTGGAATCTCACTCTGCCGTTGTAGTTGAAGGGGCTGTGGAAGAAGATAAAGTTTTCAGTGTTGGCCCCCTGAAGCAAAGAGGGTTAGTTAAAGCCCTGAAGGCGAGTCTGTGCAAGGGGAGAGAGGGCCGGGAGGAACCTGAAGCAGCCTGTTTGAGATGTTCACTGCAAAGCCAGCCTTTTCACAGTCCCTGGCTGCCATGTGAGTGTATATTACCCATTTGGTACCCTCCGTCAGGGACAGATAAAACATTTCTTAGCCCAGATAAATGCATTTGCTGCTTTTATCCCCCAGGTGGTGTTTTTACTGTCATTTCATGAAAACAATTCAGAAGTACAAAGAACCTGCCCAGTATTCTTGAGCTGCCACAAACTGTCCTAAGCTAGAATACCTGCGGAACGATCTTGGAAGTGTCATTAGTTTCTGTGGTGTGAGTCCCTCTGCTGGGGAGAAGTTTATTAGAAATTTTTTAAGAGGATTTTTACATAACATGTCTTGATCCTACAGTTGGATTCAGGCTTGTATATCCTCTGTCCCCTCCCCTCGGGAGAGCCAGTTAATTCCTCCCAGATGCAGGGAAGGAACCTACAACAATCTGAATGTCCTGGAGATGGCTGGAAGAATTGCTGACAGCTCTTTGTATGCTATTACATTTCAATAGAAAAAGGAAACAAATCCTTTGAGCCAGTATTCCTGTTGATTGGTGGAATTAAGCTCCTATTGACAATTTATAGGGAAGCGGTGAGGAGATTTGGGCTTACTGACAACATTCAGGGGAGCAGAAGAGCACAGTTAAACACCCGCCGGAACAGAGACTGACTTGCATCAAGTGATGTAAGACTGCTGTAGCTGGAAATAAAACTCTTCACGAAAACCTGACACTGGAAGGCAATCAGAGAAGCCCCAATATGTTTCACCGAAGCGAAAAAAAAACTGAAACAAGCTGAAGAAGGGCAGTGCTTCTCTTGAGCGTTAATCTGTGCCCCGTTCAGGGCAGCAGAGGAAAGGAAGGCAGCAGCTCGAGAGCACCAGGAGGAAGCAGGGCGGGCAGAATAAGAGCCAGAGCTTCCTGGGGGCTGTTGTTCTTCTGCCTGCTCTGCACAGATGAGTGGGAAATGGCAGGGGAAAGGTAGGATCCTGTTTCTTTATTCTCTGCCTTTTGACCGGTAGCCAGGAAATACCCTGCGCTGGCTGTGGCGCTCACATGTTGTGCACTGTGCTTTTCTGTTCTCCTTCATTTCCTTCCTCAAGCCACTGCATTTCAGCCCAGGATTCTCCAGCCTGCTGTGACCATGGGATGCTCCTCAAGGCAGAAATCTCTGGGGAACATGTGCACGGAAATAGAAACACAGAGGTCTGAGGGTGAAACTGCATCTCCAGCACAAAGGACTCTCTGGGCCAAACCATAGTCTTATTAGAATTAACACGCACCAGTCTTACGGGAGGTTGTGTGGAAGAAAGAAAGGAGCAAATCTGATTTTAATATCTCTGGGAGCATGTAGCAGGGTGCCAGTTGTAAAACATGAAGAATGTCACATGTTCTCAGGGGTAGGGAACGAGGTAGCGTCCCTGTAGCAAGCACATGCACTGATTTTGTTTATTCATGCCCGGCTGCAGGGTGAACTTGTTTTTACTGGCCTGACCTTTCTTCACAGTGAAAGAATGAGTGAGTTCAGAAATGCTCAGAACCACTCGTTTCCAAATTGTTATGTGCATTACCCCCATCTTTCATCCCCCCCCCCCAAAAAAAAAACTCCTTAATATTCTGAAGTGAGTTTGTCTGCTTTGAAATCAAGAGAAAACTAGCTTTATAACAAAGACTTAATTGTAGTGGACAAAGGCTTTATGACCACAGCTCGATTCTGCCTACGCCACCCCCAAACTTGCCTATTTTGTTAAATAGTAGAAGGAGAGACACCAAAACCACCTAACTGGACTCCTACTTTTGATACAGGACTCAGAGCAAAGCTTAGAAGGTTACATTTGCATTTTAAATGAGGTAGATCAAAATATTAATGATTCTCCAGCTCAGAAGAGCTTAGAATAGTCTGTTGCATGAGCAGCGGTTAGTTTAGCCTATTTTAATGTTTCAGTGAAAAAAATCTCTGGTTCTGCTGTGAGCTCAAGATGTAACCAAATCACCAGAAGAGCGTGTCAGTTAGGGAAAAAGATACTCTGTTCTTTAAACAGAGTAAATTAAATACAGGGAGTATTGGTGATCATGCTTGGAGAATTAAGTTTTTTGGTCAGATTCTATGCAAGAAGTAGACAGTGGAGGACATCGTGTGGTACATATACTGAGTATATTCACCGTGCATCTCTATTTTCTTCTCCTCCCACGAGTCAGCTAGCCACTCTCTTCCTCTGTGGATTTCCCAAGGCCTGGTTTTCTGTGCATTACGACAGGAGTTTGGAGAGAGGTACAAGCACGATTCTAATAGTTGTACATGATGGACCAGCTAGACCATGAACTAAATAAGCTTGGAAAAGAGAAGCTGAAGGAGAAATATGACAGAGGTCTGTATAATCACGAGAGACAAGGCAAGCATGGCTGTGATGGCTCACTCCTTCTCACCACACCACAGTGCATCAAATGGAGCTAGTAGTGAGCCAAGGGGGAGAGTACCTCGCGTAAAAGGTAACTAACCTGGCAGACTCCTCACCGAAGGATGCTGTACAGTAAAGGTTTACAGAGATGGAAGGGGAAACGGAGCAAATTCGTGGAAGGCAAAGCCACCGAGGAATTCTAAATGTGCAAAAGCCACATCTGAATCAGGGTCACCTCAAACTGAATCTGCAAAAATATGAGGGGAAGTACCACAAACATTTATCCCACTCTTTTGTTCTGCCCCAGCTACCCACTTAGGGCTATGATTCGATATCATACTACAGTTTTATTACACTACGTATCATACTGGTATTCTGTTCCTATGTACTGGAACACGCTGGACTCAACAAACTACTGGAGTTAATGTAAAGGTGGAAGAAAACAGGTTGTTTATTCAATCCAGTGTTCACACTGTTGGTCACACAGAGGCTGTCTGACGCTTCTGCTTTCTCCTTCCATCCTCTCCAGGGTGGCAACGGCTGCTGGTTCCTCCTCTGTCCAGAGGCTGTGCCCAGAAATAGAGGGAATTAAGTTCTGCTTGGAGTCGTGACCTGTCTTCAAACCTCCCTGTCACGAGCATTTCTAGCAGAAGTTTCCTTTTCTCTCTCTCCAAGATGTTTCTCGAGAGATGTAGCTTTTGGTGAGAGCCACCTCAGTTTACCCGAGGGAGGTGGAGAGGATTTTTCCACAAGAGCGGACAAGTGTAGAGAACAGGAGAAAAAGGGGCTGGTCAAATGTAAAGGTAGCTGATCAGCTGCTTGTCTGATTGAGACCTGTGCTTGATCACTGCAGTCTGTCCCAGGCTCTCATTAAATCTAATTTCTGACTACCTTCTGTGCAGGTCTCTACTCCAGGTATCTATGGGTGACCACTAGCAAACTTCAAAGCAGACTAGGTGGCAAGGAGGAGGAGAAACCTGCATACCAGCGACTGGAGTGGCTCTGTGAAGCACAGGGGTTCGCTGATCCAGGCGCCGGCAAGGGGAGCAGGACAGGCTGCAGGCTCTGATGCAGCCTGTGGGTCTGCAGCCAGCAGCTGGAGGAACCCACGTGATGCAGGTACATACCGTGCTAGCAGACCTCAGCGACGATGAGCAGGACAGGGAGGACAGGATGGGGCTGCAGGTGCTGCTCGTGTTCATGCGGGTGCTGTGCATGTGTAGGTGGGTGCTAGCAAAGGCAGTGCTTTGTATCAACCTGTGTGGACAGAGGTGTGCGTGTGTGTGTGTGTGCATGCGTTATGCACACGTACCTGTACACTCCTGTTGGGAGTACACGTTCAGTGGCACTGTGCAAATGGGCCAACTCTCTCAGGCAAGGCTGCCACTCAGTAGGACTGCTGGAGTCCTTTCTGCCAGGTCCCAGCTCCTTCCTGCTTCCCCTTGTGTTAGAGAAGTACTGTGAGAAAAACCTTGCAAATAGTTAACAAGACTCAAGGACAACGGGGAGAGAAAAACAGTACTGCAAAGGATAACCAGCTCCGGCTAAAGAACCTTGATGAAACCACAGCGCTTTGAAGATTGCGAGGGGTAGGTAAGACAAAAACAGCAGAATAACCCAGAAGTGACCTTAGGTTCATTAAGGCTTCTTATTAACATATTAAATTTCACACCCCTAAATGAATAATGAGATGGAAATGATATGATAATGATGTTACCGCCTCTTCTTCGCTTCCTGTGCTAATTAACAAGAATGTGAAAGCGCAAGCGCAGAGCGATTACCTGAGGTAATGAAATTGTAACCAATAGAAAGATTTATATAAAGTACTCCCTGAAAAGTGTGTATAAATCAAGACTGAGAGGGGGAGAAGGTGTGCTAGCTTTGTGGATTTACCACCTAGCAGCCATCTCTGCACAGAAATGAAATAAACAAATATCTCGACCCTGTGTATCTATTGGTTGCTTGCACACTGGGTAACAGAACCCATGTTTTGGGACAACAGTTTGGCGACCCAGATGGGACTTGCCAGAAGGCCTTGCCCGGATCATCTTGCCGTTCCCGACAGCGGACTGGATTGGATCGAGCTCCAGCATGCACCGACCTGTTGATCAGGGAGTCCTCCGACCTCCCTCCGAAGTCGGGACAACAAGAGACTCAAAGGTGCAACGCCAACCAGAGATATTTGTGCCAGGGCGAAAGGGGGGTGAATCTGTGGATTGGTGAATATAAAATTTACTTACTTCTGCGGAAGATTATGTTGGATTATGTCGCACGTAGACGCTCGGCAAAGGTTGCCTTAAATTGACCAGGGGGGTCAGAGCTGAGTGCGCACAAAGGTATGGGAGAGAAGGTATTTCTAGGTAATAAGGTTGGTATTACTAGGTAATTGACATGGGATCAAGCCAATCCATGATTCCTCCCTGTAGCCCTTTGGGTTGTATTTTGAAACACTGGAATATTTTTGGAGGCGATCGGATGACAAAAAAAAAAAAAGAAAAAAGAATGAAAAGATGTTGTAAGCAATGGTGGCCAATGTATAAGCTGGAATGTGATGAGCAATGGCCAAAAAAATGGGACCTTGAACTATAACACTATATTACAGTTACTGCTGTTTTGTTGCCGGAAGGGGAAGTGGGATGAAATACCCTATGTGGAGGCTTTTGTGTCACTATATAAGGAACCAGAAATTCAAAGGGAACATGAACTTATAAGTAAAGAGGAATCTGTAATGGTTGCAGTAGGAAAGAAGAAAAAGAGTAGGTATTGTGCTAATAGAAAAATTCTGAATGGAGAGGAGCAGGAGGATGTACAACTACTGACACTGCCCCCCTCTTGTGGAAGCGATTCCACCTCAGTTGAAGCATCGACCCCCCCGCTAGAAAGCCAAGAGTCCACCCTGTTTCTGGCGGAACTAGGAGACGGAAACAACCTGTTATACAGGCTCCTTTGAGACAAGCAGTGGGACCAGAAGGACCAGTGGGACCAGTATTTGTACATGTTCTTTTTACAACCTCGGATTTACTAAACTGGAAGCAGTCTATTGGATCATATAGGGAAAATCCTGAGAAGCTGCATCAACTTTTGGAGACTATTATGATAACTCATAATCGTAATTGGGGAGATGTGCAGGCACTGTTGAATACTTTTCTGACAGGAGAAGAAAAGAGGCTGGTAACTGATAAGGCAAAAGAAGAGGGTGAGAGAAGGGACAGAAAGGGGGATCCTGAGGTCTATTTACCCACCAGGAAGGATCCAGAGTGGGATCCAAATAGGAGTGGGGGTAGGGAGTTATTGAGGCAGTATCAACAGCTAATTTTATATGGGGTTTGGTACGGGGTTCCGAAACCAAAGAATGTATCAAAATTGTATGAAGTAAAGCAAGGGCCTGAAGAAAATCCCTCGGCCTTTTGTGAAAGACAGGAAGGGCACTGGAAAGATGATGAATGTCCAAATCGAAGAAGGATAACAAAGCTACAGAGCCCAGCAAACACCGACCTAATTATGTTAGAGGAGTCAAATATGGAATGAAGGGGACCGGGGCAGAAAATTAGAATTTCCTCAGCTGATCCCCTGGTTCCAGTAAAGCTGGGGAATGAAACTATAGATTTTTTATTAGGCAGTGGAGCCACTCATTCAGTGATAACTAGTTGTAGAGGACCCTTAAGTAAGACTACTACCACCATTGTTGGGGCTACGGGAAGGAAAGCTTTGAGGCCATTTTTGCAACCAATGGAGTGTACGATTGGAGGTACTAAATTGACTCATGAGTTTCTCTATATGCCAGAGTGTCCCCTCCCTTTATTAGGATGGGATTTACTATGCAAACTGAATGCGCAGGTGACCTTTTCTGAGAGTTCTGTGCAGCTCCACATCCCTCCAGAATCGGCACGGAGAGCACAAATCTGCCTTTTGACGGGATCAGCTCCAGACGATAACAGTGCAAGTATCCCTTCAAGTGTATTGGATGCGGTGATTCCCTTGGTTTGGGCCTCAACAAAGCCAGGTAAAGCAAAAAATGCGACTCCGGTCAAAATAGAGCTACAACCAGGAGCGAAGCCAGTTAGGGTGCATCAGTACCCTATCAAGCTAGAAGCACGTAGAGGATTGGAACCCCTAATTAAGGCCTTCTTGCAATATGGCTTGCTTAGAGAGTGTCAGTCTGAATTCAATACACCAGTCCTGCCGGTAAGGAAACCGCACTCCCAAGAGTATCGGCTGGTCCAGGACCTAAGGGCAGTGAACCAAATAACAAAAGATATCCATCCAACCGTGCCAAACCCATATACTCTTTTAGCCTCAGTGCCTGAGACTAACAATTGTTTTACAGTGCTAGATTTAAAAGATGCTTTTTTCTGTATTCCCATAGAAGAACAAAGCCAGACAATTTTCACCTTTGAATGGGAAAGTCCCACTATGAGGAGGAAGGAGCAGTTATGCTGGACGGTTCTTCCTCAAGGATTCAAGAACAGTCCTACCCCGTTTGGTGAGGTCTTGGCCAAAGAACTAGCCCAATGGCCGGAAGGTAACAAAAATGTCACTCTTTTACAGTATGTGGATGACATTTTGACCGGAGCGGATTCAGAGCAAATATGTTTAGAGGCGACAGTGAGTCTGTTAAATTTTTGGGGACTTTTTTTGCTCATGGAGCGATTTGGAAAGAACGAGGGCTCTTAAATTCTCAGAGAAGTAATGTAAAGTATAGACAAGAGATATTAAGATTGTTACAAGCAGTAATGGAACCCAAAGAAGTAGCTATAATGCATTGCAAAGCCCACCAGACGGGAAATAGTGAAGTGGCACAAGGAAACAGGAGAGCAGATGCGGCAGCCAAAAAGGCAGCAGTAGCAGGACAGGTGACTGGGGCTTTATTACCCAGTAGAAAAATACAAATGAGACCTCCTGAATATTCAGACAAAGAAAATCAATTGGCAGAAAGGCTAAAATGTACAAAAAATGCTGAAGGGTGGTGAGTCACCCCAAATGAACAAGTTTTAATTACAGCCAAAATGATGGAAGTGCTCCTCAAGAGACTGCATGAAGAAACTCACATGGGAGCAGATGCTATGATAAGCAGTGTAAAAAGATATGCTGTGGGATCAAAAATGCTATCAAATACTGACCTTATTGTAAGGAGATGCCCCACCTGTTGTGCAAATAACCCCAAAATTCAGAAGAAACCACCTATGGGAGGACTAAGAAGAGGATCAACCCCAGGGGAACACTGGCAGATAGATTTCTCTGAATTGCCTAAATGTGGTCGACGTAAATATTTACTTGTCTTGGTAGATACATTTTCTGGTGGGCCAGAAGCCTTCCCAGGCTCCACCAATAATGCAAAAGAAGTAATTAAAATTTTACTAAAAGAGATAATTACTCAATTTGGGATTCCTGAAGGTATATCCTCAGATAACGGACCTCATTTTGTTTCAGAGGTGGTTCAAGGAACATCCAAATTTTTACAGATGAAATGGGAATTACACACTCCATGGAGACCCCAGTCTAGCGGTAAGGCAGAAAGAATGAACCAAACACTTAAAAGACATATTTCAAAACTGTGTCAGGAAACCCTTCTTAAATGGGTAGATGTATATAGATGTATATATGTATATAGAATGGCCTTGATGAGAATAAGAAGAACCCCAAGAATAAAAGAGGGAGTAAGCCCTTTTGAAATACTTTACGGGAAACCTTACCCAATTAATGAAATAGGGGGACGAAGTGATCAAATGCATGTAAGAGGGGAAGAAATGTTGAGAGAGTATTTATTGTCTTTGTCTCGGGTACTAACATCTTTACATAGGTACCTTAATCAACGTACCCCCCTTCCATTGGATTCCCCTGTGCATGACTTCAGGCCTGGGGATCTAGTTTATATTCGGACATGGAAAGAAGAACCACTAAGAGAAAAGTGGAAAGGACCTTACCTGGTGCTTCTGACAACTCATACTGCAGTAAAGGTAGAGGGAATAAGTTCCTGGCCCCACTATTCCCAAATAAAGAAGGCACCTTTGAATGACTCGTGAACCGCCACACCCACAAGATATCTCTCAAGATAAGAATACAGAAGTTACAAAAGTGATGAATTGCACTTGGAAAATGGAACTCTTTTATATGTAAATAGAGTGCTCTTAGTGTTCTTAGGTGTTACTTTGCATTCTGATAGTGTGGTTAATTATAGATAGAGCTGATTTATAAGAATATTGATTTTGATTTTTGATTTGTTCAATTTAATTTGTTTACTATAGAGTTAAGATGGAAAATGAGGACACTGTTAATTTTCTTACGCATGCTCATTGGTACAACTAACCTGATTTTGTAGCTTATACGGGCCTTCAGAAAAAGTGACTCAGATTACCGCTTGCTTCTCTATTCCCCAAATCTCACGGATTACCCATGCCATGGGAGATACTTAAAATTAACTTAACATCCATGTAAGAATAATTGAAGTTGTTTAAATGAGACTTGCTAGATAAGTGATATTAACAAGTCTCAAAGGGGGGAATTGTTAGAGAAATACTGTGAGAAAACCCTTGCAAATAGTTAACAAGACTCAAGGACAACGGGGAGAGAAAAACAGTACTGCAAAGGATAACCGGCTCCGGCTAAAGAACCTTGATGAAACCACAGCGCTTTGAAGATTGCGAGGGGTAGGTAAGACAAAAACAGCAGAATAACCCAGAAGTGACCTTAGGTTCATTAAGCTCTCACAGCAGTTCTATATAGGGCAGATGCTCCAGCATCTAGCAAGTCTCATTTAAACAACTTCAATTATTCATACATGGATGTTAAGCTTTCTTCATTTTCTGTGTATGAATGCCAAATCTAAACATTACATAACTGCCCTGCTTCTGATTCCAAGAAGCCATAGTTAAAGCTGAAAGACAGTTTGGATCACATATATAAACTAACATTTTTGAAAATAAGATCTGATACCTATTTTGGACATCTCTAAGGAATAGCAATTTGTTATTGTGCTACTTCAGGAAAAATCTGTGGAGTTTCGGTTGCCACAAACGGATGTTACAATTTTGTTACCAAGGCATTCTAACATACTTTAGAATCAAATTATGAATAAACTTTCTCAACATGATCTAATCTCTGAAGCACAAATGTAGCTGGTAGTAAGGAAAGAAAGTATTTCCCCTGAAATGTTTTAAAGTATTAACAGGCCCAGACTGGGGTGAGTGACAGAGGGAAAACATGCTCTAAGGAACTTCTGCCTGTCCTTACAGCTCCACAGGACTTCATCTTGGTGGTTACCAATGTCATCATCATCCCTTTTGTATTGGCAGACAGCTTTATAGGTCAAAACCAGTCTGTTCAGCGCAGCAATTTTCTTCCCTTGCTCTTCGGAAACGTTGCAGCAGCAGCAGTTTAATTAGTCAAATTACATTCTAGAGCTAGCATAAAGTCAGCCCCACCACTGCAGTCATCAAGTAGGTATTGGCATGCAGTAATTTCTGCTGCGTGTTTTTCTGATGTATGAAAATCTCTGAAAAGTGATTAAACCGCTCAGGTTTAAACCCATTAGATTACACTCAGGATTAAACCAGTTCAGGTCAGAACTCATATAGATTTCAATGCTAGGCTGCGAGACACTGCTAGGAAGCAAGCCAATATGCAGAAGTTTACAGGCCTATAGAATCCAAAGAGTAATAAGGTACCCTACAGAATGTGTTCAGCTACAGCAAAATAGACTAAAATGTGTGATACGACTATGTTTACGCATAGGAAACTTCACTAAGTTTTCACTAGAAGCACTCAACTCATATATACCTCAATGACTTGCTGCTCGCAGAGTAGACAGTAGGTCTCAGTTCCTGAACTGAATTCCAAAGAAGATTAAAAAAAAAAAAAAAAGAGAGAGAGAGAGAGAGAAGAGCTGCAGTGGCTATTACATGGACAGCTGATGACCTCTCTTTTATTATTTATACTTTTTTTTTTCCACTGACTTTTCTCCTTGCTCCTCTGTTTTGCAGAGCTGCTGCACTCCTTCTCCAGCATTGCTTCTCCAACGTTGGTAGGCTTCTAAGAGAGAGATGTTAATAGCTCAGCAATATCCGGAAACAGTATCCTGGAACAGGTGCCCCATCACTTCCTAGGGATCAGGGTGAGGCTGAGGAGCCTAGAGTTCACAAGACCCTCTTTCTTAAAGATGCAGATGACATTTGATTTTTTCCAGGCTTCAGAAACCTTTCCTGTTCACCACAACCTTTCAAAGATAACAGAGAGTGGCCTCACAATGGCATGAGCCAGCTCCCTCCATATTCATGGGTGCATCCCATCAGCTCTAATAGACATCTATAAGTTGGTTTATTTGAGTGTTTGCTATCTTGATGCTTCTCTCTTGATCCTTCTCTCACGGCCTTGGCCAAGGGTCTCAGCCTTGGGATTCCTGAGGGCCCGCCTTGCTGCTCTTTTACTTGTGGAAGCCCTTCTTGTTGACCCTCACCAGGTGGAGCTTTTTGGCTTTCTTAACATTGTGCCTTCAAGCTTGGGAAGTGTCTTTACATTCCTGCTAGATGATCGGACCCTGCTTCCACTTCTTGTGTGCCTCACATGTGCCTCACCTGAGTTTACTCAGGAGCATCCTGTTCATCTATGCAGTTCCTTGACCACCTGCATTACACGCTCACTCTAGAAACCTCCCAGGTTGCTTGTGCCCTGCTGTCTTGCCCCCCAGCACATCTCAGGGTGGTTCAAGTCCCCTGTAATGACCAGGATTGATAAATGTGACGCTTTAAATAATATGGTGATTCCAGCGAAAACTACAACTAGCCCAGCCATCCCACAACAGTGAGGTCAGGTTAATATCTAGGTGCACAAGCCCTTGCAAGACCACGGCTATGAGGAAAGCTTGCAGGGACCAGAGTGAGGTTTCTTTGGGTGAACATCCCTGATCAGAACTGAAGTGATCAGAAGTTTGGCTTGGGAATTTCCAGTTTCTGCAGCTGGCTCAGTTCCTTGTATTCACAGAGCCATCAGAGCTCTCTCTGGACTCAGCAGCTCATTTTCATCTTGTGAAGCACCTCCTTGGAGGTTCTTTTCCCTCCTGGGGCTGTGAAATTCTCTGTGCCTGTGGCCCTTTGTCCCATGTTGTTACCAGCAGCATGCATGTTCTCGTGGTGTCCTTAGCTGCATGATGAGGGCACAAGGCAAAACGAGCCTAGAGCTGCACTGCACAGATCAAGAGTGTATCCCCCAGCCCTTGACTCCAAAGTAGTTAACGTTTGGCTGAAAACCTGTGTTTGCAGCCACACCTTAATTCTGAGACCCTTTCTCACCAAAAGGTAAAGCTCTTTCCATCCCCTCGTGAAATTTCAAGTTACACCTTTCTCGTGAAGCATAAACACTGCTTTTGAAAACATAGTTGTCCATGTGTCATACCAGCCACATGGGAGTTTGAGATCGCATCAATCTTTGACACAGTCAGTGAGTTTCTACTTAATTCTGGTCTCCATTTAAGGCTTTCCATGAAGGAGTACTTCTCTGAGCTGATTCAGCAGAAATGGATGATACATTTTCCATGGAGGCTGTGAAGAGTCAAGGTTTTGATGTGGAGCTCTCAGCGTGTGAGACGCTCCATAGATGTGATGCGGTTGTCGCAGCCTGTGTGCTGCTTTCTGCAGCTCTAGAAACTGGAGAATTAGAAACTCCCATCAGAGGGTGACAGAAGGATGGACAAGGTATCCTCTGTTGTTTGGGCGAGCGTCGGAGTGTATTAGAAAAAAGCCTGAAATACAGAACAGGAATCAGGATGCTATTCTGCCTAGGGAATCAGGAAATTTTTTGTGCATTGACTCTCAGAAACAGTATTTAGTGTCTTTTAATAATTTCTCCCTTCAGTTTCTTTTGTTGGGGGGAAGTAAGCAAATTCACTGTATGCACATGCAGCATTTTGCAGCTATTGTCAATTTTTGCCAAGTGTGAGGCACAGCAACCTTCCTTTTTACCCCAAAGTCCTCTTTGCGTTGATTATTTATGCTGAGTTTGGTTACTATTAAGAAGCACACCAAACAGTAACCTTGAGGCCTATGGTGGTGTCTGCCTTCAGTTCACGGAGGGCTCAAAGGTGCCCTGAAGGGATCTGAATCCATGGGCATGGCCCACGATCAGAATACTTACCCTTTTGGTCTTCTGCACTTGCAGAGAGCCACCACACAGCCTAGAAGTAGTAAGGAAAAGACGAGAGTTGTAGAGGACAAAGCAAGCGTGACCTTTACTTTAAAATTGTCTTGGCTGGTTTCTCAAGCTGCTTTCCTCTGAAGCAAATCAGCCTTGCCTGACACGACAACAGTAAAGCACACCGCAGCGGCTGTAATCAAACAGGTAGCGTCTTAAGGATGCAGGCAGAAAAGGATTACACCTATGCAATTTGCCAATCCGGATTAGCACCTCCCAAGAAAAGGGCTCGTTTTGCCAAAAGAGGAATTCATTTGTGTGCCCATAGATTAACCCAAAGGAAGGCCCTTCCAGCCTTTCTCTGCCTGATCTGTATCTATCATAAGGGTTGTTCTCACAGAACTTGAGCAGGCTTCAAGGACTGCATTTACAGCTCAGTTTTGAATACAGTGTTTTCCCTGGGAGAAGCAGTGGTGGTCCTAAGTGTCCTTGGAAATATCACTGCTACGCATTCCTAGTTTACTGTGTGTAAAACCTCTCCAGATTGCTGTACTGTATTCTTCCTTGGTGTTTCTTGGAGAAAGTACTTCACTTGGACAAAAAACAGTGTGAGGAAATCAGGAATCTGCTCATGTGCTCTTGCTGGATGATCTGCATGTTTCGTTATGCAATGCAAGAAGTCCACCTCTTTCTCCACAAGCTGTCTGAAGCTTATTTTTTTTCTTTCAGCAGAGACAAATGGTAATCTGTTAGTGACTATGATGATGCAGTGTCAAAAGCCTTGCTGAAGTCAAAGGAGACAACATCCACTGCTCCCCCTCATGTCCCCAGCCAGTCTTCCCATGATAGAAGGCTCTCAGGTTGGTTAAGCAGGATTTCCCCTTGCTAAATCCATACTGATGACTTCTGATCACCTTCCTTTCCTCCACATGCTTGCAGATGACATCCGGAATGAGCTATTGCATCACTTTTCCAAGGATGGAGGGGAGGTGAACTCGGCTGAGTTTCCTAGGCCCTCCTTCTTGCTCTTTTGGAAGACTGGAGTGACACTGGATCTCTTCCAGTTCTCCAGCACCTCTCCAGTTCTCCACAACCTTTCAAAGATGATGGTGAATGGCCTGGGAAAACATCCACCAGTTCCCTCAGTATTTGTGGGTGCATCCCACTGTTACCAAAAACCGGAAGATAAAACCCCTTAACACCAGTGTAGTATTAAGAAGCAGGTATTCCTTTAACAGGAAGAGGGGATGTGGGGGATCCTTCCACCTAATACACCCCCCAGGACTAAGTCTCATTGAGCTTCTATCTGATACCCTTCATACATATTCATTACAATTAAGCTGGATACTTTTTACTTTTACTTTTCTGGGAATTCACTTATATGTTTGCATATTATGATGTGTGCACATGAGTCCATGAGGGGCTGCCTTCTGGGTCTCTGGCAGTGGGTAGGTGTCATACCAGGAATATCAGGATGACCTTTAGTTGAATTCTGGGCTGGAACTTTCATGTAAGTCTCGACTTGGTTCTTCCTTTTGTTTGTCATGCTTATCAGTTTTACAGTTTGGGACAAACTGCTCTCTTCTGTTCTGATAGTGAAAACTCCTGTTGTTATCTTAATGGTTATGGCTGGCTGGGCACCAGTTACATCCTAGCTGAGAAACTTCAAGGCCTTGTTATCTACAACACCATCATGACCTGTGGCCATCAAGTTTGCCTAAAAGATCTCTAACCTGATCCTCCACACCACAGTAGGAGCTCTGTGAAACTCCCACGGAGATGCTGTCATCAGAGCAGTGGAGGTGAGATGCTGAAATCCATGACAAAGCTGATCACAGCCCAGTAGTAGCCACCGAAACTGGGGAAGCTCTAGCTTAAATCCGCAGCTTGGACCATGCAACTGCCACCATAGCCCAGAGCTTACATGAATTTCAAGGTCACCCTCATGCTAAAGCTTTGGCCGGGGTTACAGCTCTCCACAGAATACATCTTCCTCTACACCTCTCGTGAGGCATTGCACAGGCCTGGCAAGTTGGTACCCAGGTGCAGAAGAACTGGTCTGTGGCAGCAATCAGACACCCACAACCCATGCTGTGGAAGTACTGACAGATTGACAGGATCCACTCATCATTCAACCCAGAGGAAGTGCTAAGCCCCTCACACACTCTTGAGGCATCATGCTCCAAGCAGGCATTACCTCCTCCATCAGCCTCACACAACTCAGACTACGGCTGTGTTAGGGCCGAGGTTGTCACAGGGACTACGGATAACGAGCTCTGCCACTTGGCTTGCAGTCTACCCCAGGACAGCCTGGATTCCCGCCATGGGCACAGGTGAAAGGAGCGGCAGGGGCAGAGGGAGGCTTGGTCATAGCTTTTTCACACTGCGACGCACACCCAGAGGTCCACGCTTGTGCCAAAAGTGCATCCTGGGATGGGGGGCGGGAGGGGGGCGAGGTGGCTTCTGCTCTGCCCCTCCGAGGTGGCAGGAGGTTGCTCATGGGCAAAGAGTTTGGCAAAGAGCTTTGCAGGGCAAAGAGCTTCTTGGCTGCGGCAGCCAGCGGAGGCTGCCCAGCGGCAGCAAGGCTGCGCTACCCGGATACCCAAAGGGGACCTGCCTGGGCGGCAGCAGGGCTCTTGTCCCCCTCTTTGTGACAGCCGTGGCCCCGCCGGGCTCCAGGGCGGCCACGGCCCCACCGTGCCCAGCAGCACAGGGACGGCGCAGCGTGGCAGCGTGCGGAGCTGCGGCAGCAGCAGTCACGGCACATCCACGGCTCTCCCGGCGGCCCCAGGCCCTCAGTAGGGCCCAGGGCTTTCCCCGGAGGATCCCCTCGCGGCAGCAGCAGGAGCGATGGCGCTGGGGCTCGGCAGCTCTGCAGGGCCCTTGGCGGCCCCACGGCAGCAGCACCACAGAGCTGCCTGGCAGAGCAGCTCTCCACCAGAGAGAGCCCCACGAGGTTTGCACACCTGCACTGCACCAGGCAGGTGAGTGAGCCGGCGCTGCGGGGCACCCCAGCTCTGGGGGCGCTGAGCCCGCCCGGCTCTGCCGTGGCCTCCTGGCTCTGCTGCAGCCCCTGCCTGGGGGCACCAAGCCAGGTGGGTGCTGGGGGCTTGCTGGGGCTGCAGGCTGGGGCTCTGTGATTGGCACCGGCCAGCCCCAGGATGCCCCCGGGGCCGAGAGGAGCCCAGGGCACTGGGCTCCTGCTCCAGGGCCCAGGGCACAAGCAGCCAGAGACCGCTCAGCTCACAGCAGCAAGTGCTGCTGCAGGGCAAGGACAGCTTTGGGCTGTCTGCAAGAGAGGTCCCAGCCCAGGGGCACCTGCGGCATTTCTCAACCTTGCTGCTCTCCAGCATCGCACCTGCCTGCTGGGGGGTCCTTTGCTCTGCTCTCTGCTGCCAGCACCTACAGCTCTCCCTCCTCTTCTTCTCTGCTGGTGCCAGGTTCTTCTGCCTGCAGCCAGATAGGGGTGCCAGCAGAGCAGCAGGAAGCTTTGCAGCCCAACCAGGCCTTTCCCAGAGCCACAGGACAGGTACGGACAGACCCGGACACCTGCTTTGTGCCCACACCTCTCACCGGCTCCTTCTGTGCTTGCACACGCCTTCCTGGAGGGTCGAGCTGCTGCCCTGCAGGCATCCCACACCAGCATGGCATCATCTCCCTTTGCTTGGTCCTTGCAGGCTCCGAGTGCTCTGGACGATGTGCTGCAGGTGGTGCCGGTCGATTCGCACACCACCAGTGTCCGAGAGCTGCAGAATGCACTGCAGGTCTGCCATGTACAGGGACTGCGCTTCCCACGGCTCTGTCTCTCGCACGGAAGGAAAGGGACCCTCCAAACTGAGTACCCCACACACTCTGCCTTTGCCAGATTTGGCAGCAGAGAGCATGCTGCAGCACAGGGGCCAGCTCCCTCAGAGAAGCAGGAGGCTTCTGCACCATGCCCCTCTTTCTGACTGCTCCCTCCCTGTCTCTTGGGTACAGGCAGAGGCCAGCCCCCCTCCTCACAGGGCTTTAGTGGGGTGGGAAAGGACTGCTCTCTGCCCCTCCTCAACCACATCCTCTCCTCCTCCCAAACCTCGCCCTGGCACCAGAGCACTTTGAGGAGTTGCACCCTTCTCCTAAGCCCCACGCAGATGGCACCTGGCAGCTGGCACTGCCAGCTCAGTGCCTACCCCTCCCTCAAGCTTTCCTGCCCAGATCAGGGCAAGGCAGAGACTGACTGCAACCTGCCCAGCCTGCAAGGGGAGCCCAGCCCGGAAGCTTCCTTCCTCCGCCTTCCCGATGGGCTGTAGCACAGCTTTGCCATTGCAACCCCCCTAGGGAGCTTTTGGCTCCAAAGCCCTCTGCTCCTGGACAGGTGCCTGAAGGCCCCTGTGGAGAGGCGCCTGCAAAGCAGCAGAGGCTGCAGTGGCGATGGGCTCTGGCTACCTCCCAGCACACAGCGACGTCAGTCTGGGCATCTGTCCCCATGCCTGGGAGGGCCTCTGGGGGCAGGAAGCCAGTGCGAAGATTTGCCCCAGCGTCCCGAGGACGCCCTGGCGTGCACGCTACCAGGCGCTGGCGGCTCCTGGGAGAGCTGTCGGCTGCCAGGGCCGAGCGTTGCTTTCCTTCCCGCAGGTGCTGCTGCCCTTCACAGAGTCCCGGAGAGCAGCGGAGTGTGAGAGGGCTGTGAGGAGCATTGCCAGGCTGAGCAAAGCACTCGTCAGCTCCTGCTCTCTGGAGGTAAGGAGCCTCCGGGGCAGGTGACCTCCTGGCACCCTGGCACCCCTCGCCAGGGTCCTGCCAGAGCCGTGGGTGGCATGCGCAGACCTTGCAGGGAGGCAGCCTCCCCCTCCCCTTGCTGTGGCTGCTGTGTGGGGTCAGGGCTGCGCAGAGGCAGCCGAGCGAGCCCCTGGGCTTCACCAAGGAGCTAAGAGTCTGCCAAGGAGGACGGGCTGGGACACACACTGCCATAGCCCATCGATCACGGCTGCGAGCAGCCTCTGGCCCCAACTGCCTCACCTGAGCGCTACTCCTGCCTCGCCAGGTCGGCATCCCCTCTGAAGGAGGCCAAGACCAGCCTGCCCTCTCTGCTCCGGAGGACTTCCACCTGCTGGGCAAGCTGGTGGGGAGACTCCTCCTCTGCTCTGCTCTCGAGGACCAGGGCATCAGCTGGTGGGCTGCGGATGCTCTGCACTACCTCTACAGATTTGCTTGGCAGCGAGAGAGTAAGAGAAAGTGCCACGGCTTGGGACCCTCCGGGCACAGACAGGTGCCCAAGCAAACACTGAGCCACCCTGCCACTCTCCTCAGCTCCAGGAAGCAGCAAGAAACCCTTCCAGGCTGCAGCAGGGCAGCAGCTGTGCTGCATTCGCCCCAGGGCCCAGGCAGCTCAACACCTCTGGGGCATGGGGGAAGCCCGACCCATGCACCTCTCCCCTCTGAGGGCTTCGGTCCTACTGCAGATGGGAAAATGCCATTGAACTTACCCGCTGGTCTGGATCCTGGGAAGCAATTTCCCCTCCCCAGCTTTGACAGGGCTTAGATCCTTCCAGGAAACTCTGCTGCTCCCCATATACTGCTATCCTGCTCTGCTGCTGCCAACCTCGCATTGCTTCCCATTCCTTTAAGGCTCCCATCTCAATTTTCCCATCCTTCCTAGCATGACTGTCCTTGTGGGAAAAGAGTTGCTCCTTCTAGCCAGTCTCATCCTCTCTTGCTTCTGCTCCCTCAGTGCTTTTCAGCATCCCACCACGCACCACTCTGAAAGGGTCTTTTTCCAGACATTGCTGCCCTCCAGTCATGCAAGAGTTCATCCTCCCTCCCCCCCCCCCCCAACACTCACATCTCCCTTATTGCAGGGATATTTTAGCTTCAGAACTGCAGGCAGAGCTCTGTCTAGGTCCTTCCGGTTTCCCAGGCTGTGAGCACTGGGGGACCTGCACATAACACAGGTGTTCCTTCAGCCACTGCCATCCCTCTTGAGCTCTCTCTTGCTCCCATCACCCTGCACCCTGGGCTTTGCAGCCTTGTCCAGCCCTTCCTTGCTTGACTCTGGCTCATAATCTCCCTGCTCAGTTCCTCCAACTTTCAAGCCTTTTTCAGCAGGTGTGCCAGCCTCTTGCCCAAGCTGCTCTGTCCTACTGACTGTCCCATGTTATTCCTCCTGCCCAGGCAAGAAGCTGGCAGGGGACAATGCAGAGCACCCACAGCTCCAACAGGAAGGGCAAGCCGAGCACACTGGCTTCTGGCTTGCTTTCTCCAACAGCACCAGCCATATAATCTCGGTAAGGAGCTCCTCCCATGCTGGCACTCTTAGCCATGGCATCAGCAGCACACCTGCGTGAGCAAATGGATTTGGAAGCATGGGTGTTCTTCCAGTCCTGCACCCAGACGCGGTGCTGGACACGGACTTTCCAGTGGGGAGGTGTGTTGGCAAAAGACCCCCACTCCAGGAGCAAAGGCTACACAAGCTGCAGCTGAGTCCTGGCCTGCACGATAATGGGTGGAGCGGGCCGTGCCATCCCTGAAGAGCTTTGCCTGCAGCTCCTCACCACTGCTGCTTTCTTCCCCTTGTCAGAGAGATGAGGACAAACACAGCTCAGCAGCGTTCCTGCATCTTCCACCACGTGGAATCCCTTCTCAGCAGAGGGGACAAACTGCAGGAAGTCCCGGCCATGGCTTTCTTTGTGGAGGTAGGCCTGGTGGCAAGCAGTGCCCCTCTGAGATGCCGCTGAACCCTCCACTCCCTTGCAGGCATGGCCACGAGCTGGGAGGGCAGCCAATGGAGCTGGGCCAGCGAGTGTGCTGCTTGCAGTATGCCTGGCCTTGGCCCATTTCTGCCGGGGCCACCCTTGTAACCACCAACAGCCGGTGCCTCCTCTGTGCCAGCTCTTGCTATTCAATTGCTCTTCCAAGGCAAGAGCAGAGGGGACAAGTGACCAGGAGGGCACAAGTGGCAGATGGTTCAGAGGACAGAAGGAGCAAGCAAGGACTGCATGCTGTGTGCCGTGCGGCACAGGGCATGGGGGTGCCCGTGGGCCTTCCACAACCACTGCCACCTCCAGCACAGGCACCTGGTGCCCTGGCCATGGCTCTGAGTGGGAAGCAGGAGCTGCATGGGACATGGAGCCCTGCAGGCTCTGCCAGTCTCTCACTGCTCTGTGTGTTTCAGCTGCTGAGCTGTGCAGACCTTAAAGCTGTGGACTGCTGTGTCCTCTACCTGCTCCAGAGGTACCTGAGGCATCAAGGTGTGGAGATGCGCTCACTGGTGCTCAGAGGCCTCATGACACTTTCCAAGAGACCAGAGATGGTGCGTATGGCCATGAGTCAGGTGAAGGCATGAGTCAGGCAGCGTGGGGCTGCCAAGCAGGCAGGGGGTAATGCAGTGCTTGGCCTCTGCTGAGGATCAGGAAGCATGGGGGTCGCCCCGGTGTCCCTCGCTGGCCACTTTGCCCTCTCTTGCCAAGGGGTCACAGCCTGCTCCAAGTCAGCTTGGAGCTCTCAGGCTGGCACTGCAGCCTGCAGTACCCCAGCGGTGGGTGTGCACAGAGCCCTGGCAGTGGGGCCCTGGGCTCTGCGGCAGAATGAGCCTGCCAGGGTGGGCACTGGCCACTGCCTGGGGAATTTCCAAGCGCAGAGGGCTCTTAACCGACCTGCCCCTTGCGGCAGGTCAGAAGAGGGGGCAGCTGAGGAGGTGAGGAGGAGCTTTTGCTCTCCTGTCCTCCTTCCCTGCTGCCTGCTCTCCCACACCCTCAGCACTCACCAAGAACTGCTGCGTGTCAGGAGTTTACTGCAGTAATAATTCCTGTGGTGCTGGTGGTGAAGCAAGACAGGAGACTGGTGTTTAAAATCCAGAGGTGTTTTGCCCAGTTGGGCTTTCATGCCTTGTGGTCAGGATGTTTGGTGTTCTCTACAGGCCAGAAAAATGCAAGAGCTGCTGCCAGACATCATGGAGATGCTGCAGGATGCTAACACAGACATCCGGATGAAGGCCCTGGTTGTCTCCGGCAACGTGGTCCAGCATATGGACCGGGCAGCGGTGGGCCCCGTCGCTCTGCAGCTGGTGGAGAAGCTGGTGCCACTCTTTGATGACGTAAGGCTGGGGTGGGAGCCGCAGCCCTGCAGATGGGCACTCTCTAATGACAGCTGCCCTTGAGCCCAGCCCTGGGCGCAGCACTCAGGCAGCGCCTTCCCCACTCGGGCTTCTCTGGGCTCTCCTGGCATGGCTCCTGGCTTCTGCAGTGCATCTGTACAACATCCCTCTGATACGTTTATACCAAAAGGTACTCCAAGCCCCCCATGCAGGGTGCAGGGCCTTTCAAAGCCCAGACAGCTCCTCCAGCGGCCACTGCCACACAGGACCACACACTTGCACCGCCTGCTGTGGCAGGCAAGCTAAGCCTTGACCAAATGGTGTGCGCCCAGGAGTTGATGCGCAGGGCCAGCCCAGCCTCCTCCTCAGCCCAAGCCCTGGGGCACCTCCTCACAGGGCTGCCTGGCTACAAGCTGCTGCTGGTGCTCTGCCTGGGTGGGCAGCAGCCCTTGCTGAGCTCCCCGCCTCCTCCCTCCTTGCAGGACTCCAGCCAGCTGCGAGAGCTCTCCATCTGCCACTTCAGAGGGCTGGTGGAGATTGCAGTGGAGAAGACCAAGAAGCAGATGCAGCAGAAAGTGCATCGGTGCCTGCTCCCGCTCTTCTTCCACATGAATGATGAGATCCAGAGAGTGGCCAATGTAGAGATTTCAAACCTAGCCAGTGATGAGGGGAGGGGCAACCCCGCATGCTTCCACAAAGACCCCAGCTGTGGCTGCAGCTCAGCAGTGCTGGGGGATGTCTCCTGGACTGCTCAACAGCAAGAGGCAGCCGAGGTGCTGGTTGTGCCGTGTCTCTGCCCTGGGCATTGAACCCACTTGAGAGCACTTGAGGCACTGCTCCTGCTGCTGCCTCTTCCCACAATGGGCTGGGAAAGGGGCAGAGGCGAGCCAAGGGGAGGGGGACAGCAGGCCTCCTCCCGCAGGCTGTGGTGCCATCTCCCACTCTCTGCTGCTGCACAGGCCTCCCAGGAAACCCTTGTCACTGCTGCCCAGTGCCTCAAGTGGGAACAGCTTAGGGACCTGAGCCAGACCGGGCAGACGTGGAGGATTGGCAAGTGCTTGGTAAGGAGAGCCCCAAAGGGCCAGGAGCAGCCTGGGTAAGACCTGCCCCCACACACACTGCTGTGCATGGGGGAGGCAGCTGTGCCTCTCCTGCACTGCTCCAGCCCCAAGCTCACCACCTGCACCTGCAAACTTGAGCCCTCCTCTCAAGTGCAAAGCCCTGGGGTGCTCTTTGGCT
Organism: Rhea pennata; assembly: GCF_028389875.1. Lineage (NCBI taxonomy): Eukaryota > Metazoa > Chordata > Aves > Rheiformes > Rheidae > Rhea > Rhea pennata. The sequence continues at coordinate 3,318,318 of NC_084702.1, read as the reverse complement.
GGCCCCTCTCTGACCCCCTCCCAGGTTGCTGAAGGAGACCCTGGCCCACAGGGCCTTAGCAGCACAACAGGTTCTCCACACTGGGGCCCTGGGGGGGCCACACTCTGCCTGCTGCTCTCTCCCAAGCTCAGCCCCACAAGGCTCCTGCCTGGCAGATGCCACAGCCCTGATGGGGCAGGCAAAGGGAGCAGGGTGCTGGGAGGATGGCTTTGGAGGGTCTTGTGTGCCAACCCCATGCTCTTGTGCTCCCTGCAGCTGGCGAGAGGCAGGAGCTATGTGGAAGAAGACCTGTGCCAGAGCTTGCCCTACCTGGAGAACTCTCAGGCATCTCTACGAGATGTGGCCGTGAGGTTCCTTGGTGAGCCACAGCCCCTGGGCTCCTTCCCTCTCTGAACAATTTGCAGGGCCGGGGCATCGAGGAACCCAGGTGGGCTGCCTGGGAGCCTTGCTGGTTCCCACGCCACCTCGGCTACTGCACTGCCCTGGGCTCAGCCCTGCCAACAGGGCGGGGGCTGTGTCATGGAACTGGCAGGGCCGGGGGGGCCGCTGTGCTGGGGGGAGCACACCGGGCAGTGTCAGGTGTGAACGCTGGTGTGTGCCTAGGGCTTGCCGGGCGGCACTTGAAGAGCCCAAGGGAGCAGAAGCTGCGGGACATCTGCAGCGGTGAGTAAGGGCAGTGCTGCGCTGGCCATGGTGGGTGTGAGAGGGGGGCAGAGCAAGGGCAGTGTGCTCCAGCACCCTGCCCAGCTGCAGGGAAATATTTCTGGGGCAGAGGAATATGTCAGGGGCATTTGGGGCCACTCCTGGGCAGCAACTTTCAGCTGATCTGTTTGCCCTACCTGCTCCCTCCTCACCATGGGAAGAGCTGTGCAGGGCTGCAGGCACTGCAGACACGTGGGTTTCATCGCTGCTCTCTTTCTTTCTGTGCCAGTCCTTCGGCCCTTGCAGAATGACATCGAGCCCTCCATCCGGTCCCTGGCTACTCAGAACATCATCATCCTGGGCACTCCACGGAAACAGCCAGCATCAGGATGGAAGCTGCCTTCCCTGTGCTGCTGGCTTCGGAGAGCAGGGGACAGGTGGAACTGGCCTCTGGGCAACAGCTCTCCTTGAATAGAAGGAGGAGGAGAATCCCAGACCTACGGTGCCCTTCCCCTGGTGACCACCTGAATGTGTGGAGCAGTCTGTGTCCTTCCGGGTGTCTGCTGCAGCTCACCCCTCAGGTCTGATGGCCAAAATGAAAGAGACTGAGGGGATTTCTGACCAGAAACTAGTTCCTTGGTTACTATAATATTCTCCACATGATATACTGTCCTGGGTTTTTTGCTTCCTTCTTGGTTTTGTTGTCAGTTCTGCCTATGGAAGCTCTTTGGGGGAAAATCAGGTGGAGAGTTTCCACAGGTGTGCCCATGAGCCAGGGGACAAGACTCCCATGTCGAAAGGGAAGAGCTGTGCCACCGTCCCCTACATCCCCTCTCCTGGGCTGCTGGGTCTCGGCTCGCTACCCTTGGGTAGGTGGGCTGCGCCAGCCTGCTCTCCAGCTCTGCCTGGCCTCTGCAGCTGCTGCAGGGACTGTGCTGAGCTGCTTTCAAGGAAGGAGCAATGTCCTCCTCTTTTCCCCTTTTCCATATACACCCAGCCCTGGCTGGCTGGCCAGGGTCCCAACCAAGGAGAGAGGAGCCCCACACACACCAGAAATCTGAACACACAGCCACCTGGGAGCAGGGGGTCCTGACACGGGGTGCGAACGGGCTCCTGTTGGCCTCTTGGGGCAGCCTGGAGAGCCACATCTCCAGCTGTCCAAGAGTTCTCACGTCGTCATGTCACAGGCCCCAGGGAAACAGTGTGCGATGGGGCTACTCGGTGAATTCAGTCTAAAGGTCTCCTTCTTCTCAGCCAGCCTGGGCTCTCAGTGCAGCAAACACAAGTCCGCACTGATAGCCACGGGGGTCATCTCCTCAGAGCAGCACCACCGCACCCCCAGCCCGCGGGACACTCCGCATCTCGAGTGCCTCCTTTTGCCAGGCCTCATTAGCCTTCTCTCACTCTCCACAAATGAGTCAGTCCCACTGCCATCGGCATTTCTGGCCCTTGCATGGTTCCCACGTAGCAGAGGCCTCGGCAGCAACCGGCCTGGCAATTCAGCTGGCAGTGCCTGCAGCCACACGTGTGCTTGTGAGCACACACCCTCCTCCGTGGAGCACCTGTCTGGCGAGGCAGGCAGAGGTGCATGGCCATCCCTTAGCTGCTGACCCCCACGGCCTGGGGAAAAGGCTGCAGAGCTCGGTGCCCTCCCCTCCACCCCACCTCATGTCTCCTTCCCCATTCCCCAGCTGCATCTCCTCAGCCAGCACCTTTCCTCCTGACCTCCAAAGCTACTCCAGGCACCTTTCACCCCACCTGTCACCATGTGGCTCCTCGAGCAACAAATTCTCCTTGTCTTGACCACCGTCCTAACTTTGGTGCTTTCTGGGTGATTCCTGCGATGCCAAAGGCCCACTCCAAGCCTCCAGAGATGCGTAGGCAGCACCTACTCTGCTATGGGACCAGGCTGTCCATGGGCCCCACAACAGCCCTCTGCTTGGCCCTGCCATTCTGGCCCCAGAGACTGGTGGGGCCAGGCTGGGGCCTCTGGGAGCAGCGCCTAAGCAGCCTCGAAGCCCCCACCGCACAGGGCGAGGAAGGGGCTGGCACTGCTGGCTGCTTGCTGAGGTGCCTCTCAGGGGGGCCAAGGCAAATAGGGCCAGCAGAGCAGCCGAGGGGACGCTTCTGGCCAGTGCTCTGTGGCAGCACCACTGCTGGGGGCAGGCCAGGTTGCCCTGGGTGCCTCCATTTCCTCCTTGAGGTTTTCCCTTCTCCCTTGGAGCACTTCTACTTCGTAGCAACGTGTATTCCTTTAAGGGAGAGTAGCGTTTGGTTTTGCTTCAGCCTCATGGTCTGCAACACACTTGCTTTCTTCCCTTCCCCTGGTTACCCCTTTCCCTTTCAGAAAGCTGAGTGACGGACTCCTGCTCTCTGCAGGCAGCGGAGGGAGCGGTCGCACCTACGGTTGGGGTCTGCAGCAGCGCGCCTCCGTGCACGGCGCCCAGCTCTACAGATCTGGCAGCACAGGCCAGAGAGCCTCGTCGCACCAGGAAAGCACCACAGCCAGCCACAGAGGCTTAGCGTTCGGTGCTTTCCACCATCTCTTTGTGCCTCTGCTTTAGTTTGCCTCAGCGGGAAAGAGGCTCCTTCCTGGAAATGCCTTCCAAAGACCCTTTGAGCTTTACACAAAGACATCCTTCTGTCATCTGTGGAGATGGAATACAATGTGGTCCATACATTAGAGCTTGCTTTGTCCTCTGAGTCAGCCAAATGCAACTTTAGTCACATTAGTAGACAGTAGTACAATCCAACCTGAGCAAAAAGCTGACCTGAGCAGGTGTAGCTTTCACCTGCTGCTTGGAAGCAATCACAAAAGCCCATGTTCTTGCGTGAAGATTAGCAAACCCAGTGGACTCTTGGGATCTGTGCTGGCTCTGGGAGTTCTGACTCCTAGAATGTTCTTGTGCACCAGAAAGCATCACAGGATGCACCTTTGTGAACATTAGAGGTATCCTAGGCCTAGTTACTCTGGATTGGGTGCAAGATCCAGTCCAAGGCTCAAGGCCAGCTAGAGAAAGGGCAGAACATGGCCATGGAAGCACAGGAAGTGCATGAAAGTACAAGGTTGCACTGCTTTTTGTCTGGGGAAGTTGTTAAAGCACAACTGTCTGAAACATCATCTGCTTCCGACATAGATCAGCATGCGGTTTGTAGCAGGAACATCAGCTTTTGTAATAGCTGTTTTTATTCCCTCTTCTTTTTACTCTGTATACCAGTCCTGTCAGTTGAACCCTGTGGCAGTGCTGGCTAAAGACAGGATGCAAGGAACGGCAGTTTTCTGTCCATGTTAAATATCCATTCCAAGTCAAGGAAGCGTGGCTCCGTGTCAAAACTCTGCTTTGTGGCCCATGTCAGAGCTGCCTGTGTGCTCTGCCTGAAGTTCATGTCCTTCTTGATCCTTCCCCTCTGGTTCTGCTGCACGGGCTTCATGCTCTGCGCCCTCTCCTGCTTCCAGCCAGTCAAGCAATCTGACCCACTTCCCCCCACTCCATGTTTGCTTCTCCATTCTGGTGCCTATGGCTCTCTTCTCGCACATGTCCACCCTCACCATCCTACCCATCTCTGCACGTCTGTTACGCTCCCATTCATCTCTCAGTAGTGTAGCTGTGAGAAAAGTCAGCTCAACTTTCCTCCCAACCCTCAGTTTCTCCCTTAACATGGAAATGGCTTTTGCTTATCCATTGCTTATCCATGTGAAGCCCATGTGTAGGAAGCAGTAGAAACAGTGTTAGGACAGAGGCCTTTTCCCCTCCAGCTAGGCACAGGGAGTCCCTCTGCCGGGAGAACTCCAGGATAGCCCCATTTGTGCTCCGTTTCATGCAACGCTCCTGAACGAGGCCACTTCCTCCATTAAGCCACCCAATCTGCATGACTCCCTGACATCTCATGTGATGTGTTGGCATGCAGCTCTGCTCTTGGCATTCATCACTGAAACACAGTGTGGGAATGTGTGTGAAGAGACACTTTATCATGCTCAATGACCCTGTGCTGGGCAAACCTATGGAACAAGCCAGCTAATGATCTCAACTACTATCCCCTGCCCTAATTCTCATCACAGAAATGGTGCTTCTCCCCAGGACGACTGCAGGATGATGTCCATAGTTCCCTCATGCTCGTAGAAACTACTTCTCTCTCTTACTCTCCAATTCTCTCCACAGATCTTCCAGAAGGAAGCAGGGAGAACATGGAGCATTTTCAAGCACACTGAGAAAGAGAAAGGAAAGGCAAGCCCCTTTGCTGGCCCACAGGACCCTTGGGCTGGTCCTGGGTATAGGTAGTCTGGTGCAGTCCCTCACTTCCCCTGCTCCAAGAAGTCATCATGTAGGGGCATGTTTAAGGCAGGACTAGCTAATTTGATGACAATTCACTGAAGCTACACATGTGAGGGGAATGATTAGAGCTACCCAGCATATGCTTCAGGACACAAAACATCTGCCCGTGGGGTCAGGGAGGGAATTCCTCATAGCCCTATATGACATTGCACAATGTGTTGAATACATTTGTGGTTGCTTCACATATCTCTAAAGCATGAAGCACTCACCATGACCTGAACAGAATATCAGACTAGAAGAGTTCCAAGAGTTGGTATAGTAAATCCACTCCTAGTTTTCGTAGTTTAGAGTTCTTCTTCTGCTGTCTTTGCAGAATTACAGGGAGAGCAGATTAATAGTCCTGTTTTACAGAGTGGGGGGAGCCCGAAGCACAGAGAAGCAAAGTGAGTTGCTCCAAGTTACATGAGGAGCAGTGGACAGAGGCAGGAAAAGAGAGCAGTTCTGCCATAGGCGCTGACTCCACTCTAATTTGACTTATCTTTGTGCTCATGCTTGAGATACCCAGTCCTTCCCACTGTTACCAGCCTCATGCTCGGCCTGGGATCGGGAGACACTTAAGCAGGCACTCAGGAGAGGAATAGGGCTTGAACTTGAACCTGATCGTGACTTTCCAGCCTCCGTAGGCACAGCAGTTACGCTGAGCTACAGCAAAACTAGTTTCTGGGGATGGTGCTGAATTCTGGGCTGTCAGATGTAGGTTGTATGCTAACCTCATGGATTTACAGCTCCAGGAAACTCCCGGCTGCTTTATCTGCCTTTATGGATGCAGAGCGAAACAAGTTTTCACTAGGTCCTTGTTTGTATTTACCAACAGTTCTGGTACTGCCAGCCTTTTGTGGGGGTTTTGTAGCAGCTCTAGTGATACCAGAATTAATTTCTGGTTTTCGTTTTTGGATGCTGTACTGAGGCACCTGTGATGGTGCAAATGTGAATCCATTTGTATTTCTCCAGCAGATTTGCCCTGGGAGTGGGGTTGCGGGTATTTTGGTGCTCTGAAACAAAAGAACGTTCAATTTTTCAGTATGTGCAGCGCCTAATGTTTGATACACAGCACCGCAGGACGAGGGCCACGTTTATGGACTGAAATACCTCTGGGATATCTATTTTTCACACCAGAGTGAGAGCTTTGAATATAACTAGTTGCAAATTTCCCAGGGAAAAAAAAAAAAAAAAAAAAAAAAAAGATTTTTGTCCTAATGCAACCTACATTTCTCTCTTTGGAGCAGAGAGAAATGGCTCCTGTTCCAGGCTAACCTAATCAGTGACATCCTCTCCAGCAAATGTGCAGCGAGTCTATTTCCCTTCAAAACGAAGATTTGCAATGCCAGCAAGTCTTGCAAAAGCCAGCAGGGACTGTGATGCTCATGGACTCTAATCTGCAGTGTATCTCCTCGTGGCTGCTTACTGGCAAGTGCACTCACCTTAATCCAGCATGGAGCGTTCTGTAGCTTCTGCTTACCCCATAGCAGGGAAAGACATAACCTTCTGTAGGCTGCGCTGCAGATACCTGCCTGGAATAGTTTATCACTGACTGATACTCATCTGTGTTTTTGGGGAGCATAGCTCCTCTCTGCCACTGTATGTATTCAGGGATTCCAGGACAGTGGCAGTCAATACACCAGTAATATTCAAAATAGGAAGCAAAATGTATGAGTGGCCAATTGCTCCTTTCCTTCATTGCACTTGGAGTACCTTTAACCAATTGAAGCGTTGCTGAATTTTGCACAGATTCCATGATGTGAAAAGAGCCTCTGCTTCCCAAGACCACCACACTCCGCGTACACAATTTGCATGACACTGTGGCTCGCGTGTATAGGCATGATAGACACAGCAGAGAGGCAGAACTGCCAGGGTTATGGTGAGAAAAGTAGTGTACACAGCAAGCATGGGCTCAAGCGTGACTTTCTGACATGCTGAATTGCAGAAAGGCCAGCCAGACTCATCATTTGAAATGTCTGTGTAACCCTAACCCTTGCTTCATCCTGCCCTGCAGCCCAGCACTGTTTTGCAACAAGTTCTCAAGAGAGCTCAAGTCCTGTATCCTGGGAAACTCCATTTCATTAGCACAGGTCTTTCTGGAGGTAAGATACATCCAATGGAGCCTTCCACCGCATTGTTTCAGTTGGCTATAGCGATCACTCAGCACTTCCTGGAGCCAGTCCTTTATTTGGGATAATCTGTCCAAACTTGTAATACTGCTTCTAAGTTTGCAGGATGGACTTTCTGGGTAGAAGAGGGCCCCTGCTCGTAGATGTCAAACTAGTGAACTGCACCCAGGACCAAAAAGGCAATTGGCTTCAAAAGGACTTCCCAGAAATAGGGGAGTTTTTTTCCATAAAGACAATTATACAAGCTTTAGTTGGTCTACTGAGGCCTTATTGACCCTGCCTCGTCTCCCTGATTTACTAACAATTTGTTCATAAATTAAATATTGACTATTTTATTAGAACGAATTATCTTCCCCCCTCCTACTTTGCTACAATCCACTAACATTTAATTAGTACATCTAGCACTTCCTCGGACAGTCCTCACATAACAAAAGCCTCATGGGAGCAGATCTGTAGAAATAAATTTTTTCTATCTCAAGAAGTAAAGCATGAAAAATAGCTGAGGATCTTCATCCAGGCTCTGCTGCTGCCGCCTCTTGCTGCCCTTGTTCAAGGGACAGTGCTCAGTAGTGCATGGGGTGTGAAAAGGGATCAGGTAGGGACAGTGCAACATGACCCTCCCAGGTGACTCAAGACACCTTTTGTACTTCTCTTCCTTCCCATCGCTCTGTACTTAGATGAAATGCAGCATGCACAGGACAGGTGAAGGTCTGTCGGTTGCACGGCAAGTGAAGAAATCCAACTGGTGGTCTAGAAGGAACACTCACAGGATGGGAGGTGCATCTCCCTCCAGTCTTTTGCTGACTCTGGAAGAGGAGATGGCTAGTGTCGAGGAAGATAGGGACAAGGAAGCACAGGGAGATGGCTGATCCATCCTAATGTACTTTGCTGCAGCCAAGCACCATGTCTTGATGGGCTCCAACAAACAGCACTGGATCCAAGTCTTTCCATGGAAAAGGTCACAGGAGAAACTCCCAGCAAAGGACCCTCACTGCCCTGGCTCACAAACTCTTCTGCCTCTGTAGGGGAGGCAACACAGTACCATTATGTCAGGAGACGCTGTAGTAAAACTCCAGCATAAGGCCAGAAGGAAATGTCTTTTCCCTCCTGACACCTCACGTGCTTTATGGGCTCTTACTTATCTTTTATCATGTTCTGAAGTCCTAGAGATATGTTTTGCCTTCTCCTGTTGTGTGATCTCATCCCCGGATCTCCTGGGAGTTATAAGCTAATAATTCCCTGCTGTTGCACGGCCGTCGGGTATTGTCCTTGTCCTAGATATCTCTGCCTCACCTCCACACCACAGTCTTCTACTGCAAGCCTCAAACTGTAACGAGGTGGTGGGAAGGCCTTCCCTTAATGACAGCTGGGTATGGTACAGAGAATTCACAAGACTCTCTGTGCCACAGACGGGTGGCACGTGACACAGAAAGCTGGTTTTACATCTCCCCACAAAATGATGAGGACTGCTCCAGGATGAGCTCTTTGGGAGTTCGGCGTACAGTGACTTATCTGTTTGCATGGCTGTTCATTGCAGGTTGTGCCAGGTTCCCGCCATGCCAGGCCCATGTGTTTTCCTGAGGCTGAGCAGGCTACAGCTTTGTCTTCTAAAGTCCTCTGCCCAGGGCTGGGATTTGCCTATTACCACTTCATGGAAACAAGCTCTCACACTACCTGTGCTAGGCTCCCAGGACACATATGTACTCTCCCGTAGCCTGGTCAGCAGTGTGAGGAACACTATCAGAATAGAGCTGCCCTCTTTGGAGGCGTATGAAACAAACAGACACAACCTAACTGAGGATCTAAAGCCAAGGATTTCTTACTCGAGCTAGCACAGCGTGCTCTTCTTGGATCACCCTTTTTATTTGCTCTTGAGAAGCATTTGGGCTGATGCTGGGTCCATTACTGTGCCAGGACACTGCTTCTCCCATATCAGTCTCTTAACTCCTTCCTGGGACAAAATCTCACTCCTCCCTGTGTCCGCTTTCTCAAATAGGAAGCATGTCTTTGGCACAACAGCCTATCTACTGCTGAGGCTTCTGAAGAGGATCCTGAGATATTCTGAGAACCTCTCCTTAGCATTTTCTCTAGCTCTGATTTCTTCAGGTCAGATGTTCATATTGCATACTCTAGCTTTTAAGACATTGCTACCCTTCTTCGGAGTTGTTGATAGTCTGTAATGATGCCTTTACCCATGAACAACTGTAGTCACCTGCCACTCCTTAGCTCAAGGGCAGGGCACAGCACAGAAGAAAAGAAGTAATATCCATATCTGCTAAGTCATTCCTAGTTGCAAGCACATAACATACAGCCTACATGGCCAGTGTGGAGAAGCTGAGAGAACTGGACTTGTTCTGCCTGCAGGAAGGAAAATAAAGTGGAGATCTAATTACTGTCTTCCACTGTCTAAAGTGGAGGGAAGGTCACAGAGAAGACAGAGCCAGACTCATCTCCGAGGTGCAAATACTTTTCAGAGTGGAAAGAAAAGGAGTAATAGGTGTAAGTTGCAGCATAAGATTCTCCCAAGGGATGCCAAGAAAAATGTTTGTGGTGTGGGAACAGTGCCCGTTGAGTAGATACCAGAAGCAAGTGGAGAATTTCCAGTCCATCCCAGGATAGAGACAGAGACAGAGGAAGAATTTTTTGTTTTGTTTCTAACATCCCATTGAAGATGCACCTCTTGGGTATCACGGTGTACCTGCTCCACAACCCAACCTGAAGAGTGCTGAAAGGTGAAGGCTTTTTTCAACTAGTCAGATATCAAGCAGCCAGTCAAACTGTATCTGGCTCTGATGAAGACCCTTTCCTTAGAGGCAGGCAAGTGATTCATCTCCTGAGAGCTAGATGAGGGGAAAAAAAGCATTGTTTGCTCCTACATTGTCTGCTCCTGTCATGCATAGCACTGAAGGAGCTATGCAGGTCTCCAAGTAAGCCATCAGTGCTGTGCTGCTGCTGCGTTACCCCTCTCTGCAAAATGAATCTTCTCTAAACAGTATAATAATGAAAACACTTGAAGGAAGTCACTGCTGAGAGTTCCACTGTGTCCATGCCAAGACAAACCTGGGTGGGAGGGGGAAATAAACCTAGCAACAAATAGTTTTGAATAACAGCAGAGTTCTGTGAAGCTTGGCACAGAAGTCATGCACAGTTACTACCATTCCTCATTCTAAGTAGCTGCTTTTCACAGAATCATGGAATGGTCGAGGTTGGAAGGGACCTCTGGAGATCATCTAGTCCAGCCTCTCTGCTTGAGCTGGGTCATCTAGAACATATTGCACAGGATTGTGTCTAGGCAGGTTTTGAATATCTCCGGAGAAGGAGACTCCACAACATCTTTGGACAGCCTCTTCCTGCGCTCTTTCACCCTTGCAGCAAAAAAGTTTTTCTTCATATTCAGGTGGAACTTCTTGTGTTTCAGTTTGTTCCCATTGCTTTTTGTCCTGTCACTTGGCACCACTGAAAAGAGTCCGGCCCCATCCTCTCTACACCCTCCCTTAAGGTATTTATGTACATTGATCAGATCCCCTCTCAGTATTCTCTACTACTGCAGGCTAAAGAGGCCCAGCTCTCACAGCCTCTCCTCCTAAGAGAAATACTCCAGCACTCCTATCATTTTTGTAGCTCTACGCTGGACTCTCTCCCATAGCTCCGTGTCTCTCTCGTCCTGGGGAGCCCACAACTGGACACAATGCTCAAGATGAGGCCTCCCCAGGGCTGAGGAGAGCAGCAGGATCATCTCCCTCCACCTGCTGGCAACACTCTTCCTATTGCACCCCAGGAGACCATTGGTCTTCCTGGACACAAGGGCACATTGCTGGCTCATGGTCAACTTGTCATCCACCAGTACTTCCAGGTCCTTCTCGGCAGAGCTACTTCACAGCCTGTGCTGCTGTATGAGGTTATTTTTCCCTGGGTGCAGGACCCTACACTTCCCTTTGTTGAACCTCAGGAGGTTCCCCTCTGCCCAGCTCTCCAGCCTGGCCAGGTTTCTCTGAATGGCAGCACAGCCCTCTGGTGTATCTTCAGCTCCTCCCAGTTTTGTATCACCAGCAAACTTGCTGAGGAGACACTCTGCCCCTTCATCCATGTTATTGAGGAATACGTTGAACAAGATGGGACCCAGGACTGAGCCCTGGGGGACACTGCGAGCTAACTAGACTCCAACTAGACTCTGTACTTCTGATGACAGCCCTCTGAGCTCTGCCTTTCAGCCAGTTCTCAATCCACCTCGCTATCCACTCATCTAGCCCACCCTTCCTGAGCTTGCCTGGCAGGATGTTCTGGGAGACAGTGCCGAAAGCCTTGCAGAAATCAAGGGAGACAACATCCACTGCTCTCCCCTCATCTACCCAGCCAAGCATTCCATCATAGAAAGCTGTCAGATTGGTCAAGCACAATTGAAGCATGATTTTGTCTGTGGTGAGTAGCTTATGCCAGAACAGTTACTGGAATGGTCTTCCCAATCTCAATCCCCTAGCACAGCTCAAGGACCTGGGGAAAGAGTAGGATTTGGAAAGTCTGGAGAAAGCACGGTACATATGCTGCACTTATGTGCTGATAGCAGAGCAGCAATCACAGACAAAAAGGCATGAATGAGATGCCTGGGCTTTGGAAATACCAAACCTGGTGGTCTGCTTTGTCTCCTCTGAGGCTCCACAGGCTGTGGGCATATCTGGAAGCATAGAATATGGCAGGAGAGAGGAAACAGAGAAATGAAACAGATCCGAGCAGCCATACCTAAAAGCACATATAGGCAGAAGGCAGCCTTTCCTGAGGCTTGCCTTTTGTTACCCCTTGAAAGGGGCACACAGGCAAGGGCATCGGAGAACACAGCCATGCCAAATCATCCATGAGGAAAAGTTCACACAGAGCCCTGGAAGGCTTTAAAACAAATCTCCACGTATCTGCACTGTACTGGTAATCTTCAGGCAAGGTACTGGTGGGCCTCAGGCGCTTGCCTCTTTTTGCAAGCATCTTCCCAAAGATAATGCACAGACTTCTCAGCTTCAGCACTAGCACCTGAAGTTACACTCTCTGGTGAGCAGAAAATGTAGAGAATTAGGTACAGACATGATGAAGAAAGAGGGAAAGAAAATGCTGAAGGAAAGAGGAGACGAAATGAAAAACAAAGGGAACAAAGACAAGAAAGTGCTGGTTTTACAGAGAGATGATTCAAGCATCTCTCTCTGCAACCGAATGAACACTCTTGCATGTCATGGAAGGGAGAGCATTTATTCTGATTTTACTTTCCAGCTGGTTGCTGTCCTGCATCAACACTGAGCTTCCCTTGTGACAGGGGATGCAAGCCTTGGAAGAGGATAGGTGGATTTAACTGGAAATTTCTGTGGCAGGAGCTGAGACTGGAAATCAGTGCGGTTCATCCATGAATCCTCAGCACAGCCCCTGCAAGGAAACTCACCAAGAATGGCAGACTCTGCCACGGCCTCTTCCATTCATGGACCAGCCATTGCTCAGGAGAGTGGCCTGGAAAGGGAGTCTTCTTACCTCAGCAGAGAATGCTCAGACTGAGAAACACCCCCAACTTTATGCCTCAGACCGCTCAAAACTTTGCCACGAGTTCATGTGATATTCTAGTAGGAAGCCTTGGAAATGAGGCAGGGCTCAGTCTGGGAGCTCCAAAGGGTCATGGTTCAATCTAGCAGTAGTCTCCCTGGCTCACACACTTAGGAAAACTGGGATGCAACATGACTGCTTGTCACGAAGGAGCAAATAGCAAGAATTCCCTTTCTCCCTGCATAGTATATCAGAACTCTAGGAAGAGTAAAAAGAGATGAGGAGAAAGGAGAGAAAACTTGGAACAGTGAGAGTCTGTACTGGAAAAGGCTAAACTGGGGGCAGAGGGCAACAAGGGAGGTGGAAGAGAAATTGTATCAGCTGAGATCATTGGAGCATATATTCATGAAATTCCTGATTACCCTCTACTCTCATACAGAGGTGCTGGCAGCACTACAATTTTGGCTCTCTCCAGTTAATCATCTACCTAAACCCGCTCTCATTTCCTTGAATCTTGGACACAACATGACTCACAGAGCTGACAGAGATGGAGGAATGAGGGAGAGAACAGCCAGACCTGGAAACATCACTCACCAGCTGCCATGCAAACAGAACACGAAATCACGTAATCTGTTTAAAGACATCTGTTATGGGGGAGAAATTGTGCTGCTACTCTGCTGTGCTTCCAAGTGTAATTTCCAAAGGCATGAATTTTGAATTCCTGCAGTGCCCAGTGAGGGTCATAGAGGGACTTCCTCCAGGATACTGGTTTCCAATTCCACAGAGCTGGTATGGATGCTGGTGGGGCCATTCCTATCTGGTTTCCAGTTCCACAGTGCTGGTATTGATCCTGGTGGAGCCATTATCATCTTGTTCTTCAGGTGCAGATCCTTGCAGTGTATGTAGCTGGCTGTGGAAACTAATGACTCCCGAAGTTAAGGAGAGTCCCAAAGCTAGGGAGTCATAACTGCAGATAATTGGTCTGTGATCCCTTTGGCTGCAGTAGCCTGGATGCTTTTTTGAGGAGCAACCGCCACCAAGGATGGACATCAAAGATGGGACCTAAGGAGCCTGGCAAGAATGGCCTTGGGGAGGGGAGGTCCTTTCTACACTCTTTTACTTTGATCTGGATATTTCCTTGGGAAGTCTGTGTGAAGGAGAAAATGACCAGAACTCTATCTGTGGGGTAGCTAATAGCTGGAGGTCTCAGGACCTGTTGAATTTTGGCTCCAGCTCCTGCAGAGCCTTGGATTCCTGGGTGTTGATCTGCTCTAGCATAGCAGAAGAGGCTGGAGCACCAGAAAAAGGCCTAGCATGGGTACCCTCTCCCTAAGGCAGTGCTGGAATTGGGGTAGTGGAGCTCCTGGCATTTTGCACCCCTCTCAGCCTGTTTTCTGCTCTGCTCCTTGCTCCCAGCAGGTCAGCACCTGTTTGCCTGATGTGACTGTGCTTCACCTGGGCCAAAGGTGTGGAGGAGCACTGCCTGCCCACAGGTCTGAATCATGCTGATTTGGAAAGTGAAAGTGAAGAACTTCATGGCCTGAAGTTCTGACACAGCGAGACTCCCCTGATTCCTGTGTAATTCTTGCAGGAAAGAAACATCACTTTTGCTGTTTCACTTCTTTGCTTCCTGTGGGTAAGTGGATTTTATCAAGAAATCACAGGAAGCGTGTGTCTGATCAGAGCACAGACACCTTCAGATAAGATTTTCTTCTTACCTTTGCCACTACTTTTCACCAGGAGGAGCCCTGGCAGTGTCTCTATTTACAACTGAGGAAACTGAAGCAGTGACTGACTAGACTGAGCCTGTGGTTTGCGGAGTCTTCCCAGCGTGGAGAGGACACACAAGCTATCTGTTATGCAAAGAAGAAGCAAAAGTCTGGGCAATCCCTCTGGGCACCAACTGACAGACAGACTAGCCCTGCTGCCCCTGCCTAGAGGGTCATCAGTGGCTAGTGAAAGACAAGGGAGCTCATCAGCTGTACGTACAGGTTGAAGCCACATTGACAGGGAAGTTAAATCAACCTTACAGAAAGGAGAATAAGCAGAGGAAGCTGGGAACTACGCAGCTGGGTCACAAGTCCTAGTGGCAAAAGTGTTGTCAGCCCTTTCACTTCCTCTGGATCTTACCCTTCCAGACAGATCAGGTTTCCTCAGCCAGCAGATAGCAGGCTTGTCTGCATGTTACTTAAAAGAAAAGCATCTGTGCAAAGCCTCCTTTCCCTGTCCCTTGTTTCTTTATAAATGTGTTGAAAGCAGATGAGTCACTCTGTTCACTCCTCTCAGAGTAAGACTGCTAACAGCTGATCTGCTGCTTCAGGAAGGGGTTCATTATGAGACAGACAACTGGGGCTGATCCAAGGCAAACTGAGCATTGCCTAGAGGTCTTACAAATTTTCAGAGAGCTTGACTTTTCCTATTCTGAGGAGCATTTCAGCAGTAAAGATCCTGGCTTGGCTGAAACGTGTTTCCCTGAGGGAACGAGTAGCACACTGACCTCCTCAAAGTAATAGCGGCCAAAGTTCATGTCTGGACTCTGGCAAACAAAAACATACAACCTTTGCACAGCATTCCTGTTACTTAGCAGTGAACTGAATGTCCTGGATACATTACTCTGGTTGTGTGTAGAGAACTTTGGTGAAGGGAATCAGCATTATCAGCACAGCTGAAGACTAGAAGAAATCAAATGTAATTCACTTGAAGGAAAGAGGTCTCTTGGCTTCTGGCACATTTGATTTAGGCTCGTTCATTAAGATTGAAATAACAACCACTCCTCACTGTCCTCTAATACCTTGGAAGAGATCTGGACAACAAGCATGAAGCCTTTTCTGTCATCTGGGGCAGTGCATTTTGTCCTTGCAGCAGTTTGTACCCAAAGAGAGCTAAATGTGTAGAAGTGGTTTTAGGCCATAAAAGCATATTTGCTCTGCCTAAGGGACTAAAAGTCATCCCAAAGAATTTTGGCTGTAGCACAGGAAGCAGCTTGTTTTGGTTTGTCCTCTGTGGGGTGATTCCCTTGGTCTCAGTATCAGAAACAAGTGGCTGGGTTAGACATACTAGCCAAAAGCTGTGTATAAAGTACAACAGAGAGGGGAGAGAGAGAAAAAGGAACAATCAAGTGAGAAAGTGATGGACTGGGTTGGCAAGCAAAGGGCACGGAGTGCTGTAAGTAGAAGAGACCTCAGAATCAACAAAACTGGTCTGGCTGGGCTGAAAGGGGCCCCCCACAAGCGTATGCACACAAATCAGGGAGTGCCCACAGGACAACTCTTAGGGGAAAGCTCTCACATGCTTTTGGAAAATCAGTACAAGGTGTGCCTCTCTGAAGTGCCTGTGCACTAATGCATGCAGCATGAGGAATAAGAGAAGAAATTAGAGGTCTGTATGCAACTGCAGGGCTACAGTCTCATTGGGACCTCATGGAGATTTAATAGGCTAAATCACACAACTAGAGTGCTGCAGTGGATAGATACAGGCTCCTTAAGAAGTACAGGCAGGGAAGGTGAGGAGAGGGAGTTGCCCTTTACGTGAGACAGCAGAAGAAATGTATGGAGCTCTGCCTGGGGATGGACGATCAGCAAGTAGAGAGCTTGTGGGTTAGGATTAGTGAGCAGACCAACATGGCTGATGTTGTTGTAGGTGTGTGCTACAGAACACTTGATTAGGATAAAGTAGATGAGGCCTTCTTCAGAAAACTGGAAGAAGCCTCCCTTACTCAGGCCCTGAGCCTCCGAGGGGACTCCAACCACCTGGATATCTGACAGACAGACAATACAGCAGGGTGCAAGCAGTCCAGGACATTTTTGGAGTGCATTGATGACAACTTTCTAACTCAAGTGGTCAGAGAGCTGACAAGGAGAGGCAGTACGCTGGACCTCCTGCTTACAGACAAGGAAGAACTGCATGGGGATGTAAAAGCTGGGGGCATCACTGGCTGCAGCAATGGTGAGGCGGATCCCAAGAGGAGGGAAAACAAAGAGAAGTGGGATCACTACTCTGCTCTTTCTTCAGGAGAGCAGACTCTGGCCTGTTCAAACTCTTCTTGGAAGAATTCCATGAGATGTGGCCATAGAGACAAGAGAAGGCTCTGGGGGATGTGGCTAATTTTTAAGGATCGCCTCCTTCAAGCTCAAGAATGGTCCATCCCAAGGTGCAGGAAATCAAGCAAAGGTGGCAGGAAGTCTGCCTGCATGGACAAGGAGCTCATTAAAGACATTAAAAGAAAGTGCACAAGATGTGGAATCAAGGCTAGGTGACCCAGGAAGACCTTAGAGACACTGTCGAAGTATGCAGGGATGGGGCTAGGAGAGTCAAAGCTCGTCCGGAGTTGCATCTGGCAAGGGATATGAAGAGCAACAAGAAAGGCAGCAAAGAGGGAAAATGTACATCTGCTGCTAAATACAGCAGGGACTTGGTGAAATTGAACACAGAAAATGCAGAGGTACTGAAGATGTTCCTCACTTCAGTCTTTACTGGGAAGACCAGCCTTCAGAAATCCCAGGTTCTTCAGACCAGAGGAAAAGTCTGGAGGAATAACAACTTACCTTTGGTGGCAGGGGGGGAAGGCTGAGGAACATTTAAAAAAAATGGGCATAAACAACTCCATGAGATCTAACAGGATGCACCTATGAGTGCTGAGGGAGCTGCCTGACTGCCTTTCAAGATTACTCCCAATTATCTTTGGCAGGTCAAGGCAACTGGCAGAGATTCTTGAGGACTAGAAGAAAGCAAATGTCACTCCTGTCTTCAAGAAGGGCAAGAAGGAGCTACACGTCAGCCAGCCTCATCTCCGTCTCTAGAAACATGACGGAGTAGCTAATCCTGAACATTATTTCTATATATGTGAAGGACAGTAAAATTATTGGGAGTAGTCAGCATGGATTAAGGAAGAGGAAGTCACGCTAATACACCAGGTGCATGACTGTGCTGCCATTCAGAGGGACTTCAGTAGGCTAGCGGTTTGGGCGGACAGGAATCTCCTGGAGTTCAACAAAGGGAAATGCCAAGTGCTGTTCCTGAGGAGGACCCTGAGCCTGGGAACGAGCCAGCTGGAGAGCAGCTTTGCAGAAACAGATCTAGGAGACCTGGTGGACAAGCTGAACATGAGTCACAATGTGCCTCTGCAGCCAAAAAAGTGAAAGGCACCCTGGCCTGTACCCAGGAGCAGTGTTGCCACCAGGTTCAGGGACATTGCTCTTTCCATCCTGGCCCTGGTGAGAACACTTCTGGAGTACTGTGCCCAGTTCTCAGTACAAGAGAGATGTGCACTTACTGGAGCAAGTCCAGTGAAAGGTCACCAAGATTAAGCAATCTGAAGTGTCTGACATATGAGGAGAAGAGAGAGAGTGAGAGAGCTGTGACAGTTTAGCTTGGAATCATAGCCTGAAGGCTCTGTGCAAATCCATCAGTGTGTAAAAATATCTGGTGGTAGAGTGTAAAGAGGACAAAATCAGACTCTCCTCAGTGGTATCCAGTCAAAGAACAAAGGTAACTGGCACAAGTAGAAGAAACACAATTTAAACATGTACACACAACAAACAGATTTTTCTGTAAAGGTGTTCAAGCATTGGAACAGGTTGCTCAGGGTTGTTGTGGAGTCTCCATCCTTGGAGATACTCAAAAACCCAGCAAGACATAGTGCTGAACTACTTGCTCTGCCTGAGCCTTCTTTGAGCAGTCTCTTGGGCTAAGTGATCTCCAGAGGTGCCTTCCAACCTCAAGAAATCTGTGCTTCTACAAATAGATGTACTATTGTGCTCAGCCTGGACTTCTCAGGTCAAGCACAAGGTGGGCGAACTGGAAAGGAGTAGTGCTACCCCAAATGGATAAGAGCCTCAGGTAGGCAGTCTGTGAGGACAGATGGAGGTCCTTGGGTTTCACAGTCCGGTTGTTGAATGTATACACACAGAGACAGTGTTTGTTAGGAAGGGAGGGAGGGTAGGAGGGGGAAGGAAGGAAGGGAAGAAGGGAGGAGATTTTTGGGGCATCTAGATCTGGGCTAACTTTCATGCAGGCAGTCAAATTTGTCAAACAGAAAGGTCAATTCCTGTTTGCACGGCAAGGATAACCTCTGTTGCCAGGGTTCTTGCAACAGCACCAAACTCCCTAAACTGTTCCTTCTGAGCATTTACAAGTGTTTCATAGCACAGCTGGATTAATATTGCAGGAGGGACTGAACAGAAAGTATTTGGACTAGCCATGTGCTCCACCAGAGATGATAATCCACATACTAACATATACCAGTTGGTCTACATATAGAGCTGTAGAGTGGAATCTTCAGGGCAGTCCAGAACTGGCACTTGGAAAGTTCCTTCCTCAATTACTCAACTTCTTTGCTGTGAAGGTGGCTAGGAGTTCGGCGAATTGCTTCATTTCAACGCATCTGTTGTCTAATATCAGGTGATTGCCTTTTTGATGCAAATTACAGAATCACAGAATACTTGAGGTTGCAAGATACCTCTGGAGATCATGTGGTCCAAAACCCTAATCAAGCAGGGTCAGCTAGAACAGAGGGGCTTTGAATAACTCCAAGAATGGAGGCGCCACAATCTCTCAGGACAACCTGTGGCCAAGCTCGACCACCCTCACTTTAAAACTTTCCTTCTGCTTGGACAGGATTTCCTGTTGTGCCCATTGCCTCTTGTCCTCTCACTGGCCACAGCTGAGAGGAGGTTGGCCTCATCATCTTGACATCCTCCCATCAAACCCTCCCATTGCCTTGCAGGAACACTTGGAAGAAGCGGTGAGTGATTGTTGTGGGTCACTCCCTGCTGCAGGGGATGGAGGCATCTCTCTGCTGGCCTGACCTCTTGTCTAGAGAGGTTTTCTGCCTGCCATGGGCTCCTATGCAAGAGGTCATCAAAAGACTGCCAGGGTTTGTCCGCACGTCAGACTATTACCCTCTTCTGCTCTTTCTTGTGGGCACTAATGATACCAAGGGCAAGCTGGAAATGATCAAACAGGCTTTCAGAGCTCTGTGGATGTCAGTCAAAGGTCTGGGAGCCGAGGTCATTTTCTCCTCAATCCTGCCAGCAAGAGGAAGCATGAGTGGAGGAACAGACAGACTTTCCAAGTTAACAACTGGCTGCACCACTGAGGTTGGCCACAGGGCTCTGTTTTCTACAACCATGGGACCCTGTTTGAAGATCAGCAGCTGATGGGGAGAGATGGGATCCACCTCAGTGGGGCACACATGTCTTTGCCAACAGGTTGGCCAGCCCAGTAAAGAGGGCTTTCAACTAGGCAGGATGGGGGAAGGGGAGAGTTATAGAGACAGGGTAATAAACAAAATGCAGCCCAAGTCGAGATGCCTCCAGCATCCTGTAAAACCCTCCAGTAAAAACATTGATAAGATCATCCTAGATCCTTCTCTTCTCCAGGCTAAATGGCCACAGCTTTCTCAGCTTCTCTTTGTATGAGAAATGTTTAATCATCTTTGTGGCCCTTGGCTGCAATCACTTCAGCAGGTCCGTGTCTCTCATGTATTGGGAAGCCCAGAATTGGACTCAGTCCTCTGATATGGCCTCTCTAGGGCTGAGTAGTGGGGAAAGATCATCTCCTTTGACCTGCTGCCAACAGCTGGTTGTCCACCAGGATACCTAGGTTCTTCTCTGCAAAGCTAATCTTCACCTGGTCAACCCCCAGCCTTTTCTAAGGTATGCAATCATGCACCAAATGACTTCTCCTGTAGCGTTCCTTGGTTATTCGTGAAAATAATTAATTCATTTGGCATGTGTACAGACATAGTGATGATACTCAGCTACATCACTGTGAAAACTATAAGACAGCCTTGAGTGGCTCGATAGAATTTAGTTGTTTCAGCCCTGGGAAAGGTCTGCAGTGAAGTGTGTGTGAGAGGGGTCCATCCTTCAGGTTTCCAAGCCTCACCTTGACAAAGGCAGCATCACCATTCCCTGCTGTGGTGGGTAGCAGATCCTCTCCGCGCATGAGCTGGGAATGGAGACTGACAGACCTCCCTTCAAACCATCACTTCTGGGGTTCATTACTATAGTAGGTTGGCAGGCCTTCTCAGAGGTCTGCCTGCTTTAGGCAGTAGTGTGATGCCTGCATCCCAGCCCTGCCAAAAGAGCTGTCTTCGTTTTCTGCATCTTTCCACAATAGCTGTTCAAGTGGAGTGCAAGGGCTACTAAGGGAGAGTGTCCTTGCCCACTTGTAGGCACAGTCCACAGTCACAGACTAAACAATATCCAGTGAGACAGAGGCAGATTTAGAGTCTGGAGGGGGGCATGGGAGCTCTGCTGTTCAGTTCAGCTTGATCTCAGAGCCCTTGCCTTAGATTCCCTAGGACCAGAGGAAAGACGTATCAATAAACTTGAGAGAGTGGTTTTCACTGGACTTTGTCAGCACTGTGAATCTCTTTCTTGTATGGGGAATGAGGTCAGTTCACCAGCAATAGCATAAGAAATGTCCTTTGCCTCTGAGGCAACGTCTCTCCTTGCATGAAGGCTCAGCCACCTGGAGCTCATTGCCACTGGGCCAGGCAGTGAAGCTGATACTTGGGGACATCCTTGTGGACTGAGCAAGGGGCAGTGAGCAGAAGGGACCTTCTCAGGTGGTAAAAATGGAAATAGAGTGGAAAATATACCCAGTGGTACTCTCGTTGCAAAGACAGATGAACATTCATAATGAATGGGTGTTGTGGAGGATGCACTGCAGCTTTCCTCAACACCGCACCATCACACTCTTGATCATCCCATCTAGCACAGCATTCACCCTTTGGGAGACACTGCTCATATACTGTAGCCTGTATGCAGCTGACTTCATGCAGCACTTCCTTTCTGCATAAAGAAATCACTCTTCCTCTCCGAAAATGTGAATTTCATTAAGTGGCTCAGCTCTGCTCTGCTTTGCCAAGCAGATGGCTTGTAAATCAACAAAAGCAACTTTTAGTGAAATCTCAGTGAACTCACTTTTCCCCAATCCCCACTGTCCTCTCCAGCTCAGACTGCAGTGATAGACTGAGCTGCAACAGAAAAACAAAATGCAAGTGGCCCATCCTGTGTTTCACTGGCTGCTTCTCCAGATGAAGGGTTAATTAACCCTTCATTAAGCCTATTAACCCTTCATTAACCCCTTATTAATCCTATTGACCCTGCATTAGCCCCTTATTAATCCTAATAACCCTGTATTAGCCAATTAACCCTTGATTAACCCTTAATAACCCTTAATTAAGCCTTTATCAATCCTTAAATCACCCTATTAACCCCTTATTGACTCTTATTAAGCCTTTATTAAGGCTATTAACCCTTAATGACCCCTTACTTAACCCTTAAATCACCCTATTAACCCTTTATTTAGCCTATTAACACTTAATGATCCCTTAATTAGCCCTTAAATCACCTTATTAACCCTATATTAAGCATATTAACCCTTAATGACTCCTTAATTAGCCTTTAAATCACCTTATTAACCCTTTATTAACCCTTTATTAAGCCCATTAACCCTTAATGACTCCTTAATTAGCCCTTAAATCACCCTATTCATCCTTCATTAACCCTTTATTAACCCTAATAACCCTTAATTAGCTCTTTAACCCTTAAATCACCCTACTAACCTGCTATTAACCCTTTATTAACCCTTTATTAAGCCTATTAACCCTTAATTACCCCTTAATTAACCCTTAAATATCAACCCATTAACCCCTTATTAATCTATGAACCCTTCATTACCCCTTAATTAACCCTTAAATCACTCCATTAACCCTTAAATCACCCCTATTAATCCCTTATCAGCCCCTTATTAACCTCATTAACCCTTAATTAGCCCCTTATTAGCCCTTAATTAACCCCCATTTACCCTTTATTAACACGATTAACCCCCAATTAACCCCATTAACCCTTCACTAAGCCTTTATTAGACCCAAATAGCCCTTTATTAACCCCTTATTAGCCGTTAATTAATCCCATTAACCATTTATTAGCCCTTTAACAGCCCTAATTAACCTCTCAATTACCCCCTAAAATTAACCTTTCATTAACCCCCCAATTAACCCTTTATTAACCCTTTATCAACCCCCTAATTAACCCTTTAATTACTCCCGATCCTCCTTAATTAGCCCCAATTAACCGTTTATTAACTCTCTCATAAACCCTTTATTACCCACAATGAACCCTTTAATAACCCTTAATTAACACCCTAATTAGCCCTTACTCAACCCCCAATTAATCCTCTGTCAACCCCGAATTAACCCCAATTAACCCCTTATCGAGCCCCGATTAACCCTTTATTAACCCCTAATTAACCTTTAATCAACCCCCAATTAATCTTTAATTAAGCTCTAATTCACCACAATGAACCCCCAATTAATCCCTTATTAACCTCCAATTAACCCTTAATCAAACCCCAATTAACCCCTAATTAACTGCAATGAAGCCCCTATTAACCCTCTATTAACCCCTAATTAAATCTTAAACAAACCCCAATTAACCGCTAACCAACCCCCAATTAACCCTTTATTAACCCCTAATTACCCCACAATTAAACCCTTATTAACCCCCAATTAACCCCTAATTAACTCTTAATCAAACCCCAATTAACCCCTAACCGACCCCCAATTAACCCTTTATTAACCTCCAATTAACCCCCAATTAACCCCTTGTTAACCCCCAATTAACCCCTAGTTAACCCCCAATTAACCCCTAGTTAACCCTTAACCAACCCATAATTAAACCGTAATTAACCCTTAATTAACTCTTAATTAACCCTTACTTAATCCTTAATTAATCCTCAATTAACCCTCAATTAACTCTTAACCTCACCCCGCTCTGAGGGGTCCCTGGACTCCTGGGCCCCATCGGGGTCAGGGTCGGGGGGGGAGGGGAGTCGCCCAGAATCCTGGGCCCGCCGGGGTGGGGGAGGGGCCGCTCACCTCCGCAGGGGCGTCGCCAGTGTCCTGCACCTCCGCCATGGCCTGGGGGGGAGAGGAGGGGGCGGGGTCAGAGGTCGTGACCTCCCGTGCCCCCACAAACCCCCTACCCCAATCCCCACCCTGCTCTCCCACAATGCCCTGTGACTGGGTGGGGGAGGGCGGGGGGAAGGGGCGCAGGCATTTGGGGAGGGGCCCAGGTGTTCTGGGGGGTGCAGGAGTCTGGGAGGGGCCCAGGAGTCCAGGGGGGGCCCAGGAGTCCATAGGGGGCCCAGGAGTCTGGCAGGGGCTCAGGAGTCTGGCAGGGGCCCAGGAGTCCGGGGAGGGGCCAAGGCATCCAGGAGGGGAGCAGGAGTCTGGGGAGGGGCCCAGGCGTCCCAGAGGGGCCCAGGTATCCAGGAGGGGCCCAGGCATTCGGGTGGGGCCCAGGAGTCCTGGAGGGGCCTAGGCGTCCGGGAGGGGCCCAGGAGTCCAGGGGGGGGGCAGGGATCCGGGAGGGGCCCAGGTGTCTGGGAGGGGCCCAGGCATCTGGGAGGGGCCCAGGTATCCAGGGAGGGGGCCCAGGTGTCCGGGTGGGGCCCAGGCATCTGGGAGGGGCCCAGGTATCTGGGGAGGGGAGCAGGAGTCTGGGAGGGGCCCAGGCATCTGGGAGGGGCCCAGGAGTCCTGGAGGGGCCCAGGCATCTGGGAGGGGCCCAGGTATCCGGGAGGGGCCCAGGCGTCCGGGTGGGGGGCAGGAGTCTAGGGAGGGGCCAAGTGTCTCAGAGGGGCCCAGGTGTCCTGGAGGGGCCCAGGTGTCCAGGAAGGTGGGGGGGGGGCAGGAGTCCCAAGGGGTCCAGGAGTCCGGGAGGGACCCAGGAGTCCCAAGGGGCCCAGGCATCCAAGAGGGGCCCAGGTGTCCGGGAGGGGCCCAGGTGTTCCAGAGGGGTCCAGGTGTCCGGGTGGGGGGCAGGAGTCCAGGAGGGGCCCAGGTGTCCCAGATGGGCCCAGGCATCTTGCATGGGGGGAAGGGGGAATGGCTAAGTGTCCCAGAGGGGCCCAGGAGTCCTGGAGGGGCTCAGGTGTCCGTGGAGGTTGGGGGGCAGGAGTCCCGAGGGTCTCAGGAGTCTGGGAGGGGGCAGGAGTCTAGGAGGGGCCCAGGCATCTGGGGGGGGCCAGGAGTTCAGGAGGGGCCCAGGTGTCTGGGTGGGGGGCCGGAGTCCCAGGAGGGGCCCAGGTGTCCGGGAAAGGGGCCCAGGCATCAGGGAGAACTTTCATCATGACTCTCCTGGATTCAGTCTTCCCCTTCCTGATCGCGCTGGCCTGCTACATGTCCATCATAATTGCCATCCTGAGGATCCCCTCCAGCATGGGCAGGCACCTGCTCCTCGTGCCTCACTGTCGTCACTGTTTTCTACAGCTCCCTCATCATTGTCTACATGCTGCCCAGAACCCCCAGACTCGGACAGCTCAACAAGGTGTTCGCCTTCTTCTACACCATCCTCACGCCCCTGGTTGATCCCCTTATCTACAATCTGCAGAGCGAGGAGGTCAGGGAGGCCCTGAGGAAAGCACTCAGGAAAGATTTGGGTGGCACCTAGAGGTCATGCCAGTTGACATGGGCACAGACAACTTCCGACTGGTACAAAGCAAAGCGCTGCCTACTGCAGGACCTCTTTGGAAGTGTGTGGCCTAGAGACTGCCTGTGGAGTGGCCATGGCAGGAAAGGGAAAGCTCAGTGGAAAGAAATGCTCTTATTTTAGAAAAAGAAAAGTGAAAAGGTCATGTGTTAACTTTCTATTGATAATAAAGAGCATGGTGGTCCTACACGTATCAATTGTTGAGAAGTTTTCTTTCTAAGAGAATCTGGAAGGAATAAATTTGGGATGGCATACAAATTCCTTCCATGGACAAGCCTTGGGGATCCATCCTGCTTTTGGTCCCTGAGATGGGAGACATCTCCCTCAGCATTGCAAATCTCTAGGGTATAAGATAACATTTGAGCGGGAGGGAATGTCCAGTTTCTCTGCACTTGTATGGAAAAATGTGCCCTTTCTGACTGGGGCTGAGCTGAGCTAAATGTAATATGTGACGCGATAGAATGTGACGCGATAGAATGTTTGTGAGGGATAGACTGTGATGTGATAAAATGTGACGTGACAGAATGTGACACAATAGAATGTTTGCGACGCGACACAATGTGACGCGATAGAATGTTTGTGATGCGATAGATTGTAACGTGATAGAATGGGAAGCAATAGAGTTTGTGTGACGCCATATAATATGACACGATACAATATTTGTGACTCGATAAAATGTGACGTGATACAATGTTTCTGACACCAAAGAATGTGACGCGATAGAATGTGACGCGATCGAATGTTTGTGACGCCATATAATCTGATGCAAGAGAATGTGATGCGGTAGAATGCTTGTGACGGGATAGTTTGTTTGTGATGCAATAGAATGTGACGCAATAGAATATGACGTGATACAATGTTTGTGATGTAATAGAATGTGATGCGATAGAATGTTTGTGATGCAATAGAATATTTGAGACGTGATAGAATGTGACGCGATAGAATGTTTGTGAGGCGATAGAATGTTTGTGATGCAATAGAATGTTTGTGACGTGATAGAATGTGACGGGATAGAATATGACACGATAGAAAGTTTGTGACACGATACTTTGTTTGTGATGCAATAGAATGTGACGCGATAGAATGTGAAGCAATAGAATGTTTATGAAGAGATAATGTTTGTGACGCGATAGAATGTGACGGGATAGAATGCTTGTGACGCGATAGATTGTGCGCAAGAGAATGTGACGGGACAGAATGTTGGTGATGTAATACAATGTGACGCAATAGAATGTGAAGAGATAGAATGCTTGTGATGCGAGAGAATGTAATGCTAAAGAATGTTTCACGATGGAATGTGACGCGATCGAATGTTTGAGACGTGATAGGATGTGACATGATAGAATGTTTGTGACACAATAGAATCTGATGCGACAGAATGTTTATTATGAGACAGAATGTTTGTGATGCGAGAGAATGTGACGCGATTTAATGTTAGTCGCGCGATAGAATGCGACGCGACAGAATGTTTGTGATGTAATAGAACGTTACGCGATAGAATGTGATGCG
This sequence comes from Rhea pennata, assembly GCF_028389875.1. Taxonomy (NCBI): domain Eukaryota; kingdom Metazoa; phylum Chordata; class Aves; order Rheiformes; family Rheidae; genus Rhea; species Rhea pennata. Next base: position 3,291,708 of record NC_084702.1, on the reverse strand, counting down.
ATAGAATGTTTATGACGCCATAGAATGTTTGTGACGTGATAGGATGTGACATGATAGAATGTGATGCGATAGAATGTTTCAGAGGCGATAGAATGTGAAGGAATAGAATGTGAAACGATAGAATGTGACGCGATCGAATGTTTGTGACGGCATAGAATGTGACGCGATAAAATGTGACACGATAGAATGTTTATAACGCGATTGTTTGCTTGTGATGCAATAGAATGTGATGCCATAGAACGTGACGCGATAGAATGTGACACAATAGAATGTTTCGGAATCGATAGATTGTGATGTGAGAGAAGATGATTCGATGGAATGTGACACAATAGAATGTGATGCGATAGAATGTTTGTGACGCCATAGAATACGACACGATAGAATGTGACGCGATAGAATGTATGTGCCGTGATAGAATGTTTGTCATGCGATCGGATATGACGCAATAGAATGTTTGAGATGTGACACGATAGAATAGAATGCGATAGATTGCTTGTGACACAGTCGAATGTGACGTGACAGAATGTTTGTGATGCGACAGAATGTTTATGATGCGATAGAATGTGACGCGATAGAATGCTACGGGAGAGAATGTGACGTGGTAGAATGTTTGTGACACGATAGAATTTGACGCGATAGAATGTGACGCGATTTAATGTGATGCGACAGAATGTTTGTGACGCGGTAGAACGTTACGTGATTGAATGTGTCGCAATAGAATCTTTGTGACGCGATAGAATGTGACACGATAGAATGTTTCTGACGCCATAGAATGTGCCACGATAGAATGTGACGCGATAGAATGTGACGTGATAGAATGTTTGTGACGTGATAGAATGTGACAGGATAAAATGTGATGCAATAGAATGTTTGTGACGCTGTAGAATTTTTGTGACGTGATAGGATGTGACGTGATAGAATCTGATGCAACAGAATGTTTCTGAGGCGATAGAATGTGACACGATGGAATGTGACGCAATAGAACGTTTGTGATGCGAGACAATGTGACACAATAGATTGTAATGCGATAGATTGTTTGTGACAGAATAGAATGTGACGCAACAGAATGTTTGTGATGCGACAGAATGCTTGTGACGCGATAGAATGTGACGCGATAGAATGCTACGGGAGAGTATGTGACGCGATAGAATGTTTGTGACGCCATAGAATGTGACGAGATAGAATGTGACGTGATAGAATATTTCTATAGCGATAGTTTGTTTGTGATGCAATAGAATGTGACGTGATAGAATGTGACACGATAGAATGTGACACGATAGAATGTTTGTGACGGGATAGAATGTGATGGGATAGGATGTGAAGCAATAGAATGTTTGTGATGCGAGACAATGTGACACGATAGAATCTAATGCCATAGATTGTTTGTGACACAATGGAATGTGCCGCCATAGAATGTTTCTGATGCGATACAATGTTTGTGACGCCATAGAATGTGACCCGATAGAATGTGAAGTGATAGAATGTTTGTGACGCCATAGAATGTGACGTGATAGAATGTGACGCGACAAAATGTTTGTGATGAGATAGAATGTTTGTGACGTGATAGAAAGTGATGCGGTAGAATGTGACGTGATAGAATGTTTCTGATACAACAGAATGTGACGCGATAGAATGTGACGCGATAGAATGTGATACGATAGAATATTTGTGACGCGAGAGAATGTGACGCAATAGAATGTTTGTGACGCCATAGAATGTGAGGTGATGGAATGTTTGTGATGCGACAGAATGTGACATTCTACAGTGTGACACGCTACAATGTGACGCGATAAAATGTTTGTGACGCGATAGAATGTGACGAAATAGAATCTTTGTGATGCCACAGAATGTGACGCGATAGAATGTGACGCGATAGAATGTGACACGGTGGAATGTGACACGGTGGAATGTTTGTGACGCCATAGAATGTGACACGATAGAAATGACACGAAAGAATGTGATGTGGTAGAATGTTTTTGACGCAATAGAATCTGACACGATAGAATGTGTTTGATATGATCGAATGTGATGCGAAAGAATGTGACGCGATAGATTGTGATGCGATAGAAAGTGACGCGATAGAATGTTTGTGATGCGATAGAATGTTTGTGAGGTGATAGAATGTGACGTGACAGAATGTTTGTGATGCCATAGAAATTGACAAGATAGAATGTGAAACGATAGAATGTGATGCTATAGAATTTTTGTGACTCCATAGAATGTGATGCAATAGAATGTGACGCGATACAATGTGATGCGATAGAATGTTTGTGAGGTGATAGAATGTGTTGTTATAGAATGTTTGTGATACCATAGAATGTGACACGATAGAATGTGACATGATGGAAGGCGACGCCATAGAATATTTGTCACACAATAGAATGTGATGCGATAGAATGTGATGCAATAGAATGTGATGCGATAGAATGTGACGCGATAGAATGTTTGTGATGCGGTAGAATGTGGTGGGATAGAATTTTTGTGATGTTACAGAATGTGATGTGATAGAATGTTTGTGATACCATAGAATGTGACACGATAGAATGTGACATGATGGAATGAGACGCCATAGAAGTTTTGTGACACAGTAGAATGTGACGCGATAGAATGTGATGCGATAGAATGTGATGCGATAGAATTTTTCTGACGCGATAGAATGTGACGCAATAGAATGCGATGATATAGAATGATTTTGATGCGGTAGAAAGTGACGCGATAGAATGTTTGTGTCATGATAGAATGTGACTCGATAGAATGTTTGTTACGCCACAGAATATGACGCCATAGAATGTGACGCGATAGAATGTGACACGATAGAACGTGATGTGGTAGAACATTTGTGATGCGATAGAATGAGACGCGATAGAATGTGATGTGATAGAATGTTTGTGACGTCATAGAATGTGACGCAAGCGTATGTGATGAGATAGAATGTGATGCGGCAGAATGTGACGCGATAGAATGTGAATCGATAGAATGTTTGTGACGCCATAGAATTTGATGCAATACAATGAGACGCAATAGAATGTTTGTGATGCCATAGAATGTGACGCAATAGAATGTTTGTGATGTGATAGAATGTGACACGATAGAATGTTTCTGAGGTGATAGGATGTGACATGATAAAATGTTTGTGATGCCATAGAATGTGACACGATAGAATGTGACACGATAGAATGTGACGCGAAAGAATGTTTGTGACGTCATAGAATGTGAAGCGATAGAATGTGATGCAATACAATGAGACGCGATAGAATGTTTGTGAGGTGATAGAATGTGATGTGATAGAATGTTTGTGATAACATAAAATGTGACACGATAGAATGTGACATGATGGAATGAGACACCATAGAATGTTTGTGACACGATAGAATGTGACGCGATAGAATGTTTCTGATGCGATAGAATGTGACGCGATAGAATGTAACGCAATAGAATGTGATGTGATAGAATTTTTGTCACACCACAGAATATGATGCCATAGTATGTGACGTGACAGAAAGTGACACGATAAAATGTGACGCGATAAAATTTTAGTGACGCCATAGAATGTGACACGATACAATGTGACGCGATAGATTGTGATGCGGTAGAATGTTTGTGACGCCAGGGAATGTTTGTGACGCCATAGACTGTGACACGATAGAATGTGACGCGATAGAATCTTTGTGACGCGATAGAATGTGATGCAATAGAATGTTTGTCATGCCACAGAATATGATGCCATAGAATGTGACGCGATAGAAAGTGACACGATAGAATGTGACGCGATAGAATGTTTGTGACGCCATAGAATGTGATGAGATACAATTTTTTTAACGCCATAGAATATGACGTGATAGAATGTTTGTGACGCCCTAGAACGTGACATGATAGAATGTGACGCGATAGATTGTGATGCGGTAGAATGTTTGTGACGCCATAGAATGTTTGTGACGCCATAGAATGTGACACGATAGAATGTGACTTGATAGAATGTTTGGGACGCGATAGAATATGACGCGAAAGAATGTGATTCAACAGTATCTTTGTGACGTTATAGAATGTCACGTGATAGAATGTTACGTGATAGAATGTGACACCATAGAATATGACACAATAGAATGTGACGTGATAGAATATGATGCAGTAGAATGTTTGTGACGCCATAAAATGTGATGTAATAGAATGTGATGCGACAGAATGTGACGCGATAGAATGTTTGTGATGCGATATAATTGTTCTGTCGCCATAGAATGTGACGCGATAGAATGCGATGCGATAGAATCATTGTGATGCGCTAGAATGTGAAGCGATAGAATGTGTGTCAAGCCACAGAATATGACGCCATAGAATGTGACACGATAGAATGTGACACGATAGAATGTGACGAGAAAGAATGTGATGCGGTAGAACGTTTGTGACGCAATAGAATCTGACAAGATAGAATGTTTGTGACGTCACAGAATGTGATGCGAAAGAATGTGATTCGACAGAATGTTTGTGACGTTACAGACTGTGACACGATAGAATGTTACGAGATGTTTGTGACGCCATAGAATATGATGAAATAGAATGTGACGCGATAGGTTGTGATGAGATAGAATGTTTGTGATGCAGTAGAATGTCACGCAATAGAATGTTTGTGACATGATAGAATGTGACGCGATAGAATGTTTGTCACGCCACAGAATAAGACGTGACACAATGTGATGCGATAGAATGTGATGCGGTAGAATGTTTCTGACGCGATAGAATCTGACACGATAGAATGTTTGTGACGCCATAGAATGTGACGCAATAGAACGAGACGCAATAGAATGTGATGTGATAGAATGTTTGTGACGTCATAGAATGTGAAGCAAGAGTATGTGATGCGATAGAATGTGATGCGGCAGAATGTTCGTGACGCGATAGAATGTGACTCGATAGAATATTTGTGACGCCATAGAATTTGATGTAATAGAATGAGACGCGATAGAATGGGACGCGATAGAATGTTTGTGAGGTGATAGAATGTGACGTGATAGAGTGTTTGCGATGCCATAGAATGTGACAAGATAGAATGTGACACGATAGAATGTGATGCTATAGAATGTTTGTGGCGCCATAGAATAAGACGCGATAGAATGCAACACGATAGAATGTGATGCTATAGAATTTTTGTGACGCCATAGAATGTGACGCAATAAAAGGTAACACGATAGAAAGTGTTGCGATAGAATGTTTGTGACATGATAGAGTGTTACACGATAGAATGTTTGTGATGCGATAGAATGTGATGTGATAGAATGTTTGTGATACCACAGAATGTTACACGATAGAATGTGACATGATGGAATGAGACGCCATAGAATGTTTGTGACACAATAGAATGTGAAGCGATAGAATATGATGCGATAGAATGTTTCTGATGCCATAGAATATGATGCAATAGAATGTGATGCGATAGAATGTGACGCAATAGAATGTTTGTGACGCGATTGAATTTTTTGACGCTATAGGATGTGACGCGATAGAATGTTTGTGACATGATAGAATGTGACACGATAGAATGTTTCTCACGCCTCAGAACATGACGCCATAGAATGTGACGCGATAGAATGTGACGCGATCGAATTTTTGAGACGCCATAGAATGTGAAGCGATAGAATATGACACGATAGAATGTTTTTGATGCCATAGAGTGTTACGTGATAAAATGTGACGCGATAGAATCTGACACGACGGAATGTTTGTGATGCGATAAAATGTGACGCGAAAAATGCAATTCGACAGAATCTTTGTGATGTTCTAGAATGTGACGCGATAAAATGTGACGCAATAGAATGTGACACGATAGAATGTAATGCGGTACAATGTTACGTGATAGAATGTTTTGGACGCGATAGAATGTGACGCGATAGAATGTGATGCGATAGAATGTTTGTTACGTGATAGAATGTCACTCGATAGAATGTTTGTCCTGCCACGGAATATGGCGCGATAGAATGTGACGAGATAGAATGTGACACGACAGAATGCTTCTGATGCGATAGAATGTGATGCTATAGAATGTGACAGGATAGAATGTTTGGGACGCCATAGAATGTGACGTGATAGAATGCTTGTGATGCGATAGAGTGTGACGCGATAGAATGTTTGTAACGCCATCGAATGTGACGCAATAGAATGAGACGCAATAGAATGTGACGCGATAGAATGTGACGCGATAGAATGTTTGTGACGCGATAGAATGTGATGTGATAGAATGTTTGTGATACCACAGAATGTGACACGATAGAATGTGACCTGATGGAATGAGACGCCATAGAATGTTTGTGACACAATAGAATGTGACGCGATAGAATGTGATGTGATAGAATGTTTCTGATGCCATAGAATGCAATGAGATAGAATGTTTGTGACGCGATAGAATGTGACGCAATAGAATGTTTGTTACGCCACGGAATATGGAGTGATAGAATGTGACGCGATAGAATGTGACATGATAGAATTTTTGTTACGCCATAGAATGTGACGCGATAGAATATTTGTGACGCGATAGAATGTGACGCGATAGAATGTTTGTGAGGGGATAGAACGTGATGTGATAGAATGTTTGCGATGCCATAGAAGGTGAAATGAGGGAATGTGACATGATAGAATGTGACGCGATGGAATGTTTGTGATGCTGTAGAATGTGAGCCCATAGAATGTTTGTGATGTGATAGCTGTGATATGATATAAAGTGATGCTGTTGAATGTTTGTGATGCAATAGAATGTGACACGATAGAATGTGACATGATAGAATGTGACCCGATAGAATATTTGTGACGCGGTAGAATGTGACAAGATAGAATGTTTGTCACACCATAGAATGTGACGTGATAGAATGTGACGCAATAGAATGTGATGCGATAGAATGTTTCTGAAACGATAGAATGTGACACGATAGAATTTGATGCGTTAGAATGTTTGTGATGTGGTAGAATGTCACGCGATAAAGTGTTTGTGACATTGTAGAATGCGATGCGATAGAATGTTTGTAACGCCATAGAATATGACACGATAGAAAGTGATGCGATAGAATGTTTGTGACGCCATAGAATGTGACACGATAGAAAGTGATGCGATAGAATGTTTGTGACCAGATAGAATGTGACGCGATAGAATGTTTCTGATGCGATAGAATGTGCCGTGATACAATGTTTGTGATGCCATAGAATGTGATACAATAGAATGTGATGCGATAGAATGTGATGCGATAGAATATTTGTGATGTGGTAGAATATCACGCGATAGAATGTTTGTGACATGATAGAATGTGACGCAATAGGATGTTTGTCTCGCCACAGAGTATGACGCGATAGAATGTAACGCGATAGAATGGTTGTGATGTGATAGAATGTGACGTGATAGAATGAGAGGCGATAGAATCTTTGTAACGCGATAGAATGTGACGCAATAGAATGTGACGCGATAGAATGTGACGCGATAGAATGTGATGCGGTAGAATGTGATACGATAGAATATTTGTTACGCGATAGAATGTGACGCAATAGAATGTTGATGATGCCATAGAATATGACGCGATAGAATGTGAAGCAGTAGAATGTGACGGGATAGAATGTTTGGAACACGATAGAATGTGACACAATAGAATGTGATGCGATAGAATGCTTGTGACGCCATAGAATGTGATACGATAGAGTCTTTGTCAAGGCACGGAATTTGGCGCAATAGAATGTGACGCGATAGAATGTGACTCGATCGAATGTTTGTGATGCGATAGATTGTGACACGATAGAATGCTTGTGATGCCATAGAATGTGACACGATAGCATGTGACATGATAGAATGTGACACGACAGAATGTTTGTGACGCCATAGAATGTGACTCAGTAGAATGAGACGTGATAGAATGTTTGTGACGCGATAGAATGTGACGCGATAGAATGTTTGTGAGGTGATAGAATGTGACGTGACAGAATGTTTGTGATGCCATAGAAAGTGACAAGATAGAATGTGACATGATGGAATGAGACGCCATAGAATTTTTGTGACACAATAAAATGTGACGCGATAGAATGTGATGCAATAGAATGTGATGCGATAGAATGTGACGCGATAGAATTTTTCTGACGCGATAGAATGTGATGCGATGGAATGCGATGCAATAGAATGATTGTGATGTGGTAGAATGTGACGCGATAGAATGTTTGTGACGCCATAGAATTTGATGCAATAGAATGTGACGCAATGGAATGTTTGTGATGCCATAGAATGTGACGCGATAGACTGTTTGTGACGCGATAGCATGTAACGCGATAGAATGTGATGCGATAGAATGTTTGTCACACCACAGAATATGATGCCATAGAATGTGACGCGATAGAAAGTGAGACGATAGAATGTGACGCGATAGAATGTTTGTGACGCCATAGAATGTGACACGATAGAATGTGACGCGATAGAATGTTTGGGACGCGATAGAATGTGACGCGATAGAATGTTTGTGATGCGACAGAATGTGATGCGAAAGAATATGATTCAGCAGAATCTTTGTCACGTTATACAATGTGACGCGCTAGAATGTTACGCGCTAGAATGTGACGCGATAGAATGTGACATGATAGAATGTGATGTGACAGAATTTAGTTACACCATAGAATGTGATGCAATAAAATGTGACGCGATAGAATGTGATGCAATAGAATGTTTGTGATGCAGTAGAATGTGACTCGATAGAATGTTTGTGACATGATACAATGTGACGCGATAGAATGTATGTCACGCCACAGAATATGACGCGATAGAATGTGACACGACAGAATGTTTGTGACGCCATAGAATGTGACTCGGTAGAGTGTGACGCGATAGAATGTGATGTGGTAGAACCTTTGTGACGCAATAGAATGTCACGCGATAAAATGTTTGTGATATGATAGAATGTGACGCGATAGAATGTTTGTCACGCCACAGAATACCACGCAATAGAATATGACGCGATAGAATGTTTGTGACACCATACAATGTGTCACAATAAAATGTGACGCAATAGAATGCTTGTGACACCATAGAGTATGACGTGATACAACGTGACGCGAGAGTATGTGATGCGATAGAATGTGACGCGAAAGAATGTTTGTGACGCCATAGAATGTGACGCGAGAGTATGTGACGCGATAGAATGTTTATGACGTGATAGAATGTGAAACAATAGGATTTTTTTCACGCCACAGAATATGACGCGACAGAATGTGACACGATAGAATGTGACGTGATAGAATGTTTTTGACGCCACAGAATATCTGTGACACAATACAATGTGATGTGATAGTATGTGATGCGATAGAATGTTTGTAACACCATAGAATGTGACGCGATAGAATGAGACGTGATAGAATGTTTGTGACGCGATAGAATGTGATGCGATAGAATGTTTGTGAGGTGATAGAATGTGACGCGAGAGTATGTGACGCGATACAATGTTTGTGACGCGGTTAGAATGTGACGCGATAGAATGTGATGCGATAGAATATTTGTGACGCCATAGAATGTGACACGATAAAATGTGACGTCATAGAATGTGACGCGAGTGTATTCGTTGTGATAGAATGTGATGCGAGTGGATTTGTTGTGATAGAATGTGATGCGGCAGAATGTTTGTGACGCGATAGAATGTGACTCGATAGAATGTTTGTGACGCCATAGAATTTGATGCAATAGAATGAGACGCAAAAGAATGTGACGCGATAGAATGTGACACGATAGAATGTTTGTGACGCTATAGAATGTGATGTGATAGAATGTTTGTGACAAGATACAATGTTTGTGATGCCATAGAATGTTACGTGATAGAATGTTTGCGATGCCATAGAATGTGACGCGATAGAATGTGACGTGAGAGTATGTGACGTGATACAATGTTTGTGACGCGGTTAGAATATGACGCGATAGAAGGTGACACGATAGAAAGTGTTGCGATAGAATGTTTGTGACATGATAGAATGTGATGCGATAGAATGTTTGTGATGCGATAGAATGTGATGCGATAGAATGTTTGTGACGTGATAGAATGTGATCTGATAGAATATTTGTGATACCACAGAATGTGACACGATAGAATGTGACATGATGGAATGAAACACCATAGAATGTTTGTGTCACAAAAGAATGTGACGCGATTGAATGTCTGTGATGCCATAGAATGTGCAGCTATAGAATGTGACACGATAGAATGTTTTACGCGATAGAATCTGACACAATAGAATGTTTGTGATGCGATAGAATGTGACGTGAAAAATGCGATTTGACAGAATCTTTGTGACGTTATAGAATGTAACGCGATAGAATGTGACACGATAGAATTCTTGTGATGTGATAAAATGTGACGGGATAGAATGTTTGTGATGTGATTGAATGTGACACAATAGAATGTGACGCAGTAGAATACGATGCGATAGAATGTTTCAGACGCGATAGAATGTGTCGCGAAAAAATGTGATACTATAGAATTTTTGTGAGGTGATACAATGTCACCCGATAGAATGTTTGTCATGCCACGGAATATGGAGCGATAGAATGTGACGCGATAAAATGTGGCGCAATAGAATGTTGTGAGGTGATAGAACATGAGGTGATAAAATGTTTGTGATGCCGTAGAAGGTGACACGATGGAGTGTGACATGTTAGAATGTGACACGATAGAACGTTTGTGACGTCATAGAATGTGACGCGATAGAATGTGACGCGATAGAATGTTTGTGATGCGACAGAATGTGAATTGAAAGAATGTGATTCCACAGAATCTTTGTCACGTTATAGAATGTGATGCGCTAGAATGTTACGCGAAAAAATGTGACGCGATAGAATGTGACATGATAGAATGTGATGTGACAGAATGTTTGTTACACCATAGAATGTGATGCAATAAAATGTGACGCGATAGAATGTGATGCGATAGAATATTTGTGATGCAGTAGAATGTGACTCGATAGAATGTTTGTGACATGATAGAATGTGACGCGATAGAATGTATGTCACGCCACAGAATATGATGCGATAGAATATGACGCGATAGAATGTGACACGACAGAATGTTTGTGACGCCGTAGAATGTGACGCGATAGAATGTAACACAATAGAATGTAATGCGGTAGAACGTTTGTGACGCGATAGAATGAGACGCGATAGAATGTGATGTGATAGAATGTTTGTGACGTCATAGAATGTGACGCGAGAGTATGTGATGCGATAGAATGTGATGCGGCAGAATGTTTGTGATGCAATAGAATGTGACTCGATAGAATGTTTGTGACGCCATAGAATTTGATGCAATAGAATGAGACTCAATAGAATGTTTGTGATGCCATAGAATGTGACGCGATAGAATGTTTCTGTGGTGATAGGATGTGACATGATAAAATGTTTGTGATGCCATAGAATGTGACACGATAGAATGTGACATGATAGAATGTGACGAGAAAGAATGTTTCTGACGTCATAGAATGTGACGCGATAGAATGTGACACAATACAATGAGACGCGATAGAATGTTTGTGAGGTGATAGAATGTGATGTGATAGAATGTTTGTGATACCATAGAATGTGATACGATAGAATGTGACAGGATGGAATGAGACACCATAGAATGTTTGTGACACGATAGAATGTGACACGATAGAACGTTTGTGACGCCATAGAATGTGACGCGATAGAATGTTACGTGATAGAATGTTTCTGATGCAATAGAATGTGATGCGATAGAATGTGATGCGATAGAATGTTTGTCACGCCACAGAATATGATGCCATAGAATGTGACGCGATAGAAAGTGACACGATAGAACGTGACGCGATAGAACGTTTGTGACGCGATAGAATGTTTGTGACCTCATAGAATGTGATGCGATAGAATGAGACGCGATACAATTTTTTTAATGCCATAGAATGTGACGCGATAGAATATTTGTGACGCCATAGAACGTGACACGATAGAATGTGACGCGATAGATTGTGATGCGGTAGTATGTTTGTGACGCCATAGAATGTTTGTGATACCATAGAATGTGACACGATAGAATGTGACGCGATAGAATGTTTGGGTCGCGATAGAATGTGACGCGATAGAATATGACACGATAGAATATTTGTCACACCATAGAATGTTTGTGACGCCATAGAATGTGACACGATAGAATGTGACGCGATAGAATATGATGCGTTAGAATGTTTGTGACGCAATAGGATCTCACATGACAGAATGTTTGTCATGGGATAGAATGTGACGCGAAAAATGCGATTCGACAGAATCTTTGTGATGTTCTAGAATGTGACGCGATAGAATGAGACACGATAGAATGTGATGCGATAGAATGTTTGTAACACCATCGAATGTGACGCAATAGAATGAGACGCAATAGAATGTGACGCGATAGAATGTGATGCGATAGAATGTTTGTGACGCCATAGAATGTTTGTGAGGTGATAGAACGTGACAGATAGAATGTGACACAAGAGAATGTGATGCTATAGAATGTTTGTGACGCCATGGAATGTGACGCGATAGAATGTTACGCGATACAATGTTTGTGACATGATAGAATGTGACGCGATAGAATGTTTGGGACACCATAGAGTATGATGTGATACAATGTGACGCGAGAGTATGTGATGCGATAGAATGTGATGCGATAGAATGTTTGTGACGCCATAGAATGTGATGCAATAGAATGAGACGCGATAGAATGTGACACGATAGAATGTGACGCGATAGAATGTTTATGACGTGATAGAATGTGAAACGATAGGATTTTTTTCACGCCACAGAATATGACGCGAGAGAATGTGACACGATAGAATGTGACGCGATAGAATGTTTGTGAAGAGATAGAATGTGATGCGATAGAATGTTTGTGACGGGATAGAATGTTTGTGAGGTGATAGAATGTGACAAGATAGAATGTGACACAATAGAATGTGATGCTATAGAATGTTTGTGAGGCCATAGAATTTGACGTGACACAATGTGACGCGATAGAATCCGACACGATAGAATGTTTGTGATGCCATAGAATGTGACGCAATAGAACGAGACGCTATAGAATGTGACGTGATAGAATGTTTCTGAAGTCATTGAAAGTGACGCGAGAGTATGTGATGCGATAGAATGTGATGCGGCAGAAAGTGACACGATAGAATGTTTGTGACGCGATAGAATATTTGTGACGTGACAGAATGTGATGTAAAGAATGTGATGCGATAGAACGTGACACGATAGAATGTTTGTCACGCCACGGAATATGACGTGATAGAATGTCACGCGATAGAATGTTTGTGACATGATAGAATGTGACGCGATAGAATATTTGTCACGCCACAGAATATGATGCGATAGAATGTTTGTGAGGCCATAGAATGTGACACGATAGAATGTTTGTGATGCGATAGAATGTGATGCGAAAGAAGGTGATTCTACAGAATCTTTGTGACGTTACAGAATGTGACCCGATAAAATGTTTGTCACGCCACGGAATATGGCATGATAGAATGTGACGCGATAGAATGTGACACGATATAATATTTGTGACGCGATAGAATGTGACACGATAGAATGTTTGTGACACGATAGAATGTGACGCAATAGGATGTTTGTGAGGGGATAGAATGTGATGTGATAGAATGATTGTGATGCCATAGAATGTGACACGATATAAAGTGACATGATTGAATGTGACGTGAGAGAACGTTTGTGACGCCATAGAATGTGACGCGATAGAATGTGATGCGATAGAATGTTTGTGACGTTATAGAATGTGACGTGATAGAATGTGACGCGATAGAATATTTGTGACGCCATAGAATGTGATACGATAGAATGTGATGTGACAGAATGTGATGCGGTGGAATATTTGTGATGTTACAGAATCTGACACGATAGAATGTTTGTGATGTGGTAGAATGTGACACGAGAGAATGCGACACGATAGAATGTGACGCGAAAGAATGTGATTCGACAGAATATTTGTGACGTTATAGAATGTGACGCAATAGATTGTGACAAGGTAGAATGAGACGCGATAGAATGTTTGTGACGCCATAGAATGTGATGCAAGAGTATGTGAAGTGATAGAATGTTTGTGAAGCGATAGAATGTGACACAATAGAATGTGATGCGATAGAATGTTTGTGACATCATAGAATGTGATTCGATAGAATGTTTGTGAGACCATACAATGTGATGCAATAGAATGTGACGCGGTAGAATGTTTGTGACGCCATAGAACGTGACATGATAGAATGTGACGCGAAAGAATGTTTGTGATGCGATAGAATGTGACGCTGAAGAATGTGATTCGACAGAATCTTTGTGATGTTATCGAATGTGACGCGATAGAATGTGAGGCGATAGAATGTTTGTAACGCCATAGAATGTGACATGATAGAATGTGACGCAATGGAATGTTTGTGATGCTATAGAATGTGACGCGAAAGAATGTGATTCGACAGAATCTTTCTGACGTTATAGAATGTGACGCAATAGAATGTTTGTGATGCATTAGAATGTGATGCGATAGAATTAGACGTGATAGAATGTGAAGCGATAGAATGTGACCCGATAGAATGTTTGTGACGCGGTAGAATGTGACAAGATAGAATGTTTGTGACGGCATAGAATGTGACGCGATAGAATGTGACACAATAGAATGTGATGCGGTAGAATGTTTGTGACGCCATAGAATGTGACGTGAAAGAATATGATTCGACAGAATGTTTGTGACATTATAGAATGTGACGTGATAGAATGTGACACAATAGAATGTGATGCGGTAGAATGTTTGTGACACCATAGAATGTGACGCGAAAGAATATGATTCGACAGTATCTTTGTGACGATACAGAATGTGACGCGATAGAATGTGACGCGATAGAATGTGATGCGACAGAATGTTTCTGAAACGATAGAATGTGACACGATAGAATTTGATGCGTTAGAATGTTTGTGACATGATAGAATGTGATGCGATAGAATGTTTGTGACGCCATAGAATATTACCAGATACAATGTGACGCGATAGAATGTTTATGACGCCATAGAATGTGACACGATAGAAAGTTATGCGATAGAATGTTTGTGACCAGATAGAATGTGACGCGATAGAATGTTTGTGATGCCTTAGAATGTGATGCAATAGAATGTGACGCCATAGAATGTTTCTGACACGATAGAACGTGACGCGACAGAATGTGATGTGTTAGAATGTTTGTGATGTGGTAGAATATCACGCTATAGAATGTTTGTGACATGATAGAATATGATGCGATAGGATGTTTGTCTCGCCACAGAGTATGACGCGATAGAATGTAACGCGATAGAATGTTTGTGATGCCATAGAATGTGATGTGATAGAATTTGACACGATAGAATGTGATGCGGTAGAATGTTTGTGACGCGATAGAATGTGACGCAATAGAATGTGACGCAATAGAATGTGACGTGATAGAATATTTGTGATGTGATAGAATGTGACACGATAGAATGCTTGTGATGCGATAGAATGTGACGCGATAGAATGTTTGTGAGGTGATAGAATGTGAGGTGATAAAATGTTTGTGATGCCGTAGAAGGTGACACGATGGAATGTGACATGTTAGAATGTGACACGATAGAACGCTTGTGACATCATAGAATGTGACGCGATAGAATGTGACGCGATAGAATGTGATGGTATAGAATGCTTCTGATGCGAAAGAATGTGACGCGATAGAATGCTTGTGATGCGCTTAGAATGTCATGTGATAGAATGTTTGTGATACCATAGAATGTGACACGATAGAATGTGACATGATGGAACGAGACGCCATAGAATGTTTGTGAAATGATAGAATGTGACTCGATAGAATATGACGCGATAGAATGTTTGTTATGTCATAGAATGTGATGCAATAGAATGTGACGCGATAGAATATTTGTGGTGCGGTTGAATATGACGCAATAAAAGGTTTGTGACATGATAGAATGTGACGCGATTGAATGTTTGTCACGCCATAGAATGAGACGCGATAGAATGTGACGCGATAGAATGTGATGCGGTAGAATGTGATACGATAGAATATTTGTTACGCGATAGAATGTGACGCAATAGAATGTTGATGATGCCATAGAATATGACGCGATAGAATGTGAAGCAGTAGAATGTGACGGGATAGAATGTTTGGAACACGATAGAATGTGACACAATAGAATGTGATGCGATAGAATGCTTGTGACGCCATAGAATGTGATACGATAGAGTCTTTGTCAAGGCACGGAATTTGGCGCAATAGAATGTGACGCGATAGAATGTGACTCGATCGAATGTTTGTGATGCGATAGATTGTGACACGATAGAATGCTTGTGATGCCATAGAATGTGACACGATAGCATGTGACATGATAGAATGTGACACGACAGAATGTTTGTGACGCCATAGAATGTGACTCAGTAGAATGAGACGTGATAGAATGTTTGTGACGCGATAGAATGTGACGCGATAGAATGTTTGTGAGGTGATAGAATGTGACGTGACAGAATGTTTGTGATGCCATAGAAAGTGACAAGATAGAATGTGACATGATGGAATGAGACGCCATAGAATTTTTGTGACACAATAAAATGTGACGCGATAGAATGTGATGCAATAGAATGTGATGCGATAGAATGTGACGCGATAGAATTTTTCTGACGCGATAGAATGTGATGCGATGGAATGCGATGCAATAGAATGATTGTGATGTGGTAGAATGTGACGCGATAGAATGTTTGTGACGCCATAGAATTTGATGCAATAGAATGTGACGCAATGGAATGTTTGTGATGCCATAGAATGTGACGCGATAGACTGTTTGTGACGCGATAGCATGTAACGCGATAGAATGTGATGCGATAGAATGTTTGTCACACCACAGAATATGATGCCATAGAATGTGACGCGATAGAAAGTGAGACGATAGAATGTGACGCGATAGAATGTTTGTGACGCCATAGAATGTGACACGATAGAATGTGACGCGATAGAATGTTTGGGACGCGATAGAATGTGACGCGATAGAATGTTTGTGATGCGACAGAATGTGATGCGAAAGAATATGATTCAGCAGAATCTTTGTCACGTTATACAATGTGACGCGCTAGAATGTTACGCGCTAGAATGTGACGCGATAGAATGTGACATGATAGAATGTGATGTGACAGAATTTAGTTACACCATAGAATGTGATGCAATAAAATGTGACGCGATAGAATGTGATGCAATAGAATGTTTGTGATGCAGTAGAATGTGACTCGATAGAATGTTTGTGATGCAGTAGAATGTGACTCGATAGAATGTTTGTGACATGATACAATGTGACGCGATAGAATGTATGTCACGCCACAGAATATGACGCGATAGAATGTGACACGACAGAATGTTTGTGACGCCATAGAATGTGACTCGGTAGAGTGTGACGCGATAGAATGTGATGTGGTAGAACCTTTGTGACGCAATAGAATGTCACGCGATAAAATGTTTGTGATATGATAGAATGTGACGCGATAGAATGTTTGTCACGCCACAGAATACCACGCAATAGAATATGACGCGATAGAATGTTTGTGACACCATACAATGTGTCACAATAAAATGTGACGCAATAGAATGCTTGTGACACCATAGAGTATGACGTGATACAACGTGACGCGAGAGTATGTGATGCGATAGAATGTGACGCGAAAGAATGTTTGTGACGCCATAGAATGTGACGCGAGAGTATGTGACGCGATAGAATGTTTATGACGTGATAGAATGTGAAACAATAGGATTTTTTTCACGCCACAGAATATGACGCGACAGAATGTGACACGATAGAATGTGACGTGATAGAATGTTTTTGACGCCACAGAATATCTGTGACACAATACAATGTGATGTGATAGTATGTGATGCGATAGAATGTTTGTAACACCATAGAATGTGACGCGATAGAATGAGACGTGATAGAATGTTTGTGACGCGATAGAATGTGATGCGATAGAATGTTTGTGAGGTGATAGAATGTGACGCGAGAGTATGTGACGCGATACAATGTTTGTGACGCGGTTAGAATGTGACGCGATAGAATGTGATGCGATAGAATATTTGTGACGCCATAGAATGTGACACGATAAAATGTGACGTCATAGAATGTGACGCGAGTGTATTCGTTGTGATAGAATGTGATGCGAGTGGATTTGTTGTGATAGAATGTGATGCGGCAGAATGTTTGTGACGCGATAGAATGTGACTCGATAGAATGTTTGTGACGCCATAGAATTTGATGCAATAGAATGAGACGCAAAAGAATGTGACGCGATAGAATGTGACACGATAGAATGTTTGTGACGCTATAGAATGTGATGTGATAGAATGTTTGTGACAAGATACAATGTTTGTGATGCCATAGAATGTGACGCGATAGAATGTGACGTGAGAGTATGTGACGCGATACAATGTTTGTGACGCGGTTAGAATATGACGCGATAGAAGGTGACACGATAGAAAGTGTTGCGATAGAATGTTTGTGACACGATAGAAAGTGTTGCGATAGAATGTTTGTGATGCGATAGAATGTGATGCAATAGAATGTTTGTGACGTGATAGAATGTGATCTGATAGAATATTTGTGATACCACAGAATGTGACACGATAGAATGTGACATGATGGAATGAAACACCATAGAATGTTTGTGTCACAAAAGAATGTGACGCGATTGAATGTCTGTGATGCCATAGAATGTGCAGCTATAGAATGTGACACGATAGAATGTTTTACGCGATAGAATCTGACACAATAGAATGTTTGTGATGCGATAGAATGTGACGTGAAAAATGCGATTTGACAGAATCTTTGTGACGTTATAGAATGTAACGCGATAGAATGTGACACGATAGAATTCTTGTGATGTGATAAAATGTGACGGGATAGAATGTTTGTGATGTGATTGAATGTGACACAATAGAATGTGACGCAGTAGAATACGATGCGATAGAATGTTTCAGACGCGATAGAATGTGTCGCGAAAAAATGTGATACTATAGAATTTTTGTGAGGTGATACAATGTCACCCGATAGAATGTTTGTCATGCCACGGAATATGGAGCGATAGAATGTGACGCGATAAAATGTGGCGCAATAGAATGTTGTGAGGTGATAGAACATGAGGTGATAAAATGTTTGTGATGCCGTAGAAGGTGACACGATGGAGTGTGACATGTTAGAATGTGACACGATAGAACGTTTGTGACGTCATAGAATGTGACGCGATAGAATGTGACGCGATAGAATGTTTGTGATGCCATAGAATGTGACGCGATAGAATGTTTCTGTGGTGATAGGATGTGACATGATAAAATGTTTGTGATGCCATAGAATGTGACACGATAGAATGTGACATGATAGAATGTGACGAGAAAGAATGTTTCTGACGTCATAGAATGTGACGCGATAGAATGTGACACAATACAATGAGACGCGATAGAATGTTTGTGAGGTGATAGAATGTGATGTGATAGAATGTTTGTGATACCATAGAATGTGATACGATAGAATGTGACAGGATGGAATGAGACACCATAGAATGTTTGTGACACGATAGAATGTGACACGATAGAACGTTTGTGACGCCATAGAATGTGACGCGATAGAATGTTACGTGATAGAATGTTTCTGATGCAATAGAATGTGATGCGATAGAATGTGATGCGATAGAATGTTTGTCACGCCACAGAATATGATGCCATAGAATGTGACGCGATAGAAAGTGACACGATAGAACGTGACGCGATAGAACGTTTGTGACGCGATAGAATGTTTGTGACCTCATAGAATGTGATGCGATAGAATGAGACGCGATACAATTTTTTTAATGCCATAGAATGTGACGCGATAGAATATTTGTGACGCCATAGAACGTGACACGATAGAATGTGACGCGATAGATTGTGATGCGGTAGTATGTTTGTGACGCCATAGAATGTTTGTGATACCATAGAATGTGACACGATAGAATGTGACGCGATAGAATGTTTGGGTCGCGATAGAATGTGACGCGATAGAATATGACACGATAGAATATTTGTCACACCATAGAATGTTTGTGACGCCATAGAATGTGACACGATAGAATGTGACGCGATAGAATATGATGCGTTAGAATGTTTGTGACGCAATAGGATCTCACATGACAGAATGTTTGTCATGGGATAGAATGTGACGCGAAAAATGCGATTCGACAGAATCTTTGTGATGTTCTAGAATGTGACGCGATAGAATGAGACACGATAGAATGTGATGCGATAGAATGTTTGTAACACCATCGAATGTGACGCAATAGAATGAGACGCAATAGAATGTGACGCGATAGAATGTGATGCGATAGAATGTTTGTGACGCCATAGAATGTTTGTGAGGTGATAGAACGTGACAGATAGAATGTGACACAAGAGAATGTGATGCTATAGAATGTTTGTGACGCCATGGAATGTGACGCGATAGAATGTTACGCGATACAATGTTTGTGACATGATAGAATGTGACGCGATAGAATGTTTGGGACACCATAGAGTATGATGTGATACAATGTGACGCGAGAGTATGTGATGCGATAGAATGTGATGCGATAGAATGTTTGTGACGCCATAGAATGTGATGCAATAGAATGAGACGCGATAGAATGTGACACGATAGAATGTGACGCGATAGAATGTTTATGACGTGATAGAATGTGAAACGATAGGATTTTTTTCACGCCACAGAATATGACGCGAGAGAATGTGACACGATAGAATGTGACGCGATAGAATGTTTGTGAAGAGATAGAATGTGATGCGATAGAATGTTTGTGACGGGATAGAATGTTTGTGAGGTGATAGAATGTGACAAGATAGAATGTGACACAATAGAATGTGATGCTATAGAATGTTTGTGAGGCCATAGAATTTGACGTGACACAATGTGACGCGATAGAATCCGACACGATAGAATGTTTGTGATGCCATAGAATGTGACGCAATAGAACGAGACGCTATAGAATGTGACGTGATAGAATGTTTCTGAAGTCATTGAAAGTGACGCGAGAGTATGTGATGCGATAGAATGTGATGCGGCAGAAAGTGACACGATAGAATGTTTGTGACGCGATAGAATATTTGTGACGTGACAGAATGTGATGTAAAGAATGTGATGCGATAGAACGTGACACGATAGAATGTTTGTCACGCCACGGAATATGACGTGATAGAATGTCACGCGATAGAATGTTTGTGACATGATAGAATGTGACGCGATAGAATATTTGTCACGCCACAGAATATGATGCGATAGAATGTTTGTGAGGCCATAGAATGTGACACGATAGAATGTTTGTGATGCGATAGAATGTGATGCGAAAGAAGGTGATTCTACAGAATCTTTGTGACGTTACAGAATGTGACCCGATAAAATGTTTGTCACGCCACGGAATATGGCATGATAGAATGTGACGCGATAGAATGTGACACGATATAATATTTGTGACGCGATAGAATGTGACACGATAGAATGTTTGTGACACGATAGAATGTGACGCAATAGGATGTTTGTGAGGGGATAGAATGTGATGTGATAGAATGATTGTGATGCCATAGAATGTGACACGATATAAAGTGACATGATTGAATGTGACGTGAGAGAACGTTTGTGACGCCATAGAATGTGACGCGATAGAATGTGATGCGATAGAATGTTTGTGACGTTATAGAATGTGACGTGATAGAATGTGACGCGATAGAATATTTGTGACGCCATAGAATGTGATACGATAGAATGTGATGTGACAGAATGTGATGCGGTGGAATATTTGTGATGTTACAGAATCTGACACGATAGAATGTTTGTGATGTGGTAGAATGTGACACGAGAGAATGCGACACGATAGAATGTGACGCGAAAGAATGTGATTCGACAGAATATTTGTGACGTTATAGAATGTGACGCAATAGATTGTGACAAGGTAGAATGAGACGCGATAGAATGTTTGTGACGCCATAGAATGTGATGCAAGAGTATGTGAAGTGATAGAATGTTTGTGAAGCGATAGAATGTGACACAATAGAATGTGATGCGATAGAATGTTTGTGACATCATAGAATGTGATTCGATAGAATGTTTGTGAGACCATACAATGTGATGCAATAGAATGTGACGCGGTAGAATGTTTGTGACGCCATAGAACGTGACATGATAGAATGTGACGCGAAAGAATGTTTGTGATGCGATAGAATGTGACGCTGAAGAATGTGATTCGACAGAATCTTTGTGATGTTATCGAATGTGACGCGATAGAATGTGAGGCGATAGAATGTTTGTAACGCCATAGAATGTGACATGATAGAATGTGACGCAATGGAATGTTTGTGATGCTATAGAATGTGACGCGAAAGAATGTGATTCGACAGAATCTTTCTGACGTTATAGAATGTGACGCAATAGAATGTTTGTGATGCATTAGAATGTGATGCGATAGAATTAGACGTGATAGAATGTGAAGCGATAGAATGTGACCCGATAGAATGTTTGTGACGCGGTAGAATGTGACAAGATAGAATGTTTGTGACGGCATAGAATGTGACACGATAGAATGTGACACAATAGAATGTGATGCGGTAGAATGTTTGTGACGCCATAGAATGTGACGTGAAAGAATATGATTCGACAGAATGTTTGTGACATTATAGAATGTGACGTGATAGAATGTGACACAATAGAATGTGATGCGGTAGAATGTTTGTGACACCATAGAATGTGACGCGAAAGAATATGATTCGACAGTATCTTTGTGACGATACAGAATGTGACGCGATAGAATGTGACGCGATAGAATGTGATGCGACAGAATGTTTCTGAAACGATAGAATGTGACACGATAGAATTTGATGCGTTAGAATGTTTGTGACATGATAGAATGTGATGCGATAGAATGTTTGTGACGCCATAGAATATTACCAGATACAATGTGACGCGATAGAATGTTTATGACGCCATAGAATGTGACACGATAGAAAGTTATGCGATAGAATGTTTGTGACCAGATAGAATGTGACGCGATAGAATGTTTGTGATGCCTTAGAATGTGATGCAATAGAATGTGACGCCATAGAATGTTTCTGACACGATAGAACGTGACGCGACAGAATGTGATGTGTTAGAATGTTTGTGATGTGGTAGAATATCACGCTATAGAATGTTTGTGACATGATAGAATATGACGCGATAGGATGTTTGTCTCGCCACAGAGTATGACGCGATAGAATGTAACGCGATAGAATGTTTGTGATGCCATAGAATGTGACGCAATAAAATCAGAGGCGATAGAATGTTTGTGATGCCATAGAATGTGATGTGATAGAATTTGACACGATAGAATGTGATGCGGTAGAATGTTTGTGACGCGATAGAATGTGACGTAATAGAATGTGACGCAATAGAATGTGACGTGATAGAATATTTGTGATGTGATAGAATGTGACACGATAGAATGCTTGTGATGCGGTAGAATGTCACGATAGAATGTTTGTGACATGATAGAATGTGACGCGATAGAATATTTGTCACACCACAGAATATGATGCGATAGAATGTTTGTGAGGCCATAGAATGTGACACGATAGAATGTTTGTGATGCGATAGAATGTGACGTGAAAGAAGGTGATTCTACAGAATCTTTGTGACGTTACAGAATGTGACCCGATAAAATGTTTGTCACGCCACGGAATATGGCATGATAGAATGTGACGCGATAGAATGTGACACGACATAATATTTGTGACACGATAGAATGTGACGCGATAGGATGTTTGTGAGGGGATAGAATGTGATGTGATAGAATGATTGTGATGCCATAGAATGTGACACGATATAAAGTGACATTATTGAATGTGACGCGAGAGAATATGATGTCTTGTGACGCCATAGAATGTGACGCGATAGAATGTGACGCGAGAGAATGTTTGTGACGTGTTTGAATATTTTTGACATGATGGAATGTGAAACCGTAGAATGTTTGTGATGCGATAGATTGTGATGCCATACAATGTAACGCGATAGAATGTTTGTGATGCAATAGAATGTGATACGATAGAATGTTTGGGATGCGACAGAATGTGACGCGATAGAATGTGATGCAATAGAATGTGACACGATAGATTGTTTGTGATGCGATAGAATGTGACGCGATAGAATGTGACGCGATAGAATGTTTGTGACGCGATCGAATGTGAGGTGATAGGATGTTACTCAATAGAATGTTAGTCGATAGAATGTTTGTGACGCGATATAATGTGATGTGATAGGATGGTTTTCATGCAATAGAATGTGAAGCGATAGAATGTTTGTGATGCAATATAATGTGATGCAAAAGAATGTTTGTGAGGTGATAGAATGTGACACGATAGAATGTTTGTGACGCGATAGAATGTTTCTGATGCAATAGAATGTGACCCAATAGAATATGATGCGATAGATTGTTTTCATGAAATAGAATGTGATACGATAGAATGTGACGTGAGAGAATGTTTTTGACATGATGGAATGAGAAACCGTAGAATGTTTGTGATGCGATAGATTTTGATGCCATACAATGTAACACGATAGAATGTTTGTGATACAATAGAATGTGATGCGATAGAATGTTTGGTATGCGACAGAATGTGACGCGATAGAATGTGATGCAATAGAATTTGACACGATAGATTGTTTGTGACGCGATAGAATGTGATGCAATAGAATGTGACGTGATAGAATGTTTGTGACACAATAGAATGTGATGCGATAGAATGTTTTTGACGCCATAGAATGTGACATGATAGAATGTGACGCCATAGAATGTTTGTGACGTGATAGAATTGTTGCAACGGTTTGGAATGTGATGCGATAGAATGTTTGTGAAGCGATAGAATGTGACACGATAGAATGTGACGTCATAGAATGTTTGTGATGCGATAGAATGTGACGCAATAGAATATTTGTGAAGCGATAAAATGTGATGCGATAGAATGTTACGTGGTAGAATGTAATGCGACAGAATGTGATACAATAGAATTTTTGTGACACTACAGGAAGTGACGTGGTTGAATGTGGCGTTAGAGAATGTTTGTGACGCGATAAAGTGTTTGTGACGCCATAGGATGTGATGCGATAGAATGCCATGCGATAGATGTTTTTGACGTGATAGAATTTGACACGATAGAATGTTACGCGATAGAATGTGATGCGATAGAAAATGACACAATAGAATATTTGTGACGCCAGAGAAAGTGAAGCGGTAGATTGTGTCTTAATATAGTGTTTGTGACGCGATACAATATGACGCAATAGAATGTGACGTGATAGACTGTTTGTGACGCGATAGAATATGTCGCGATAGAATGTGACGTGATAGAATCAATGAGACGTGATAGAATGAATGTGATGCGATAGAGTTAATGTGACGCGATATAATGTATGTGACATGATATAATATGTCGTGATAGAATAGGTCGATGTCGTGATAGAATAAGTCGCTGTATAGTATATGTAACTCGATAGAATCCATTCCAGCTCAACCATATTCCATCTTCTGGTCTGGTACAGCCTCAAGGACCAGCTAGGGTTGCAGAAGATGGTAGGATGGGGTGAGGAGCCATGCTTTGTCCAGCTTTAAGAGGAGATGGAGAAGCCTGGGTGAGGCAAGCAGTTCCTGTTGATGAGGGCTAGCCAAAGAGATTCAAGCAACACCTGGGTCTCCCTCTTCCACACCCTCCCCTTCCCTGGCCACTGAGGGAACAGCAAAACCCACTCCAGCTGTTCTTCTCTGGCTCCAGCTGAAGCTCTGCTCCCTGCTCATCACCTTCTTGTAGGGAGATGACACTGTCATCCTCCCTCCTAGATCTTTTACTCTTGGAGGATCAGGCTTCCCTCCCCAGCCCTCATTCCTATTGCAAAGCTTTTACCAGTCCTCCAGAGCCTAGGATGGGAGTGGGCTTGGGGGCCACATTCCGCACTCATCTCAATTCCTTTATCTCCCTATGCTATGGGACCTCGGGTCCTAGCTGATGGTGTTTGCCACCAGGGAACACTCCTGAATCCTCTTCAGCTTTCTCTCTGAGAGCCTCGGGTCCTCTTCTGAAAAGCTGATCTCTCACCAGTCAGGCTTGTGCTTACCTTTTGCATAGGGCTACTGGGGTTATCCTACCCCAGGTTCAAGACTCTCTCCTTTCCTTGCCTGAATTTCAGCAGGCTCCTGCCAGCCCAAATCTGCAGTGCGCTGAGGTTCCTATCAATAGCAATGAGCCCTCTAGAGTACTGAGCAGCAGACAGAGACCAGAGCTCTCAGGTCACTGATGGACGGCAACTGAACAAACCTTCCCAGGACAGACCCGCAGAGGATCAAGCACTATTCCGTTCATTGATCACAAGTGCACAAAATTATCTGGGGTCTCCTGGAGATATTGCAGGGGGTTTGCGGGACGGTGTAGATTTTGGTCTGGCATGTTTTAGGAGGATTATGGGAGTGTAGAAAGCTTATGCTAGGATGTTCAAACAGAGAGCCAAAAGCAGGGAAAGGAGGAGATCCAGGGAAATGAAGAAGAGCAAAAATGGGAAAATGGAGGAGAGGGGCAAAGAAAGGGAGCAGTTCCATTCAACAAGCTGCTGGTCAGTACGTTTGTCTGGCTGACATTAGGGTTTGACAAATATGAGAGCATCTGCTTCATGAAGATTATCTGGTCTCAGACCTTTCCAGTGCAAAAGGGATAATAAGTAAAGAGAAAGCACTTAAAAAACCAACATAGACATAAACATGATAGACAAGGAGTAACAGAGATGATGCTGAGTCCAACATTCCCCAGTCATTAATTGATGTGTCATGAAGAAAGTACAAGCATAGCTTTGGAGAGGGCCAACCTAGACTTTGTAATAGATAAGAAGTAGGAAACAAAACATGAAGGCTTTGGATATTCAAGAGGTGCTTGGGGGGCTGTGCAAAACTGACTAAGGGATGTCTAGGGAAGAAGATCAGGGTGGAACAAGGATCTGAGGCAACATCTTTTCTAAACTGACTTGCTGACCACTAGCAGAAAAAGGAGCAGACTGATTCACTGGGCTTATTTCTGTGTCTCCCTCAGAAGAAGATGGATCATCTTCCAGATTCTCCCGCTGTCTCTCTGAAGATGACAAAGTGAGCCTCGACCACAATCTGAGATGTCCAGTTTATAGCATGATGTGACACTCACATCCTGCTCTGGAGGATCACTGTACTGTGATGGCAGCACACTGGAGAGTATCCAAAACACCTTCCAGATGCCTGGATGCACCTGAAGAGTCCTTAGGCATCCTTCAGATGATGTACAATAAAATCCTCCAGAATGCCTTTAATCTCAGTATAAAATTACTGCTTGATAAGTTTGTTGTTGTTTGAAAAGTGCTACTGACTGCCTAGCTTGCACTTCCATCACTTTAATTGCTTTTAGCTCTTGGCTCTTAAATGTGTGACGCATCCTTTTGCAGGGGCAAGGGGAGGCACACAGAGGCTGAAAAGGTCTTAGTAGGTCATCAAGTTAGATCTATGGATATTAAGGCCCCTATCGGGTATGACCAGTGCAAAGAAATGCAATATGGAGTTGATGTTCTCAGGATATTTGTCGTGGTCAGGTGGGATGCCCATGGCCTCCTCGATTACACACATACCCTACATAGCATTTAAATCTGACCTAACTCCTCACATTTCCCTAAGAAAGAAAGAGGAAGAACCAGCATTTCTAGGACATGAATCACCCTGCTTTCAGAGAAATGATTAAAAATTACTGGGGAAAAACATTCATTCAGAGCCAGGTCCAACATATCCATGTGTGAGACCCACCCAGATGAGACTCATACACCCAATGGGTATATTGGGAGCCTCCCAGGATAGCCACTGCAGACTGAGGAGGACAGTTACTGCCTATGGGTGTATGAGAGTGATTCTGGGATGCTGGGATTGTGCAAGACTTACTATGGAGTGTTTGGGGAAGGATCAAAGGTAGGAAAGGGGCAGTATTAAGGTGGTTTGAGGAGCAACAAATATGAGAAAACAGAGGGAAAAGGACAGAAAAGGAACGGATGTCATGTAAACGGACTGCTGGTCAGTGCAACGGTCTGGTCATGCCATGCTCCTTATCCCCCTAGCCTCTCCTGTCTTCTTAGTAAACTCCGTTTTCTGGGATGAGGGGGATCTCTGTTCTGTGTGCGTGTGCATGTGAGGAGGTCTCGGGGCCAGACACCGGAGGGGGAAATACACATCCTAGGGGCCCACATGCCTGGGATCCCAGCAGCTGGAGAGACTGGGGTGTGTGCGTTTGTGTGGGCATGTCAGTGCATGTACCTGCCAGCACACATCAAGCCAGACTAGCTAGCAGTAGGAAAAGAGGTTTGGGAGCAGGTTACCAGAGAGGCCTTAAGTCTGGGTGGAATACTGGAGAGCCCAGAGGGTCTGTGAGTTTGCTACTGGAGGGACAAGGTGGTCCAAACCGGCTACTGGAGAAACTGCAGATCCTGGGGGTCTGCTACTGAAAGGGCCACAGGTCTGCAACAGGAAGGGAAGTTGCCCTTTATGTGACAGAGCTGTGGGAATGCATGGAGCTCTGCCTTGGGATGCATGATGAGAGCTGATGGGTCAGGATTTTGGGGGCAGACCCACACGGGCGATGTGGTGGGTGTGATAGGTGCCGCACAGGCAAGCGTGGAACTCAGGATGGTGCAGCGCATAGAAGAGGGCTTTGCTCTGGGATGCTCCCCAAGAGTTTAGGAGCCCCAGGTGCACCATGGCCAGGGCCACCACGCTATGGGGTTGCTGCAGCCTAGTGGCACATCCTCGAATGACCCCACGAATGCTGAACAAACATAGTCAGCAAAGGGGAAGTGACACCACAGACTCACAGGGTAGTCACCTAGATACCATGGATTTCTCCACTGAATGACCTGTTCATATGCGTACTGTTGTTATCAACTGCGTACTGATGTCTGTTGAACATGTGTGCTGTAGTCAACTGATCACCAGATTATCTCTTCCCGTGCCTGTTGTTATTGACTGTGGCCATACCGCTGTGGCGTAAGGGTGGTCTGGTGTTGATTGACTGAGTAACGAATTAAGCCCGAAAAGGATAAAAGAGTAAGCCACGTACCGCTGC
Source organism: Rhea pennata (assembly GCF_028389875.1). NCBI lineage: Eukaryota > Metazoa > Chordata > Aves > Rheiformes > Rheidae > Rhea > Rhea pennata. Next base: position 3,262,506 of record NC_084702.1, on the reverse strand, counting down.
GTGGACTCAGACTCATTGTCAGCTAGCCTGCTGACCTGACAACCCACCCATCAGTGGGGACAACCCTGAGACCAGCTGTCAGGGAGGACATGAATCATCCCAGCACAGCTTGAGCATGATGAGAACATGGGGAAAACTGTCACTGGAGCGTAACATCTGTCATATGGGTAGAACCACTTAGCTCTAATAAACTCCTGTACTTGACACACAATTTCTCTCAAGCTCAGTGTGACCAATCCTGCAATCTGAAACACTCCTGAATACCCCTCCACTGGTGCATCACAGCCATGCGCCTCCTGCTGGCCTACCAGGTACTGAGGTTGAAGTGACCTCAGAAGCACAAACAGCAGCCATGGGCCTGGCACTGACCTACCAGGGCTACAGGCACAAGTGACCTCACCACCTGCATCAAAGCCATGTGACCGCTCCCGGCCCATCAGGGACTGAGGCAGAAGTGGCTTTACGAGCGTTAACTGCACCAATATGCCTGTGCTGGCCAGTGAGCAGCTGAGGCAGAAAGGACCCCACAAGAACAAACAGCAGCAAGGTGCCAGCTCCTGGTCTAGCACGTCTTGAGACACAATGACCTCAGCATCATCACCAAAGCCACGTGCACGCGGCTGCTCTCTTATGTTCTCAGGCACAACATCCTCACTGAGACAGCCAGCAGTAATGGGCCTGATGCTGGCCTACTAGATATGGATTGAGAAGGGGCCTCACGTTAAGCCCTGAAGCCGTGTCCCTGCAGCTGCCCTATCAGCTACTGACTCACCATCGACCTCGCAAGTGGCAGCAGCAGCAATGTGCCTGCTACTGGCCTATCCCACACAGAGGCACCACTGAGCTCACACTCAGCCTCGAAGCCATGAGCCTGCTGCTGGCCAGTCATGGACTGAGGCAGAAGCACCTCCCAATCTGCACAAGCAGCAGGTAGGTGCCTCCTCCTGGCCTATGAGGTGCTGAGGCAGAAGTCACCTCACAGTCAGCACCCAAGCCAGGTGCCTGCAGCTCACCCATCAGGTACTGAGGATAAAGGGACCTCACAAGCACCCATCCTCCCCATGAGCCTGCTGCTGGCCTATCAGGCACTCAGGCAGGAAAGACCTCAAAGTCCACACTGAAGCTATTAATCAGTTTCTTGCTTATTTGGAGAACACACAGAGGTGAAATCACAGGAACCTGCACCAACCAACAGCCTGCTGATGGTCGATCATCCCCAGAGATCCAAGTGACCTCACAAGCAACATCCAAGGAACGTGCCTTCTACTGTTGCACAGTCCCAGGTGACCTCACAAGCACACATATCATACATGTGCCTTTAGCTGACCTATCAGGCACAGCAGGGGAAGGGAAGTCACTTTCAGCATCCAAGCCATGTTCGGCCTGGCTGCTTTCATGGCCTGCCACCTTCTGCTGGCATATGAGGCACTCAGGGAAATCAGACACGCTGGAATGGCCAAATCTGACTGCATGTCTTAAACTCTTTATTTGTACTTCAGAGAAAACAGGGGGACATCTGTGCTCCCAGCTCTCCTGGGAACCACTGCTTACAGCTGTGTGTCTTGGGTTTCATGTCTCTCACCACTTCTCCCCAGTGCAGAAGGTGAGCAGCCCAGTGGTTGCTCCCATGGGAGACAAGTGAGGCTTTCTCCCACCTGCAGCCATATGGCTGTTGCTTCCTCTCCCTCTCTTCAGAGAGGACAGAAGAGGGGGGACAGAGAAGCTCCCACAAGCTGCCAGTAACAAACTCTCTCCAGACACAAGAGCCACTGGGACAGGTCTAAGCAGCAGGAGGGGACTAGCAGTTTCCCAGGGTATGTCCTCAAGGCAGGAAAAATCAACAGTAACTTAAAGACAACTGGTCATCCATCAGAAACAGCCATGAGTCTGCCTGTCTGCACAGCTCTTTGGATCACCACACCAAAGCCACAGGCAGGACAAAACCCCAGAGCCATTCCCTTCAGGATGCAGGACACTCGCCACCTGCACACTTCCCAGGCACTGCTCTGCTCCTGCCTTCCCCTGGCTCCTCAGCCCAGAAACACAGGGAAGCTCTTGTGGTGACACCAGAAGGTGGCCAAGGCTCTCTGGGCTCACAAGGCATGTGGAAAAACCTGAGCACAAGACCAGGGCCACAGCTGGCTCCTTGGACAATGCTGCTGCTTTCAGAGGGAAGGAGGCTGCTCCCTGCGGGCACAGGCTGCTGCCTCATCCCCGGACCCCACCATGCCATGAACCTCCACCTGGGGACAAGGGTTAGGGGATCTGTTTTGTAATGCTGAAGTTAGAGACACAGCTCAGAAACACTTGGAGTCCTGCAGGTCTCCTGAGCCCAAAGCAACCTTTGTCCCTTTCCCTTCATTAGTTGGACAGGGAGGCTCTGTGAAGGGAGAAAGGGTGCGGAGGCTTTGAAACGAGGCCCCAGCAAGGAGACAGCCCCAGACTGGAGCTCTGCTGAAATGCCAGCTGCCCTGAGGGCACAGGCTCTGGAGCAGGAGATCTGCCTCTGTACCTGGGTTCATGGGGCTCTGGCTGATGCCTTAGTGCCACATGCTGCCTGGCACTGGACACATCTTCATCCCTTGCAGGGTGAGAAGCCCAAGCACTGTGAGACTTCCTCAGCTCAAGCAGAGGAGGCTTTCAAGCACTTAGACACAGGCCTTCAAGATGTGCTGTTCTTTATGAGAAGAGTCTTTAATTCATCTTACTGGCCATTTTATAGGCCCCATGGGAAAGAGAGGGCACAACAGCATTCGCTGAGCAGGCCAGTAGTAACAGCTTTTGTGGCATGAGGAAGCAGAAGGAGAACAGAGGTACCAGGAGGTGAACTCACACCCAATCACCCATGGCAGCCAGGTGCATTGAGGGGAGCCTTCACATCCATATGTAGCCTCACCTCACTCACTTGCAGCTGCTTTCAGAGGGTCATGATGTTTGCAAAGATGTTGACAGCTACAGGGATGCACTCTGGCATCCTCCCTCCAGCCATGCGGACACTAGAACTGCACTTGGAGCCTACATGAGTGGAGGAACCTAGAAAGAAAGAATTGGAGGGTTATCATCAGTTCTGCTGGCCTTACATAGTCACAGCAGCCCGGGCAAATGTCTCCCCTCTGTACTGAACCGAACAATCATCAGAGCACAGACAGCCGGGCCCTTGGAGACACTGGACTCCTGGTTTGGGCAAAACTAAGACCCTTTTTTGGATGCTTGGTCTTGTCTGAGCTTCCCAGTTCCAGAAAGGCAGTGACACACAAGAGGAAGTCCAGCACAAGGACACCAAAATGGTCAGGGGCTGAAGCATGGGGCAGGTGAGGAGAGGCTGGAAGAGCTGGGTATGTTCAGCCCAGGCAAGAGAAGGCCCAGAGAGACTGTGACTCTCCATCCTGGGAGATATTCAGAACTTGATGGGACAAGGACTGCAGCATTCTCACCCTCTGGGCCATGCCTTGATCAGGCTGCTGGACCCCCACCTCCACAGGTCCTCCACCACTGCAGGATCAATACATTTGCAATTTTAGGACTGCATTCCCAAGGAACCAGTGGCTTTGGAGCTGCCACCTTGAGTGCTGACCAAAGACAGGCACCTCAAAGCCACCCATCACCCCAAAAGACCTGACTTCCTATGAGTTGGCACCCTGCTATCCATAAGGGTCTGGGCAGCCACAAAGAGGAGAAATGGCTCTGACTCATTTGAGTAACTCCCCATCTCTCTGAAGGACTGGAATGGCTTAGTGCCTGCGATGAGAAGATGCAATGAGTGTCTGGATTCAACAGAAAGTCATTAAGGTATCAGCAAACAGTGAGCTTCTCTGGGTCATACAGAGATGCTCCAAGGAGGGAACACGGTCACCAATAATCCCCATACTACATCCCCAAGAAGGACACTGTGATGGCACACTGGGCCCTGGGAGTGAACTCAAGTCCTCACCTTGCAGTGCTCCCTTCTCCCAGCCTGGCAGGGCTCCCATAGCACTGCTCTCTCCAGACACTTCCTCCTGCACACAGCACCAACACACTGGGGCCTCCATCTCCACCACAGGGCACCCACCGCGCTGTGACACACTGCCTCCCGACATCCTCCATAGGTAGACTACCAGATCTTCTCAGATGAGGTGGAAGATGACGGAAGAAGTTTCAGTAGAGACAGAAAAAAAAGAGACCTAGAAGTCGGACTCCATTGGCTTCAGTGTGGCCTTTCGTGGGAAGGGAGAGCTAGTGGTGAAGTAATAGGTTCGGTTTCTCTGCAAATCTTCCTCTCTAAGAAGAACATGGAGTGTTGGACTGCAGAGGGTCTGCTATCATAATAACGCAGATCTCTCTGCCCAGAAAAGGCAAGTGTTCGGTGCTCCAGTACTAGGAGATGGTTAAACAATTAATCAAGATATCTGGAGCATGTTCAAACTCAGATGACATATTCAGGCACACCTGCCTGTAGGAGGATGATCCCAAGACTAGCTTAGGCAGGCCTGGTGCCTGCTTGAATCACTCTACCGGTTTTCCACAGCCTAGGGGTCAGATCATACAGTCAGCACAATGTCCAATACATTAAGTCATGCCATGCCTCAAGACAGTTTATATTGTATGTTCTCATTAACCCTGCTGATTAGTGGATGACTCAGAGTAAGGCAAGAAAGCACGTGGGGGAAGGGGATGGCCTACATCAGGAAAGCAAGGCATGAGGTCCTGGCAAAGTAGGTAGGGAAGAGCGTGTGCACTTTTGGGTTCCTGCCAGCACCTTCAGTGCCAAAAGTCTTTGATCTGGGAATATGAATGTGGTCATGCATGGTATCATTTTGAGGACAACCTTTGAGCCTTAATAAGCATTAACTTGCTCAAATAGGCTGGCAAGAAAATGCACCTGCTTGCACATGAAAATGAATTCACCGATGCAGATTGCTGCTTTCGTACAGCAAGTCAGGAACACAGTGTGTTCAAATAACAGAAAATACAGAGGAGGGGGAATATGTTGTCTGTGTCAGCTTTTTTGACATACTTCACTGCACAGTCTAGATTCAGAAAATTCCGTGTATTTTCTTTTCTTTTCTTTCAAGAGCCAAGAGACTTTGGAGAGCTCTTCACAAAGCAAAGATCTTGGTAGCCCAGCAGCCTGTCCTTTTTGGGGAGCAATTTTGCCTGACTGGAAAAGAGGAGTACGTAGTACTTCTCAAACATATACAGCCTTCAGGGATTTGCAGCTCTAGAGTGGCCTTGGCAGGGTTTTCTTTTCTGAATTTGTTCAGCTGGTTTTTGAATCTGTGACAGCTCTCGAACGCACAATGAAAAGTTCCAGAACTTCCCTGAAAGTTCTTAATCTGTACTAGTTTCGTTACTCTGTAGAGGAGCCAAGCAGTCTGGTGGCATCTGTTCTGCTCCCCTCTGCAAGCTGAAAGTCTCTAGCCTGTTCTCTAGCCTGGATTTGTTGGAGGGCTACTGGGCAATCTGGATGGAGGAAACAGAGTCTTTAGGAAAGATACAACAGATCCCTGCTTTCCAGAGTGGAGATTTCTCAAGCCGCAAAATCTTCAACACAGTGAAGGATACCTGAAAGTAAGTAATGCAGTTTTAAAATACAGGATACTCTAAACTAGTTGCCACAGGCAGTATACAAGGAGATGGCTGGTGGAGGCCTTGTGCTTCTCGTCTCCTTAGAGGAGCACCTCTGTACCTCTAGAAAAGCGGGAGAGACTGTGCAGCTTTTTCCCTTCCCGGCCTCATTGACCTCAAGCATCAGCAACATTGAAAGATCTGTGCTGCAGACAGGGGTCACTCTGCATTTTGTTAAATATAACACACACAGATGCTTGTGGAGAGCCATACAGAAGCAATCACTATTAACTAGCTCTTGACCTGCTCTAAAGCAGGTGCCTTGAAGCCTAGCAGAAAGGAAGGAGTACATAATGATCTCCGTATCACAAAACATATTTGCTGGCTAAAGGAATGCACTAAGCAACGCTTCTGCAAAGCTAGTTGCAAGCGCTGTCTTCCAGTGCCTGATCCAGCTATCAGAACAGAAACCTCTGATGCAAAGATGCTGGTTGCAGAGCATGTGCATCCTGTGGATTTTGTACTGCATCTATGGTACATCTTCGATGTACCTTAACTGCTGCTGGGATTTACCTCTGTGAAGCTGACTCTGTGTTATAGGAGTTTCTGGGGAGGGATTCTCAGGAGCTTTCTTTCCCCTCGCTCTCTTGCAGAGAGAGTTGTTTGTCCCTCATCTCAGGATGTTTACTCTGTGGCTTTGGTGCAAGATAGAGATAGTGCTAGGCCCTGCTTCAGCAAGATGGAGGCTAGTACCTGCTTCTGTCCTCTTGACCCATTAAATTCCCAGCCCAAAGTGCTTTCTTCCTATGGCTATCTACCCTGCCCCCTTCTCTACCCTACCGCAACACCTGTGGTGTGAATCACTGGCCAGAAAAGGGGATTTTCCTTCCCCTGAACAAAGGGCCTGGGCTAGCAGAACTCTCGCAGCTAGGAATGAGATGTGCAAGAAAGAGGCTGGGGCAGAGCAAAGCCAAGCTAGATTGCAGGAGCGTGCCACTGTGGAGACTGTGACCCTCCAGGAGTAGGAGTATCTAATTAATTGGGTTTTGTTCAACACCATGCCTCTCACTACAGAAGCTCCTGTGCCTTGGTAGCTCAAGAGCATTACCAACATGACCCCCCAGGTCAGCCCATCGTTGATGTTAGATGTGCTAATGGCTGGTGTGTGAATGTGTAGATGCCTCGTTACACCAAGCAGTTTATCTTCACTCATATTTGCCTAGCTCCTGACACCAGAGAAATCAGAGTAAGCTATTAAATTCACATCCTCACTGTTGGGGAAGTCTTGGCAATAGTCTGCCATACTCTCTTGGCTAACAAACCAGAGCAGGCTGTCATCAGCCACGTCACTTCTCTCCTGTACTCTAGCAGCCCAAATCCTGAGCTGGCCACAAAGGAGTGGCTTACTTTGCCTCTTCTAGCCAGTGAAATTCTCACATTTGGGCTGGTTAGCAGCTTTCTGCAGCTTGAACTCCACCTTTCCTCAGTCCCATCAGATCTGTTGACCTTTGAAGACCCTGAGGCATCCGTAGCCCTGGATGAAAGCAAAGTTCTTTAGCTGAAGTATGCTGGACAGTGGCATGCCGTAGACATTCTCTTTTCCTCAAAACACCAGTCAGAGTTCTCACTTCCCTTCATTACCCACAAGTGACCAAATTTTATGAATCAAAATTCAACATGCCGCTGAATTCACCCATGTGGTTCTGACCATGTCATTTCCCAGTGCAAGGTGCCTCCTGCAGCTGATTCTCTGCTGACTCTATCACTCTCTGAGTTTCTCTATACCAGATCGGGTTGGGTGATCAGGATGGCTAAACAGTAGTAACACCAGCTCGTGAATGGTCTCCCATTTGAAGCAGCTACTCAGTGTGTTCTTGCAGGACAGCTACTCAACAACTCAGTAGTTGTGAGGAGGCCGAGGCTACAACGTACAGCTCAGGACGTGGCACATTCTCTTTTCCACAGAACACACAGTCCTTGGGTTCCACATTGCTCGTGCAATGGAAACCAGTGTCATGGCTACATTTGTACATTACAAGCAGATCAACATAGATTACTAATCTGCCATCTAGCTAGTTGTGAACAAACATAATTGGTGTAGCTCTAAGGAAGATGAGATACCGAATTAATAAGGAAGATGGAATTCTGCATTAGAGAGGGGAAACTTCCAGCTAAACAAGCCTCCAGCAATTCACTGAGTTCCAGCAGACAGCTGAATGAAAAGCTCCTTGTTGCAGCCTACTCCTGAAACAGAATAAAGGTCAGACTCGTGTCTCAGTGCTTGGAAAAGGCTATGCACCTTCCCTCGTTGTCCCCATTCACTTGGGCTAAAACCCAGCCTTTAATATTGAAATACATTACAGAAGAGTGGAAAGAGCCATGAAGCTACTTCCAAAATGAACGCCAGCATCAGATCTTACAATCAGCCTTGCAGAGCTGCACCTTCAGCATTAAAAAGCGGTAAGACAGGTGGAGTGTCCCGCTCTGGTTTTGTATCAGACAAGTAATAGCCTTGGTCATTCCCCATCGCCCTCTCTAGCCTCAGAAATGCAGCTTTGGAAAGAAAGATGTGGAGAAATAGCATATGAAATACACCCTTTGGCATAAAGTTCTTTGTGCCATGGTGTGCAATAAGCCAGATCAGGAAAAATGAAGTAAGTCAAGCCAAGTATATTCTTCAGATGTTGTAAATGAGCAGCTATGTTTAATGCAAATGCATTATACAGGTTCATGTTTGCCATGCGTCTTAACAATATGAATACCATTTATACAATAGCTATCTCCTGAAATCAAAACAAAGAGAATGAAACAATTACCTTTACGTTTAGTGTCCTAGAGGTCTTTGGCCTTATTCAATGACTGCCTAAATCTTCTTTGAGAATCATCCTTCATTGGTTTGGCAGATAAAATAATGTTTTGTAATCAAGTTAGACATTTTCATGACAAGCATCCTAGTTGTTGGCTACCCAGAATGTTGGCAGCGTGAAGGGCTCGCTGAAGTGTTTGAGGAGTTGTGGCAGCTCAGCCAGAAGTGGGTTTAGTGGGCACGTGTCCTAATTCCTCACTCAGAAAAAATGCAGTAGTGAGACCTGCTTGAAATATTTCTCTGTTATGTTTAACTAAATGTGGCATCCAACCATCCTGGCCCACAGCTGACAGAAGCCTGCCGAAGGTACCGGAGATGACGTAACCGCATTCCCACTGGTGAGTTAAATATGCACATACCTGGATTTTAAGTAGGAGCATAGCAAGTGAAGAGGGAAACTATTGAAATTAACTGTAATTCCTAAGCTAGGCAATGCTGATGAAGCAAAAGAGAAAGGCCACCTTTATGTGCAGAGAGCTAAGAGATTAAACTTCAATGAACTCTCTCCGCTCTATTCATGGAACAACAGCACTGGCCAAGTACATGAAATTCTGTTACCTGGATCACAAAATACTCACAAAAAAGCGCAATCATGTTATGACTCCAAGACCATGTTTGTCCTAAGTGTTTTACAGGAAGAGGGGAATAGTTGCAAAGGTTTATGTGCAGCACGCAGATGCACTCCGAGCATACGTGCACTCAGGACCACACAAGGCAGCTCCGGCCCTGGCTATCCATTGCCCTGCTGGGGAAACATGTACTCATGGATTTCACCTCTTTCTTTCTTCCACATGTTCATCTTGCCTGAGCCAAAAGAAAAGGCATAGAGAAGCAAGCCACCAAGACATGGAGGGACTGAGAGAAAGGGAACTGCTTTAGTGTGGTACAAGGGACAGAGCATAAAGATAAGAGCCTGAGACAGGAAAAATGCTGCTGTGGTTCGGAGCTGTGTCCTGTAAGTAATATTACTGCTTTGTTTTCTTTCTTCTTGTACAGGTACAATAGTAGCACCCCTCTATGCCTCTGCCTTCTTACAAGGGTGGAAATAAATGGGAATGAATTTTCTTTAGGCTGGTGTTGCTAGATTCAGGTCTTCATCACTTCACATGTGAATACAATAATCACAGACAAATTTAAATTCAGTTGGCTGAAAAGAAATGATTTTGGGGGGCTGCATACTACAGCTATTACTAAAATGTCCTAGTAATCCTTATACCAACATTAATTCCTTATACCATCAAATGGGCAATCATGGTCTGCTTGGCTGTTTTCAGGACAGCATATTAAGCACCTCAGGACTGTGACTTTGGCCTTTAAAGTGTTTTTAGAACAGAGGTGAGGGTCTCTCATTTGCAGTTGGAAAGGCTTTGGAGGAATGATGGTGGAATACATTTCACTTAGGCACTGAAAGTCTATTTCTCTGGCATTGCACTAAAGATCATTATGGACTGACCTTAATCTTATTGACTCTTGTTTGACACACTGCATCCAGAGGTGCATAAATTTCAGCAAAGAATTAATGACAAGTTCTTTCCCTAGAAATGCAATTCTTATCCAAATGCATCAGGGCAAAGTGGAATAAAATGGACTTTCTTCCAGTGGTATGCTTTGGTTCTGTACTTGAGGAGAGAAAATAGTAGGGTGTCTTCACGCGTTGGCTTCAACAAAACTACCTAAACCTAACGCCACTGCTTTTCTGAGGAGGAAACATTGTAAGAGGGTCTTCCTTTTACAAAAAGATTTCCTCAGAGTGCAGAAGCCTGTTGAACACTAACTGAAGATAGAAATTCACCTATCTATCCATGGTAAAGAATTTTGCCAAGAGATTTTCAAAAGACAAAAAGACATACTCAGTTGTGTGAAAAGACATATTATGTTCTGTTGTCACATAGTAAACTGATGCTTGTAGTAGCTGAATGGTGTATTTGAAGACAGCTGGAGTAATGGACATAATACTGATCTTCATTTCAAAATGGATCTTACCTAAAGCAGTTACTCACTTCTCATGTGTTTTTTCCCTTCTTTTCTATCCAAAAGGGAGGTCTCTGAAACTCATGGCTACCACTGGCAGATTAAGAAAAAAACTTATCTTTGCCACTTCATTATTTTTTTAACAACTCTGTCGGTGACTTGAAGCCAAAGAGCCTACCACATAGTTCACAATTCAGTACCAAGCTCTGCTGTGTGATGACCAGAGAATGCCAGAACCTGACAGATCTGTCTCCCAGCAACACAAGCAGCTGCAAGGAATTCTTGTGACACTCTCTTACAGATGTGAGCCGCCAAGACCCTGGTCCCCTCTGTGGCTCTCACCTTCTTCTCAACTCATGTCTTCTCCCGAGAAGCTACAACCTAGCATTTTTGAGTTTTCCCATCAGGATACGGTATTTCTGCTTTTGAGAGTAAGTATCAACTTTCTGCTAAAGGGAGGCTCGTCTGAGACAGAGAAGGTGTCTGCATACAATCACTGCATTGTTCAGTAAATTCAGGAAATAATTATGGACTTATTGAGAAAGCCAAGAAGACAGGAGAGGAGAGGAGAGGAGAGGAGAGGAGAGGAGAGGAGAGGAGAGGAGAGGAGAGGAGAGGAGAGGAGAGGAGAGGAGAGGAGAGGAGAGGAGAGGAGAGGAGAGGAGAGGAGAGGAGTGAATGGAAGAGCAAGGCAGGGAAGGGGAGGGCAGGGGAGGGGAGGGGAGGGAAAAGGAAGGGGAGGGAGGAGGGAAAGCGAGAGGGAGAGGGGAGGGGGAGGAAGAGGAGAGGAGATGAGGGAGGGAGCAGGAGGAAAGGGAGAAGGGCGAGGGGAGGAGAGGGAGGGAGGAATGAGGGATGAATGAGAGAGAGAGAGGGGGAGGAAGAAATGAGCAGGTAGGAAGGGACGGGAGGGGGAGACAAGGAGAGGGGGGAGAGGTGGGAAGAGGAGGGAGGGAGGAGGGGAAGGAGAGGGGAAGGGAAGGAGAAGAAAGAGAGGGAGGGAAGGGAGGGAGAAGAGAATAAAAAGAGGAGGAAGGAAGAAAGAAAAGCAGAGTGAGCAGTGGAAAAGAAGAAAGAGAGGAGAGAGAGAGCAGAAAGAGAGGAGAGAGAAGAAGAAAGAAAAAGAGGTGAAGGAAGAAAGGAAGAAGAGAAAAAAAGGAGAAGGAAGAAAGGAAGAAAAAGGAGAGCAAAGAAAAGATCAAAGAGAAGAAAGCCAAAAAGAGTGGAGAGAAAAGAAAGAAAAGAAAGAGGAGAGAGAAGCAAGTAAAAAAAAAAAAAGAGAGATGTGAGAAGAAAAGAAGATGAAGAGGAGAAAAAGGAGAGGAAAGGAAAGAAGAAAGAAAAAGAGTAGAGGGAAGAAGAAAGAAGAGAAGAGAGAAGAAAGGAGATGAGGAGAGGAAGAAGGAAGAAGAGAAGAGAGGAGAAAGGAAAAGAGGAGAGGGAAGAAGAAGAGCTGACAGAAGAAATGAAAAGAGGAGAGGGAAGAAGAGGAGAAAGGAGATGGAAGAAAGGAAGTAAAAAGAGAGGGAAGAAAGAAGAAGAGAAAGAGGAGAGATAAGGAAGAAAGTAAAAGGGAGAGAAGGAAGAAAGGAAAAGAGGAGAGGGAAGAAGAGGGAAAAGAGGAAGAAGAAGGAGCAGGAAGAAAGAAGAAGAGGCGAGTGAAGAAAGCAAGCAAGAGTGGCGAGAGAAGAAAGAGAGAAAGAGAGAGAAGAGAGAGAGAAGAAAGCAAGTGAGAGAGAAGAAAGAAAGAAATGGAGGAGAGAGAAGAAGAGAAGAGAGCGGAGGCTGAAAGAAGCAAAAGAAAGGGAGGAGAAGAGAGGAGAGGCGAGGAGAGGCGAGGCAAGCAGTGGCGAGGAGAGGAGCGGCAAGGCGAGGAGAGGAGAGGCGAGGAGTGGCGAGGCGAGGAGAGGAGAGGCGCTAAAGCAAGTAAAAGAGGAGAGAAAGCAAGCAAGAGAGTGGAGAGAGAAGGAAGCAAGCGAGAGAGGAGAGAGAAGGAAGCAATGTAGGAAAAGAGGAGAGAGAAGAAGAAAGAAGAAGAGCTCGGAGAAGAAAGGAAAAGAGGAAAGGGAAGAAGACAAGAGAAGAGAAGAGAGGGAAGAAGAAAGAAGAGCTGAGAGAAGAAGGGAAAAGAGAGGGAAGGAAGAAGAAAGAAGAAGAGCTGACAGCAGAAAGGAAAAGAGAGGGAAGAAGATAGAGGAGAAGAGAGAAGAAAGGAAAAGAGGAGAGGGAAGAAAGGAAGAAAAAGGAGAGGGAGGAAAGAAGAGGAAAGAGAGAAGCAACAAAGTAAGAGGAAGAGAAGGAAGAAAGGAAAAGAGAGGGAAGAGAGGAAGAAGAAGGAGCAGGAGGAAAGAAGAAGAGGCAAGTGAAGAAAGAAAGAGTAGAGAGAGAAGAAAGAGAGAGGAGAGAGAGAGAGAGAAGCAAAGAATCTAGGAAAAGAGGAGACAGAAATAGAAAAGGGAAGAAGAAAGAAGAGGAGAAGAAAGAAGAAGGGAAAGGGGGAAGGAAGAAGAGGAGAAGAAAAGAAAGGAAAGGAGGAGAGGGAAGAAATGAAGAAAAAGCCTAGGGAAGACAGAATAAGAGAAGGAGTAGAGAGCAAGAAGAAAGTAAGAGGGAGAGAAGGGAGAAAGAAAAAGAGGAGAGGGAAGAGAGGAAGAAGAAGGAGAGGAAGAAAGGAAGAAAAAGGAGCAGGAGGAAAGAAGAAGAGTTGAGTGAAGAAAGCAAGTAAGAGTGGCAAGAGAAGAAAGAGAGAAAGAGAGAGAGAAGCAAGGAATCTATGAAAAGAGGAGAGAGAAACAGAAAGGAGAAGAGCTGCAATAAGAAAGGAAAAGAGGAGAGAGAAGAAGAAAGAAGAGATGGAAGAAAGGAAAAGAGGGAAGAAGAAAAGGGGAGAAGGGAGAAGAAATGAAAAGCGGAGAAGGAAGAAGGAAGAAGAGAAGAGAGAAGTGAAGAAAAGAGGAGAGGCAAGAAGGAAGAAGAGGCGAAAAGGGAGACTGAAGAAAGCAAGAAAAAGCCCAGGGAAGAAAGAAGGGAAGGAGGAGATAGAAGGAAGACAGCAAAAGGGAAAGGAGGAAGAAAGGAAAAGAGGGGAGGGAATAGAGGAAGAAGGAGGGAGAAGAAAGGAAGATAAAGGAGCAGAAAAAAGAAGAAGAGGCATGTGAAGAAAGCAAGCAAGAGTGGAGGGAGAAGAAAGAGAGAAGGGAATTGGGAGGGAAATGGGGAGGGAAGGGGGGAAAGGAGGGGGGAGGGAAAAGGCAAAGGGAAAAGGCAAAGGGAAAACAGAAGAGAACTGGGAGGGAAATAGGGAGGAAAAGGGGGAAGGGAAATGGGGAGGGAAACGGGAAGGGAAAGGGGAAGGGAAAAAGGAAGGGAAGGGACATGGGGGGAGGGGAAGGGGGGAGGAAATGGGGAGGGGAGGAGGAGGGGAAGGGGAGGAGAAGGGAGGGGGAGGAGAAGGGAGGGAAGGGAAAACGGAAAACGGAAAATGGAAAAGGGAAAAGAGAAAGAGAAGGGAAATGGGGAGGGAAAAGGGAAGGGAAATAGGGAGAGAAAGGGGGAGGAAAGGGGAAGGGGAAGAAGGGAAGTGGAAGAAGGGAAGAGGAAGGGGAAAGAGAAGGGGAAAGGGAAAATGGAAGGGAAAGGGGAAAAGGAAAATGGGAAAAGAGAAGAAGTATGGAAATGGGGAGGGAAAGGAAGAGAAAAGGGAGAGGAAAGGGGAAAAGGGAAGGGAAAAGGGAAGAGAAAGGGGAAGGGAAAAGGGAAGAGAAAAGGGAAAGGAAAAGGGAAGGAAAAGGGGAAAGGAAAGGGAAGGGAAAGGAAAGGGAAAATAGAAAGGGAAGGGAGAGAAGATAAGTAACAATCATCGCACAGTTATGGAAACGACAGACCCGAGGATGAAATTATTGATCACTACTCTTTAGCTAATAAATGGCAGATTTAAGGAAAAACACAAAGGGAGATGAAAAAAATCATTGTCAGATTCACTTTACCTCTCATTAGATATCTCCGGGCTTGTTAATCCCGGCCTGCTTTACTCCAGGTGGTGAGGGATTCTCAAAGTGTGAGTAGCCAGATTTATTGTTCATGTCTTACTTTCTGCTTATTTCCTTCGGCCAAGAGGAACTGCTGCTGGCAGCACCCATTTCTCTGCTTTACGAGAGTACTGACTCAGTGCAACGCAGGCAACTCATCCACAGCAGACATCCACCACACAGATCTCTGGGCAGAACAGATCTGGGCAGACAGATCCCTGCCAGAACCCCTTAAGTTTTGACACCTACGCAAAGGGAAGACGATTTGCTTGCAGTTCAGACTTCTTGACAGGACAGAGATATCCTGGCATAGAAGACTTTAAACCAGATTCCGGGCCATTAGTGAACACTGCAATCAATATTTCCTCTGCTGAGATTGACCTCTCTGGCTGCAGTCAGAGACAAAGTCACCTTTAGTTTCATGGTCACCTTCCATTTAGGGTAACACTTCTAAATGTTTGTTTTCTAAGGAGTGAGAAGACTATACCCATATTCTTTCTACACAAACACACAGCTGCAAAAGCACTTAAAATAGTGATTCCGTATGTCACTGACCAGCTGCGAGCTGCTCTGCCCACTCCTCTCATCACCTCAGGAGTCAGTAAGCCAGGCTGAGCTCCTGTCTTCTGCTCTGCGTTCCTCCTGTTACACACCAACAGCAGGACTTTAATCTCACCACGTGCTGTTCAAGCCCGTTGTCTTCAGACAAGGGCAGACAAGAGGCAAAACGCAGATCGCTCTCTCCCAGTACTGCACTAAGAGGGGAGAGAGAGCAGAGCAATTTTTATTGCGATTTGCCAACAGCACTGCAGAAAGCTGGGCTGTTGAGTCAGCAGATGCTGTAGCTTCACTTTGAAGAGGAGAAGTGAACTGGAAGGAGAGAAGGGGAGGATAGAATTTAATTCCCCCGTTTTGAAATGCACGGTAATACCCACCAACAAGCAGCCACATCCTGTGCCCTCTCTAAGTATAAATAACACAATACCACTGCGGAGATGCGCCAGCCAGCGTGCTGCGGGTCTCGGGTGGAAGTACATGGGCTTTGTCCTCCTTATAGCAATTCCATATCAAAATTTTATCCACCACTGACTGAGGGGGGCCATGCACCCTCTCTCCAAAGATAGGCGACATGGTGCTCTAATACCTAGGGGCTCCGCGTCTTCCTGTTCTTCTGTGCTCTCCAGCCGCTTCACACCCTTCAATGACCATCTGACTACAGTACGCATTGCGAACCAGAAACAAGGGCTCCATGGTTTAAATAGGCTCTTCCTGAAGAACCTGAACTACTGGGGAATGAATCCCAGAGCCCCAGATTTTCCTGCCTTCCATAACTGGGCATTGAAGGTAAATTTGGTGGTAATGTTGGAGCTCTTTTAGACCACATCAAAATCCCACAGAGTTGATTCCAATA
Organism: Rhea pennata; assembly: GCF_028389875.1. Lineage (NCBI taxonomy): Eukaryota > Metazoa > Chordata > Aves > Rheiformes > Rheidae > Rhea > Rhea pennata. The sequence continues at coordinate 3,246,683 of NC_084702.1, read as the reverse complement.
TGTCTAGCCTTTCATCCAGCTGTAGGGACCGACACAGGTTTGCTAGCTTATTGCCCTCTCTTTCTTACAGGCACTTAGCTTTTTGCCCAGCCCAAGGCCATAATAACTACACGTACTGCCCCCCTTTCAAGCCCTGTTGTAGCTATTTCAGTGTGAGGAACTAACTAGCACCAGAAATGCAGGACTTGCTTTTTTTTGTAGAATAGCTGTAGCGTTAGATATGGCAGCACTCTGAGTGTTTATTAATCCAGAAAGTTATTTCCTCTCTTCCGTTCTTGTCTATAATTCAAAACGTGGCTACAATTGGCCACAAATTATGGCAATATTTATTAAATAACAAAACCAGAAGCATGAGAGGAAGCAAATGCCACATAAGTTCCAGAGAAGTTGCTCCTTAGCTTCTTTACTTAATTACATGGATAAATTACTAGCTCGCATACTTGGTACAAATGAATGAGCTGAGTGTAATAATAAACATGGGTCAAGTGTCAGCTCTTCATTTGATCTCAGCCGAGATAAGAACCTCACTATTACTTGTCCTCTACGCTGGAACAAATTGCAAAGCTTGGCCGGGTGCTTTTACTGCAAGAGGTGCAAGGTGAGAAGCATGCGTTCAATTCTGAGAATAGCATTTTAGGATCTGCTGTTTCCCAAAGAAGTTTTGTCTCTTTCACCATTACCCTTCCATCCCCAAGTGTTGCACAAAACAATGCCCCCAAACCACCATTCACTCAGAACGCCAGGTAAAGCTCTGAAACCCTGTTCTTCCCAAAGCCACGTGCAGATTAGTCAGGTCGGGAATTAGCAGCGCTCCAAGCGTGGACATACCCTCGAGGCATTCTGGGACTATGAAGCAGCCTCTGCACATCCATGGCTGCTGTGCGCTCTGCAGGTTCTGGCTAGTGTCCACTCAGAGACTGCCACGCTCTGCTCGTGAAGTGCAGTACAGTGCTCTCATCTCACTTCTGTGCCTGCCTTGCAGATTCCTTTAGTTTCATTCATGTTAGGTGTGATTTAGATTCAGCTTTTCTTGGGGTTACCCAGTCTCCCCATCTTTGCATCCTCACACATTCCTGAGATTGGATGGGAAATGGGTAAAAGCAACTTCTGAAACATTAGGGGAGCTTCCCTGTCCTGGCAGCATTTGGCTCAGCTGTCTCCCAGGCTGCCTGCCAAGGCAGCACAGAAAGTGTAGTTCCTCATCCTTGCCACTAGGGACAGCTGCGGCACTGAACTGGGGGATACCCAAACAGCCTTCCTGGCCCTCCTGTGCCTTCCTGCTGGAGCTGCATTCTTGGAGGAATGACAGGCAGAGCAGGACTAGGGAGATGCTAAGCTTCTGAACAGTGAGGTCCTTGAAGTCTGAAAGAAAGACAAACCCATCTTGCTCCAGCACAGAAACCAAGTACAGGCCTGGAGCACGGCATTCCTGGAAACAGCCACTGCTGCACGTCCTGCAGCCCCCTGGAAGACCGTGACACTGGCCAGGCTAGACACCGGGTATCTGGTAGGGTAGGTCTCAGGCTGCTCTGAGAGCTAAGGTCAGAAATGGTGAACACACTGAACAGACGTCGGGGGGACAACACTATGAATACGCAAACAGAAAACTTTGTGGTTGCCCAACCTAGCAGAGCAAGGATGTCACGGTCCTGTCCAAACCAGCCGAGGGCAATGCTGTAGGAAGCCCTCCTGGGAAGGACATGTGTGTGTGTGAAAACCCTGTGTGCGCAACGCGGGAAGGGGCAGCTGGCGTACAGCTGTGCTTTCAGGAGGTCCTCAAAGCACACGGGCAGGCCCACCTCGAGCAAGTTTCAGGAGGATGGACAAAACCAAGACCCTTCTTTGCCTTCAGAAGCGGCACTTCACAGAGAACGCACAGGAATTTCACAGGGTCCCCTCCAAAAGGGATTACACCTCCGTCCTGGTTTCAGGCCAGCCATCTGCTCAGGCAGCACATTCAGACCGTCGCTGCTGCATCAGGGACGTGGCCACGGCTTCCGACAGAGCCGGGGTCTCTTGTGCCCAGCGCGGTCCCGGGCAGCAGGAGGCTGTTGCTTCACAAAGCAGCGCATCTCCGAGACGCTCCTTCACGGCTCAGAGCGGCTCGAACCGACCAGGAGACGACACAGGTGAATCCCGGGGGAGGACAAGGACGAGCCCGACAGCCTCCCGCTGCTGCTGCTGGCACGTCCGCGCTCTCGCTGGCGAGGGCCTCTGCAGGAGGCGAGCGGAGGCCTCCTCCCCCCAGTCGGGGGCTGCCTTTCCCCTGCCCCCCGCGCCCGCCCCCAGCCGCGGCAAGGGGCCGGGCCCTGTGGGCAGACGCGTCCCCACCTCCGGCCCCAGCCCGGCCCGGCCTGACGGTCGCCGCCGCCACCGCACCTCGGCCGGCTGCCAGCGCCGCCGCCTGCGCGACGGCACCAGCGGGCGGCTGCGGCCCGGGGCGCCCGGGGGGCCGTGGCGTGGGGGAGCCCCGCGGCGGGCCCGGCTCTGCCCTGCTGGAGCCACGCGCTGTGTGCCCCCTAGGATGCTGCGTGCCCTGGGCATGGGCGAGGCGGCCTCGAGGGCTTTCTGCTCGTCCTCGGGCCCTGCCGCGTCGTTCGCCGCCCCCCGCGCTTGTCCCGCAGCCCCAGCGATTGCCGCCCGGCGTCGAGCACGTCTCCCCGAGGCACCGGGTCCTCAAGGCTGCGAGCAGCCGGCGCCCCTCGTCCTCTCCGTCCAGGAAGGGGAAGCAAGCGTGATATTGACCCTGCCAAGTGAGGGAGTAGGGCTGGGGGTGTGCTCATCTCCTGAAGGGTACCTGGTGGTGGGACGCAACCTCCTCTTCTGAAGGTTCCAGCCTTCAGAATCACAGACTCATAGAATCGGTAAGGTTGGAAGGGACCTCTGGAGACCATCTAGACCAATCCCCCTGCTCAAGCAGGGTCACCTAGAGCATGTTGGACAGGGTTGCAGCAACAGGGACCCCCCCTTGCTGAAGCCCAGGCTTGAATCTTCAGTCTAACGCTCTCCCAGCTGAGCTACTCTGGATGGTCTGGCCCGTGGTGGCCTGGCACTTTCTTGGATGACCCAGGCTGCTCTACTGGTCTTCCAGCCATGGCATAGCATCGTAGAGTGGCTCTGCTATGGCTGAAAAAACCTTCTGCAGGGCTGCTGCCACTCTGGAGTTTGTGTAGCCTCTTCTGTGTGAGAGAACTGCACGTGCTGCTGTTGGTGCAGGGGAGGAGGAGGGGACAGGAGCTGCTTGTGTTGGCAGCTGGAGGTGAGCCTCAAACAGGCTGATTTCAGGAGTTGGCAGCTGTGCGCGGAGCAGTGGCCAGGAGAGCAGAGTGCTGACTGTGCTGCTCTTGGCCAGAGTTGTGGGCTAGGACTGCTTACGTGGACAGCAGGCAGAGGGTCCCGCCTGCCCTTCCTAAGCTCTCTAATGCAAAGGGCCAGAGCCGCGTAGCTGGAGTGCAGCTCAGCGAGTTGCTGCTTTCCCTTTGGGAGGCCAGGTGGGGCTGGGGATTGTCCCTGCAAGGCTGTCCCTGCCTGTGGTAGCCGTGCGGGTCCTGGCACTGGAGTGCCTTTTACCAGCTTGCCTGGTGGTGCATTTTGCGGGTGGATTGCCTCTGACTGCTCAGCATAAATTCACTACTTCCTCTCTGTTGATGGCTGCCAGAATCTGTGCTGCTCCAATCCCGCCAGTGAAGAGAGTAGAGAAGGTCATTGCTGTCCTGTGTCTCTGGCGATTCTGTAGTGATGATTTTGGCCTGGTTCCATCAGCTGACAGGTGCGTGGGGACCGGAGTGAATCTTGCGTGCTGTCGATTCTATTCACGCTCGGTTAGTCTCCGCAGATTTTCCTGTTGGACGTGGGGATCGTGGAGCATTCTCTGTTAAAAAAACTCACCTTGCACCTAGGAATTAGCGGGCTGTAAGTATTAGGGGAATGAATAATAATGTTAGTAGTAATGCGATGTGTCCCTATGGATACACTTTCTTTCCTCATTGTGCTTTTATGTTGAGGCAGGAAATCTAACTGAAGTCTGCAGACTGATAAAATTAATACATGTAGGAGACAAGAAGCTATAGCATTTAACGTCAAAAGGTAGTGGCACAATCTACAGAAGGCTAAAAGTAGCTTTGGTATAATGGAAGAAAGTGAATGTATGCTTGAAATATGCACAGATACAAAAAAAAAAAAAAAAGAGAAAAGATTCAAAGAGTCAAAATGCAAAAATTGCATGTGGTCACTCTCAGATCTGTTGGCTTACCGTGTGGGTTCCAATTTTAAATGCAAATGAAAAAATCTGTGATGAATATCCCATATTGCCTGTGGAGAGATTTTTTTTCTAAACTATTGAAGTAGGTGCAGAGCAGGATTGAAGGAAGTGTGTGGGGCAGTCAGTCAGTATTGCACTTGTATGTTGTCTGTCTATCCTGGAACTGTAATATCTGTGAATGGGGTTTAAATATACTCTTAATCACATCCTCTGATGTACGGCTCTTCCTTCTGATCTCAAGTTGTTGCTGTATTATACCAGTTAGTCACCTGCTTAAATAAATTTTGCCTCAAATTGAATATTTCTTGTTAAGTATGTTGAAGTGGTTTGTAATGTTTTGCAATCTACATAATATGGGAGTGGACATGTGTGTGTGTGTATATCTGTGTGTGTATGTATGTGCGTAATATACAAACATGTAGAATTTGCATCCTCGGAGACTTTGAGTGCTGAACAGTGTGGTCTAGTCTTGCCATTAGCCCTGCTGTGAGGGAGAGGTGGTTTAATTATTTTCAGAGGTCTTCTCTGACCTAAGTCTTTCTGTGCCTTGGAAGATTGCCATGGAGCCTGAGCATTGCCAACAGACTTTTATTTAGGTTAACATAGTGTATTCCTGTAAGGACGGTAATTCAGGATCCAAGGTACATCTCTGCCAAACTGGAGTTTCTTTCCTGTTCTGTAGAGGAATCTTTGCAGTAAGCGAACGTGAAGTTAGTCTGGCGCTTTCTTCTGAAAAGGCAAGGAGGAAGGAAGAGGGTTTTGGTCAGGTCGGGTGCATGTGTGTAGAGCTGGTCACGGCTTAGTGGCTCAATGAGTGGGAATGTTGTTGTGAAGATGCGAAGGCGGAGTGAATGCTGCTGCTGATCAGCAGGAAGGAGAGGACTGTCCTTACCTCCACAGACAGTCCTGTGAATTTTCAAGTGGGTGTCTGCAGCAGGTAGGGTAGTTAAATCTGCATGCTAAAGTACTGCGAACCTAGACACAGACTTGTGTAATGCTCTTCTCTCTCTGTTTCTAGATTTGGGCCACCATAAATCCAGCTCACTTGTTGTTATGGGACAGCACAGATCTCACCTCTGTGGGCAGCCCACCCTCCAGAACTGCTCAGGTAAGGGAAAAGGTCTGCCTTGCAATTCTTAGCATACCCGGTTGTTGTGCAAACAGACTCTGTTAGCATTAGGACTATTCTCATGCAAAAAATAACGTGGAAGTGGAACCCTCTGTAACCAGACTAAAGCTAAGCAGTTTGCAGTTTAAAGGGTTCTTTTAACTGTAAAGGAAAAGTGGATGCATAACTCAGGTAGGAATTAATAAACGTTGTATAATTGGCTTGCACTCTGCTTTTCTTTGTGATGGCCAGTTGCTATTGTGTTAGATGAATGAAGCAAGAGCTTTGCTATTTCTCGCACAAACTCCTTTGCTGCCCAGCTGACTGACACTAATATGGAGGAGAGAGATTCTTCTCTCTAAGCATTTTGGCACATGTCCTTGCCTAGGAGCATTTGGATGTAGTGCCTGAATCCCAGATTTTCAAGCTCAGCAGTGCCCCATGGCAAAGGATATGGTTTTACTTCTTTATCCTTTGCTGCCTTGTGGTGCTGTAATTTCATCTTTTGAGTAACAGTGTGCTAGGCCTGCTGTAGAAAGGTGGACGTAGCGTGAGACCTGGCTGTTGAAACAGCACGTGATGGATTCTGTTGAGAAGGAGGAAGGGGACTATGCTCCAGATCTTCCTGGATAAGTCACTGTTTCCATAAATGTCACTGTGCAACTGTCCATCGCTTTGATGTGGAAAGGGATGTACGCTGTGGTTTTGGAGCAGTCCTGCGGCATGCGTGATGTGTGGAGCAGATTTGTACAGAGCACATCTGCCAACAGCAATGCATAGGACAGTAGGGCTTTTTTTTTTTTTTAATGGAGGGAGGTTGCCTTTTTTTTGGAGGAGGGGTTGGGCTGTTTTTCCAAGGGAAGCAACACCTATAAACTGCTGTCTGTCCTTCCCTAACATTTGGATCTGTTGGCAGACACTGGAAGGAACATGTTCAGGTTCAAGATAGGTGCGTGAATGGGCCAAGGAAGAACATCCTGCTGAAGGGAAAGCAGGGAGAACTGCCTTTCTAAACTTTCAGCAGCAGCACCTGTGTTGCCCTACCTGGAGTAGGGACATCAAAGGGAGCAGCAGGGAACTGCAGTTACTGCTTGGGGAAAGGAGGACCCAGAGAAAAGAGATGGGGAGGCGTTTGGCTACAAAAGGACACCAGTTGGTGAGAAGGCAGGCCCTGTTGTTGATGTGTGTGCTTGTCAGCAGTGGGCTTCTGCTACTGCACAGTGCAGACTGATGCGTTGTCTTGAAATCTGGAAAGTGCAAACAGGAATTCGTTCAGACTTAATTCTAAATTTTATATATGGGGACGTAGCTCTGAAACTCTCCTTAAATCGTGGCTGGCTTCCAGTTTGACACCTCGCTACCCTGTTGGTCCCTATTTGAGAGATTTAGGAGACACTTTTCCCAGTTTGTGCTTCAGTTCCATTTAGACAAAGAAGATCTCACTCTAGAAACCAAAGCCATGAATGAGGCTTGTAACTCACTCCAGGGCCAGAGCTGATATGGGCCTTTGCAACTCCCAAATCCGGGCGCAGAGGGAGAGTTTTCAGACATAGCTCTATCTCTGGATGTAATCCTCCAGGATCATGACCTAAACTGCGGACTCCTAGCCAGATATTCAAAAGTCTGTTTTTGCTGTTCTGATCTAAGGCCGCCAGGATGGTGGAGATCCTTTGGCTGGCCCTTTTACAAATTGGGTGCTGTATAGGTCACTGTATTTGCAGATTTTCCAAATCCGTGAATTTTATTTTGCAACAAGCAGCACTGAGGCCGTGGGGAGGATTGTCTGAACTTGCACTGAGTGTTTCATAGGAGAAAGTAAGTGCATGTTTTTATTTGTTTGAAAAACAAACCCAGACCAAACTTAGTAGCCCTTCTGTATGCAGGCTAACCTCCTAGGTTTCATCCCCAGAGATCTCGCTGATAGGTAGTCCTCTGAGCTTTACCGGAAAAGGCTCTTTTTAAAGAAATATTTGCCTACAGTTGTTTTGGGAAATGAGACCAGAAGATCTCTTGGGTGGAAGGAGGAAAAGTTGGTAGCTGTTCAACACTTCACACAGGTTTAAAACTGGGGCACCAAATTTGTTCAGCAGGTGGATATTTAGTACACAGTGACTTCTACTGTAGCCATGAACTGCTCTTTTGTGACTGTAGATTCTCGGAATGAGGAATTTGCATTACACTCTGTAAAGTGTGTTAACCATTGTATTCTCCAAGACTCCTTCAAAGTTTGTAGGCACGTTCTTTCTCAGGAGATCTCCTCCTGCGTCTCTGCTGGGAGTTACATGTTCTTGTCTGGGCTATCAACGTATTAAATTAAAAATTGTGAGTCACCAAAACTGAGAAGGGATGAGTATACAGTCTGCCTATAAAATAATAAATGTCTTTCAAAGCTTTGCCAGGCAGGAGAGGTCTTTTGCTTTTGTTTATCCTCATGATTCCTTTCATAGTCTCTATGGAAATAGTATAGGTAATTTAGAACACAATTAGTAGGATTAACTAATCTGAATAGCCACTAAATGAATCAGCAAACAGATTTTTCTGCCTGGAAGTTGCTGTCCCAGGGACCGTTCTCCTGTATCTCACTTCATTAGGGGACTAAGAGGAATTATCCTGAATGACTAAGTATATTTTAGTGTGGTAAATTCTCAATAGTTTCTTTTTCTGCTCATTTGCTTTAAAAATGTGTTTTTCAGCCAGGTGCAGATATCTGAAAAATCATGCACTTCTGTCTATTTGTTATTTTCTTGCTCCGGCTGCATACGGAAATGATGCTTTTGCATGTGCAAATGCTGCTGTAGTCTTGCATGTAATATAATCATGCATTAGGTCTTAAACAGTGCCTGGGAGGGACTGCAGAAGAACAAAGAACATTCTTCAACTGTGAAGCCTGTATCTTAGTACGTATTAGAGGGGCAAAACAGACTTACTGTGAAGCTTGTATCTAATAACTTTTTTTTTTTTTTTTTTTTTTTTTTTTTGATTTTTGGATCTGCTACTTCTTAGCAAGCCTCTCTGTTACAAGCAGCAGTGTTACTGTTTTGAATATGCCAGGTTACTCGGTAATTAAGGCTCACTCATCTTCTTTTTTTTTCTTTGAGTTTTAACAGACTGCCTCCTAGGGAACTCTTGCAACCTTTGAATGAGTGAAGGCTGATGTGCCTGATGTAGGAAGCTCCACTCTAACTTTCACATTCTTTGGATGCATGCACTTTTCCTCCTGTCTTGGTGTTTCTCTTACTTGACTGACGTCATAGAAAACAGTACTGTATTTTTTTTTCCACTCCTATTTCTGTTGTGGAATTTGTGAGCTGCTCTTCAAGTTGCTTAATGTGATTGACATTTACTTATTCTTCCTTACGATTCTTTTCTAAGACGTTAGTAGTTATGGTTTTGGCTTTTGTATCTTAGAATAATTGTCCCTGGTTTTCTTTCCCTATAGGCTGTTCTTTTAAAGCCAAGATTAATTCATTTCTGTTGAAAAGAAAGTTTAATAGAATTGGATAAATACATGTAGATAATGAGGAAATAGCAAAGTAGGTACCAGTGCTCCTGGGGAGCAGCAAGAGCAGGGCTGCTCCCCAAGGAGACACAAGCCGGGAGCTGCGGGTGACCCCAGCATAAGCAAGGCAGTGACCTCACCGAGAGGTGAGTGCCACCAGGTCTGAGCGCAGCCAGGTTGGTGGTAGTGACAGGGACTTAAGGCAAGGTGGTGTATGTTATCAACAATGTTAGTAAGAGTCGCGTGATGAGAAGCTATGCTTTGATCTCTGTGATAGTTTTTATTGTGTCAAGAAACAAAAATTCTGAAAAGAAGTTAGAAAAACCAGAATGGCAGCTCTGAGGTAAAACTTATCATGATCTATAGACAGTTCATGTGTTTGCAGATTGCTTCACTCAGGTCTGGAAAACCTATTAATGTATGTTTCTCTGCCAGCGTGACTTGAGTGCAGGGTATGGCATGTATGGCAATGTCACTGAGCCCTCTAAAAGGCTGTTTCCAAGTTCGCAGTTTGCACTGAATATTTTGCAAAAAAACAAGCAAGAACAACAGCAATAACAGCAACAAAACTCCAAACTAAGACTCTAGTTTGTTGTTGCTAGTCAGCTCCAATACATTTTTGGAATCCAGTTAAACCTCTGTTGTGTGAGTGGGCGTGGGGGGGGGGCATGTTTTGGATTTGTTTGGGTTTTTTTGTTTGTTTTGTTTTTTGCTTACTGTGTGGGCATATACTGGGAACAGGATATAACAAGGCTATGGAAATTAGGATTTCCTGTATTTGAAGAAGACTGGAAATTTGACAGTGACATGGGCAGATTTCTATTCGCAGTAGAGTGTGTCTCGCTTTAAATTTACCTCCTCTATTTTTCTTTTGGCAAAAAGAGGCAGGTAACACACTTTGCAAGATCTGGAGATCTGAGTTCATTTTCTGACTGTGACTGAACGTCAGCGTGCCAGCAGCTGGAGCAAACGCCTGCCTCTTTTTGCACGATGCTAGGATGAGCTGTGACAAGACTTCAGTACACTGAACTGCTAGTCCTAACACAAAGGGCTTTTAGTTTCTCCTTATTTGAGTGATTGTTAACTGTGTATCTTAAGAGGAACCATGGAAATATTGCTGGAATTCATGGCCTCACCACTGAACAATGTGCCGCTTAAGTCAGGAATTTGCAAGTTACCTGTTGTAGTTCTGCTTAGATAGTATCTCCCTGCTCAGGGAGTAGCACTGTTGCAGAGCACATAGAGCACAGCTGAGTTAGAGACAGATTTATGTTAAGTATGGGGGACTTGCTGCTCTAAAAGTCCACTTGGTTGCCCGCACTGATGTTTTTATGTGTCTTTGTGCTAGTTGTTCAGAAGTCATGTTTTGCTTTGGGGCATAGATTTTTCTATCCTAGTGAACTTGGAGACAGACCTTGGCTTCTGGAGGATTTCAGATACTCTCTACTGTGTAGGAAGAAAGCTCTTATGGAAACATTGTGCCTCAAAGTAGAAACTGTTTTCTATGTGGCAGAGCAGATCCCTGCTAATATGCCAAAGGAGTGCGATCATAGCATCGGAGATATTGGCTATCTTAAAAAGTTCCTCTGCTTGTTTTTGGTGTTTTTTGTGCAGCTGTAAAACTATCCTAAGTGCAACTTTGGTGATGTTGCAGAGACTGTGGTAGAACTGCTAGCTTTCACAGGATTTGTAAGCCAGCCTCCTGTTTCATGTGTCCAGGTGACAACCTAGATCCGCCACATGCTTACCTTTGCTGCCAGAACAGTTTTCCTGCTGTTGCTTATGATCTCCAAAATGCTCCAGTGCTTAAAAAGCACTGCAGAGGGCAAGAGCCTTTAGCACTTCTTAAACATGCAGAGTACACTGTTACCAAGTGCAGGATGGCTTTCCAGTTCTTGTGTGCACAATTTTGATGGTCTGTCTGCAGCTAAGTCCTTGGAAGGAGGGAGCAGCCACAGCAGACTGGTAGGAACTGGCACGTTATTCCTATTTGAAGCAAAGATGACTTGTGGTTTTGCATGTCAATTGCAGAAATCCTGCCAGGAACATGAGCTGTCACCTCTTGGCTCTGTTTTGCTGTTCTCGCAGTGAAACAGCACAGAAGCTGTCTTTAAGGCAGAGTTCACAGTCTCAGCACTCCAAAGAGTTTTGTAAGAACCTAACTTGTGCAGTGCTACACTGGAATTCCTCTTCTTGTGGTTTGCTGTGAAATGGAATGTTTGTAGTTATTAAAGCACAGACTGCATGTTGATTCAGTTACAAATACTTGAAAGCTATCTGGTACATAAAACAGTTAAAATCAAATTTCAGCTTTAGTTCTCAGCTGTAGTGGGTTTAACTAAGAAAGTGGATCGATTTTATGATCCCCTGTGATTTTATCATTGCCTCTGGATGTATCTGTTGTACTTTTTGCCTTGAGTAGCCCGTAGTGGGTGAAGTGCGGCCTTACTCAGGGCAGACCTAAGAAATTGTATTCCTAACAGTGTTTCCCTGAGCAGTTTTCTGGGAGGTATTTTGAAAGGATCTCCTGGGCATTTAAAGCATCTGAAGGATGCTTTTAAGTTCTGTAAATTTACTTGCAGAGTGCTAGCTGTCTTGCCAAACGATCTGTGGGAATGGCATGCTCCATGACTCTGAACAAGACGTTGGGTAAGTAATGCTGAAAGCTCTCTAAGTGGAGTTACTCATCGTTTGCTTTGCATTCAAAACCATCAGCACTAACAATGCTTGGGCACCAAGAATGTCGTTAGTAAGAATGTCATTAAATAATCCAGCTGCCAAGTCTAAAATTCAGCATATACAGCTGACTTCCTAGGTCCTCTGTTTCTTTTGTGCCCACTAAGTATAAAAATGCTGTTGGAGGGCATTTCCTGTGAACGCGTAACTTTGATACATAGCATATGGCAGGCCTGTCACAAAACAGTGGTGGCCTCTTGCCAGCTGGCAGCATACCTGAAAAATTTCCTGGGTGGCATCTCTTCCTGCAGTTGCTGTGGAGGGACATCAGAGAAGGATGGGAATGCCAATAGAGTAATTTTAAGTGTGACAGAAAGAAGTAGACAAAGTCGAGCCTGGGAACAGCAGTGGCATGTTGCTTACCAGCTGACATCCAGGCTTCATGTTTCCTTGGGCCTGACGTACCTTGTGCCTGGGTTAATGCCTTTTGCTGTGGAGCGGCAGGGGCAGCGCCTGGACTAAGCCTGCAGACACGGCCCCTGTGCGTGCTGTGAGCGAGCGGTGGAGGTGAGAAGGGTGTCGCATAGTTGTAGCTTTCCATCCAAATGTCAGACTGGTATTAAAATGTGTGTTCAGTCAATAATTCTTTTTTTTCTGTGACATACCTTCCTTTTTGCAATTTATTTAATGAAGTGTTCCAAGGTAGGACAACTGTTTTTCTCACAAGGAGGGTCTAGTTACTTTATACTTGATTCTACAGGTTTGGAAGCCTTTTTATTAAGCCTGCAAATTTATGCCCTTTCTTAATTTTATGATCCCAGTAGTTGTCTTAAATACCTGTGCTTGAGGCTTTTGTAATGATACAGTTCTTTTTATTTCCAAAGGATTTTACTGATCTTGAGTCTGTCTTAGAATGTTACAGAATACGTCAGCTTGTAAAGATAATAGGCAAAAATCTTTTGCATGTTTATCATGAATGAATGAATGCGAGTCTTTGTAAAACAGTCCTCTGCCTTATCTCTTGCTTTGAAAGCAGAAGTACCTTACTAGTTCACATTCTATTCCTTGTCTCTCTTACCATGAACATGTTTACCTGTAAATCTCTGAAACAAAATTTAGAACATTTTTTAATTAGAACATAATTAAAATTATGCTCTAATTAAAAAATAAAGAAGAAGAATTTCAGCCCCAACTGCAACTAGAATCTTGCTCTATTTTTTGAAACCTTACATTTTGAGAGGGGTGAGTGTGCATTTCCAGGGCATGTTTGCAAGAGCTAAGAGAGGCCTTGGAAGGAGGTCTCTGGCTGTCCAGCAGGTGCCTGCAATGAGTGACGAATGCCTTCTGCCTCTTCCTCCACTCCTACAGCCTTCTCGCTTCTGCACTTTCCCGCTTACGCTCAGCCTTCCCGGCTTGCTCTCAGCTCCTTTTTTTTTTCCTCTCTACCTGTATGTGAGTCATGTCAGATGGACACAGACAAATCCAGATGACTGAGAATAAGCACAAGGGTGTTAATGTTGGATTCAGGAAGAACAGGAGGGACACCGTGTAGATCTTGCTTCCACAAGAAATGTTAAGGGGCTTGACTCATGAACAAAATTGGTATTTAAGACTATATGATCAATATTCAATTTTGTAGCTGGCTCAGGGGGAAAAAAAAGAACCAAAAAACTAGTGGCACAGACAAAGGAAAGAAAGTTCCCATTCTCCACCCAGAAGAAAGAAATGTAAATACTTATCACCCCAAAATGATGTGCTATATTGACAGCAATGCTTACGAGTTATGTTGTGCTAGATACTTCTGTATATATAATAAGTATGGTGAGTACATGTAGAGAGTATATTTGTAGATCTAAAGTATCTGTCACTAAACAATTATAAAATATTTGGTATGTAGCTTTGTGTTTGAACTTACAATTTTGTGAAATCCTATTGAGCTGTAATAAGCTTTCAGTTAAATGATACAGCTTGATGTAAATGAGAATGAACTTTCTGGATCTAGAATAAATGAACATAAGTACAAAAGTGGTTCCTTGGTGTTATCCTTATGTCTTCTCAGCATGCAACTGCATAGTTCTTGATTCATAAGGGCCCAAATAATTTTAATGATACAAGATGAACCTGTCAGTTTTTCTTTGGTTACCATCTTAAAATGAAAAGTGAGCTCAAATGTGTTACTGCTGCTTCTACCTGCCCTTACAACCTTATTTCCCCTCCTCAGGCTACCACTGACGGATCTATTCTTAAAAAGAGGTATTTTTTGTTTGTTTGTTTGTTTGTTTGTTTGTTTTTGGGGGGTGAGTATCCTGAAGTTCACATGAGGTATATTGCCAATGGAGTAATATTCCAGGATTCTTCAAAAAGGTTTCTTCTGCCTATTCTTCTGCTCCCTCACAAATTACATGAGTCATTGTTTTAAAAAGTTCAGGGAGTTAGGGTGGTTGTCAGAGGTCAGACTCCTAAGTGAATTAGGAGTTAATAATTAAAGTACTTCAAACTAGGAGATATAAACTAGAAACCAGAAAAATAAACATTTTTTTTCTGTATAAAAATACAAAGCTTGCTTATGTCGGTTGATAAGCAGCAGTCAGCAGGCTGCTGATCAGGTCTCTAAGCAAGACTGGCCCTCTGCATCGCTATTAGAAGCCAATGTATTTGTAAATGTAGTTTTCCTTCTTAGTGATGGGCGTTGCAGTCAGAGGCGGAGCGCGCTGTCTGGGCACTGATAAAGACGCGGCCCTCCCCAAAGGGGATGTGCGCGGGCAGAACCGGAGCAGCCGTGGGCTGGAGGGGACCTCTGGAGGCCAGCTGGGCTGGCCCTTTGCAAAGCAGGACCAGCTTCAGACTTAGACCCAGCTCCAGAGTGGGATCAAATGCAAACTAAAATGTGAATCACTTCTGCAAGCTGTCTCCTACATGCCCTCGCACAGCGCTCAAAGTGGCACTGGTATGACTTAAAGAAAGAACCAGTACTTTCTCCCAAGACATGGCTGCTTAGCTTGGGCCTTTTTCACCTGCACCTCCCTCATAGTCCAACAAGTCCTGTGAGGCAGAGTCTTTCAGTGTCTTGAATGAACTGCAGATTTAATCTTTATGTGCTGTTTTGTTCCTTATCAGACACGTTCATGATACGTACTGTAATAATTCAGATTCTAAGCATCAGGAATTTTATCCTCTCATCTTTTGCAGGACATCCTTGTTCCTCCCCATTTTTTTGCCTCCAAAGATCCATTTAAAGTGGTTGAATGAAAATTTAGGCCTATGATAACTTTGCATTTTGCTAGCAATATTTGCATACTTAATACATACTTATTTGGGGTACAGGAAGCTTGCAGTTTTGTGTGGTAAGCTGGATGTGTGCTAGCTGCTTAGCTGATGCGTTTCGGGGGGTTACTTTGTATGCCAGCCTGTGAACTTAGACAGCTCATGGCTAGGAGTGGTAATACTTCAGTTACCTCAGCAAGACTGTCAAGGTGGCTGCCAGTGTCCTGAGGAAGAACTTAACACAACACTCAAGAAAGAGATAAGGCAGAAATAGACTTGTGAGGAGTGACCTGCTTACACATTAACAACCTCCTTAATTTTAGGGGATATGGAATTGCTGTGGAGGAGGTTTCTGTCTGGGCAGAATGGTCATGGTATGGTAGAGATCCAAGTTGCCTGATTTTAAAATAAATACATGGTATTGAAACTGTTTGGGAGTTTGCAAGTTTTCAGAAAAATAGGAAATCGCCCATAAACCTTATTGCATCTTACCATGCTTTTGCGACAGAGTTGAATAATGAACTCTGGCTTTCTTGTCATCATTTTAGATCAACACATGTTTAAAATTATCTCCTATTGTAATGGTCTCCCTGTGCGTCAAAGGGGTACGAAACATCAGCTTTAGAAATAATTACATACGTTGTTTTATGAATTATTTGCTATAGGATAGGATAGAAGTGAACACTTTTTCTCACATCAAGTTTTAGTACCATCTTAGCTGACAGTCCTAAAGTCCCACCAAACCCCCAACGGAGGATGAGAAAGAGTGAGAGACTAGATGCTCTAAATGTGCATTTGCAGCGAAGTTTTGAAAAGGAGCATGGACTGATCTGAGAAAGAAAAGGAATTATAGTAAACTAGAGTAAGCCTAGAACTAGACCGTTCAAAACGACAATTGTAGCACATGGAAGAGGAACACAGGTAACAGAATATACCTGGCTGGGAAATGTTTATTAAGAATGAAGATAAATATAGGTGTACAGGTAGAAAGTAGCAGGTAGTTGAAAAGGCAAGAAAAACAGTGTGATTTTTTTTCCTTTTTTAGCAGTTGGACGAACAGAGCAGTCCAGTACAACTTTGCAGGAAGAGGCCTTAACTATGGAGACAAGTCCTTCTGACTCAAGCACCAAGGAGGGTGTAGATGATGAAAAAGAGGATCCTCCTATCTCTAAACAGTTGCTGTCTTTGGAAGAAGATGCAGAAGATCTTGACCAAGCACGTGAGCCACAGGCTTATGATCTGGGCTTTAAAAAGGTTTTAAAATTTGTTGGATTTAGATTCCCGGTTAAGAAGGAAAAAAGACAGAAAATGAGAACGCGTTCAACTGCTTACTGTAAAAAAAAAAAAAGAAATGGAAGGCATTGAAGGAGCTGTTGATCAAAGCAAAGTCAGCCCAGAGGAAATACCAGTGCCCGAAGATGCCCTCTTTGCAGAAGACAACACAAAAGACACAACCCAAATGAAAACCCAGAAGAGGAGTCTCCTGAGACATCAGAAGCAAAGGTCCTGTGTTCTCAGTGAGCTGCTTTAACCACTGATACTGCGTTGCCATTACAATTTTTTTTTCTTGGGGATGGACTGGATTCAGGAAAAAGAAGAGTTTTTGGAAGCCTAAAGAAGATGAGCTGCAGTCTGCTAAGAAAGAAGAGGACCAAGAAACAGAGGAGGCAATGTTAACAGCTGTAGTCACTTAACGGGAAGAGAAGTCTGAGGACAAGAGTCAAGAGCAAGAGAAGAATGTGACAGCAGCAACTGTTGAAACTCATGAGAAGGAGCAAACTGAAGATGGAAAGCAGGAACCGAGAAAGACCATGGCAGGCATAACAGTTGAAGTAAGTAAGAAAGAAGAGCTAACCAAGTATGAGTGGCAGGAATACCATGAGGTTATAGGAGCAACAGTTGTTCAAGTGAGTGCAAAGGAAGAAAAAGCTGAAGATTAAGGAAAGAAGTTAGTGGAAAACTCGGGAGATCTAAATAAAAAGGAAAAAAAAAACGGAAGGAGAAAGATGGCACACAGCTGCAGTCCTCTGCAAGGCCTTCAACAAGGTTTATACATGTATGCTATGCTGTTGCTGGTTAAGATAAAAGTTCCTTAAAGAAGCATCAAAGTGGAGATTGGAGACCAGGCCTCTCCCTTAGCAGGGAGGCTTATGTGCTGGCTGTCTCTTCTTTTTTGAGACTGTCACTGGAAATAACTTGAGGATCTGGTCTATCAGCTTAAGCTCTGGAAGCAGCTTGTGCTTTGCCATCCAGCCTCAGTGCATGGGGGAGGCTGCTAGGCTTACCAGGGAAGCCGTGCAGCTCAGGTACAGCTAGCGTGTGCTGGGGCTGGTGCTGTGCCACAAGCACAGGGGTTCCTGAGAGGACTACTTTGGGGTCTCAAAAGCCAGACGTTTGCCACTGACCCTGCCGCATGGGAGAGAGCAGACCTGAGGAAGGTGAGGACCACAAGGAAGGATGGATGAGGTTTGGGATGAGGAGCAATGTGGAACAGAAGTTGAGTAGGATTAACAGCACAAGGATTGGGTCTTAATCTGGGGGGCATGGATGAGAGAGCTCTGTGAGCATCTTTAGGACGCTGATAAGATAGACGTTTGCCCACTGCAATATTAAATCGAATTTACGGCTGACATCCTTTCTCTTTGGACAGTAAGCTTAGTCTTTATGACAGTGAGAATGAATGATCATGGCGTAGGAAAGATGCACGGCTGCTCTGCTCCAAAATCCACTTGAAAAATTAGCATTGACTTATTTAAAATAGGAGGGACAACTAGTTTTTAGAAGTGTCTCCTGCTTCTCCTTGAAAAACGACATCCGTTTCTCATGCTAGAAAAATCCACATGGCTCAGACCTTGGTGCTGGGAGCAATGCTGTGCCTAAGGGAGGGGAGCAGAAGTCATTTGGACTGCTGCTCTCCTATATGCCATGGGAGCCTCCTGGGAATGCTCTGCACGTAAAGGACTTGTGCAGTAGCTTGACCTAGTCGGTATGATCTATCCTACAGATACATCCCTGTGTCTCCTGCAAAAGGCACTGGACTCGAAAGGATAATGAGCAAAACACTTTCCTCTAAGCAAGTAGACAAGAAGGGAATTTTAAAATTTTACAAGGGATTTAGAGGCCAGTGTCTTCTGAAAGGTAGAAATCCCAAGAATTATTCAGGATTCAGCTAACAGAAATCCCTGCCTCCTTCCCAGCACATCAGTCCCCTCGTGGCATTTTGCAGTCCCTCAGTCTTGTAGTGATAAGGCTTCCTCCCACCTGCTTGTGTCAAGTAGCTTTCCCTACTTCTGCAGTTTGTTTCTCCACTTGGTAAGAAGATTTCTTGTTAATTTTAAAGCTTGTTTCGAATAGATTTTCAGGAGGTAGTGTTGGGATCAGAGTGATGTAACTGGCATTGCTTGTCCTTTCCCTTAGAAACTGCAGGATAAAGCGGGAAGCCTGACATGCAGCTGTCTGTACTAACACTTCTCCCTTTCACCTTTCCTGCAGCCATGAAGCTCACCGTCTGAAGGACAGAGAGGGTGATGCTGCACTGATACTTGAGAGTACCTACGGGCCGTGTACCCAGGGTTTCAGGCAGTCTGTGCTCCCCAGCCGCCTCCCTCAGCAGGGTGTTGGGTGTGCACGCGAGCTTTGCACACCTGAGTTTTGGAGGCCAGCAAGCAATGCCAGCGTTGTCTTTTACGCACTCTGAGATCCTCTGCAGAGCCAAGGGAGGGGGGCAAGCATGCGAGCAGGCTGGCTTCAGGCTGGAATCCCACTCTGCCATTGTAGTTGAAGGGGCTGTGGAAGAAGATACAGTTTTCAGCGTTGGCCCCTTGAAGCAAAGAGGGTTAGTTAAAGCCCTGAAGGCGAGTCTGTGCAAGGGGAGAAAGGGCCGGGAGGAATCTGAAGCAGCCTGTTTGAGATGTTCACTGCAAAGCTAGCCTTTTCATAGTCCCTGACTGCCATGGGAGTGTATCTTGCCCATTTGGTACCCTCCGTCAGGGACAGATAAAACATTTCTTAGCCCAGATAAATGCATTTGCTGCTTTTATCCCCCAGGTGGTGTTTTTACTGTCATTTCATGAAAACAATTCAGAAGTACAAAGAACCTGCCCAGTATTCTTGAGCTGCCACAAACTGTCCTAAGCTAGAATACCTGCGGAACGATCTTGGAAGTGTCATTAGTTTCTCTGGTGTGAGTCCCTCTGCTGGGGAGAAGTTTATTAGAATTTTTTTAATAGGATTTTTACATAACGTGTCAGTCAGTATTCCTGTTGACTGGTGGAATGAAGCTTCTATTGACAATTCACAGGGAAGCGGTGAGGAGATTTGGGCTTACTGACAACATTCAGGGGAGCAGAAGAGCACAGTTAAACACCTGCTGGAACAGAGACTGACTTGCATCAAGTGATGTAAGACTGCCGTAGCCGGAAACAAAACTCTTCATGAAAATCCTGGTGCTGGAAGGCAATCAGAGAAGCCCCAATATGTTTCACAGAAGTGAAAAAAAAAGACTGAAACAAGCTGAAGAAGGGCAGTGCTTCTCGTGAGCGTTAATCTGTGCCCCATTCAGGGCAGCAGAGGAAAGGAAGGCAGCAGCTCGAGAGCACCAGGAGGAAGCAGGGCGGGCAGAAGAAGAGCCAGAGCTTCCCGGGGACTGTTGTTCTTCCGCCTGCTCTGCACAGATGAGTAGGAAATGACAGGGGAAAAGTAGGATCCTGTTTCTTTATTCTCTGCCTTTTGACCTGTAGCCAGGAAATACCCCGCACTGGCTGTGGCGCTCACATTTTGTGCACGGTGCTTTTCTGTTCTCCTGCATTTCCTTCCTCAAGCCACTGCATTTCAGCCCAGGATTCTTTTTCAGATCTCAAGCATGCTGTGACCATGGGATGCTCCTCAAGGCAGAAATCTCTGGGGAACATGTGCACGGAAATAGAAACACGGAGGTCTGAGGGTGAAACTGCATCTCCAGCACAAAGGACTCTCTGGGCCAAACCATAGTCTTATTAGAATTAACACGCACCAGTCTCATGGGAGGTTGTGTGGGAAAAAGAAAGGAGCAAATCTGATTTTAATATCTTTGGGAGCATGTAGCAGGGTGCCAGTTGTAAAACATGGAGAATGTCACATGTTCTCAGGGGTAGGGAACGAGGTAGCGTCCCTGTAGCAAGCACATGCACTGGTTTTGTTTATTCATGCCCGACTGCAGGGTGAACTTGTTTTTACTGGCCTGACCTTTCTTCACAGTGAAAGAATGAGTGAGTCCAGAAATGCTCAGAACCACTTGTTTCCAAATTGTTATGAGCATAACCCCCATCTTTCATACCCCCCCAAAAAAACTCCTTAATATTCTGAAGTAAGTTTCTCTGCTTTGAAATCAAGAGAAAACTAGCTTTATAACAAAGACTTAATTGTAGTGGACAAAGGCTTTATGTCCACAATGACATCGCTGTGATGAAGACCTTTGTTACAAATACCTGCATAGGTACAAAGGAGCACTTGAAGTAACAGTGATCTGTTCAAATCTTTAAAATATAGCAATAAATCAGGAATGCTGTGAAGCTCATGCTTCCTCTGTTTTTTGTAAGTTTCTAAATTCACTGAAAACATGAAATATGAATGTACCTGAAAGAATTATGATCTCTGAAATGTAAATTTCGGTGTAGCTCAATTCTGCCCCACCCCATCCCCAAACTTGCCTATTTTTTTAGCTAGTAGAAGGAGAGACACCAAAACCACCTAACTGGTCTCCTACTTTTGATACAGGACTCAGAGCAAAGTTTAGAAGGTTATATTTGCATTTTAAATGAGGTAGATCGAAATATTAATGATTCTCCAGCTCAGAAGAGCTTAGAATAGATTGTTGCATGAGCAGCGATTAGTTTAGCCTTTTTTAATGTTTCAGTGAAAAAAATGTCTGGTTCTGTTGTGAGCTCAAGATGTAACCATATCACCAGAACAGTGTGTCAGTTAGGGAAAAAGATACTCTGTTCTTTAAACAGAGTAAATTAAATACAGGGAGTATTAGTGATCATGCTTGGAGAATTAAGTTTTTTGGTCAGATTCTATGCAAAAAGTAGAAAGTGGAGGACATCGTGTGGTCCATATACTGAGTATATTCAGCATGCATCTCTATTTTCTTCTCCTCCCACAAGTCAGCTAGCCACTCTCTTCCTCTGTGGATTGCCCAAGGCCTGGTTTTCTGTGCATTACGACAGGAGTTTGGAGAGAGGTACGAGCATGGTTCTAATAGTTGTACATGATGGACCAGCTAGACCATGAACTAAATAAGCTCGGACTCTAGGAAAGAGAAGCTGAGGAAGAAATACGACAGAGGTCTGTATAATCATGAGTGGCAAGGCAAGCGTGGCTGGTGATGGCTCACTCACCACCACCACACCACAGTGCATCAAATGGAGCTAGTAGAGAGCCAAGGGAGAGAGTACCTCGCGTAAAAGGTAACTAACCTGGCAGACTCATCACCAAAGGATGCTGTACAGTAAAGGTTTACAGAGATGGAAGGGGAAACGGAGCAAATTCGTGGAAGGCAAAGCCACCGAGGAATTCTAAATGTGCAAAAGCCACATCTGAGTCAGGGTCACCTTAAACTGAATCTGCAAAAATATGAGGAGAAGTACCACGAACGCTTGTCCCACTCTTTTGTTCTGCCCCAGCTACGCACTTAGGGCTATGATTCGATATCACAGTACTGTTTTATTACACTATGTAGCATGCTATTATTCTGTTCCTATGTACTGGAAAATGTTGGACTCAACAAACTACTGGAGTTAATGTAAAGGTGGAAGAAAACAGGTTGTTTATTCAGTCCAGTGTTCACACTGTTGGTCACACAGAGGCTGTCTGATGCTTCTGCCTTCTCCTTCCATCCTCTCCAGGGTGGCAATGGCTGCTGGTTCCTCCTCTGTCCAGAGGCTGTGCCCTGAAATAGAGGGAATTAAGTTCTGCTTGGAGTCGTGACCTGTCTTCAAACCTCCCTGTCACGAGCATTTCTAGCAGAAGTTTCCTTTTCTCTCTCTCCAAGATGTTTCTCGAGAGATGTAGCTTTTGGTGAGAGCCACCTCAGTTTACCTGAGGGAGGTGGAGAGGATTTTTCCACAAGAGCGGACAAGTGTAGAGAAAAGGAGAAAAAGGGGCTGGTCAAATGTAAAGGTAGCTGATCAGCTGCTTGTCTGAATGAGACCTGTGCTTGATCACTGCAGTCTGTCCCAGGCTCTCATTAAATCTAATTTCTGACTACCTTCTGTGCAGGTCTCTACTCCAGGTATCTATGGGTGACCACTAGCAAACTTCAAAGCAGACTAGATGGCAAGGAGGAGGAGAAACCTGCATACCAGCGACTGGAGTGGCCCTGTGAAGCACAGGGGTTCGCTGATCCAGGCGCCGGCAAGGGGAGCAGGACAGGCTGCAGGCTCTGATGCAGCCTGTGGGTCTGCGGCCAGCAGCTGGAGGAACCCACGTGATGCACGTACATACCGTGCTAGCAGACCTCAGCGACGATGAGCAGGACAGGGAGGACAGGATGGGGCTGCAGGTGCTGCTCGTGTTCATGCGGGTGCTACGCATGTGTAGGTGGGTGCTAGCAAAGGCAGTGCTTTGTATCAACCTGTGTGGACAGAGGTGTGTGTGTGTGTGTGTGTGTGTGTGTGCATATGTGTGCATGCGTTACGCACACGTACCTGTACACTCCTGTTGGGAGTACATGTTCAGTGGCACCGTGCAAATGGGCCAACTCTCTCAGGTAAGGCTGCCGCTCAGTAGGACAGCTGGAGTCCTTCCTGCCAGGTCCCAGCTCCTTCCTGCTTCCCCTTGCAGGCCTGCAGAGTGGGGGCAGGAGGCTGCGCAGCAGCCCTGGCTGGGATTAGACCAGCCTGGGCTGCCTGCAACCTCCATCTCTCACAGCCTTGGCTTTCATTCAGGCAGAGCAAGCCTGCAGTCAGTTGTGACTGTGGGCAGTTTTACTATGAAAACGTGCTATATAGAGCACCATATTCATAAGAAGGATTTGACCTTAATAGTCAAATAGTCAAATGCATGATAAATGAGTACTTGCAGCATTTTGGACTCGACCTTCAGGGCCTCCCATGCTTAGCTGGAGTGTTCAGTTTTGATTCCTGCAATCAAACTTACACATGGGAAAGCTATTCCAAAGGTACAAAGTGATCCCATTTTGTGACAGCCATACTAGTGGACTGGAGCAGGATCTCAAGCACAAACTTTTCAGAACTAGGTTAGCTCTGAAGCGCTTCCTCGTAGCACACACATGCTGTTGTGGAAATGCTCTTCAGCATGTAGGCTGTGTGCCTCTGTGAAAGGCTGCGGGACAGCAAGGCAAGGAAGCACAAGGAAGCCTGGGGGGTTGTCCTGCTGTGACTGCCCCACCCAGTGCAGCCAGAAAGGATGCTCAGCTGCTTTCTCACCAACAGAGCTGGCTTTCCCCGCCAGTGCGCTGGGAGCCACAGCCGAGGCAGCAACAGCAGAGAACTCTCCTGCAGCTCTTGCTAGCGAAGGCACCCAGCTAGAGGGGCTGGAGTCTTGCCAGCAGTGCCCAAGAGGCAGCGCGCTCTGCATCCCTTTCTGTGAGAGCAGGCTGCTCCTTTCCTTCAGCCTCGGGGCATGCCAGTGCAGAAGATCAAGGGCTTTTGTGAAGCGCCCATGGGCTAAGCAAGGGCCTCCAAATGGCTGCACCACAGGTGCTGCAAGATGATGCCAAGGAGGAAGGAGGTGGGAACCAGGCTCCCACTAGCATGCAGGCTCCTGCAGGCTCCAGGTGGCAGAAATCTTCCTGATTCACCAACAAGCTAAAAGCTGGACGCATTCCTGGGGTGGGGGCAGTGTCTAATACAGGGCTACTAGAGTTTCACAGGAATTATAACAACCTCAGAGAAAAAGCGAGTCCTTCTAGAAAGTGGCAATTGTAGTTGGGACAGTTGGTGTCCCGTCCCTGGTTTTGCACTTCCTTGTCCAGGCTGACACTACCAGGAAGTGTTTATTTGGCAAGGGTGGCTGAAATGGTCTTGGCTCTGACTTGTAAAGCCCTTGGGCTGAAATGCCCTTGGAGGACTCCCTTTCAAGAGGGCAGCAGACATTGCAGAGAACATGGCATCGCAGGGCTCACCCAGAAAACTGCTGCCCATTGCTAGCTGCCTTTTTTATTCAATTTTTATTTTTTCTAATAGGTGTCATTTTGGTGTACACACTTTGGGCAGACTTGCCCCAGCACATTCATCAGGAACAGGCACGTGTTAAGCGAGGCAGAGTCACACCGAGAAGATTCGTGCTGCTTTTCCTCTCCAGAGGTGCATTCCAAAGAGCCAGGGCAGCATGCGAGAGGGTTGCCCGTGCAGTGCGAGACGTGCCCTCGTGGCTGGACGCTGCTGTGTGCTCTGCACCTCAGCAGAACCAGGAGGAGACGTGGCTATGGAAGTCGGAGGAGGAGAGGCAGGAGGCAAAGTCTGGGCCACAAAGGCCCGTGTGCAAATAAGCTCTTCAGGCACCCTCGAGCAGACACACAGGGGAACTTGCCCTCACAAGCTCCCCTTTCCGCCCAAGCCGGCAGCCCCCGCCCACCCGCAGCAGCCCCTTGTCCCGGCCGGCGCATCACGCCATGCCGCAGTGGCTCCCACTGTGACCTCGGCCATGGCCACCCGCGTCCGTGCCCCAGTGCAGCTGTGTGCCGGCGCAGGGCAGCGTGCAGAGACGCAGGCTCTCCGCCTCGCGGCACTGCCTGGCACGGCGACACTGTCTCGCGTGCCCGAGCGCGGCGCGATGGGGCAGGTGAGCTGCTGCGTGGCACGGGGCGATGCCAGCCCTGCTCCCGGCACGCAGGGACGGCCCTGCGCGGCTCCTCGCCCCCGGCTCGGGCTCTTTGGCAGGGGAGCCCCCCAGCTCCCGCAGCCACTGAGCTCCCTGGTGTCGAGCAGGAGCCCCGAGCTCCTCCTCAGCAACTGGGTGAAGGTGACACACTGCCAGCGCACCAAGGACAGCCACCTCCTGCTCTTCTCTGACGCCATCGCCGTCACCACCTTCAAGTAAGCGCAGCAACCACAGCCCCCTCCCCGCTGCCACAGCCCCTGCCAGCAGCCCCAGGGCCCCGCTCCTCCCCGGAGCTGCTCCCGCCGGACCAGAAAGGGCCTCCTGGGGGCTGCCTGCACAGCAGCTGGCCCGCAACGGACACGCGCTGGCTCATGCTGACTCGGGCAGGGCCGCCAAAGCAAAGTGACACGTGCTTCCTTGGGAACCTTTCTCCCACCCAAGGCGTGGGGTGGCTGCCCCAGGGCTCTGCCCCCAGGGAATGGCTCTTCCGGGGAGTGCTGCTGGGGCTGCCCCCACAAAGGCAGCCACCTCCAAGATGGTCCTGGCTCTTCCACCTGGCAGATGTGGCTCTACCTTCCTGCTGAAGCACCGGGTGCCTCTCAGCGAGCTGTGGGTGGTGTGCAGCAAGGAGGAGGTGGTGTGCCAGCGTGAGGAAGAGGAGGAGGTATTTGGCCTGAAATGCAGGCATAGCCTCCTCCTCATCTGGCCCACCAACCTGTGTGTGGTCACCTTCAGGTGAGTCTTGAGGTCACGACAGCAGGCCGAGGCAGGAGTGGGGCACTGTTCCCACCGTCGGGGCTCTGTGGGCTTGCTGGGGCTCGGGTCGGGTGGTGCAGAGGCCCCGCTTTGGTTTGCAGCCCCCGTGAGTTGTTGAAGGTGAGCGCAGGAGCGCTGGGCAAGACAAAGCGGCGTGCCTTCCCAGGAGGGGAGGGAAGCAAGCTCACTTGCAAGAGGGGCAGAGCTCACACAGTGGGCCAGGCTCTTCTCCCAGGTCTCAAGAAAGCCCCCAGCCTCTGCCAAGCCCCACTGGCTCCCTGGGAGGAGCTGCTCCTGGAAGAGAGCTTCCCTTGTAAACCCCTCACGCTGCAGCCCCCTTCACACAGCCCCTTGCCCAGGGACTTACCCTTGGCAGCTCTCTGCTCTTTTCCCTGCCTCACCACTCCAAGGGCTTTTGCTTGCCTGGAGGGAGGCCAGGAGGGAAGAGCAGAGGACAGGAAGCGAAGTGGGTCCTCTCCAAGGAGAGCAGAAGCCAGAACTTTGGGCGAGCCGCTGGGCTACCTCCAGGCCTTAGCCGCATCCCTGGAGTGTGCCCACATTGGGGGAGCTGTTCTTGGGGCCCATGTGTGTCCAAAGGACGAGGAGCAGCCAGGTGCGAGGCTCTTTCTCCTGTTGTCCGCAGGTCGCAGGAGCTGAAGGAGGTGTGGCTCAGCCTGATCCTCAGGTAATGCCCCGCTGGGGAATTCAACTGCAGAGTCAAGGCTGCGGGTGGAGGAGAGCTCCATGGGGAGCTGCCCACAGCAATGCTGCCGTGGAGGTGGCAGAAAGGGAGAGCCACTGTGCAGTGTAGCTCCTGGGCAGAGCCCTATGAGTTGCTCAGCCTTGTGGTTGTTGAAGAACACCAGGGCCGTGGAGCTGTCACCACAGCTCCTCGCTTGCATGGATTGGACCCCGAGCTGCGACTTTCTCTTTCTGGCTGGAAGAGGCCCCTAGCCAGCAGGACCAGGGGTGTTAGGGAGCGGTGCTGCCCGCGAGCACTGCGGAAGGTCTCCTGCATCAGGGTCGCGTGGGAGTGCTGGACTGGCTGCAGCGGAGAGAGTAGAGAGGTCTGCATGTGACGGAGCTCTTCCTTTGTCCCTGTCCTGTGCCCAGGCAAAGCCGAGGAGCCCAGGAGACTGTGGTCACCCAACTGACCTCCCTTCGGTTCCTCATTAAGGTGGTCATCTTGTATGGTCCCGTAAGTGTCCCGGGGATTTCCACTCCGGCCAGAGCTCCTCAGGGCTTCCAAAAAGAGCTGCTGGGACAAGGTTCTCCCGATGGCTCTTTGTCCTCTTGCCCAGTCAGTGAGGCTGGCTGCTCAGACCATGGAGCCTTTGATTTTGGAGGAAGCAGAGGCTGCCTCTGCTTGGGCCCTTGCTGGGTATTGATGGGAGGTATTGCAGTGCAGTGCAGGAGCACCTGCCTGGGGGCTGTCCAGGCCACCACAGGTGGAGGGCAGGGGAGCTGGCCAGCTGTTGGCAGCAGGGGAGTTGCGTGGGGCTGCCAGTGCCTGCCTTTGCATGGGAGCAGGCAGAGTCCTTCACAGGTGACTCTGGGCAGCCCCATGCAGCAAGGGCTGGGCATGGCTGGGGGCAGCCCAGGTGTGCCCGATGATCCCGGGCCATTTTGGGAGGGAGCCTGGCAGGGCCCAAAGGCACCCGGACACTGGCTGCTTCCTCCCAGGGCAGCCTGGGAGGAACTCCCCAGTGGCAGGGCAGAGCGTGGGAGAGCAGCGTGTGCCCCCTCGGGCACCTTCCGCAGCATTTCTGTAGCACGTCTCTTGTGATGCTCTTGTCTTCCCTCCTGCCCAGCCTTACTACCTGGAGCTTCAAAGGCAGAGAGAAGCAGTGGGACGAGCAGTGGCCAAAGCACAAGCGCGAGTGCAGAGGCAGAGGCAGCCACCAGTGCCCAAGCCTGGAGAAGGCAGAGAGTGTGCTGAAGGGCACGCAGGTAGAAGGCTGGCGAGGCTTGAATGTCACCCCTGACAGCACAGAGAACATGGCCTCCAATGTGGCAGAGCAACTGCCAAGCTGGCACTGGGGTTGGCGTTGGGGTTTGGTGCTTTCCTGCACAGAAGGTGTTTTGCTGCCCATCCCCTGGAGGCAGTTGGCCCTGGCAAATTGTAGCTGTCAAAAGCAAGGCTTTCCATGGAAAGCTCAAGAGAATCCAGGCTGCAGCTTCTTCATGCTTTTGCTTTGCAGAGCTGCATGCAGAAGAGCCTCTTGACCGTGTAGTATTGGTGCACGCGGCAGGACAGCAAGGTGCGCCTCTGGACACGCCATGCTCTCCGCTCTCTGCCAGAGGAGAAGCAGGAAGAGATGTGGCCACGCAAACAGGCCCAGCAGAGGTAGGAGGCAAAGTCCATTCTGCAAGCACTGTCACAAGGTGTCCCATGGACAAAGCAAGTTGTTCCTGCAAAAGGGAGGCAGAAACGTTCTGTGTAGAAGACCTTCTGCTCACAGAAAGCATAACCTCCCAGTCTCCAAAGTCTGCTGTGAGGTACCGGGAGCACTGCAGCACTGTGGAAGGTGCTTCTGGCCTGTGCCTGGGTGCTGTCTGCTCCCTGTTACAGTGTTGAGAACTGCTCTCCCCTGTAGCAATAGCATCCGGGGCGGGAGGAGTTGGGAAGACAGAGGTGAGCAGGCAGGCGGTACAGGGGAGAGCTCTGCCTCCCCATGGCAGCCACCAAGCTAGCTGCGAGGGGGTCTGTGGTGTTGCGGGGTCCCTGCAACAGGCTCAAGCTCATGCTGGTCCCTTGGTCCTGTATTGCCCAGCTGTGTTTGTGCTTTGTGCTGTAGCTGACCTGGGGCCTCCACCTGCACTGCCCAAGACTACCTTGAGCCCAAGCTCCTCCTCCTTTCCCCGTGTTAAGAGGCTAAGCAGCACGGTGGTGTCGAGTGCTTTCCTTCTCTTTCACTGACTCCCAGCTGCAGGTGTCCGCCTTTGGTGCTGAGCTTGAGCCCATCGTGGAAGAGTTGGTTGAGGACACGATAGAGAAAGCTGTTCAGGACATGAAGGCAGAAGAAGAAGACCTAGCCAAGCTGCAGCCACTTGAGCTTGCAGGTGTGGCAATTCCTTATGCAGAGCGTGCGGAAGCACAGAACCTGCAGGAAGGGGAGCAGCAGCCCACCGAGGGAAAGGTAGGGGCAGCGCTGGCCTGCCTGAATGCTCGTTGCAAGGCTTGCAATGATTTCCAGCACGAGAAGCCAGGACCCCAAAGAAGTGTGGTTGGCCTGCAAGGCTAAATGAGCAAATGCCCAAGAATGCCATGAAGCAGCTGCTGCTGAGGCAGGGGTGCCATGAGTGAGGGGGCTGCAGTTCCCGCGGGGAAGGAGGTAGGAGGTGGTGTGCTCGAATCCGGAGGCGCGAATTGCATTCCCGTTCAGGCTGCTGCACAGAACAATGTGACTGAGGATGCTCTGTGATAGCGTGGGGCACATATCCAGTGGTACCTTCAATGCTAGGCAGAGCTGCCACTGCAGCTGAGCTGCCTCTGCAAAGGGAGGTCAGACATGGCCCCACTTCCTCAGCTTCAACTGTGCAGGAGCACTGGTGGCTGTTGCACTCCTCGCCTCTTCCCTAGCTGCCTTTCGCCATCTCTTCCTGGCTTTGTCTTTGGTGGAGGTGCTGCTGGCTGCCCCTTCCTTTTGGCTGCCCTTTGTTTCCCGAGCTGCAGGTCCCATCTTCACACTTCCGTTCCCATTCTGCTCAGGTGCAAAACAGGGATGCAGGTGAAGCCTCTGCAGCTGAAGTGCCTGTGCAGCTTGCAGGCGAGCATGTCCCCCCTGGCGAGGGCACACAGAAGCAGCTGTTGTTGCGGTCCCTGGCACGCCGGCGGGAGAAGAGGCAACTCCTGCCTTGGACTCACCAGGCCAAGTGCGGGCTAAGGAAGTTTCTGGTGAGGCAGCTCAAGGCAGCAGTGCAAAGAAGGGTGAATCGCCAAGGAGCACGGCTGCAGAAGAGCCAGTGGGAGCAGAAGAAGAACTTGTAGCATCCTCCAGTAGAAGGCAAGTGCCGAGGGAAGAAACGGAAGGGGAGTGGTTGGTGGAAAGAGCCCAAGGCGGAGGTGACTCTGGCACACCAGAAGCTGTGAGCAGTGATGAATGTTCCTCACATGCTGTGCAGCAAAGGTTTTTACCTGTGCCAGAGGAAGGCCCTGGCTCAGGCTGCGCTGGAGCTGGAAGTGGCGAGGCACCAAGAGTGCCCATGCCAGTGCTACCCGCTGCCCTCGAAGAGCCCGTCGCAGCTGAAACTGTGGCAGTCACTGACTCGGCAGCTGAAACATCAGAGCCCTTGGCAGCCGGGCATGGGCAAATGGCTGCTGAAGAAGTCCCAGCAACGACTGTTTGTTGGGTCCTGTAATAACAGGAGCCTCTCCTCTCGACGTGCCCGAAGGAGCAGAGGGGTGCAGTGACAGCAGGGGCAGAGAATCACCTCCCCGGAGAAAGGAGCACCCTGGTCCCCTCCCATCTTCTCATTAAACTCCATTCCCGACCATTTTCCGGCATGAGGAGACTCTCTCTTCTCTGTGCATGTGTTTGCTGCGGTGTATGTGCCAGCGATGGGAGTGTCAGCAGGGCCCAGAGAGGCCTGTACGCCTGCGGTGCTGCCCCTGGGGCATGTGAGGGTCCGTTTGTCAGTGCGCGATGGCTGGCAAATTTCAAGGCTGACTGGGCAGCGAGTAGAAG
This sequence comes from Rhea pennata, assembly GCF_028389875.1. NCBI lineage: Eukaryota > Metazoa > Chordata > Aves > Rheiformes > Rheidae > Rhea > Rhea pennata. The sequence goes on along the minus strand of NC_084702.1, from coordinate 3,216,609 downwards.
AGGCTTGGAGATGGCATCGAGGTGGCTGTGAGCGTGGGCCGGAGCCTGGAGAGAGCGTGGGTCTGGCAGCTGACTCCGGGAGAGAGCAGGGCATCCGGGGCAAGTGTGTGTCGACGTGTGTGGCCAGCCGTGTGTATATGTCTTGTGTACGTGTGGGGGTGCTTTGTGTGCGGATTGGGAAAAGGTGCCAAGGCAAAAGCATGCATGGGTTGAAGGAGGAAAGGTTGATTTGCAGATAGCAAGCAGGGTCACTCTTTGGGGACTGGAGGGCACACAGATGCCTCTTTTTGGAGGCTGCCACTTACACAGAATATAACCAGCTTGTGGGGTTCATTGCAACAGATACTGCTTCTTTTCAAGAAGAACGGAAATGTATACGTCTTTGGAAGAAGCTGAACGGATACATGTGGGTGCTAACTACCTGGAATTACGGCATCGGTTACTTGTTAAAACATTTCTTGTATCGTTCGCTGAAGCATCTGGGTCTTGGCACTGCTGGAGACGAAGCTGTAGGCAATGCAGTGCCGTCGAGTTTTTCTGTGGTAAATTCCCATCCTGCATTCTCGCAGCTGGGCAGTACTGCAGTGCTATATTTTAAAGATTAATAATGGGATTTTGTGTAGAGAGGTGAAAGTATCACTAACTAAATGGAAAAAAAGAAGTAATTTATGTATAAAATCATTTTTCTCCACTTTGTTAGACCACTCTGTGCTATTTTGAGTCTAACTATAGCACAGTCCAAAGATGCATCAGAATTTGTACCCAGTCATTTTGACTTACTTCTGATTGATTTTTTTTGTGACTGCAGTAATCTCAGTGTGTTTGCAGACCTTACCTGTGGAGGGATATATTCTTTTTTTCTGAAACTATCCTTCATTTTAATAAAAGCTTGTGTTTGCTTTTCAAATCCAGCACACTTTGTGAGGCAAAGGAGGTAGTACTCTGCATTACATGGCTCTGTAAGGCAGAGTGCAGCCTTAGGGGATTTGTGTTTGACCAACCACAATTCCCATGAGTGTATTCAGAAAAGCCCCTTCCAACCCAGAAGCTGAGCTAGCCAGAGAGAAGTGCACAACGTTCTCCTTTGGTTGCTTATTTTGGAGGGAAGAAGGTAGCATTGTACTCCAGTTTGCATTTTCCTTTGAACATTTTATTTTGTTATTTTTGTCATCCCTTTTGGAGTGGTGACAAGCATCTGGCCAATACCCTGTGCCTAAGAGATGGGAAAGTAGCTTCATGGGCATCCTTTTCATTTTCCTTGCACGCAGTCTGGCATCTGGGCACTTTGCACCCGTGGAACTGGATTTGTGATTTAAAATGCCACGTAGAGCCCAAAAGGCAAACTGAAGCATGTGAGGAAATGATGAAATACAGTACCTCCTAACGATGAGATTGGGCCTTTGGCAGAGTATCTCCCAGCAGGTATTCTTGGGCTTAGTACAGGCTTGTTCAACCATGGTCGGACTAGTGCATGCCATGGGCCGTTTCCCCTCCTGCGCTTGAGGTTTGACATCCCAACAGCAGCAATGTCTGCAATGTGGCATCACCACAGGGAAGTGTCATGTTACCTGTTCCCAGGGAGGTAGGTGAGAGGGGCAGTGTCTTGTTGGAGCTAGTGCTGAGGGAGTCCAGCTTCATCAGGAATTTCCTCAGCACCACCTGTAGACAGGATCTTTTGCCTACTGGTCCTGATTTATGTCCTTCCTCAGCATATGTGACTAGAACTGTAGTTGAAATGTGACAGTATGCCAAAACACCAATTTCATCCTACTGAGGAATTCTTTCCTCATATATACCCTCTAGCTTGTGTTGTAGCACTTTTCACATAGTTCCAGGATTCTGTTTATTTTCTTACTCACCTTCCTAGTTCTTCAGTCAGCTACTGTTTTTCTTGCCTTAAAACAGTCCTCCAAGTCCAGCACTTACCTTAAATTCAAGAGACGTTGTTAGTGTTAAGATTCAAGCTAATACAGGTGGGATCATTTTAGCGGACTGAGCCGATAGCCAGCTTTACTTCAGAATGTGCAGTGCTGCTGTGATACAGAATTGCCTTCGGTGATTAAAGATTTAATAACTTTTGTTGTTTTTTCTCTGTTATTGTAAGGATCTTTTTGCTTGGTGTGAACATAGGCTAGTGCTTCACTTCAGTGACATATGTGGCGTGGACCACGTCTTAATATAAGCTCCCTGAGCTTTGCTGGAGGAGGGAGTTCTAGGAACTACCGTACCAAGTTTAGATTTATTAAAACACAGCAGTGAAACTGGTGAAAGCGATCGGACCTGAGAGACGGCAGGTACTTCTGAAGGCTTGTGTTTTCTCCAGGAACTCAAGTTCTAAGCAGCAAAAATTGTACCCTACAAGGTGCTCAAGTCTTCTGACCAACACTTTCATTCGGATCGTGAAAGAATCTTAATGAATCATGGGAAGAAAACAACTAATGTATAAATCTAAAGAGGCACTAAAGGGACAGCTAGTAAAATCCTGCAATAACCTAAGGGCTATGCACTGTGCCTGTGACCGCGTGAGAAGATTGCTGTGGCTGTGCGTAGAGGACAGCGATTCCTTGGGGAACAGTACTCTGCAGCAGCATTACTACGTCTCTGTTAACATTAGCCTCTCAGGTCTTTGTTCTGGTGTGTCCCAGTTCCTTGTGTCTTCTTCCCAGCTAAGGCCAGCCTTCTCTCAGGCAGAGCAAGCTAGATGAAGATCCAAGGATTCAAGCTGCTTCCTTCCCAAAACCTTGGGGGAGTCTTTTAGCACTTTGTACTCCAACTTTCTACTTTTTCTACCTGTTTGTCAGCTTTCTTACATTTTTGGGGAGTGAGGTCTCAGAACTGACCTTATGCCTTTTAATTGTCTCTTCCACCCCAAGGAAGATGTCATGAAGAGTAGCTTTCCCATCTCTTTTATGCCTCTGGAAAAGAAAACTTGCACCTAAGATCTCTGAAAACCTATCAGCACAAGCTGGTTTTTCATTCTCTCTGCAGAAAAGTAGAAGCAGAGGGCGGGAGGTATCTGCCAAGCACTGTGAGTTAGGATATATTATATTTAAAACCAAAGTATGCTCCTGTCCCATACTGTGTCTTAGGTTCTTTAAGAGGGGGATAGCACAGGGGGACACAAGTCATCGGTGATCAGACTTTTTTCCTATATGTCGGAAGAAATTACAGACATTTTAAAGTCTTTAGTTCCAAGGGCAAACAAGCCAAATTGACAAGAACCTGGTAGTGATATGCATTTAAATCCAAAATGATCAAATATGATGCTTCGTGTATTTCATGCTAAGGAGAGAGACAACATTTTCCATGGCCTAGCCAAATGAGGTTGAAGCTTTTACGGAAGCAGTTGTTTCTTTTCCGTTTTCATAAGTTTTCTTCTTTTAACACAAATATATTACAATAAAGGTTTATAACACAATATGATCTCAGGAGAAAAAAAATTCACTTGTCTGATCAAAATTCACTTGTCTGATCCGATTCATATGTACATGTGCATGTGCATATATGTTTGGGTGGTCTGGTGGATGTGGAAGTGTAATGGATGTGTGTATCTCTGGCTCTTTCCCTCACAACACATTACTTCCTTTTGGTTATTTTGGAGAGAGATGTGTAGTTCTAATGGTTAAGGGGTTGATTCCTTTCCTTCTTCTTGCACCATCACTGTTCACTATGTTAATTCATTTTCTTTTCATGTCAAATGGGTCTTAGACTCTTTTAGTTCTGTGTATAATTAAATGGTGGGTTGGTCATGTGTAAAGAGAGATTGACGCTAACTGTTAAAGATGTTAAAAAACAGAACACTGCAGAAAATTACTTTTCAAATCAGTACTAGTTGATAAAACTAAGAATTAAGACAGCATGAATTAAAAGATACATAACTCCGTAAAGGTTGGTGAAACCATTTGGAATGTAACTCTTAACTCTTTTAAGGAAAGACATATAGCGGATATGCTGAATAAAATTTTCTGTCCAAATCACTGGAGTTAGAGATGAGTAAGATCCATCAGTGCCAACAAAGCAACTGCCTGACACTGTAATGCCAACGGGAATAATGGAGTAAAGGTTGTGCCAGTGAAAACTGGCCAGCTTCTCATTGGCATTGGTGGGATCAGACTGTTCAGTAGCCTTTCTTCAGGTAAGCTGGCCTGCTGGTTCTTGCATGCCTTGATTCATGGGTTACACCATGCATTGGTACCACTACATTGGTACCGAGCAGAAGACTAGGGAAAATGTGGGCCCACTGCTGAATGGGGTGGGGTCCCTGATGATGAAGGATACAGAGAGGCAGAGTTACTGAATACTCTGCTTCAGCTTTCACTGCTAAGGGCAACCCTCAGGAATTGCAGAGGCTAGAGGCAAGAAAGAAAGTCTGGAGAAAGGAAGATTTTCCTTTGGTTGAAGAGGATCAGGTCAGAGATCTTTTAGGCAAACCTGACAACCACAAATCCATGGTCCCTGATGGGATGCTGTATGGGAAAGTGTGGAAGAATGTTGAGGACACAGGCAATGGAAGCTACCCAGACCATTCCTGAGAAAAGGAGCACCAACATGGCATGTTGACCCATCGCCATGGGTTGGCTTAGCCCATGTCAGTGTGGCACTACACCTGGGCTTTGAATCGAGATTAGCGATGAGCTCAATACTTGTCCTGCACATGTGTACAGTACATAGAAGCCTCCCATAGTGCCCGTCCCTGATGTTCCTCGTAGTGGAGCTGCACTCGGAGCTGCCATGCTATCTCTCCCACTGGCTATCACAGGAGCAGCTAGGGGAACACTCCTGCACTGGTAACAGTGCTCCTTTTTACTTAATTGTTAAAAAATATAATTGTATTAACTAGCCTTGCATCTCTTGCTATTGAGCCTTTAAACCATCCTTACAGGTGCACCCAGGAGCACAGAGCGAGCTGGCAAATGTTGTTGCTAGGCCACTGTCCATCATCTTGGAAAGATTGTGGAGAATTGGAGTGGTGCCTGGACTAGAAGAAAGCCAGTGCTACCCCCATCTTGAACAAGGGCAAGAAGGAGGACCCAGGCAACTACAGGCTGGTGAGCCTCACCTCTGTCCCTGGAAAGGTGATGGAACAGCTCCTTCTGGATGTCAGCTCCAAACATATGGAGGAAAAAAGGCTGTTCCGGAGTAGTAAGTATGAATTCAGCAAGGCTAAATCATGCTTCACTAACCTGAGAGCTTTCTGCAATAGCATGACTGGCTGGGTGGACGAGGGAAGGGCACTGGACATTTGTGTAGCTTGACTTCAGCAAGGCTTTTGACACTGTCTCCCATAATATTGTCATATGAAGGAACATCCTCAGGAAGTGTGGGTCGGATGAGTGGACTGTGAGGTGGCTTGAGGACTGGCTGAAAGGCAGAGCTCAGAGGGTTGTCATCAGTAGTGTGGAGTCTAGTCGGAGGTCTGTGGCTAGTGGAGTTCTCCAGGGCTCCGTACTGGGTCCCATCCTGTTCAACATCAGTGACCTGGATGAAGGGACAGAGTGCCTCCTCAGCAAGTTTGCTGATGCTATCAAGCTGGGAAGTGTGGCTGATACACCTGAGGGCTGTGCTGCCATTCAGAGAGACCTAGTCAAGCTGGCGAGTTGGGCACAGAGGAACCTCCTGAGGTTCAACAAGGGCAAGTGCAGAGTCCTGCACCTAGCCAAAAATAACCCCAGGCACAGTACAAGCTGGGGGCTGACCTTCTGGAGAGCAGCTCTGCAGAGAAGGGCCTGGGAGTGCTGGTGGACCACAAGTTGACCAAGAGCCAGCCACGTGCCTCTGTGGCCAAGAAGGCCGATATCATCCTTGGGTGCATTGGGAAGAGTGTTGCCAGCAGGTCAAGGCAGGTGATCCTGCTGCTCCACTCAGCCCTGGGGAGGCCACGTCTGGAGTACTGCATCCAGTTCTGGGCTCCCCAGGACAAGAGAGACATGGAGCTACTGGAGAGAGTCCTGCGTAGGGCCATGAGGATGATCAGAGGGCTGGAGCATCTGCCCTCTGAGGAACGGTTGCGAGAGCTGGGACTCTTTCAGCTGAAGAAGAAAAGACTGAGAGGGGATCTTAGCAATGTCTGTAAGTATCTGAATGTTGTCCCAAAATCTGGGTTCTGTTACCCAGTGTGCAAGCAACCAATAGACACACAGGGTCGAGATATTTGTTTATTTCATTTCTGCTCAGAGATGGCTGCTAGGTGGTAAATCGGCAAAGCTAGCACACTTTCTCCCCCTCTCATTGATTTATACACACTTTTCAGGGAGTACGTTATACAAATCTTTCTATTGGTTACAATTTCATTACCTCAGGTAATCACCCTGCGCTTGCACTTTCACATTCTTGTTAATTAGCATAGGAAGAGAAGAAGAGGTGGTAACATCATTATCATCATTTCCATCTCATTATTCATTTAGGGGTGTGAAATTTAATATGTTAATAAGCCTTAATGAACCTAAAGTCACTTCTGGGTTATTCTGCTGTTTTTGTCTTACCTACCCCTCGCAATCTTCAAAGCGCTGTGGTTTCATCAAGGTTCTTTAGCCGGAGCTGGTTATCCTTTGCAGTACTGTTTTTCTCTCCCCCTTGTCCTAGAGTCTTGTTAACTATTTGCAAGGTTTTTCTCACAGTACTTCTCTAACATGAAGAGAGGAGGCCACGGGGATGGAAAGAGGCAAAGAGTAAAGCCTGAACCGCAGGAAGTTCCACCTGAATGTGAGGAGGAATTTCTTTATGGCGAGAGTGACAGAGCACTGGAACAGGTTGCCCAGAGAGGTGCTGGAGTCTCCTTCTCTGGAGAGAGTCAAAGCCCGCCTGGATGCAACCCTGTCCAACATGCTCTAGGTGACCCTTCTTGAGCAGGGGGTTGGACTAGATGATCTCCAGAGGTCCCTACCATCATCAACCATTCTGTGATTCTGTGCTTTTCGTTAAAGTTAACTAAGGAGTTAGCAAAACTCTTATGTGACTCACAATGTAGTCACTAAGAACTTTTCCTTTTTTTTTTCTTCAGCCCTGTATATTATCTTCATTTTCTCCTCTCAGAGTACATCTCCACCTAATAATGAATTTAATCTCTTTACATTTCTGACAGCAAAATGCTAGTCTTTAGTTTCTTTGATAAATGATGTATTTTAAGGAGAATCTACAAGGATTTGGCATAACTAAGTAATTTAAGGAAGCAATATGAAAGAATCAGTAAGATTAAAGGGTTTGCAACTAAATGTAAACAAAAGAGTGCATCTTAATGATCAATTATTTATTTACTTAAAGAAGATCAAGAGTAATTAGGGTGTTATACTAATACAATCATGAACATTAAAGGGCACATTAGGTGCTTACTTTCCATCTGTGGCTTCCTTCAATTGAGCAATTTGTCCCTATTGCTGTGTCACATACTACGGTGGGTTTTCTAAAGTTTGCTGGGCAACTCTAGCACTGAGGCAAGGTATATTTAGACTAGTAAAATAAACTCGTATTTATTCTAACACTCTATTTCCATGATAGGTTTTGTTCTTCTGTCTTGCCTGCCTTTAAAAGAGGTCAGTTTCCAGACACTGTTTATAGGCTTTCCACAGCATTTTTTGGTCTCCAGGGAAAAAGAAAAAAAAAAAAAAAAAAAAGAAAAAAAAAACTTTCCAGCATTCTCCCTTGGATTACTCTTTCAGTGACACAAGGGAAACTGGGAGTGAGCTAGCTGAAAGGACAAACTCATACCACTCAGTGACTTAGAATGTTAACATTATTTATTAAATAGGATGAGTATAGTGGATACATTACAATTTTTATTCTGGGTTTTCTTTTTCTATGCAATGACACTCACCCGCTTCACATTCATTCCACTTCTAGTCTCCTGCCTTCATCCTGGCAGTGGCCAGCATAATGGGCTTGGGGAGATGAGGCATTTTTTTTACTGCTCAGCAGGTCCAGCTGGTGGTTTGGCCCGTGCACCCCTTGAGTTCAGCACTCTACACAGTGCTGAATATCCCAATATGAATGTTCCCAAGAGGGGCTAACGCTCTTCACTATTTTTTGCTTTCTAACTTAGTCAGCGTAGGCTGCCAATGGCAGCTAAGGACCCCTTTTATCTACTAGAACTATTTTCTTATCTCAGCTGTACTAACCATGCGTAGGTACTGGGTGGGAAGCAGCTGGGCCTTGCTGACAGTGTAGAATAAGCACATTCCGGCTTAGTGGGTTTGGTCAGTGTGTGAAAGCACACCCTGAGGCTGCTATCCCATGCTCTTCCAGTCCCCCAACTCCTTGCCAGACCTTTTGCAGGTGTTCTCACTACAGCAATCAATAGGTAGGTAGAGTTCAGAGCTTCCAGGCAGAGCTCTCATTTAGCACTTTTCTGCTTTTAGTTTATTTCCCCATGCAGACCAGAGTCACCTAAGGGTTAGAGCTGGGTGAATTTAGCCAAGATCTGACATATTTAGGTGGTGCTTTTCAGTCGGCCTCACCCTGTAACAAGAGTCCAGAAACTTTTTGCAATTTGGATAATCCACATTTCTTCTGGTCCACATCTGCTGTGATGAGGTATTTTTCCTCACTGGCTATTATATGCTATTAAGATAAATATATTTCACAATAAACAGCTTGCTTCTTTCTCAGCCGCCAGTGCATCTTTGCCTTCCAAGACTGGGAAGTTACATTGTGTCAGGTGCTAAAAACTTTTACTTCACAAGATCCAACTTCTAATCTTCATCTTGAGAGATGTGTCTTCCCTTTAGCAACCTCAGTAGAAGCAAAATTACAATCCAGTAGCCCCCCACAAGGAGCAAGTACGTTTCTGAACACTAATCTGAATTTCTCCTGACTGCGTAATGAGCTTCATACATGTTTGAGTTGGCATACGGGAAACTGCAGCTCCCCCTTTCTTCAAAATCAAGTGATTTCAAGTAGTGGTTTCAGTGGGCTGGTAGCGCCACAAGGCTTGTAACTTCTGACAGGTAAGCTCTTCTCATCCTTCATGAAAATTCCCTGTTGTCCCTTTACTTTCATCACTGTTCTCTTCCCTCCTAACAATTGCCTCCTGGGAATTATTAAGCTTTGCTTTTTCTGATGTCTTTTTTTGCAAAACATACAATGACATTAATCACCTGTTTTACTACTATTATTCTAGCTTACATCTCCAAAGACGATGCAAGCCAGCTTGCATTAACTAGCTGGGCTGTTTAGCCTGGAGAAGAGAAGACTGAGAGTGGATCTTTTCAGTGCATACAAGTATCTTAAAGGATGGTGTCAAAAGGATGGGGCCAGGCTCTTTTCAGTGGTAGACAAGAGGCAATGGTGGGCAAACTCTCATACAATACTCTAGGAAGCCTGCATATTCTTCTTTGGAAAGCATGTGGCACGTAACAGAACTTTCTTCTCATTTCCCGTGTGAACCATGGAATGATGCTACCGACAGAGGGTGCAGTACTGTGAAGGACACAGCATCTCCAGGGAATCCAGCAGAGGAAGCAGCTCTAAATGTCCATGCAGAGACTACCTGCCTACCCTACAAGCGATAGACAAGCACATCCAAAGGAACCCCAAAACATTTTGCCCTTCAGCCTTCCTCTGTTGTACGCATCACATTCCTGCCTGAGGTCGCTGATTGTTGCCAAACATTGAGTTGCCAAGACTACGAGGCAAGCCAAATACTCTGCACAGCAACCTGCTGGGTCACGGTCTGTGGAAACGCTAGCCCGTAAACACAGGCCTGCCAGGCAGCAAATGCTATGGGCATACTTGCATGCTTGATGCAGCCTGTACCTGAGCATCAACCAAATGGGTCACAGCTGAAGACTTCTTCACCCACCTACTAGCAGACCAAACAAGGGAACCTGGCCAATATATCAATTCCAAAAAGGCACTGTGAACATCCCTCGGCCACCGTGTTTGAACTTGGAGCGCAGAGACACAGGAAATGTAAACATGTCTCATTTTCACTTGGATACCACACACTGTCAGACCTATTCAGTACTTTCAAAATCTTCTTCCAAGTTTCACTGATGGTCTCCTCCTGACAGAGGCATCAAAGAGGTGGATTTTCTCTTTTGGACGGGGTATTTCCTATATAAACAGTTTGGCAGACCACCATTTGCTTTTTATATTTTCAATAAAATCTATTTTGTATTCTGCATCTCTTTTCATACCACCCTCTGGGATTCCTGATGGCTAATTTTAGTGACCTGCAAAGATGACTGCAGCACAAACAAACAAACAAACAAAAAAGCAGTGAAAAGGTGTGCATTCAAAAATCCCAAATCCTGATTCACTCAGTTATTTTATTCAGTTACTCTCCCTTGCACTGCTGAGTGCTGATTTAAAAATCAGTGAATGAGCAATGGATTTAGGTGAATCAAGGCACCACTTGCTGATTTCATTTCCCAGACTAGTCTGCAGAACAGGGTGGGATCTAGAAACACCAAATGCGGAAAAGAACAACAACAACAAAAACCCAAACCCCAAACCCAAACTGTTTCTAATACTATTAGATGTTTACAGGAATATATATCCCTGTATTATGGAATGTTCACAGAATCACAGAATGGTTGAGGTTGGAAGGGACCTCTGGAGATCACCTAGTCCAACCCCCATTGCTCAGGTAGGGTCACCTAGAGCATGTTAGACAGGGTTGCATCCAGTGGGTCTTGAATGTCTCCAGAGAAGGAGACTCCACAACAGTTCCAGTGCTCTGTCACTCTCACTCTAAAGAAATCCCTCCTCACATTCAGGCAGCACTTCCTGTGGTTCAGTTTGTGCCCCTTGCCTCTTCTCATGCCACATGGCACCACTGACAGGAGTTTGACCCCATCCTCTTGGCACACTCCCTTAAGGTATTTATAGACATTGACAAGATATGTTAAGCCTATGGCTCTAATGGTCATCTGGCACAGAGAAGCACCTACAATGACTTGTAGGTCGCTTTATCTTTCTTTTTGGTTCAACAAGTCTTTACAATATGTTAATTTCCCTCCTTTTCTGTGAAATCTTTGCAATTTTGTGAATATGCTACTGTTATAACAGCCATCCTAATCTGGATTTTAGGATTGCTACAACTTGTTCTGTGCACCAATGCTTTGGGGTTTCCCAACCTGGTATATTATACTTCACAATATAATTTCTTTCTGTCTTCTTTTATTTTTCTGTAGCCTAGAAATCATTTATGCATGATGGAAAAGCAGCCCAAGAGATTTTCACTGAAAAACATAATGCTTGTTCCCTCTGAGTTTTTCTTTTTCTTTTTCTTTTCTTTTTTCTTTTCTTTTTTTTCCTTTTTTTTTTTTTTTTTTTTTTTTTTGGCCTAGATTGAAGGAAATAATTGATTTTCATTTTGAACAACAACAATGAAAACAATGTAAATCTGATATTTTATCAGGCTAATGTGAAACGTTCATCTTTCTCACTGAAATGAAAATTTTGATATAATCAAGACTAGCAAGACAGACAAAGTAAAAATAAGTTCACAAACCACAGATCAAAAAAAAAATAAATAAAATAATGGATATATTGGCGCTTAAAATAAGAGTGTTACTAAAAAAGAAAAACTCCTTTCTGATATTTCTGAAATATTTCTTCCATTTTCTTATTTTAATCAAAACAATTTATCAAACCATTTAGCTTTAATTAGGAGTTACATGGTATTGGATAGCAGAGTCCCTTATGTATGGGGTGCATGGGGTGGGCTGTTTAGTCCCCTAAGGAGAAAGCCGATCCTGATTATATTCCTGTTTGAGAGCTCAGTAGTATTCTCATAGGATGAGGAAGGCTTTTGGAACCATGGATAGAGCCAGCAAAATTATGAAAAGAAGCTCTACCTTCCACCTGTATCTTCTCACTGAACTATCTAAGATGTTTCTGATAAGACTAGCGTGCTCAAGATGAAAAATTGATGTCACCAAAGGTACACTGAGAATGGTCTTGAACAGACTCACAGGCAAAGGGCGGAGGAATCGTTACCAGGCAGCCTCAGAGCTTTTGCTGCCACGATCACACCGGCTCTGAGAAGGAACACAGTGTATATAATGTATAATGAATAAATATTGATCTTTTGAAACAATGTATACTGTGACTTTTTGCTAGCGTTTTTTTTTTTTTTTTTTTTTTTTTTTTTTCCCTAATGGAAGAGCCACTGCTGCTTAATGTTATGTAAAGGACAGTCTGTTCCTAAAAGAAAACTTTTCCTCTATGGAATATTATTTTACAGTGAAGCAAGGAGGAATTTCTTCACCATGAGAGTGACAGAGCACTGGAACAGGTTGCCCAGAGAGGTTGTGGAATCTCCTTCTCTGGAGACATCCAAGACCTGCCTGGATGCGACCCTCTCTATCGTGCTCCAGGTGACCCTGCTTGAGCAGGGAAGTTGGACTACATGATCTCCAGAGGTCCCTTCCAACTTTACCCATTCTATGAGTCTGTGAAATAAATGTCTTTAAGAGATGTTCAAAATTTCCAGTTTGGGAGGCCTGATCAAGAATTTCCAAGAACAAAAATCCTTTTTTATGTTTATCCTTTTTTCCCTTACATTAATTTCAGATGTCAGATACGGACAGGTAGGGACTTATGTTACCTACATTAATTCTCAGAATAGTAGAATTCACAGAATGCACAGCCTCAGAGGTATGCTGTGAACTGAGAGAAGACCACTCATGTCATGCAGAATTGGGATGAAGGTATGAGCAAATAATTTCTCTTCTGAACAGCTAAATTTACCACCTTTTGGAGATACAAAGTAATACTCTGCCATTTCCAATAGGCACTTAGGGGGTCACATAAGTGAAAACAGAGCAATCACAAAATCAGTAAGGTTGGAAGGGACCTCTGGAGATCATCTAGTCGGACCTCCCAAAGATTTCCTGGTGCTGGTTCCACTGGGGCTTAAACCCAGGACCTTCAGCATGTAAAGCAGATGTCATAACCACTACATTATCCCTCTACTACAGACTCTGACATTTAGATAGATGAACTAGGAAGCCAAAGGTAAGTCAACGGACATCACAACCTGTGCTAAAATATTTTACAGTCATGCCCTGAAATACTACGCAGCAGTAAATGAGCAGCCAGTGCAAGTATTTTACTACCAACTATTTTAACAATTAAGAACACCACTATGAAACCTACATTCCAAAGTAAATGAGGATTATCTGATGGTGTAACTGGTTACAAATTCTGTCCCTTCTCCTGCTCTAACAACTTTGAAACCCAGTGTCCAACTTTGGTCAGATTTTGACAGAAAGTTCAGAGATACTGAGATGCTGCAAATTTCCTGAAAAATAGATAATAATTTTCAGGATAGTATCTCCAACAGAAAGGTGTATACATCTGCAACGTATGTTTAACTTCATTATCTAGCCAGAATCCAAAAGGCATAGCCTAAGTGAAAGCCAGAAGAGAACAAACCAAAACAAAGTAAAAAAAAAAAAAAAAAAAAAAAAAAAAGGCTGCATTAGATCTCTGATTACTATGGGATTGGGTGTCTTCCCTCAGCAAACAGGTCATGTCAAGTTAGATTGGTGGAACTAACAGTGTAATTTAAAAACAGCTTTTTTTTCCCCCTCAGTCTCCTGAGTCAGATAATTACACCTTTTGATTCCATCTCCTCCTGCTTAGGATAGACTCCCAAACTCACTCTTGCCCCTTTATAAGCTGTTATTTTAGCCTTTACACAGCAGTCATTATATTCTCTTGAGACTCTCTCTTCATGCCATTAAACAATGAATTAGGTCTTCATGTGACAACAGATGGAAATGTAAACACGATGCTTCAGTAAAGAGGAGGAGGAATTCTGGAAGAAGTGCTGAGGTGCTTATGCTTCACTCATTTGGCTGCATTAAGAGCATACAATATACTATTTCCAGTTTTAAAGAATTTTAAATCAATTACATCATTTTGCAAATTATCTGTAGTCATTTGATGGAATCGAAATGCACTGATTTTACGGCAGCTGCTTGAAATCTTAGAAGAAAAGTAAATAGGCTGTATTTAATCAATATTCTAACCATAAATATTTAAAAGGTAGGTAACAAACATTGAAAAGGCATTGAGCAGGCATTTTAATGAATACTTTAGAAAAAATCTAACTGGAAAGTACAGGGAGAGGAGCGTAGGAAACAAGAGCAAGTATATTTTTCAGAAAAAAAGAAAAAAAATGTGAAAATACCAGACTTTTCACTGAAAAAAGTTGTGCTAAATTAGTTTGACCTACCCAAAAAGTCAGCCAACATTCAAAATGGTCAAGGTAGTTTGCTGCTTATGAGCATTCAGATAATCACAAAACCACGGCTGAGGTTGGAAGACAGCTCTGGAGATCATCTAGTTCAGCCTTCAACCTCCCTGCTCAAGCAGGGCCAACCACAAGTTGCAAAGGATTGAGTCCAGGTGGCCTTTTAATATCTCCACAGAAGGAGATTCAGTAGCTTCACTGGGGATCCTGTTCCAGTGCTCCATCACTCTCACTGTAAAAAAAAGTTTTCCCTCATGTTCCACAAGGAAAATCCTGCGTTTCAGCTTGTGCCTGTTGTCTCTCATCCTACCAGTCACTCCATTTGTCACTCCAGTCTTCAAGAAGGGCAAGAAGGAGGACCCAGGCAACTGCAGGCCAGTCAGCCTCACCTCCATCCCTGGAATGGTGATGGAACAGCTCATTCTGGACATCATCTCCAGACATATGGAGGAGAAGAAGGTGATCAGGAGTAGCCAGCATGGATTCACCAAGGGGAAATCCTGCTTGACCAACATGATAGCCTTCTATGATGGAATGACTGAAGGGGTAGATGAGGGGAGAGCAGTGGATGTTGTGTACCTTAACTTCAGCAAGGCTTTTGACACTGTCTCCCATAACATCCTCCTAGAGAAGCTCAGGCAGTGTGGGTTAGACGAGTGGACAGCGAGGTGGCTTGAGGACTGGCTGAAAGGCAGAGCTCAGAGGGTGGTCATCAGTGGTGCAGAGTCCAGCTGGAGGCCTGAGGCTAGCCCCAGGGCTCAGTACTGGCTCCCATCTTGTGCAACTTGGGCATCAGCGTGGTGCACAGACAGAGCTTCAGTTTGCGCAAGGACCCAAATGCTTTCCCACGAGGGTCTCCCCCAGAGTTCCTTGTCATGTATCTTCCATTGTTGGTAGCCAGCTTGGCAGGCCCTTGTATAGTACCCACAGTCCCACACAGAGGCAGCGTGCATCTCCCTCATCAAGAGCTCTAGCTGTGGCTTTCACTTTGGCCCACTGACTTGAGTATCCTGTTCCCAAGGCAAAACAGAGAGTCACCGTACCAGGGTTATATACTATAGAGGGCCACACTCAATCTCCTATACGGGAGTGCCCTCTGCAAAACAGGCCCACACTGCAGTGTCCTCAGAAAACCAGGTCCACCCTGTGCGCACAGGAGATAACGTCTCGCAGCACATCGCCTTGCACAGGCAGTGGCTCTGCTGGGAGAGTGGAGGGAGGCGGCCCCTCTGCCTCACACAGCAGAGGCGTGGGCTCAAAACGTACTTCCCATAACGAGGTTACGTGCAGGGTACTCCTCTCCTGTCCCCTCTGCTTCAACTGCACATGTACATAGCGCTTCCATTTCCGTGCAGCTGCAGTTTGGGCCACCGCCACGTGGGCCCTGACTGTACCCTCAGTCAGTCACCCACGTCTGAATGCAGGTGCAGGTGTGTACAGTCAGTGGTGCACGTCCCATAACTCATTTGGTATCCTGCCCACACCAGGGCAACAAGCTGGTTTTCCACAGGTGCGTAATGGGCTGTGGCCCCTTCCAGGGAACGGGACCAGAAACCTGCAGATTCCTGCCTACCATGGGCACATTGCTGCCACAGCCCCCAAGATACCGTATCCCCCATAACCATTACCTCCATCTCGACAGGTTGTCCCTCAGACAGAATAAATAGTTTAGAATGGTGGACCATCGCCTCCCTGCATAGGTCAAGGGCTTGCTGCTGGTCTTCAGTCCACTGCCACTGGCTACTTGTTTTGGTCAAAGGCTGCAGCAGTCACTGGGTGGGGTATCCAGGCCAGCCAGAAATCACCTGTAGCAGGGAAAGACCCTACCACAGTGGCTCACGACCACTGACATAACATTGGAACTTCAATTACATTTCCTGCCCCATGCTGCGCAAAAGTTAATGGGGTAGGAAAATTCTGCACCTGAGCATCAGTTGAAAAGGGGCTCATTGAATTCAGCTCCTCTCTTAGGAAAGTAAGCCGCCCAGCACCTGCATCCCATGCTCTCAATCACCAGCCTAACAAAGGCTCTCCCACCTGCTGCTGGAAAGTAGTTAAAAAGTCACACAGTTCCTTTGGGGTACACATCCAAGCTCCACACTACTCCTACTTATTTCCCTCTCCTTTTCTATTGCACAAATGCCTGGACCTGGGGAGTAGCCGGTTCTCCTCCTAACCCAGATTCAGCCTCCCACTCACATGAAGTACTCCTAATGTTAGCATCCCACTCCTCTGGCTCCCAGGAGGGTCTCCTTGTTACTGCGCTCCCCTGGGCAACTGCAGATGGGCCTCTACCAGAGCTCGCACGGCGCTTGTTAGCCACTTGTAAAGCTAGTGTCTCTACCCAATGGGTTAATTCCTGACTCTTTTCAGTTTGGCTCGTGATCAACTGCTGTGCTAGTACCTTCATGTCATGCTAATCTCCAGTCTCCTTCCCCAGATCTTTTACTCGTTGCTGCAAAGACAGTATCTCTGTATGTAATGCTCAAATGGCCATCAACAGCACCCATCCCAATCATCACGGCTAGCCTCCAAGATGCCTCCAAAGTGCTCTGGAAGGACACAGCCCATAAAGCGACTTCAGGCACTTTTGGGGGAAGATTTTCCCTCTGCACCCACTCTGGACAGTCCTCGGGGACAGCCAGAGTGGCAAGTAATGCAGCTGTCAGCCCCCAACACTCAGTCTGGGCCATTCTGGCAGCAAGCAGTTCCTCCTTGGCTCTGCCCGCCCCCTTTGCTCTCCTCAGACACAGCATTTCATTTATGCACCCTGCCAACTGCGCCAATGGTAAGGGTCAAGTGGAAGCAATGCCTGGCCTCCCATCAGGGACAGATGCACAAACACAAGGCACACTGTTGTCAATACGGAGTATTTATTACATCTGCCTCTGAGCAGGGGCTCCTCAGCAAATGAGGCACTGGCAGCGTGGACTCAGGAACAGGGAGTCTCTGGCAGTATGCCTTGGTGTGAGTGAAGCCGAGCACAGGCAAGTGGAGGTGGAAGAGGACTTGGAGCTGGATTTTTCAATCCCTCTCACAGACAACCCTGACCAGCAGGGTCACTGTTGCAAGGAGAAGCTATCACACACAAGTTTTGGCTGGCAGAACGTGGCATCGCATCTTGGAATTCTTTCAAGTCAAGCTTTGTTCGTATCGTATTGGGATCACAAAGCATGGACTGAAGCAAGAGAAATCTTTACCTGTGCACAACTCACAAGTGGTGGAACTGGAACTTCCTGCCTTTGCTATAGTTTGGAGCTAAATGTACCTGCTTGCAATGGAACTTGCTCACCAAAAGAAGGGTAGGCTCTCTTAGGAACCATCTCGTCTCCACAAGCATACTAATCATCTAATATGCCTGCTGGCAAAACTGGTGTCCAGGCTCATTTCAGTAACCCTATGGTAAGGAGAAGCAAGTGCTCAGCTGCTGAACAGGAGGAGCAAGGAAGGCTGCAAAAGGAGGGCTGCTTCCAGAGAGACAACACCTGTGGGTGGCTAGCATCAACGGGAAGTTACTCTATCTCAGCTATGTGGTACGGGCCATGGGTGTTGGTATGCTCTTTCTTGGTATCCTGGTATGTTGGGAGCACTTCCAAGAAGTGAACTGTCTGTACGGAAATGTTGGTGTTGCATCTCTGATAGAATTGCAAGAAGTGAAAGGTACGCTGTATCTCTGCCCTGTGATGCCTCAGCTCTGGAAGCACACGGCGCAAGGATGCGTATGGGATCTCCTTGTGTCTGAGACAGCATGGCTAGCACTTCTGCTACAAGAGCTGCGGTTCTGTTCTTGTTCAAATTCTGCCATCCGCTGCGATGATTCTCAATGCATGAAGAGCCATGAAGGCATTTCAAGCGTGCTCTGGGCCCAGGCTGCTCTCTGGGCAACGCCAGCTCGCGGTGCAAGGCCTGCGCCTGCTGCCGTGCTGTCTCTGGTGGGCACCCTGTGTGCCGGACCCATAAAGCCCTAGAAGGGAAGAAGGCTCAGAGGAGATGGGCAAGGGCCGTGTGCCCACAAAGCTCCGGGGGAGAATGTAGTCTGTGACTGACCACAGCTGTTGCACAGAAAGCATCAGCTTTATGCCAGGGCACAGGGGCCCACAGCGTGCCCTTCTTTTAGGTGAGCGGCTAGATGGGTTGAGTGGAACAACTGACCGGGCTGCTCCACTGACTTTATCACAGACCATGAAGAGCAAGCGGTGGTGTAAAGGTTTCTCTCCGAGTTCATCCAAAGGGTGTGACTGTCTCCCTGAGTTAGTAAGGCCAGCGCGATGGGTGGAGGAGGGGGAGAAAGGAGGAGGAGTGTAGGAGTGGCTCCAGCAGGAAAGTCTTTTGAAAAGAAAATCAGGGTGAGTCCTTGCACTTTGTCCCACACCAGCTGCGAGCCAGGCCAGCACACCATGGCGGGAGGTGGACGGCAAGCCCAGCGCAGAGCTGCCAGAGCAGAGGCTGAAGCTGCAGCCGGAGCAGCACGCACAGCCCCCAGCACTGTGGAGCATGGCAAAGACTCTGGGGAGCGCAACATGGCACCCAGGACACCCACGGCCCCATGGGCAGGATGTCCGTAGGGGGAGCTGCCAGAGGCACAAGAAGAGGCCAGGCAGCGCTGCCTCCGCTGTACCCACTGAATTCCACAGCAGCTGCCAACCAAAATATGTTATAACGGCAGCAGGCAAAAGCCTGGGGCAAATCGGTTACATACGACCCTTACTGGACAGCCAGCAGCACGCACACGTGCTGACTGCTGAAGATTCCAGCTCTGGTCTACTGTACAGCCACGCTTCTGTTGCAGCCACTCAGGCCAACCCCAAGAAGGCACAGGAAGGCTTGAGTAGGTTTTAGACGGTTCTCTGGTGAAAGTCCAGAGAGATCAGGGCACTCCTTTTGCACTCAATAACCTTCCAAATGAGGCGGGATAGCAAGGACTAGCCTGGACATAGCACATAGTCTTCCATCCACAAGGACTGACATAGATAGAAGGGATGCCCAGGCTGCTCAAAGAGCAGCTGTGCAAGCGGTCCCCTTCTGGTCCCCTCATGGGTTGCAACAAAAGTGTTTGTCAGGTAACTGCCTGCCTCAGAGAGCACTGCGTGGCTTTCCGCTGTGTGCTCCTTTCAAAGGAGAATCTGCCGAGTGGCCACATGTGAAGACAAGAGGCATTAACTCAGTCCTTGAGGAGGTGATGGTTGCAATCTACTGAAAAGCATCCCCAACCCAGTGGTCCAACACGCAGCCAGGTGGCTGCAGGTCTGCAGGGCGTGCTGTGTGGCTGTCTGATGCGACTCAAAGAATCAGAAGGGGAAATCACAGCTGCTGAGTACTAGCTGCTAGTAATCAGAGCAGAAAGTGTCTCAGTCTATGGCCACTCCTGGAGACTCACACCCAGAGCACCCAGGCCTGATGAATACGCTGAGCCACTCTCCTTGCTGCTCTCCCTCCTAACCCTGTCCCCGGACGCTACTTGGGACACCTGTGGAACTGTGGTGAGCACATCTCCGAGAGAGAGAGCCTCTTTCAAGGACTACACCATGAGAAGTGCCAAGAAGCAGTGCTGCACAGTGCCTGGCAGTGACTGTCGTCATGGCTGTTGAATTTAGGACCCTGGGAAACACACATTCCGCTCCTGCTCTTCTGGGTGGGTCAGTTGTGCGTGTATACGTGTTGTAGTGCACTCTACTGCATAGATATGTGTATTCACTATGATTCAGTTGCTTGCACACCAGAGGTGTTAGTTAGACGAAGCCTGAAAGAAATGTCAGAACCTTGGCCACACACTGCTGGCACAGCCAGCACCACGTGCTGGTCAGTCAAGGAGTGGCAAGTGGTGAGAACATCCGCAGGAGAGGTGGAGAGGAGTCAGTGCCACATCCCATTTTGTCCACAGTGCCTAGCTGCGTGCTGCACAGCAGCTGGTCAAAGCTAGCACAGCTGAGCTGAGGAAAGAGTCCCAGCACATGGACGGGTCCTGTGGGATGCAAGGCGCAGAGTCCCGCCTGGGTGTCCGACCGCTGAGTGTGACCGGTCCCTCCAGAAGCCTGCCATGGGCGATGCCTGAGTGCAGCTCGCAGGGCTTCATTGAGGCTTGGGGTGTAAGGCTGTTGGAGCACACGGAGGTGGGGTCCTGCATGGGGCACAGGGCACCCTGGGCCAGCACTCCCAAGGGGCCTTTGTGATGGCCCTTGGTGACAGCCCCGAGCTACTGTGACTGCGCAGCGCAGCTGCCCTTGCCGGGCGGCTGCAGGGTCTCGCCCAGATGCCGAGTGTGTGCGCGAGGCATGCTGGATCAAGGCATCAACGAGCTGTGGCTGGTGCTGGCTGGTACGCGGAGGTGGGCAGCAGCTCTGGGTGCCCGTAGCCAGAGCCGACACTGTCTGAGCTTCCGCTTGCCCTGCCTGCCAGAGGTGGCCGGGCTCCCTGAGAGCGGGACACGCTTGCAGAGAGGAGGTGAGCTGCGTGCGGCATGTGCTGCACGGGCCAGGCCATGGGCTGGGGGCGGTGGGGCTTGGGGAGCTGTTGGGGCTACAGCTGCAGCATGCCTGCCCACGGGCAAGGGCTGTCGCTGTGCCAGCGCGCATGCCCCTGGCATGACTGCGCGGGAGCAGGGTGCCTGCTCATGGTCCCTGTGCACGAGAGCATCATTTTGAGCAGCCACAAGTGTGTGTGAGTGTGCACGTGTGTGTGAGTGTGGGCTGGTGAGTGTGCCTGTGTGTGCGTGCGTGCAAGCCGGGGAGGCAAGTGACCGCATGAGTGTCCGGGCGAGCACAAGGGCTGGACCCACTCACGTTGTGCTGGTTCCCAGCGTGCAGCCCAAGCCATGGAGGTGGCTGATGCGAAGGTGGCCCTGCAGCGGGTGAGGATGGAGAACTGTGAGCTCCTGAATCTCCTGGAGACCCTGGAGGTGGAGCATGAGGCGCTGCAGAGCAGAAACTCCCACCTGACAGAGCAGCTGGCCAGGTGGGGTGATGCTGATGTCACTTGCTGTGGGGATGCAGGAGGCTGGGGAGGCTGGGCTGCGAACGATGGGAGAGGAAGGGGAGGCTGGTGGCAAGGCTAGCGCTGGGCAGATCTGAGGGTGCCGCATTGCTGCAGGCTGCAGAGGCCCAGGAAGGTGGCCGAGCAGCCCGAAGGGCTGCTGGCTGAGGTGAGCAAGCTGCGGGAGCAGCTGGAGCAAAGCCAGCAGGAGAGGGGCTGCTGCAGGGAGCTGCTGCGGTATCTGGTAAGCGTGGAGAGCTGCTGGTTCATGGGCTTGGGGCAGCCCCATCTGCAGGGCTGCTCAGGGCCTTGTGTGCCCTGCTCTGAAGCCCTGCTGTGTGCCTTTTCCATGCAGCAGGAGGAGAAGCAGGAGCTGCAGGACACTGCCCAAAAGCTTCTGGTGGAGAACTGTGCCCTCGGGCAGCAGCACTACAGATGCCGCCAGGAGCTGCAGGGCCTGGAGCAGCTGCTGCCGCATCTGGGGGTGAGCTGGGGTGGGGGCCTCTGCCAGTCCCCTGGTGCCCACAGAGCTGGGTGCCAGAGGGGAGCCAGTGGCAAGGGGCAGTGCTGGAGCAGGAGAAGAGTGCCAAGAACACCGGAAGGGCACAGGGCCTGGGACGTGCTGCCAGGAGGAGATCTCTTGGGAGACACACTGTGCCCTGATGGGTGCTCCTCTTCCTCTCCTCTCCTCTTCCTCTGCTCTCCTGCAGGAACGCTTGCAGGCAGCCCAGCAGGAGCGAGCTGTGAGGCTGCGGGAGCTGGACGAGGTACAGGGCAGAGGGAGAGTGCTGGTGGCAGTGTGCATGGCAGCGAGCCGGCGCTGGGGTCGATGCACCCCACGGCCTCTGGCAGCGATGGGTGTGGACAGCGTTGGTGTCAGGAGCCGGGTTCCGTGCTGGCCCTTTCCCGGCCTGGTCTGTCACCCACCCTGCCTGCAGCCTGGGGCTGGGGGACTGCGAGGGGCCAGAGCCCTGGGGTTGGATGGGGCAGGGGCTGCCCAGGTGCCAGCCGCCCTCCCTGCAGCCTATGCCCCGTGTCCTGCAGGAGAAAGAGCGCTTGGGCCAGCTGAAGGAGCAGCGGCATCAGCAGCAGGAGCGAGTCAAGGTAGTGCCCAGGGGCCAGGGCGGAGGGAGGCTGGTGGATGCCCACCGGCCGGCTGCTTTGGCGAGGCTGTAGCAGGCACACACAGCGTGACCTTCCCTCTACCAGGCGCTGCATGCTGCAGTTCGGCAGCTCCGGGAGGAAGTGGAGGAGCTGGAGCTGCAGAATGCCTAGTGAGCGGGGACGGGGCCACCTCTGCCCTGCGAGCTCGGCAGGGGCTGGGTGCCGCAGCTGGCTCCCGTGCCAGCTGCAGGCAGCATCTAGGAGTCTACGGAGCATGTGGCAGGCCAGGCGAGTCTGATCCCTGCTGGGGATCCCCAGCGGTCAGTGGTGGTCCAAGGAAGCCCTGTTGCCTGCAGCAATCAGCAGATGCAGATGGAGGCTGAGGTGGAGGGAGCTGTGCTGCCAGAGCTGGTGGAAGCCCAGCTGGTAAGGGGTAGAGGCAGAGCCAAGGGCTGCCACGACTGGCCAGCGGGGTCTTGCTGGGCTCAGGGGTGCCGTGCAGCCCCATGCAGCCCCACAAGTGTCCTTTTTTGGTGTTGACTTGCAGGAGAGGGAGGAGAAGGCAAAGAGGTGGGGCATCGGTACCTGGCTGCAGTGAGTTGCTCGAGTCCCTTGTTGCGACCCTGGGGCCCAAATGTGAGCAGCTGTGCAGCAAGTGGGACTCACCCTGGGGGGTCCTGCTCACTGGCTGTGGGCTTTGCAGCTGGGAAATAGGCCCCAGGAGTGTCTTCATGGTTCCGGGCTTCCTTCTGGGCGGGCTGAGGTGGCTCTTTGGCAAGGCTCCCCGAGGAGGGAGCGGCGAGCAGTGTGTGCAGGGCAGATGGTGGGCTTCCCTGAAGGCAGCGTTGGCGGTGGGGCAGGCAAGGGCTGGGATGCACCTGCCGTGCCCCAACTCCCACCCTCTGCTGTCCCTCAGGAGACTCTGCGTGCTCTTTGTCTGCCTGGAGCTGGTGGTGGGCGCCGTGGTGGGCGCTGTGGTGTTCTACGCCTTCAGGTATGACCAGGAGCTCCTCTACCGGCTGCTGCTGTGGCTCCTCTCCGAGCAGTACTACGCGCATCTCGCGTACCTGCTGGGAGAGAGCCTGCGCCTGTGGAGCGAGGGGCTGCTGCCGTCCTGACAGCCACTGCAGCCCCGCATCTCCAGCGGCCTCTGCCTCCCGGAGCTGCAGGGCGAGCACAGAATAAAAGGTCCTTGGTGCCCCCCTTGGAGCAGTCGCATGTGCTTTGTGCATGCCCAGGGAGAAGACCTTTGGGCTGGGGCGGTGGGTGGTGGGCAGGGATTGCGAGGGGACTGCCGGCAAGGGCGAGACGCGTGTGAGCAAGGGGGGCGAGCGTGTGCCGCCTTGTGGGCTGCCGCCGTGGTGGGGAGCAGGGCTGGGCCTGGAGTGCTGGGGGCCAAGCTGCCCACTCACCGTGGGTGGCCAAAGGAGGTGAGGGCTGGCAAGGCTGTGGGGCTGTGGTAGGGGAGCAGGAGAGCCCTTGGAGGGCTGCCCGGGGCCCAAGGGGCTTGCTGCCCACAGCTGCACACAGGGATGTGCCTGTCACCTGGGAAAGGTGTGGGAGATGCTGTGCCCACAAGCCCTCCTGGAGACAGGCTGAAGGGCGGCTCTGGTGGGATGGGGAGAGACTCTTGTGTCAAAGCCAGCAGGAAGCAGCATTTCTGTGCAGGAACTGCTCGCCCAAGTGGGGCTGTGCTGGGGAAGGGGCAAGAAGGCAGCTGCAAGCCTGTGTTGCGGGGGTGGGGGTGGCAGACCCAGAGCAGAGCCTGCAACACTGTGAGGGCAGGGCTACTCCACTGCGGGTATGGCCAATGTGTGGGGCATAGGCCTGGAGGCAGAAGAGCTGCTGAGAGCTGGTTCCAGGGTAAAGCAGAGGTGCAAACCTCTTTGGGTTGCTTGCCCTGAGAAGGTGTGCAGCTCCTGGGACTAAAGCAGGAGGCTTTCCAGGATGCTTTGGGGTCAGTCAAGGTGTTTTTCCCTTGGGAACACCCCTCAGTGCCAACCACTCTCCACATGCTTTTGGGGTGTAACAAGCGCCTTGAGGAGGTCGGCCAAGTCTGGGGAGCCCTGGACTGGATGTACTTGTCAATGCACCGAGGGGGAGCACAGCCCCACAGGAAGGCTGCCAAGGTTCCCAAGTGCTAGAAACAGGTCTGCCAGGAAGCTGTCTTCTCATGGTCTCAACAGGTCTCCCCAGAGTCTTTTCCCGAGGTGGGTTTTGGGGGAGAGGGTGCTCTGAGGTGGTTCTTCGCTTTTTGCTTGTCTCTTTGGTTTGGTTTGGTCTGGCTTGGTGGGCTTCAGCTTTGGTTTGCATTGGCAAAACTAGTCCCTCTCTGTAGCCAGAGTGACCTGCTCTGGGGCTTGCTCTGATCTCACTGAGGAGAGGCTGTACAGTTCGTTAAAGCAGCTCTGGTTGCCTTCTGCGCCCACTGGGTGGGGCGTGGGTCAGCGGGGTTTAGCTTGAATGCCCCCTCACCTTGCCCAAAGAAAGCAAGTAAAGGACACAGAGAAAAAGAAATCAACGGATAAAGGAGTCATTGCCTTGTGCCCTTGAAGTGAGTGTGGGTCGTCTTGCAGTTCCAGCCCACAAGTCGGAGCTACTAAGTCCCTGGCCAAGACTTGCAATGCACTGCCACGTGTATTCTCCAAGGCTTGGGACTGTCTTGCCCCCCAGGGTGCTCTCTGTGGCCCGTGGCCGTCCCGAGGTTGTCTCGGAATCACTGTGACTCCTTGCCAAGTGCTGTGGGATGCCCAGAGGGCCTGGCAGCCCTGCGAACACTGACTGTTCTGATGCTTTGTAGCGGGTGCAGTAAGCTGCAGGTAGCTTGCTGACAGACCTGTGTGTGTTTGCACGTGTGTGCCTGGGTGTGCGCAGGCACGCACACATTCCCACAGCACTTACAGGGAATGCGAGCTGCCAAGAAGGAACAAGTCTTTTCATTCCCAAGACACTGCTAGTTAGTTTTTATAGGCTGGAAACAGGAAGAGGCAGGATATTCAAGAGCTTCCCCTGCGTGCCTATTCTTACTCAGCACGAGTGGCAGCAAGTCCACCGGTGCAGCTCGGAGCTTGCTATTGAAACCCCTGTTCAGGTTTTCTGCGGAAGAGACCAAAAGGCCCCAGAATTCTGCAACACACTGACTGGACCTGATATTCAGCACACGTGCATCCACTGCCTGGGATTTCCTCTGAAAGAAGAGTGTTGAAGCCCAGCTACATCCTGCTCGCTCTGCTCCAAAGGCAGTCACAAGATGGCGAGGACCATCTCCTCCTGGTGCTACCTGGTCGCCGTCTCAGAGAGAGAGCCTGACCAACCTCTTGTCTCCAGGAGATGCCGTCCCTGTGCCCCACCAATGACCCCAACAACAGAGGAAGGCTTGGGGCAGATGGGCAAAGGCGAGGTGCCCCTGCAGCTCAGGCATAGTGTAGCATGTGCCTCACCAGTCACAGCTGAGAACTGATGTTTATCTCAATGCACAAGGCACCAGCCAAGGACCTCTGTGTTAGGGAAGGGTAAGCAGCTGTATCTGTTGAGTGGATCCACAGGTGTAAATATTTCTTGCTGAGCTGAGCAAAGGAATGTGAAGGTCTCCCTGAGATTATGCAGACCAGCATGAGGGAAGGTCGTACGTGGCTCAGCCCAACAGAGAGGGTGAAAGCTGAACAACTGACAAAGGGACTGTGGGGAGAGCACAGGCTTGAGCTGGCGTCAACCCACGTCTGCCTTCCTGGGCAGGCAGGGGCGGCGCAGCGTCGTGCCAGCGAGCATGTTATAATCACGTTGGTGTTGTGACTGACCTATGTAAGTGTACGTTTATATTGTGATTTTGGTATATTGCTGCATGGCTCTGCTAAATCAAAAATCCCCTGTAACATCATGTATCTTCAAGGGAAGCTTTGATATTAAACACTGCAGTCTCTGTGTTTGGAATACCTAAAAGCATCTGGTCGGAGAGCACTGGACTCTGGCATGAATCAGCTTAAAGGACAAGTTGTTCCCAAGGGTGACTATTTTTTTTCCTATTGCTAGCATTCGGGGAATACCAGGAGTTCTGATTTAAGGTTACAGTGGTGCCTCACACTGAGGGGTGGAGGGCAGTGACAAGACCATCTGTGGACGGGAGTGCTGCCATGAAAGGGTTTGTAAACCTTATGAAGAGTAAGAAAGGATGGGAAGAGCCAGCTGACAACATTGAAAACTTGAAGAAAGAGCAAGCCTTTGCTGGTTGTTAGAAAGGTGCCTGCGAGCAGCAGCGGGAAAGTTGGAAAAGGAGACCTGTAAGAATAACATGCAAGAAAGAGAGAAAGAAACAGTTATGAAAGAGGACATGATGTATAAAGCAAGTTGCACCGAGTGAGAAATGCAGAAGAGGTTCTTAGAACTGCAGACCCATGGCACAGCCCATGCGCCCCACAGCATAGGGGTCCTTACTGCGGTCTGCTCCACTGGAGCTTATTACAGGAACCGCCGCAACGCATACTGTTAGAAACGAGATATGCCAATTCAAGATCGATGATTACATGAGTAAGATTTATTGATGCACAACTGCAATTGCAGGTGCGCTCCTAGGCAGAGGCCGCGGGCAAGGAGTCCTCGCGTCAGGACTGGCACCTCCCGAGAGCTCCCGCCCTTCACCCGCCTCAGCTCCTCATTGGCCGACGATGCTGAGCTCACAGTCTCCGTGCTGCATGGGGTGAGCTTTGCCTGGCGTCTCAGCCTCCTTATAAGGGGATGAACCACCTGTCGGCTCCCTATTGGCTAATAAACATTTTGCAGCGAAAGCCCTTTTGCAGGCCGCCATCTCCTTTTTATCTCCAAGAGTCTGCAAGGTGGCGCTCGCTGCAGCTCAGGTTAGGTTACCAGCTTACCTGTTTGTCCCAACTTTGAAGTTATCTAACGTTCCTGTAAAAGCAAGGCAGCGAGGAGCTGTGGCTGGTGCTGGCTGGTGCGTGGAGGTGGGCAACAGCTCTGGGCGCTCGTCGCCAGAGCCGACGCTGCCTGTGCTTCCGCTTGCCCTGCCTGCCGGAGGTGGCTGGGCTCCCTGAGAGCGGGACACGCTTGCAGAGAGGAGGTGAGCTGCGTGCGGCATGTGCTGCACGGGCCAGGCCATGGGCTGGGGGCGGTGGGGCTTGGGGAGCTGTTGGGGCTACAGCTGCAGCATGCCTGCACACGGGCAAGGGCTGTCGCTGTGCCAGCGCGCATGCCCCTGGCATGACTGCGCGGGAGCAGGGTGCCTGCTCATGGTCCCTGTGCACGAGAGCATCGTTTTGAGCAGCCACAAGTGTGTGTGAGTGTGCACGTGTGTGTGAGTGTGGGCTGGTGAGTGTGCCTGTGTGTGCGTGCGTGCAAGCTGGGGAGGGCAGTGACCGCATGAGTGTCTGGGTGAGCACAAGGGCTGGACCCACTCACGTTGTGCTGGTTCCCAGCGTGCAGCCCAAGCCATGGAGGTGGCTGAAGCGAAGGTGGCCCTGCAGCGGGTGAGGATGGAGAACTGTGAGCTCCTGAATCTCCTGGAGACCCTGGAGGTGGAGCATGAGGCGCTGCAGAGCAGAAACTCCCACCTGACAGAGCAGCTGGCCAGGTGGGGTGATGCTGATGTCACTTGCTGTGGGGATGCAGGAGGCTGGGGAGGCTGGGCTGCGAACGATGGGAGAGGAAGGGGAGGCTGGTGGTAAGGCTGGTGCTGGGCAGGTCTGAGGGTGCCGCATTGCTGCAGGCTGCAGAGGCCCAGGAAGGTGGCCGAGCAGCCCGAAGGGCTGCTGGCTGAGGTGAGCAAGCTGCGGGAGCAGCTGGAGCAAAGCCAGCAGGAGAGGGGCTGCTGCAGGGAGCTGCTGCGGTATCTGGTAAGCGTGGAGAGCTGCTGGTTCATGGGCTTGGGGCAGCCCCATCTGCAGGGCTGCTCAGGGCCTTGTGTGCCCTGCTCTGAAGCCCTGCTGTGTGCCTTTTCCATGCAGCAGGAGGAGAAGCAGGAGCTGCAGGACACTGCCCAAAAGCTTCTGGTGGAGAACTGTGCCCTCGGGCAGCAGCACTACAGATGCCGCCAGGAGCTGCAGGGCCTGGAGCAGCTGCTGCCGCATCTGGGGGTGAGCTGGGGTGGGGGCCTCTGCCAGTCCCCTGGTGCCCACAGAGCTGGGTGCCAGAGGGGAGCCAGTGGCAAGGGGCAGTGCTGGAGCAGGAGAAGAGTGCCGAGAACACTGGAAGGGCACAGGGCCTGGGACGTGCTGCCAGGAGGAGATCTCTTGGGAGACACACTGTGCCCTGATGGGTGCTCCTCTTCCTCTCCTCTCCTCTTCCTCTGCTCTCCTGCAGGAACGCTTGCAGGCAGCCCAGCAGGAGCGAGCTGTGAGGCTGCGGGAGCTGGATGAGGTACAGGGCAGAGGGAGAGTGCTGGTGGCAGTGTGCGTGGCAGCGAGCCGGCGCTGGGGTCGATGCACCCCACGGCCTTGGGCAGCAATGGGTGTGGACAGCGTTGGTGTCAGGAGCCGGGTTCCGTGCTGGCCCTTTCCCGGCCTGGTCTGTCACCCACCCTGCCTGCAGCCTGGGGCTGGGGGACTGCGAGGGGCCAGAGCCCTGGGGTTGGATGGGGCAGGGGCTGCCCAGGTGCCAGCCGCCCTCCCTGCAGCCTATGCCCCGTGTCCTGCAGGAGCATGATTACATGATATATAAAGCAAGTTGCACCGAGCGAGAAATGCAGAAGACGTTCTTAGAACTGCAGGCCCATGGCACAGCCCATGCGCCGCACAGCATAAGGTTCCTTACTGCGGTCTACTCCACTGGAGCCTATTACAGGAACCGCCGCAACGCATACTGTTAGAAACGAGATATGCCAATTCAAGTTCGATGATTACATGAGTAAGATTTATTGATACACAGTGGCAATTGTGGGCACACTGTTAGGCAGAAGCTACGTGCAAGGAGTCCTCGCGTCAGGACTGGCACCTCCTGAGAACTCCCGCTCTCCACCCACCTCAACTCTTTACTGGGGAGCCCCACGGTGGGACCGGCTCTGCCTCGCTGGAGCCATGTGCTATGTGCCCCCCGAGGATGCTGCGTGCCCGGGGCACGGGCGAGGCGACCCCAAGGGCTTTCTGCTCGTCCTTGGGTCCCGCCGCGCCGCCCCCTGGGCTTGTCCTGCAGCCCCAGCGAGCACCGCCCGGCCTCAAGCATGTCTCCCCGAGGCACCAACT
Source organism: Rhea pennata (assembly GCF_028389875.1). Taxonomy (NCBI): domain Eukaryota; kingdom Metazoa; phylum Chordata; class Aves; order Rheiformes; family Rheidae; genus Rhea; species Rhea pennata. The sequence goes on along the minus strand of NC_084702.1, from coordinate 3,187,149 downwards.
CCTCAAGGCTGCGAGCAGCTGGCTCCCCTTGTCCCCTCCATCCAGGAAGGGGAAGCAAGAGTGATACTGACCCTGCCAAGCAAGGGAGTAGGGCCGGGGGTGTGCTCATCTCCTGAAGGGTACCTGGTGGTGGGACGCGACCTCCTCTTCTGGAGGCTCCGGCTCTGGATCACAGACTCATAGAATCGGTAAGGCTGGAAGGGACCTCTGGAGACCATCTAGTCCAACCCCCCTGCTCAAGCAGGGTCACCTAGAGCATGTTGGACAGGGTTGCAGCAACAGGGACCCCCCTTGCTGGAGCCCAGGCTTGAATCTTCAGTCTAACGCTCGCCCAGCTGTGCTACTTTGGATGGTCTGGCCTGTGGTGGCCTGGCACTTTCTTGGACGACCCAGGCTGCTCTACTGGTCTTCCAGCCACGGCATAGCATCGTAGAGTGGCTCTGCTATGGCTGAAGAACCTTCTGCAGGGCTGCTGCCACTCTGGAGTTTGTGTAGCCTCTTCCTATATGCTGCTGTTGGTGCAGGGGAGGAGGAGGGGACAGGAACTGCTTGTGTTGGCAGCTGGAGGTGAGCCTCAAACAGGCTGATTTCAGGAGTTGGCAGCTGTGCGCGGAGCAGTGGCCAGGAGAGCAGAGTGCTGACTGTGCTGCTCTTGGCCAGAGTGGTGGGCTGGGACTGCCTACATGGACAGCAGGCAGAGGGTCCCGCCTGCCCTTCCTAAGCTCTCTAATGCAAAGGGCCGGAGCCGCATAGCTGGAGTGCAGCTCAGCGAGTTGCTGCTTTCCCTTTGGGAGGCCAGGTGGGGCTGGGGATTGTCCCTGCAAGGCTGTCCCTGCCTGTGGTAGCCGTGCGGGTCCTGGCACTGGAGCGCCTTTTACCAGCTTGCCTGGTGGTGCGTTTTGCGGGTAGATTGCCTCTGACTGCTTGGCATAAATTCACCACTTCCTCTCTGTCTCTGTTGATGGCTGCCAGAATCTGTGCTGCTCCAATCCCGCCAGGGAAGAGAGTAGAGAAGGTCATTGCTGTCCTGTGTCTGGCGATTCCGTAGTGATGATTTTGGCCTGGTTCCATCAGCTGACAGGTGCGTGGGGACAGGAGTGAATCCTGCGTGCTGTCGATTCAATTCACGCTCGGTTAGTCTCCACAGATTTTCCCATTGGATGTGGGGATCGTGGAGCATTCTCTGTTAAAAAAACTCACCTTGCACCTAGGAATTAGCGGGCTGTAAGTATTAGAGGAATGAGTAACAGTATTGCTAGTAATGCGATGTGTCCCTGTGGATACACTTTCTTTTGTCATTGTGCTTTTATGTTGAGGCAGGAAAACTGAAGTCTGCAGACTGATAAAATTAATACATGTAGGAGACAAGAAGCTATAGCATTTAACGTCAAAAGGTAGTGGCACAATCTACAGAAGGCTAAAAATAGCTTTGGTATAACGGAAGAAAGTGAATGTATGCTTGAAATATGCACAGATACAAAAAAAAGAAAAGAAAAAAAAGATTCAAAGAGTCAAAATGCAAAAATTGCATGTGGTCACTCTCAGATCTGTTGGCTTACCGTGTGGGTTCCAATTTTAAATGCAAATGAAAAAATCCGTGATGAATATCCCATACTGCCTGTGGAGAGACTTTTTTTCTAAACTATTGAAGTAGGTGCAGAGCAGGATTGAAGGAAGTGTGTGGGGCAGTCAGTCAGTATTGCACTTGTATGTTGTCTGTCTTTCCTGGAACTATAATATCTGTGAATGGAGTTTAAATATATTCTTAATCACATCCTCTGATGTACGGCTCTTCCTTCTGATCTCAAGTTTTTGCTGTATCATACCAGTTAGTCACTTGCTTAAATAAATTTTGCCTCAAATTAAATATTTCTTGTTACATGTTTTGAAGTGATTTGTAATGTTTTGCAATCTGCATAATATGGGAGTGGACATGTGTGTGTGTGTGTGTATATCTGTGTGTGTATGTTTGTGCGTAATATACAAACATGTAGAATTTGCATCCTCGGAGACTTTGAGTGCTGAACAGTGTGGTCTAGTCTTGCCATTAGCCCTGCTTTGAGGGAGAGGTGTTTTAATTATTTTCAGAGGTCTCCTCTGACCTAAGTGTTTCTGTGCCTTGGAAGATTGCCATGGAGCCTGAGCACTGCCAACAGACTTTTATTTAGGTTAACATAGTGTATTCCTGTAAGGACAGTAATTCAGGATCTAAGGTACATCTCTGCCAAACTTCAGTTTCTTTCCCATTCTGTGGAGGAATCTTTTCAGTAAGCGAACGTGAAGTTAGTCTAACACTTTCTTCTGAAAAGGCAAGGAGAAAGGAAGAGGGTTTTGTTCAGGTCAGGTGCATGTGTGTACAGATGGTCATGGCTTGGTGGCTCAATGAGTGGGAATGGTGTTGTGAAGACACTAAGAGCTGAATGCTGTTGCTGATCAGCAGGAAGGGATCATTTTTTTCTCATGTAAAAAATAACATGGAAGTGGAACCTTCTGTAGAGAGACTACAACTAAGCAGTTTGCAGTTTAAAAGGGTTTTTTAACTGTAAAGGAAAAGTAGATGCATAACTCAGGTAGGAATTAATAAACATTCTATAATTGGTTTGCACTCTGCTTTTCTTTGTGATGGCCATTGCTGTTGTGTTAGATGAATGAAGCAAGAGCTTTGCTGTTTCTCGCACAAACTCCTTTGCTGCCCAGCTGACTGACACTAACATGGAGGAGAGAGATTCTTCTCTCTAAGCATTTTGGCACGTGTCCTTGCCTAGGAGCATTTGGATGTGGTGCCTGAATCCCAGATTTTCAAGCTCAGCAGTGCCCCATGGCAAAGGATATGGTTTGACTTCTTTATAGTTTGCTGCCTTGTGGTGCTGTGATTACATCTTTTGAGTAACAGTGTGCTAGGCCTGCTGTAGAAAGGTGGACGTAGTGTGAGACCTGGCTGTTGAAACAGCACATGATGGATTCTGATGAGAAGGAGGAAGGGGACTATGCTCCAGCTCTTCCTGATTATGTCACTGTTTCCATAAATGTCACTGTGCAACTGTCCATCGCTTTGATGTGGAAATGGATGCACGCTGTGGTTTTGGAGCAGTCCTGCGGCATGCCTGATGTATGGAGCAGATTTGTACAGAGCACATCTGGCAACAGCAATGCATAGGACAGTAGGGCTTTTTTTTTTTTTTTTTTTTTAATGGTGGGGAATTGCCTTTTTTGGAGGGAGGGGTTGGGTTGTTTTTCCAAGGGAAGCAACACCTATAAACTGCTGTCTGTCCTTCCCTAACATTTGGATCTGTTGGCAGACACTGGAAGGAACATGTTCAGGTTCAAGATAGGTGCGTGAATGGGCCAAGGAAGAACATCCTGCTGAAGGGAAAGCAGGGAGAACTGCCTTTCTAAACTTTCAGCAGCAGCACCTGTGTTGCCCTACCTGGAGTAGGGACATCAAAGGGAGCAGCAGGGAACTGCAGTTACTGCTTGGGGAAAGGAGGACCCAGAGAAAAGAGATGGGGAGGCGTTTGGCTACAAAAGGACACCAGCTGGTGAGAAGGCAGGCCCTGTTGTTGATGTGTGCGCTTGTCAGCAGTGGGCTTCTGCTACTGCACAGTGCAGACTGATGCGTTGTCTTGAAATCTGGAAAGTGCAAACAGGAATTCGTTCAGACTTAATTCTAAATTTTATATATGGGGACGTAGCTCTGAAACTCTCCTTAAATCGTGGCTGGCTTCCAGTTTGACACCTCGCTACATTGTTGGTCCCTATTTGAGAGATTTAGGAGACACTTTTCCCAGTTTGTGCTTCAGTTCCATTTAGACAAAGAAGATCTCACTCTAGAAACCAAAGCCACGAATGAGGCTTGTAACTCGCTCCAGAGCCAGAGCTGATATGGGCCTTTGCAACTCCCAAATCCGGGCGCAGAGGGAGAGTTTGCAGACATAGCTCCATCTCTGGATGTAATCCTCCAGGATCATGACCTGAATTTTTGACTCCTTAGTCGGATACTCAAAAGTCTGTTTTTGCTGTTCTGATCTAAGGCCGCCAGGATGGTGGAGATCCTTTGGCTGGCCCTTTTCCAAACTGGGTGCCTAATGTGATTGACATTTACTTATTCTTCCTTACGATTCTTTTCTAAGATGTTAGTAGTTTTGGGCCTGGCTTTTGTATCTTAGAAGAATTGTCCCTGGTTTTCTTTCCCTATATGCTACTCTTCTAAAGCCAAGATTAATTCATTTCTGTTGAAAAGAAAGTTTAATAGAGTTTGATAAATGCATGTAGAACTGAAAGAATAGTTTCCTCTTTTTGAATGATTGAAAGCAAATGCCTGTCCTTGGCACAGGCCACGGGCAGGGTGAATTATGCGAGGCCTGGTGTGCTACAACGCAATATTAATTTTCCCAATATTCAGTAATTGAAGAGGATAGATTATTACAAGCAAAATCAGGACAAGGCACCTGAAACAGGAGTCTAAATGACATCAGTGCCAAAGCCTGGCTCGTGTCTGGAATAAAGCCTCAGCAAATCCTGGAGTGGGAGGATCTGTGTGGTCAGCTGACTCAGCAGGGCTTCCCTTGGTTGTTCTGATGCCAGGCTCAGTTGCAATGCATGATCTTTCCTTTCAGGGGCTGGGTGTCTCTTGAGTCCGTGCCGTTACACTCCAAACATTATTTCCATGTTAAAGACAAGAATGGCTTATTGGGTTAGGTTTGAAATGCAGCAGAGCTCATGACTTTGCGATAGTGAAATGCAGGAGACTCAGTTCCAGGTTTGAGTAGGTGTGCTATCTGTCTCTATGCCTCCTATTATAAGGAACCGCTCCTGTGTCCCCAGAATTGTGAAGGTTTACAGATGCTCGGGACAAGTGTAGCTTCTTAGCACCAGGAGACCTTAGTCAGTCTTTCGAAAGCATAGAGAGAATTCAGTTCTGTTAAAAGCGTTGTTTGCTGCTTGCAAGAAACGCTGCAATGTGCGTATGAGACAGATGAGCATCTGTGAAGTATCTGACTTAACTTCAGATCTCTCGCTGCTGTGAAATGTGCACAGAAATGCTTTTAGCTGTTCTGTGGAATGGTGGCGTGGCTTGATTAAGGCTTTTAGGGATGTTCTTTTTCCCCCAAGCTTTGCCTGAAGGTGAGGCAGAAGCTTCTTGTTCATCTCTAGTGAAGAAATCGGTAGACTGTGCTGGCTATGGGAGTTGTGGCGAGACTAACTGTCTGGCATGCGGCAGGTTTGGAAAGTCAGCTTCCAAAAAGCAGCAAAGGCCAGGCTCTTCGATATTGTATGAGCATGTTTTGATAATGAGGAAATAGCAAAGTAGGTACCAGTGCTCCTGGGGAGCGGCAAGAGCAGGGCTACTCCACAAGGAGACACAAGCCGGGAGCTGCGGGTGACCCCAGCATAGGCAAGGCAGTGACCTCACCAAGAGGTGAGTGCCACCAGGTCTGAGCGCAGCCAGGTTGGTGGTAGTGATGGGGACCTAAGGCAAGGTGGTGTATGTTATCAACAATGTTAGTAAGTGTCGCGTGATGAGAAGCTATGCTTTGATCTCTGTGATAGTTTTTATTGTGTCAAGAAACAAAAATTCTGAAAAGAAGTTAGAAAAACCAGAATGGCAGCTCTGAGGTAAAACTTATCATGATCTATAGATGGTTCATGTGTTTGCAGATCGCTTCACTCAGGTCTGGAAAACCTATTAATGTAAGTTTCTCTGCCAGCGTGACTTGAGTGCAGAGTATGGCATGTATGGCAATGTCACTGAGCCCTCTAAAAGGCTATTTCCAAGTTTGCAGTTTGCACTGAATATTTTGAAAAAATAACAATCAAGAATAACAACAACAGCAACAAAACTCCAAACTAAGATTCTAGTTTGTTGTTGCCAGTCAGCTCCAATACATTTTTGGAATCCAGTTAAACCTCTGTTGTGTGAGTGGGCATGGGGGGGCATGTTTTGGATTTGTTTGGGTTTTTTTGTTTGTTTTGTTTTTTGCTTACTGTGTGGGCATATACTGGGAACAGGCTTTAACAAGGCCATGGAAATGAGGGTTTCCTGTATTTGAAGAAGACTGGAAATTTGACAGTGACATGGGCAGCTTTCTATTTGCAGTAGAGTGTGTCTCGCTTTAAATTTACCTCCTCTAGTTTTTTGGCAAAAAGAGACAGGCAACGCACTTTGCAAGATCTGGAGATCTGAGTTCATTTTCTGACTGTGACTGAACGTCAGCGTGCCGGCAGCTGGAGCGAACGCCTGCCTCTTTTTGCACGATGCTAGGATGAGCTGTGACAAGACTTCAGTACACTGAACTGCTAGTCATAACACAAAGGGCTTTTAGTTTCTCCTTATTTGAGTGATTGTTAACTGTGTATCTTGAGAGGAACCATGGAAATACTGCTGGAATTCATGGCCTCACCACTGAACAATGTGCCGCTTAAGTCAGGAATTTGCAAGTTACCTGTTGTAGTTCTGCTTAAATGGTATCTCCCTGCTCATGGAGTCGCACTGCTGCGACTACCTTCCTTTTTGCAATTTATTTAATGAAGTGTTCCAAGGTAGGACAACTGTTTTTCTCACAAGGAGGATCTAGTTACTTTATACTTGATTCTACAGGATTGGAAGCCTTTTTATTAAGCCTGCAAATTTATGCCCTTTCTTAATTTTATGATCCCAGTAGTTGTCTTAAATACCTGTGCTTGAGGCTTTTGTAATGATACAGTTCTTTTTATTTCCAAAGGATTTTACTGATCTTGAGTCTGTCTTAGAATGTTACAGAATACGTCAGCTTGTAAACATAATAGGCAAAAATCTTTTGCATGGTTATCATGAATGAATGAATGCGAGTCTTTGTAAAACAGTCCTCTGCCTTATCTCTTGCTTTGAAAGCAGAAGTACCTTACTAGTTCACATTCTATTCCTTGTCTCTCTTACCATAAACATGTTTACCTGTAAATCTCTGAAACTCCTCTTAAACACACAATTTATGTTCTAATTAAAAAATGTTCTAATTAAAATTATGCTCTAATTAAAAAATAAAGAAGAAGAATTTCAGCCCCAACTGCAACTAGAATCTTGCTCTATTTTTTGAAACCTTACATTTTGAGAGGGGTGAGTGTGCATTTCCAGGGCATGTTTGCAAGAGCTAAGAGAGGCCTTGGAAGGAGGTCTCTGGCTGTCCAGCAGGTGCCTGCAATGAGTGACGAATGCCTTCTGCCTCTTCCTCCACTCCTACAGCCTTCTCGCTTCTGCACTTTCCCGCTTACGCTCAGCCTTCCCAGTTTGCTCTCAGCTCCTTTTTTTTCCTCTCTACCTGTATCTGGGTCATGTCAGATGGACACAGACAAATCCAGATGACTGAGAATAAGCACAAGGGTGTTAATGTTGGATTCAGGAAGAACAGGAAGGACACCGTGTAGATCTTGCTTCCGCAAGAAATGTTAAGAGGCTTGACTCATGAACAAAATTGGTATTTAAGACTATATGATCAATATTTAATTTTGTAGCTGACTCGGGGGGGGGGGGGGAAGAACCCAAAAACTAGTGGCACAAACAAAGGAAAGAAAGTTCCCATTCTCCACCCAGAAGAAAGAAATGTAAATCCTTACCATCCCAAAATGATGTGCTATGTTGACAGCAATACTTACGTGTTGTGCTAGATACTTCTGTATACATAATAAGTATGGTGAGTACATATAGAGAGTATATTTGTAGATCTAAAGTATCTGTCACTAAACAATTATAAAATATTTGGTATGTAGCTTGGTGTTTGAACTTACAATTTTGTGAAATCCTATTGAGCTGTAATAAGCTTTCAGTTAAATGATACAGCTTGATGTAGAAGAGAATGAACTTTCTGCATCTAGAATAAATGAACGTAAGTACAAAAGTGGTTCTTCGGCGTTATTCTTATGCCTTCTCAGCATGCAACTGCATAGTTCTTGATTCATAAGGGCCCAAATAATTTTAATGATACAAGATGAACCTGTCAATTTTTCTTTGGTAACCATCTTAAAATGAAAAGTGAGCTCAAATGTGTTACTGCTGCTTCTACCTGCCCTTACAACCATATTTCCCTTCCTCAACCTACCACTGACTGATCTATTCTTAAAAAGATTGTGTTTTTTTTTGGTTGGTTGGTTGGTTGGTTTTTTGGGGGGAGTATCCTGAAGTTTCCATGAGGTATATTACCAATGGAGTAATATTCCAGGATTCTTCAAAAAGATTTCTTCTGCCTATTCTTCTGCTCCCTCACAAATTACATGAGTAATTGTTTTAAAATTTTCAGGGAGTTAGGGTGGTTGTCAGAGGTCAGACTCCTAAGTGAATTAGGAGTTAATAATTAAAGTACTTCAAACTAGGAGTTATAAACTATAAACTACAAAAATAAACTATTTTTTTCTTAATAAAAATAAAGAGCGTGCTTATGTCAGTTGATAAACAGCTGTCAGTAGGCTACTGATCAGGTCTCTAAGCAAGACTGGCCCTCTTCATCGCTATTAGAAGCCAATGTATTTGTAAATGTAGTTTTCCTTCTTAGTGATGGGCGTTGCAGTCAGAGGCAGAGTGTGCTGTCTGGGCACTGATAAAGACGCGGCCCTCCCCAAAGGGGATGTGCGCGGGCAGAACCGGAGCAGCCATGGGCTGGAGGGGACCTCTGGAGGCCAGCTGGGCTGGCCCTTTGCAAAGCAGGACCAGCTTCAGACTTAGACCCAGTGCCAGAGTGGGATCAAATGCAAACTAAAATGTGAATCACTTCTGCAAGCTGTCTCCTACATGCCCTCGCACAGCGCTCAAAGTGGCACTGGTATGACTTAAAGAAAGAACCAGTACTTTCTCCCAAGACATGGCTGCTTAGCTTGGGCCTTTTTCACCTGCACCTCCCTCATAGTCCAACAAGTCCTGTGAGGCAGAGTCTTTCAGTGTCTCGAATGAACTGCAGATTTAATCTTTATATGCTGTTTTCTTCCTTATCAGACACGTTCATGACACATATTGTAATAATTCAGATTCTAAGCATCAGGAATTTTATCCTCTCATCTTTTGCAGGACATCCTTGTTCTTCCCCATCTTTTTGCCTCCAAAGATCCATTTAAAGCAGTTGAATGAAAATTTAGGCCTACGATAACTTTGCATTTTGCTAGCAATATTTGCATACCTAATACATACTTATTTGGGGTACGGGAAGTTTGTAGTTTTGTGCGGTAAGCTGGATGTGTGCTAGCTGCTGAGCTGATGCGTTTCGGGGGGTTACTTTGTATGCCAGCCTGTGAACTTAGACAGCTCGTAGCTAGGAGTGGTGATACTTCAGTTACCTCAGCAAGACTGTCAAGGTGGCTGCCAGTGTCCTGAGGAAGAACTTAACACAACACTCAAGAAAGAGATAAGGCAGAAATAGACTTGTGAGGAGTGACTTCTACCTGCTTACACGTTAACAACCTCCTTAATTTTAAGGGATATGGAATTGCTGTGGAGGAGGTTTCTGTCTGGGCAGAATGGTCATGGTATGGTAGAGATCCAAGTTGCCTGATTTTAAAATAAATACATGGTATTGTAACTGTTCGGGAGTTTGCAAGTTTTCAGAAAAATAGGAAATCACCCATAAACCTTATTGCACCTTACCATGCTTTTGGGACAGAGTTGAATAATGAACTCTGGCTTTTTTGTCATCATTTTAGATCAACACATGTTAAAAATTCTCTCCTTTCTTAATGGTCTCCCTGTGCATCAAAAGGGTATGAAACATCAGCTTTAGAAATAATTACATACGTTGTTTTATGAATTCCTTGCTAAAGGATAGGATAGAAGTGAACACTTCTTCTCACATCAAGTTTTAGTACCATCTTAGGTTATAATCCAAAAGTCCCACCAAACCCCCAACAGAGGATGAGAAAGAGTGAGAGACTAGATGTTCTAAATGTGCATTTGCAGTGAAGTTTTGAAAAGGAGCATGGACTGATCTGAGAAAGAAAAGGAATTATAGTAAACTAGAGTAAGCCTAGAACTAGACAGGTCAAAACGGCAATTGTAGCACATGGAAGAGGAACACAGGTAACAGAATATACCTGGCTGGGAAATGTTTATTAAGAATGAAGATAAATATAGGTGTACAGGTGATTTTTCTTTTTTTAAAAGTTGGACCAACAGAGCAGTCCAGTACATCTTTGCAGGAAGAGGCCTTAACTATGGAGACAAGTCCTTCTGACTCAAGCACCAAGGATGGTGTAGGTGATGAAAAAGAGGATCCTCCTATCTCTAAACAGTTGCTGTCTTTGGAAGAAGATGCAGAAGATTTGACCAAGCATGTGAGCCACCGTCTTATGGTCTGGGGTTTAAAAAGGTTTTAAAAATTTGTTGGATTCAGATTCACGGTTAAGAAGGAAAAACACAGAAAATCAGAACCAGTTCAAATGCTTACTGTAAAAAAAAAGAACTGGAAGGCACTGAAGGAGCTGTTGATCAAAGCAAAGTCAACCCAGAGGAAATACCAGTGCCCGAAGATGCCCTCTCTGCAGAAGACAACACAAAAGACACAACCCAAATGAAAACCCAGAAGAGGAATCTCCTGAGACATCAGAAGCAAAGGACCTGTGTTCTTAGTGAGCTGCCTTAACTGCTGATACTGTGTTGCCATTAAGATTTTTTTTTTTTTTTTTTCGGGGATGGACTGGATACAGGAAAAAGAAGAGTTTTTGGAAGCCTAAAGAAGATGAGCTGCAGTCTGCTAAGAAAGAAGAGGACCAAGAAACAGAGGAGGCAATGTTAACAGCTGAAGTCACTGAACAGGAAGAGAAATCTGAGGACAAGAGTCGAGAGCAAGAGAAGAATGTGACAGCAGCAACTGTTGAAACTCATGAGAAGGAGCAAACTGAAGATGGAAAGCGGGAACAGAAAGGGACCGTGGCAGGCATAACAGTTGAAGAAAGTAAGAAAGAAGAGCTAGCCAAGCATGAGTGGCAGGAATACCGTGAGGTTAGAGGAGCAGCAGTTGTTCAAGTGAGTGCAAAGGAAGAAAAAGCTGAAGATTCAGGAAAGAAGTTAGTGGAAAACTCAGGAGATCTAAATAAAAAGAAAAAAAAACTGAAGGAGAAAGATGGCACACAGCTGCAATCCTCTGCAAGGCCTTCTGCAAGGTTTATACATGGATGCTATGCTGTTGCTGGTTAAGATAAAGTTCCTTAAAGAAGCATCAAAGTGGAGGCTGGAGACCAGGCCTCTCCCTTAGCAGGGAGGCTTATGTGCTGGCTGTCTCTTCTTTTTTGAGACTGTCACTGGAAATAACCTGAGGATCTGGTCTATCAGCTTAAGCTCTGGAAGCAGCTTATGCTTTTCCATCAAGCCTCAGTGCGTGGGGGAAGGCTGCTAGGCTCACCAGGGAAGCCGTGCAGCTCAGGTACAGCTAGCGTGTGCTGGGGCTGGTGCTGTGCCACAAGCACAGGGGTTCCTGAGAGGACTACTTTGGGGTCTCAAAAGCCAGACGTTTGCCACTGACCCTGCCGCATGGGAGAGAGCAGACCTGAGGAAGGTGAGGACCACAAGGAAGGATGGATGAGGTTTGGGATGAGGAACAACGTGGAGCAGAAGTTGAGTAGGATTAACAGCACAAGGATTGGGTCCTGATCTGGGGGGGCATGGATGAGAGAGCTCTGTGAGCATCTTTAGGATGCTGATAAGATAGACGCTTGCCCGCTGCAGTATTAAATCTAATTTAGGGCTGACATCCTTTCTCTTAGTCTTTATGACAGTGAGAATGAATGATCATGGCGTAGGAAAGATGCACGGCTGCTCTGCTCCAAAATCCACTTGAAAAATTAGCATTGGCTTATTTAAAACAGGAGGGACAACTAGTTTTTAGTAGTGTCTCCTGCTTCTCCTTGAAAAACGACATCCGTTTCTCATGCTAGAAAAATCCACATGGCTCAGTCCTTGGTGCTGGGAGCAATGCTGTGCCTAAGTGAGGGGAGCAGAAGTCATTTGGACTGCTGCTCTCCTATATGCCATGGGAGCCTCCTGGGAATGGTCTGCACGTAAAGGACTTGTGCAGTAGCTTGACCTAGTCGGTATGATCTATCCTACAGATACATCCCTGTCTCTCCTGCAAAAGGCACTAGACTCGAAAGGATAATGAGCAAAACACTTCTTCCTCTAAGCAAGTAGACAAGAAGAGTATTTTAAAATTTTATGAGGGATTTGTAAGCCAGTGTCTTCTGAAAGGTAGAAATCCCAAGAATCATTCAGGATTCAGCTAACAGAAATCCCTGCCTTCTTCCCAGCACATCAGTCCCCTCGTGGCATTTTGCAGTCCCTCAGTCTTGTAGTGATATGGCTTCCTCGCACCTGCTTGTGTCAAGTAGCTTTCCCTACTTCTGCTGTTTGTTTCTCCACTTAGTAAGAAGATTTCTTGTTAATTTTAAAGCTTGTTTCGAATAGATTTTCAGGAGGTAGTGTTGGGATCAGAGTGATGTAACTGGCATTGCTTGTCCTTTCCCTTAGAAACTGCAGGATAAAGCGGGAAGCCTGACATGCAGCTGTCTGTACTAACACTTCTCCCTTTCACCTTTCCTGCAGCCATGAAGCTCACCGTCTGAAGGGCAGAGAGGGTGATGCTGCACTGATACTTGAGAGTACCTACGGGCCGCGTACCCAGGGTTTCAGGCAGTCTGTGCTCCCCAGCCGCCTCCCTCAGAGGGTGTTGGGTGTGCACGCGAGCTTTGCACGCCTGAGTTTTGGGGGCCAGCAAGCAATGCCAGCGTTGTCTTTTACACACACTGAGATCCTCTGCAGAGCCAAGGGAGGGGGGCAAGCATGCGAGCAGGCTGGCTTCAGGCTGGAATCTCACTCTGCCGTTGTAGTTGAAGGGGCTGTGGAAGAAGATAAAGTTTTCGGTGTTGGCCCCCTGAAGCAAAGAGGGTTAGTTAAAGCTCTGAAGGCGAGTCTGTGCAAGGGGAGAAAGGGCCGGGAGGAATCTGAAGCAGCCTGTTTGAGATGTTCACTGCAAAGCTAGCCTTTTCATAGTCCCTGACTGCCATGGGAGTGTATATTGCCCATTTGGTACCCTCCGTCAGGGACAGATAAAACATTTCTTAGTCCAGATAAATGCATTTGCTGCTTTTATCCCCCAGGTGGTGTTTTTACTGTCATTTCATGAAAACAATTCAGAAGTACAAAGAACCTGCCCAGTATTCTTGAGCTGCCACAAACTGTCCTAAGCTAGAATACCTGCCAAACGATCTTGGAAGTGTCATTAGTTTCTGTGGTGTGAGTCCCTCTGCTGGGGAGAAGTTTATTAGAATTTTTTTAATAGGATTTTTACATAACATGTCTTGATCCTACAGTTGGATTCCTGTTGTATATCCTCTCTCCCTTTCCCTCAGGAGAGCCACTTAATTCCTCCCAGATGCAGGGAAGGAACCTACAACAATCTGAATGTCCTGGAGATGGCTGGAAGAATTGCTGACGGCTCTTTGTATGCTATTACATTTCAATAGAAAAAGGAAACAAATCCTTTGAGCCAGTATTCCTGTTGACTGGTGGAATTAAGCTTTTCATAGGAAAGCGGTGAGGAGATTTGGGCTTACTGACAACATTCAAGGGAGCAGAAGAGCACAGTTAAACTCCCGCCGGAACAGAGACTGACTTGCATCAAGTGATGTAAGACTGCTGTAGCCGGAAACAAAACTCTTCATGAAAATCCTGGTGCTGGAAGGCAATCAGAGAAGCCCCAATATGTTTCACAGAAGCAAAAAAAAGACTGAAACAAGCTGAAGAAGGGCAGTGCTTCTCTTGAGCGTTAATCTGTGCCCCGTTCAGGGCAGCAGAGGAAAGGAAGGCAGCAGCTCGAGAGCACCAGGAGGAAGCAGGGCAGAAGAAGAGCCAGAGCTTCCTGTGGGCTGTTGTTCTTCTGTCTGCTCTGCACAGATGAGTGGGAAATGACAGGGGAAAGGTAGGATCCTGTTTCTTTATTCTCTGCCTTTTGACCGGTAGCCAGGAAATACCCTGCGCTGGCTGTGGCGCTCACATGTTGTGCACTGTGCTTTTCTGTTCTCCTGCATTTCCTTCCTCAAGCCACTGCATTTCAGCCCAGGATTCTTTTTCAGATCTCCAGCCTGCTGTGACCATGGGATGCTCCTCAAGGCAGAAATCTCTGGGGAACATGTGCACGGAAATAGAAACACGGAGGTCTGAGGGTGAAACTGCATCTCCAGCACAAAGGACTCTGGGCCAAACCATAGTCTTATTAGAATTAACACGCACCAGTCTGAAGGCAGGTTGTGTGGGAAAAAGAAAGGAGCAAATCTGATTTTAATATCTCAGGGAGCATGTTGCAGGGTGCCAGTTGTAAAACATGGAGAATGTCACATGTTCTCAGGGGTAGGGAACGAGGTAGCGTCCCTGTAGCAAGCACATGCACTGGTTTTGTTTATTCATGCCCGACTGCAGGGTGAACTTGTTTTTACTGGCCTGACCTTTCTTCACAGTGAAAGAATGAGTGAGTCCAGAAATGCTCAGAACCACTTGTTTCCAAATTGTTATGAGCATAACCCCCATCTTTCATACCCCCCCCAAAAAAACTCCTTAATATTCTGAAGTAAGTTTCTCTGCTTTGAAATCAAGAGAAAACTAGCTTTATAACAAAGACTTAATTGTAGTGGACAAAGGCTTTATGTCCACAATGACATCGCTGTGATGAAGACCTTTGTTACAAATACCTGCATAGGTACAAAGGAGCACTTGAAGTAACAGTGATCTGTTCAAATCTTTAAAATATAGCAATAAATCAGGAATGCTGTGAAGCTCATGCTTCCTCTGTTTTTTGTAAGTTTCTAAATTCACTGAAAACATGAAATATGAATGTACCTGAAAGAATTATGATCTCTGAAATGTAAATTTCGGTGTAGCTCAATTCTGCCCTCACCCCACCGCCAAACTTGCCTGTTTTCTTAAGTAGTAGAAGGAGAGACACCAAAACCACCTAACTGGACTCCTACTTTTGATACAGGACTCAGAGCAAAGCTTAGAAGGTTACATTTGCATTTTAAATGAGGTTGATCGAAATACTAATGATTCTCCAGCTCAGAAGAGCTTAGAATAGACTGTTGCGTGAGCAGCGGTTAGTTTAGCCTATTTTAATGTTTCAGTGAAAAAAATGTCTGGTTCTGTTGTGAGCTCAAGATGTAACCAAATCACCAGAACAGTGTGTCAGTTAGGGAAAAAGATACTCTGTTCTTTAAACAGAGTAAATTAAATACAGGGAGTATTAGTGATCATGCTTGGAGAATTAAGTTTTTTGGTCAGATTCTATGCAAAAAGTAGAAAGTAGAGGACATCGTGTGGTACATACACCCTGAATACACTTAGTATATCTCTATTTTCTTCTCCTCCCACAAGTCAGCTAGCCACTCTCTTCCTCTGTGGATTTCCCAAGGCCTGATTTTTTGTGCATTTCGACAGGAGTTTGGAGAGAGGTACGAGCACGGTTCTAATAGTTGTACATGATGGACCAGCTAGACCATGAACTAAATAAGCTCGGACTCTAGGAAAGAGAAGCTGAGGAAGAAATATGACAGAGGTCTGTATAATCATGCGTGGCAAGAAAAGCATGGCTGGTGATGGTTCACTCCTTCTCACCACACCACAGTGCATCAAATGAAGCTCGTAGTGAGCCAAGGGAGAGAGTACCTCGCGTAAAAGGTAACTAACCTGGCAGACTCCTCACCAAAGGATGCTATGCAGTAAAGGTTTACAGAGATGGAAGGGGAAACGGAGCAAATTCGTGGAAGGCAAAGCCACCGAGGAATTCTAAATGTGCAAAAGCCACATCTGAGTCAGGGTCACCTTAAACTGAATCTGCAAATATATGAGGGGAAGTACCACGAACGCTTGTCCCACTCTTTTGTTCTGCCCCAGCTACGCACTTAGGGCTATGATTCGATATCACAGTACTGTTTTATTACACTATGTAGCATGCTATTATTCTGTTCCTATGTACTGGAACATGTTAGACTCAACAAACTACTGGAGTTAATGTAAAGGTGGAAGAAAACAGGTTGTTTATTCAGTCCAGTGTTCACACTGTTGGTCACACAGAGGCTGTCTGACGCTTCTGCTTTCTCCTTCCATCCTCTCCAGGGTGGCAACGGCTGCTGGTTCCTCCTCTGTCCAGAGGCTGTGCCCAGAAATAGAGGGAATTAAGTTCTGCTTGGAGTCGTGACCTGTCTTCAAACCTCCCTGTCACGAGCATTTCTAGCAGGTTTCTTTTCTCTCTCTCCAAGATGTTTCTTGAGAGATGTAGCTTTTGGTGAGAGCCACCTCAGTTTACCTGAGGGAGGTGGAGAGGATTTTTCCACAAGAGCGGACAAGTGTAGAGAAAAGGAGAAAAAGGGGCTGGTCAAATGTAAAGGTAGCTGATCAGCTGCTTGTCTGAATGAGACCTGTGCTTGATCACTGCAGCCTGTCCCAGGCTCTCATTAAATCTAATTTCTGACTACCTTCTGTGCAGGTCTCTACTCCAGGTATCTATGTGTGACCACTAGCAAACTTCAAAGCAGACTAGGTGGCAAGGAGGAGGAGAAACCTGCATACCAGCGACTGGAGTGGCCCTGTGAAGCACAGGGGTTCGCTGATCCAGGCGCCGGCAAGGGGAGCAGGATAGGCTGCAGGCTCTGATGCAGCCTGTGGGTCTGCGGCCAGCAGCTGGAGGAACCCACGTGATGCATGTACATACCGTGCTAGCAGACCTCAGCGACGATGAGCAGGACAGGGAGGACAGGATGGGGCTGCAGGTGCTGCTCGTGTTCATGCGGGTGCTGTGCATGTGTAGGCGGATGCTAGCAAAGGCAGTGCTTTGTATCAACCTGTGTGGACAGAGGTGTGCGTGTGTGTGTGTGTGTGCATGCGTTATGCACACGTACCTGTACACTCCTGTTGGGAGTACATGTTCAGTGGCACCGTGCAAATGGGCCAACTCTCTCAGGCAAGGCTGCCGCTCAGTAGGACAGCTGGAGACCTTCCTGCCAGGTCCCAGCTCCTTCCTGCTTCCCCTTGTGTTAGAGAAACACTGTGAGAAAAACCTTGCAAATAGTTAACAAGACTCAAGGACAAGGGGGAGAGAAAAACAGTACTGCAAAGGATAACCAGCTCCGGCTAAAGAACCTTGATGAAACCACAGCGCTTTGAAGATTGCGAGGGGTAGGTAAGACAAAAACTGCAGAATAACCCAGAAGTGACCTTAGGTTCATTAAGGCTTCTTATTAACACACCCCTAAATGAATAATGTGATGGAAATGACATGATAATGATGTTACCACCTCTTCTTCGCTTCCTGTGCTAATTAACAAGAATGTGAAAGCGGAAGCGCAGAGCGATTACCTGAGGTAATGAAACTGTAACCATTAGAAAGATTTGTGTAAAGTACCCCCTGAAAAGTGTGTATAAATAAGACTGAGAGGGGGAGAAGGTGTGCTAGCTTTGTGGATTTACTACCTAGCACCCATCTCTGCGCAGAAATGAAATAAATATCTTGACCCTGTGTGTCTATTGGTTGCTTGCACACGGGGTAACAGAACCCAGATTTTGGGACAACAGTTCAGCGACCCAGATGGGACTTGCCAGAAGGCCTTGCCCGGATCATCTTGCCGTTCCCGACAGCGGACTGGATCGGATCGAGCTCTAGCGCGCACCGACCCGTTTATCAGGGAGTCCTCCGACCTCCCTCCGAAGCTGGGACGACAAGAGACTCAAAGGTGCAACGCCAACCAGAGATATTTGTGCCAGGGCGAAAGGGGGGTGAATCTTTGGATTGGTGAGTATAAAATTTACTTATTTCTGCGGAAGATTATGTTGGATTATGTTGCACGTAGACGCTCGGCAAAGGTTGCCTTAAATTGACCAGGGGGGTCAGAGCCGAGTGTACATAAAGGTATGGGAAAAAAAGTATTTCTAGGAAATAAGGTTGGTATTTCTAGATAATTGACATGGGATCAAGCCAATCTGTGATTCCTCTCTGTAGCCCTTTGGGTTGTATTTTGAAACACTGGAATATTTTTGGAGGAGATCAGATGACAAAAAAAAAAAAAAAAAAAGAATGAAAAGATGTTGTAATCAGTGGTGGCCAACGTATAAGCTGGAATGTGATGAGGAATGGCCAAAAAAGTGGGACCTTGAACTATAATACTATATTACAGTTACTGCTGTTTTGTTGCCGGAAGGGGAAGTGGGGTGAAACACCCTATGTGGAGGCTATTGTGTCACTATATAAGGAACCAGAAATTCAAAGGGAACATGAACTTGTAAGTAAAGAGGAATCTGTAATGGTTGCAGTAGGAAAGAAGGAAAAGAGCGGGCATTCAGAAAAATTCTGAATGGAGAGGAGTAGGAGGATGTACAACTACTGACACTGCCCCCTCTTGTGGAAACGATTCCACCTCAGTTGAAGCATCGCCCGCCCCGCTAGAAAGCCAAGAGTCCAGCCCTGTTTCTGGCGGAACTAGGAGACGGAAACAACCTGTTATACAGGCTCCTTTGACACAAGCAGTGGGAGCAGAAGGGCTGCCAGTATTTGTACATGTTCCTTTTACAACCTCGGATTTACTAAACTGGAAGCAGTCTATTGGATCATATAGGGAAAATCCTGAGAAGCTGCATCAACTTTTGGAGACTATTATGATAACTCATAATCGTAATTGGGGAGATGTGCAGGCACTGTTGAATACTTTCCTGACAGGAGAAGAAAAGAGGCTGGTAATTGGTAAGGCAAAAGAAGAGGGTGAGAGAAGGGACAGAAAGGGGGATCCTGAGGTCTATTTACCCACCACAAAGTATCCAGAGTGGGATCCAAATAGGAGCGGGGGTAGGGAGTTATTGAGGCAGTATCAACAGCTAATTTTATACGGGGTTCGGTACGGGGTTCCGAAACCAAAGAATGTATCAAAATTGCATGAAGTAAAGCAAGGGCCTGAAGAAAATCCCTCGGCCTTTTGTGAAAGATTATGCGAAACAGCCAGAAAATGGACAGACCTGGATCCAAATGAAGAAGCGAATCAAAGACTGTTTAATACATTATTCATTAGCCAGTCAGCTCAGGATATTAGAAAGAAGTTACAGAAGGTAGATGGAGCTGGAGGAATGTCTATTTCACAGCTGATAGAAATAGCGTATATAATAATCGAGGCGAAAAGAGAACAAGAGAAACACAAAATCCAATGAAACTACAGGCTTCTGTCCTGGCAGCTGTCCAGAGGAATGAATTCCAAGGCAGGGGCAGGGGAAGCAGGAGAGGTAACAGAGGAGGAAGAGGTGGAAGGGGAGGGAGGCCAGGAGGAGGCCTCCCTAGACCCGCTTTGGGTCCAAATCAATGGGCAATTTGTAGACAGGAAGGGCACTGGAAAGATGAATGTCCAAATCGAAGAAGGATAACAAAGCTACAGAGCCTAGCAAACACCGACCTAATTATGTTAGAGGAGTCAAATATGGAATGAAGGGGACCGGGGCAGAAAATTAGAATTTCCTCAGCTGATCCCCTGGTTCCAGTAAAGCTGGAGAATGACACTATAGATTTTTTATTAGGCAGTGGAGCCACTCATTCAGTGATAACTAGTTGTAAAGGACCCTTAAGTAAGACTACTACCACCATTGTTGGGGCTACAGGAAGGAAAGCTTTGAGGCCATTTTTGCAACCAATGGAGTGTGTGATTGGAGGTACTAAATTGACTCATGAGTTTCTCTATATGCCAGAGTGTCCCCTCCCTTTATTAGGACGGGATTTACTATGCAAACTGAATGCGCAGGTGACCTTTTCTGAGAGTTCCGTGCAGCTCCACATCCCTCCAGAATCGGCACGGAGAGCACAAATCTGCCTTTTGATGGGATCAGCTCCAGACGATAACAGTGCAAGTATCCCTTCAAGTGTATTGGATGTGGTGATTCCCTTGGTTTGGGCCTCAACAAAGCCAGGTAAAGCAAAAAATGCGACTTTGGTCAAAATAGAGCTACAACCAGGAGCGAAGCCAGTTAGAGTGCATCAGTACCCTATCAAGCTAGAAGCACGTAGAGGATTGGAACCCCTAATTAAGGCCTTCTTGCAATATGGCTTGCTTAGAGAGTGTCAGTCTGAATTCAATACACCAATCCTGCCGGTAAGGAAACCGCACTCCCAAGAATATCGACTGGTCCAGGACCTAAGGGCAGTGAACCAAATAACAAAAGATATCCATCCAACCGTGCCAAACCCATATACTCTTTTAGCCTCAGTGCCTGAGACTAACAATTGTTTTACATTGCTAGATTTAAAAGATGCTTTTTTCTGTATTCCCATAGAAGAACAAAGCCAGACAATTTTCACCTTTGAATGGGAAAGTCCTACTACTAGGAGGAAGGAGCAGTTGTGCTGGACGGTTCTTCCTCAAGGATTCAAGAACAGTCCTACCCAGTTTGGTGAGGTCTTGGCCAAAGAACTAGCCCAATGGCAGGAAGGTAACAAAAATGTCACTCTTTTACAGTATGTGGATGACATTTTGACTGGAGCGGATTCAGAGCAAATATGTTTAGAGGCGACAGTAAGTCTGTTAAATTTTTGGGGACTTCTTTTGCTCATGGAGCGATTTGGAAAGAACGAGGGCTCTTAAATTCTCAAGGAAGTAATATAAAGTATGGACAAGAGATATTAAGATTGTTACAAGCAGTAATGGAATCCAAAGAAGTAGCTATAATGCATTGCAAAGCCCACCAGACGGGAAATAGTGAAGTGGCACAAGGAAACAGGAGAGCAGATGCGGCAGCCAAAAAGGGAGCACTCGCAGGACAGGTGATTCGGGCTTTATTACCCAGTAGAAAAATACAAATGAGACCTCCTGAATATTCAGACAAAGAAAATCAATTGGCAGAAAGGCTAAAATGTACAAAAAATGCTGAAGGGTGCTGGGTCACCCCAAATGAACAAGTTTTAATTACAGCCAAAATGATGGAAGTGCTCCTCAAAAAAACTGCATGAAGAAACTCACATGGGAGCAGATGCTATGATAAGCAGTGTAAAAAGATATGCTGTGGGATCAAAAATGCTATCAAATACTGACCTTATTGTCCTATGGGAGAACTAAGAGGATCAACCCCAGGGGAACACTAGCAGATAGATTTCTCTGAATTGCCTAAATGTGGTCGATTTAAATATTTACTTGTTTTGGTAGATACATTTTCTGGTTGGCCAGAAGCCTTTCCATGCTCCACCAATTGTGCAAAAGAAGTAATTAAAATTTTACTAAAAGAGATAATTCCTCGATTTGGGATTCCTGAAGGTATATCCTCAGATAACGGACCTCGTTTTGTTTCAGAGGTGGTTCAAGGAACATCCAAATTTTTACAGATGAAATGGGAATTATATACTCCATGGAGACCCCAGTCTAGCAGTAAGGTGGAAAGAATGAACCAAACACTTAAAAGACATATTTCAAAACTGTGTCAGGAAACCCATCTTAAATGGGTAGATATATATAGATGTATATATGTATATAGAATGGCCTTGATGAGAATAAGAAGAACCCCAAGAATAAAAGAGGGAGTAAGCCCTTTTGAAATACTTTACAGGAAACCTTGCCCGATTAATGAAATAGGGGGACGAAGTGATCAAATGCATGTAAGAGGGGAAGAAATGTTGAGAGAGTATTTATTGTCTTTGTCTCGGGTACTAACATCTTCACATAGGTACCTTAATCAACGTACCCCCCTTCCATTGGATTCCCCTGTGCATGACTTCAGGCCTGGGGATCTAGTTTATATTCGGACATGGAAAGAAGAACCACTAAGAGAAAAGTGGAAAGGACCTTACCTGGTGCTTCTGACAACTTATACTGCAGTAAAGGTAGAGGGAATAAGTTCCTGGACCCACTCTTCCCAAATAAAGAAGGCACCTTTGAATGACTCGTGAACTGCCACAACCACAAGATATCTCTCAAGATAAGAATACAGAAGTTATAAAAGTGATGAATTGCACTTGGAAAATGGAACTCTTTTATATGTAAATGGAGTGCTCTTAGTGTTCTTAGGTGTTACTTTGCATTCTGATAGTGTGGTTAATTATAGATAGAGCTGATTTATAAGAATATTGATTTTGATTTTTGATTTGTTCAATTTAATTTGTTTACTATAGAGTTAAGATGGAAAATGAGGACACTTAATTTTCTTATGCATGCTCATTGGTACAACTAACCTGATTTTGTAGCTTATACGGGCCTTCAGAAAAAGTGACTCAGATTACCGCTTGCTTCTCTATTCCCCACATCTCACGGATTACCCATGCCATGGGAGATACTTAAAATTAACTTAACATCCATGTAAGAATAATTGAAGTTGTTTAAATGAGACTTGCTAGATAAGTGATATTAACAAGTCTCAAAGGGGGGAATTGTTAGAGAAATACTATGAGAAAACCCTTGCAAATAGTTAACAAGACTCAAGGACAACGGGGAGAAAAAAACAGTACTGCAAAGTACTGCAAAGTACTGCAAAGGATATCCGGCTCCGGCTAAAGAACCTTGATGAAACCACAGCACTTTGAAGATTGCAAGGGGTAGGTAAGACAAAAACAGCAGAATAACCCAGAAGTGACCTTAGGTTCATTAAGCTCTCACAGCAGTTCTACATAGGGCAGATGCTCCAGCATCTAGCAAGTCTCATTTAAACAACTTCAATTATTCATACATGGATGTTAAGCTTTCTTCATTTTCTGTGTATGAATGCCAAATCTAAACATTACATAACTGCTCTGCTTCTAATTCCAAGAAGCCATAGTTAAAGCTGAAAGGCAGTTTGGATCACATATATAAACTAACATTTTTGAAAATAAGATCTGATACCTATTTTGGACATCTCTAAGGAATAGCAATTTGTTATTGTGCTACTTCAGGAAAAATCTGTGGAGTTTCGGTTGCCACAAACGGATGTTACAATTTCGTTACCAAGGCATTCTAACATACTTTAGAATCAAATTATGAATAAACTTTCTCAACATGATCTAATCTCTGAAGCACAAATGTAGCTGGTAGTAAGGAAAGAAAGTATTTTCCCTGAAATGTTTTAAAGTATTAACAAGCCCAGACTGGGGTGAGTGACGGAGGGAAAACATGCTCTAAGGAATTTCTGCCTGTCCTTAAAGCTCCACAGGACTTCATCTTGGTGGTTACCAATGTCATCATCATCCCTTTTGTATTGGCAGACAGCTTTATAGGTCAAAACCAGTCTGTTCAGCGCAGCAATTTTGTTCCCTTGCTCTTCTGAAACGTTGCAGCAGCAGCAGCTTAATTACTCAAATTACATTCTAGAGCTAGCATAAAGTCAGCCCCACCACTGGAGTCATCAAGTAGGTATTGGCATGCAGTAATTTCTGCTGCGTATTTTTCTGATGTATGAAAATCTCTGAGAAGTGATTAAACCACTCAGGTTTAAACCCATTAGGTTACACTCAGGATTAAACCAGTTCAGGTCAGAACTCATATAGATTTCAATGCTAGGCTGCGAGACACTGCTAGGAAGCAAGCCAATATGCAGAAGTTTACAGGCCTATAGAATCCAAAGAGTAATAAGGTACCCTACAGAATGTGTTCAGCTACAGCAAAATAGACCAAAATGTGTGATACGACTATGTTTACGCACAGGAACATATGTTTTCACTAGAAGCACTCAACTCGTATATACCTCAATGACTTGTTGCTCGCAGAGTAGACAGTAGGTCTCAGTTCCTGAACTGAATTCCAAAGATTAAAAAAAAAAAAAAAAAAAAAAAAAAAGAGAGAGAGAGAGAGAAGAGCTGCAGTATTCTGCTGTGGAAAATGAGTGGCTATTACATGGACAGCTGATGACCTCTCTTTTATTATTTATACTTTTTTTTTCCACTGACTTTTCTTCTTACTCCTCTATATTCCAGAGCTGCTGCACTCCTTCTTTAGCACTGCTTCTCCAAAGTCGGTAGGCTTCTAAGAGAGAGATGTTAATAGCTCAGCAATATCTGGAAACAGTATCCTGGAACAGGTGCCCCATCACTTCCTGGGGATCAGGGTGAGGCTGAGGAGCCTAGAGTTCACAAGACCCTCTTTCTTAAAGATGCAGGTGACATTTGATTTCTTCCAGGCTTCAGAAACCTTTCCTGTTCACCACAACCTTTCAAAGATAACAGAGAGTGGCCTCACAATGGCATCAGCCAGCTCCCTCTGTATTCATGAGTGCATCCCATCCGCTCTAATAGACTTGTATAAGTTTGGTTTATTTGAGTGTTTGCTATCTTGATGCTTCTCTTTTGATCCTTCTCTCACGGCCTTGGCCAAGGGTCTCAGCCTTGGGATTCCTGAGGGCCAGCCTTGCTCCTCTTTTACTTGTGGAAGCCCTTCTTGTTGCCCTTTATGACCCTCACCAGGTGGAGCTTTTTGGCTTTCTCAACATTGTGCCTTCAAGCTTGGGAAGTGTCTTTACATTCCTGCTAGATGATCGGACCCTGCTTCCACTTCTTGTGTGCCTCACATGTGCCTCACCTGAGTTTACTCGGGAGCATCTTGTTCATCTGTGCAGTTCCTTGACCACCTGCATTACACGTGCACTCTAGAAACCTCCCAGGTTGCTTGTGCCCTGCTGTCTTCCCCCCAGCACATCTCGGGGCAGTTCAAGTCCCCTGTAATGACCAGGATTGATAAATGTGACGCTTTAAATAATATGGTGATTCCAGCAAAACTACAACTAGCCCAGCCATCCCACAACGGTGAGCTCAGGTTAATATCTAGGCGCACAAGCCCTTACAAGACCACGACTATGAGGAAAGCTTGCAGGGACCAGAGTGAGATTTCTTCGGGTGAACATCCCCAATCAGGCAAGGGGCTTGGGAATTTCCAGTTTCCGCAGCTGGCTCAGTTCCTTCTATTCGCAGAGTCATCAGAGCTCTCTCTGGACTCAGCAGCTCATTTTCACCTTGTGAAGCACCTCCTTGGAGGTTCTTTTCCCTCCTGAGGCTGTGACATTCTCTGTGCCTGTGGCCCTTTGTCCCATGTTGTTACCAGCAGCATGCATGTTCTCGTGGGGTCCCATGTTGTTATCAGGCGCATGCATGTTCTGGTGGGGTCCTTAGCTGCATGATGAGGGCACAAGGCAAAACGAGCCTAGAGCTGCACTGCACAGATCAAGAGTGTATCCCCCAGCCCTTGACTCCAAAGTAGTTAACGTTTGGCTGCAAACCTGAGTTTGTGGCCGCACCTTAATTCTGAGAACCTTTCTCACCAAAAGGTAAACCTCTTTCCATCCCCTCGTGAAATTTCAAGTTACACCTTTCTCGTGAAGCACAAACACTGCTTTTGAAAACATAGTTGTCTGTGTGTCATACCAGCCGCATGGGAGTTTGAGATCGCGTCAGTCTTTGACACAGTCAGTCAGTTTCTATTTAATTTTGGTCTCCATTTAAGGCTTTCCATGAAGGAGTACTTCTCTGAGCTGATTCAGCAGAAAGGGATGATACATTGTCCATGGAGGCTTTGAAGGGTCAAGGTTTTGATGCGGAGCTCTCAGCGTGTGAGACGCTCCATAGATGTGATGCGGTTGTCGCAGCCTATGCACTGCTTTCTGCAGCTCTAGAAACTGAGGAATTAGAAACTCCCATCAGAGGGTGACAGAAGGATAGACAAGGTATCCTCTGTTGTTTGGGCGAGCGTCAGAGTGTATTAGAAAAAAGCCTGAAATACAGAACAGGAATCAGGATGCTATTCTGCCTAGGGGAATCAGGAAATTTTTTGTGCATTGACTCTCAGAAACAGTATTTTGTGTCTTTTAATAATTTCTCTCTTCAGTTTCTTTTGTTGGGGGGAAGTAAGCAAATTCACTGTATGCGCATGCAGCCTTTTTCAGCTATTCTCAATTTTTGCCAAGTGTGAGGCACAGCAACCTTCCTTTATTACCCAAAGTCCTCTTTGCGTTGATTATTTATGCTGAGTTTGGTTACTATTAAGAAGCACACCAAACAGTAATCCTGAGGCCTATGGTGGTGTCTGCCTTCAGTTCACGGAGGGCTCAAAGGTGCCCTGAAGGGATCTGAATCCATGGGCATGGCCCACGATCGGAAAACTTACCCTTTTGGTCTTCTGCACTTGCAGAAAGCCACCACGCAGCCTAGAAGTAGTAAGCAAAAGACGAGAGTTGTAGAGGACAAAGCAAGCGTGACCTTTACTTTAAAACTGTTTTGGCCGGTTTCTCAAGCTGCTTTCCTCTGAAGCAAATCAGCCTTGCCTGACACGACAACAGTAAAGCACACTGCAGTGGCTGTATTCAAATAGGTAGCGTCTTAAGGATGTAGGCAGAAAAGGATTACACCTATGCAATTTGCCAGTCCAGATTAGCACCTCCCAACCTTGGACCATTTCTGCCAGGGCCACCCCTGTAACCACCAACAGATGGTGCCTCCTCTGTGCCAGCTCTTGATATTCAATTGCTCTTCCAAGGCAAGAGCAGAGGGACAAGTGACCAGGAGGGCACAAGCAGCAGATGGTCCAGAGGACAGAAGGAGCAAGCAAGGACTGTGTGTTGTGTGCCGTGCGGCACAGGGCATGGGGGGTGCCCGTGGGCCTTCCACAACCACTGCTACCTCCAGCACAGGCCTTGCATGCACCTGGTGCCCTGGCCATGGCTCTGAGTGGGAAGCAGGAGCTGCATGGGACATGGAGCCCTGCAGGCTCTGCCAGTGTGTTTCAGCTGCTGAGCTGTGCAGATCTTAAAGCTGTGGACTGCTGTGTCCTCTACCTGCTCCAGAGGTACCTGAGGCATCAAGGTGTGGAGATGCGCTCACTGGTGCTCAGAGGCCTCATGACACTTTCCAAGAGACCAGAGATGGTGCGTATGGCCATGAGTCAGGTGAAGGCACGAGTCAGGCAGCGTGGGGCTGCCAAGCAGGCAGCGGGTAATGCAGTGCTTGGCCTCTGCTGAGGATCAGGAAGCATGGGGGTCGCTCCAGTGTCCCTCGCTGACCACTTTGCCCTCTCTTGCCAAGGGGTCACAGCCTGCTCCAAGTCAGCTTGGAGCTCTCAGGCTGGCGCTGCAGCCTGCAGTGCCCCAGCGGTGGGTGTGCACAGAGCCCTGGCAGTGGGGCCCTGGGCTCTGTGGCAGAATGAGCCTGCCCGGGTGGGCACTGGCCACTGCCTGGGGAATTTCCAAGCGCAGAGGGCTCTTAACCAACCTGCCCCTTGTGGCAGGTCAGAAGAGGGGGCAGCTGAGGAGGTGAGGAGGAGCTTTTGCTCTCCTGTCCTCCTTCCCTGCTGCCTGCTCCTCCACACCCTCAGCACACACCAAGAACTGCTGCGTGTCAGGAGGTTACTGCAGTAATAATTCCTGTGGTGCTGGTGGTGAAGCAAGACAGGAGGCTGGTATTTAAGATCCAGAGGTGTTTTGCCCAGTTGGGCTTTCATGCCTCGCGGTCAGGACATTTGGTGTTCTCTACAGGCCAGAAAAATGCAAGAGCTGCTGCCAGACCTCATGGAGATGCTGCAGGATGCCAACACAGACATCCGGATGAAGGCCCTGGTTGTCTCCGGCAACGTGGTCCAGCATATGGACCGGGCAGCGGTGGGCCCCGTCGCTCTGCAGCTGGTGGAGAAGCTGGTGCCACTCTTTGATGACGTAAAGCTGGGGTGGGAGCCGCAGCCCTGCAGATGGGCACTCTCTAATGACAGCCGCCCTTGAGCCCAGCTCTGGGCGCAGCACTCAGGCAGCACCTTCCCCACTCGGGCTTCTCTGGGCTTCTCAGGAGCCTGGCATGGCTCCTGGCCTCTGCAGTGCACCTGTACAACATCCCTCTGACACGTTTATACCAATGGGGGCTCCAAGCCCCCCATGCAGGGTGCAGGGCCTTTCAAAGCCCAGACAGCTCCTCCAGCGGCCACTGCCACACAGGACCACACACTTGCACAGCCTGCTGCGGCAGGCAAGCTAAGCCTTGAGCAAGTGGTGTGCGCCCAGGAGTCGTGGTGCAGGGCCAGCCCAGCCTCCTCCTCAGCCCAAGCCCTGGGGCACCTCCTCACAGGGCTGCCTGGCTACAAGCTGCTGCTGGTGCTCTGCCTGGGTGGGCAGCAGCCCTTGCTGAGCTCCCCGCCTCCTCCCTCCTCGCAGGACTCCAGCCAGCTGCGAGAGCTCTCCATCTGCCGCTTCAGAGAGCTGGTGGAGATTGTGGTGGGGAAGACCAAGAAGCACATGCAGCAGAAAGTGCATCGGTGCCTGCTCCCGCTCTTCTTCCACATGAATGATGAGATCCAGAGTGTGGCCAAGGTAGAGATTTCAAACCTAGCCAGTGATGAGGGGAGGGCAACCCCGCACCCTTCCACGAAGACCCCAGCTGTGGCTGCAGCTCATCAGTGCTGGGGGATGTCTCCTGGGCTGCTCAACAGCAAGAGGCAGCCGAGGTGCTGGTTGTGCTGTGTCTCTGCCCTGGGCATTGAACCCACTTGAGAGCACTTGAGGCACTGCTCCTGCTGCTGCCTCTTCCCACAATGGGCTGGGAAAGGGGAAGAGGTGAGCCAAGGGGAGGGGGACAGCAGGCCTCCTCCTGCAGGCTGTGGTGCCATCTCCCACTCTCTGCTGCTGCACAGGCCTCCCAGGAAGCCCTCATCACTGCTGCCCAGTGCCTCAGGTGGGAACAGCTTAGGGACCTGAGCCAAACCGGGCAGACATGGAGGACTGGCAAGTGCTTGGTAAGGAGAGCCCCAAAGGGCCAGGAGCAGCCTGGGTAAGACCTGCCCCCACACACACTGCTGTGCATGGGGGAGGCAGCTGTGCCTCTCCTGCACTGCTCCAGCCCCAAGCTCACCACCTGCACCTGCAAACTTGAGCCCTCCTCTCAAGCGCATAGCCCCGGGGGGCTCTTTGGCTGGCCCTTCTCTGACCCCCTCCCAGGTTGCTGAAGGAGACCCTGGCCCACAGGGCCTTAGCAGCACACTGGGTTCTCCACACCCTGGGACTAGACTCTGCCTGCTGCTCTCTCCCAAGCTCAGCCCCACAAGGCTCCTGCCTGGCAGATGCCACAGCCCTGATGGGGCAGGCAAAGGGAGCAGGGTGCTGGGAGGATGGCTTTGGATGGTCTTGTGTGCCAGCCCCACGCTCTTGTGCTCTCTGCAGCTGGCGAGAGGCAGGAGTTATGTGGAAGAAGACCTGTGCCAGAGCCTGCCCTACCTGGAGGACTCTCAGGCATCCTTATGAGATATGGCCGTGAGGTTGCTTGGTGAGCCACAGCCCCTGGGCTCCCTCCCTCTCTGAGCAATTTGCAGGGCTGGGGCATCTAGGAGCCCAGGTGGGCTGCCTGGGAGCCTTGCTGGGCAGGGCTGCAGGTACTGCAGACACGTGGGTTTCATCGCTGCTCTCTTTCTTTCTGTCCCAGTCCTTCGGCCCTTGCAGAACGACATCGAGCCCTCCATCCGGTCCCTGGCTACTCAGAACATCATCATCCTGGGCACTCCACGGAAACAGCCAGCATCAGGATGGAAGCTGCCTTCCCTGCGCTGCTGGCTCTGGAGAGCAGGGGACAGGTGGAACTGTCCTCTGGGCAACAGCTCTCCTTGAGTAGAAGGAGGACAATCCCAGGCCTACGGTGCCCTTCCGCTGGTGACCACCTGAATGTGTGGAGCAGTCTGTGTCCTTCCGGGTGTCTGCTGCAGCTCACCCCTCAGGTCTGATGGCCAGAATAAAAGAGACCAAGGGGATTTCTGACCAGAAACTAGTTCCTTGGTTACTATAATATTCTCCACATGATATACTGGGTTTTTTGCTTCCTTCTTGGTTTTGTTGTCAGTTCTGCCTATGGAAGCTCTTTGGGGGAAAATCAGGTGCAGGGCTTCCACAGGTGTGCCCAAGAGCCAGGGGACAATACTCCCATGAGGAAAGGGAAGAGCTGTGCCACTGTCCCCTACATCCCCTCCCCTGGGCTGCTGGGTCTCGGCTCGCTACCCTTGGGTGGGAGGGCTGCGCCAGCCTGCTCTCCAGCTCTGCCTGGCCTCTGCAGCTGCTGCAGGGACTGTGCTGAGCTGCTTTCAAGGAAGGAGCAATGTCCTCCTCTTTTCCCCTTTCCCATATACACCCAGCCCTGGCTGGCTGGCCAGGGTCCCAAGCAAGGAGGAGCCCCGCACACACCAGAAATCTGAACACACAGCCACCTGGGAGCAAGGAGTCCTGACACGGGGTGCGAGTGGGCTCCTGCTGGCCTCTTGGGGCAGCCTGGAGAGCCACATCTCCAGCTGTCCAAGAGTTCTCACATCGTCATGTCACAGGCCCCAGGGAAACAGTGTGCGATGGGGCTACTCGGTGAATTCAGTCTAAAGGTCTCCTTCTCCTCAGCCAGCCTGGGCTCTCAGTACAGCAAACACAAGTCCGCACTGATAGTCACGGGGGTCATCTCCTCAGAGCAGCACCACCGCACCCCCAGCCCACGGGACACTCCGCATCTCGAGTGCCTCCTTTTGCCAGGCCTCATTGGCCTTCTCTCACTCTCCACAAATGAGTCAGTCCCACTGCCATCGGCATTTCTGGCCCTTGCATGGTTCCCACGTAGCAGAGGCCTCGGCAGCAACCGGTCTGGCAATTCAGCTGGCAGTGCCTGCAGCCACACGTGTGCTTGTGAGCACACACCCTCCTCCGTGGAGCACCTGTCTGGCGAGGCAGGCAGAGGTGCATGGCCATCCCTTAGCTGCTGACCCCCACAGCCTGGGGAAAAGGCTGCAGAGCTCGGTGCCCTCCCCTCCACCCCACCTCATGTCCCCTTCCCCATTCCCCAGCTGCACCTCCTCAGCCAGCACCTTTCCTCCTGACCTTCAAAGCTACTCCAGTCACCTTTCACCCCACCTGTCACCCTGTGGCTCCTCGAGCAACAAATTCTCCTTGTCTTGGCCATCGTCCTAACTTTGGTGCTTTCTGGGTGACCTCTGTGATGCCAAAGGCCCACTCCAAGCCTCCAGAGATGCATAGGCAGCACCTGCTCTGCTATGGGACCAGGCTGTCCGTGGGCCCCACAACAGCCCTCTGCTTGGCCTGCCATTCTGGCCCCAGAGAGCTGGTGGGGCCAGGCTGGGGCCTCTGGCAGCAGTGCCTAAGCAGCCTCAAAGCCCCCACCGCACAGGGCAAGGAAGGGGCTGGCTCTGCTGGCTGCTTCCTGAGGTGCCTCTTGGGGGGGGCAAGGCAAACAGGGCCAGCAGAGCAGCTGAGGGGACGCTTCTGGCCAGTGCTCTGTGGCAGCACCGCTGCTGGGGGCAGGCCCAGGTTGCCCTGGGCACCTCCATTTCCTCCCTGAGGTTTTCCCTTCTCCCTTGGAGCACTTCTACTTCATAGCAACGTGTATTCCTTTAAGGGAAAGCAGCCTTTGGTTTTGCTTCAGCCTCATGGTCTGCAACACACTTGCTTTCTTCCCTTCCCCTGGTTACTCCTTTCCCTTTCGGAAAGCTGAGTGACGGACTCCTGCTCTCTGCAGGCAGCGGAGGGAGCGGTCGCACCTACGGTTGGGGTCTGCAGCAGCGCGCCTCCGTGCACTGCGCCCAGCTCTACAGTTCTGGCAGCACAGGCCAGAGAGCCTCGTCGCACCAGGAAAGCACCACAGCCAGCCACAGAGGCTTAGCGTTCGGTGCTTTCCACCATCTCTTTGTGCCTTTGCTTTAGTTTGCCTCAGCAGGAAAGAGGCTCCTTCCTGGAAATGCCTTCCAAAGACCCTTTGAGCTTTACACAAAGACATCCTTCTGTCATCTGTGGAGATGGAATACAATGTGGTCCATGCATTAGAGCTTGCTTTGTCCTCTGAGTCAGCCAAATGCGACTTTAGTCACATTAGTAGACAGTAGTACAATCCAACCTGAGCAAAAAGCTGACCTGAGCAGGTGTAGCTTTCACCTGCTGCTTGGAAGCAATCACAAAAGCCCATGTTCTTGCGTGAAGATTAGCAAACCCAGTGGACTCTTGGGATCTGTGCTGGCTCTGGGAGTTCTGACTCCTAGAATGTTCTTGTGCACCAGAAAGCATCACAGGATGCACCTTTGTGAACATTAGAGGCACCCTAGGCCTAGTTACTCTGGATTGGGTGCAAGGTCCAGTCCAAGGCTCAAGGCCAGCTAGAGAAAGGGCAGAACATGGCCATGGAAGCACAGGAAGTGCATGAAAGTACAAGGTTGCACTGCTTTTTGTCTGGGGAAGTTGTTAAAGCACAACTGTCTGAAACATCATCTGCTTCCGACATAGATCAGCATGCGGTTTGTAGCAGGAACATCAGCTTTTGTAATAGCTGTTTTTATTCCCTCTTCTTTTTACTCTGTATACCAGTCCTGTCAGTTCAACCCTGTGGCAGTGCTGGCTAAAGACAGGATGCAAGGAACAGCAGTTTTCTGTCCATGTTAAATATCCACTCCAAGTCAAGGAAGCGTGGCTCCGTGTCAAAACTCTGCTTTGTGTCCCTTGTCAGAGCTGCCTGTGTGCTCTGCCTGAAGTTTATGTCCTTCTTGATCCTTCCCCTCTGGTTCTGCTGCACGGGCTTCATGCTCTGCGCCCTCTCCTGCTTCCAGCCAGTCAAGCAATCTGGCCCACTTTCCCCCACTCCATGCTTGCTTCTCCGTTCTGGTGCCTATGGCTCTCTTCTCGCACATGTCCACCCTCACCATCCTACCCATCTCTGCACGTCTGTTACGCTCCCATTCATGTCTCAGAAGTGTAGCTGCGAGAAAAGTCAGCTCAACTTTCCTCCCAGCCCTCAGTTTCTCCCTTAACATGGAAATGGCTTTTGCTTATCCAGTCAGTTAACTGTGAATCCCATGTGTAGGAAGCAGTAGAAATAGTGTTAGGACAGAGGCCTTTTCCCCTCCAGCCAGGCACAGCGAGTCCCTCTGCCGGGAGGACTCCAGGATAGCCCCATTTGTGCTCCATTTCATGCAACGCTCCTGAACGAGGCCACTTCCTCCATTAAGCCACCCAATCTGCATGACTCCCTGACATCTCATGCGACATGTTGGCATGCAGCTCTGCTCTTGGCGTTCGTCACGGAAACACAGTGTGGGAATGTGTGTGAAGAGACACTTTATCACGCTCAATGACCCTGTGCTGGGCAAACCTATGGAACAAGCCAGCTAATGATCTCAACTACTATCCCCTGCCCTAATTCTCATCACAGAAATGGTGCTTCTCCCCAGGATGACTGCAGGATGATGTCCGTAGTTCCCTCATGCTCGTAGAAACTACTTCTCTCTCTTACTCTCCTACTCTCTCTACAGATCTTCCAGAAGGAAACAGGGAGAACATGGAGCCTTTTCAAGCACACTGAGAAAGAGAAAGGAAAGGCAAGCCCCTTTGATGGCCTGCAGGACCCCTGGGCTGGTCCCAGGTATAGGTAGTCTGGTGCAGTCCCTCACTTCCCCTGCTCCAAGAAGTCACCATGTGGGGGCAGGTTTAAGGCAGGACTAGCTAATTTGATGACAATTCACTGGAGCTACACATGTGAGGGGAATGATTAGAGTTATCCAGCATACGCTTGAGGACACAAAACATCTGCCCGTGCGGTCAGGGAGGGAATTCCTCGTAGCCCCATATGACATTGCACAATGTGTTGAATACATTTGTGGTTGCTTCACATAGCTCTAAAGCATGAAGCACTCACCATGACCTGGACAGAATATCAGACTAGAAGAGTTCCAAGAGTTGGTATAGTAAATCCACTCCTAGTTTTTGTAGTTTAGAGTTAATTCTTCATAGTGCTAGTTCTTGATCCAGTGTCAGGAGCAGACCGTGAGCAAGGCAGATCTAAACTGCTCTAAGAATCAAATGTCCTTCAGAACATGGGACTACTGGGATTGCTGTGATCACTAGAGAAGTGCAGAGACAGTCTGTCAGTCCACCAATGCTAGCAGAGGTCTACATCAAGGAGGGAATCTGAGCAGAGGGAACATTTATATTGGAGCATCAGAGTGGCTGTCTGTGTTGATTCATACTTGTGGATGAAATTCATGACTTTGCAGGGAGCCAGAAAAAAGGGGGGAGAGAGAGAGAGAGAGAGAGAGGGAGAGGGAGAAACAATGGGAAAAGACGGTGGCATAATCCCTGGCTGGAAGGATCTGACGAGGAGTAGCATTTGCAGAAATATACAAATGACTTTGGAGCCTAAATCCCAGTGCAGAAGCTGCTTAGGTTCCAAAGGTGGGCATGGCAAATACTTCCCAAACAGTCACAAAATGAGGCATGCGACCTGTGACTGCAGTCCAATTTATCGGACATCTCTGAATTTGACCATAAAGAAGAGAAAGCAAGGTTTCAGGTTTTAACCAAGACCCCCGAAGGCAACAAACTATGGGCAGCCTGGTCACCCAAATGTGTCAACTCTCCTCAGGCTGTGTTCAGAGAGATTGCTTGGGTTGGTCTGAGGTGGCAGTATCTAGAAACACTGAGGCAGCTCTCCTGTAAATGCTAGAAAGAGGATTCAGCCTTTGTCTTTACTGTCACCCTCCCCACACCCACTAGCCTAAGGCAAAGGAACACACTCAGGAGTGCATTTTTGTTTGTACTTCAGCTCACTCGGGTTCAACTTTGCCTCCTGGGTATTACTTTCCACTCTACTCTCTTCTGTCACACAGTGCTTCCCTTGCATGCAAGCTCTGTTCCCTGCCAGGGCACTAGGTTTCCCACTGGAAGAGGTATAGCACTGCATTTGTCTTTCAGGACAGGTACTTTACACTTGAAGCCCCCAAGGTGGGTTGGAGGGAGTCCAGCTCAGGAGAGAAGTGCAGTTTTCAGGGCCCAGGGGAACTTGTTCCACATCACAGTGTTAGGATGATTTCTGCACAGCCCTGTGACAACGAACTAGCCCAGAAACGCACATATCCAGGTAGTCACAAAGCACATGAGGCAAACACGAAACAAATTCATTATCTAATCCAGGTCACAGAGTTCTTTGCGAAAGGGAAGGGATGTTGTGGAGCCTTGGCACTGTTTGAAGTGGAGTTTTAAAGCAAAGTCACGGAAAAGGGAAGGCTGTGGCTCCTGTTTCTTGGCACCTTCTAACTGCAGCTTAGGTAGTAGCTAAGAAGTTCCCAGGAAGTTTCTTGTTCCGGTGGTTTCTCCATCGAGGGTACTTAAGGCTATCTGTTGCTGTACATCAGTGGACAGGGAATGAAGAACCCTCACAGTTTTGGCAGTCATGTAACCTGTGCCGTGTAGTCTGGATGCGATCGATCACTCAGCTGCTGGTATTGAAATTTTCCATGGAACAATTTGTCCTGGAGGTGAGGGCAGTATAAATGTGACATGCATTTTTGGCAGTGCCTGTAGAAATAGGTTTTATGAAGTGTAATTATGTCCTTGAATACTGTCATCATTTTGGCACAGCTCATCCAAATCACAGTATAAATCAGCGTGCAATCAGTGCAAATAAACGTTCACTTTACAGAGCTCTCTACCGGGAAATTAGTGTACTTCAGAGAATGTAGCTTCCATTTCAAAAAGTAAATATAGAGTGGAGAGAAGTGGGGAAACCACAGACACACACACACACACACAGACACGCACACACACACACACACAAGATACTGTATCATTCTCATTTTAATTTCTGAGTGAGGTTAGACACAAATTATCTAGATTTTAAAAGCTACAAGGGCTGATCTGGTACAGAGATCTTTTCCTGATGAATAGCTGAAGCCTGTAGCCACTCTTCCCATTAAAAAATGATAAAGGCAGAAGTAGCTAAACTTCTGGCAATTTGACACCAGTAATGCTGAAAATTAACATTGTTCCACAAAGCTAGTGAACTACAGTGTTCCTCAGACTCTTTTTATTTTTCTGATCATCCAGAGATGCTATTATATTTTGTTGTTTTAGAGAGTGTCTTTCCATGTGTCTACATATATATACACACACACATAGATACACATACCTGCCTTCATATATCTCTGTGCAAGTATAAACATATGTTTGCACGCTCATCCAGCGAGAGAGGAGACTATCTTCAGCTATAGCCCATTTTTTACTCTTTTCATCTGCAGTCTTAGCTTCATGGGAAAGTTATTGTACGTGCATGTGGAACGTTTCTGTAGTAGAGGAAAATACGTCTCAAAGCCACTTTTGAAAATGTTCACCTATTTATAATAACACCTATTGAGATTCTTTTACAATTTTGCCTTTCAAATTAAGCTCAACCCCTCACAAGCTTTGCTGTGTTTAAGGTACAGGAGGGTGACAACTTGTATTAATTTTGCCTGGTGACTTTTTGATCTTGTGATTGTAATGCAGAAAGTGGGTAAATTTTTCTCCCAGCTCCTTCACCATGAAAACCAGAAGCCAAGTGCCACTATAAACATAATAGTTTCTTACAATAATAAGACACACAGGAGCAGCTGCAGTGGCATTTGTTGGTTTTATCTGATTGATAATCACAGTCACTTCCCAGGAACAGTCACGCGTTGTTCAAACATTTCAGACACACATTTCATGATGTGTGTTTTCGCTCAGGTAATGAAGTAAATACCTGCAGTTCTTGAACACACATTGAAATATTAATGCTAACAGTACCATTATCCTTGAATACGTGCATTCCACGTTACTGCAGAAAGCAAATATCTTCCAAAACCCAGATATCTTCTTCTACTGTCTTTGCAGAATTACAGGGAGAGTAGATTAAGAGTCCTGTTTTACAGGGTGGGGGGAGCCTGAAGCACAAAGCAGCAAAGTGAGTTGCTCCAAGTCACATGAGGAGCAGTGGACAGAGGCAGGAAAAGAGAGCAATTCTGCCATAGGCGCTGACTCCACTTTAGTTTGACTTATCTTTGTGCTCATGCTTGAGATACCCAGTCCTTCCCACTGTTACCAGCCTCATGCTTGGCCTGGGATCAGGAGACACTTAAGCAGGCACTCAGGAGAGGAATAGGGCTTGAACTTGAACCTGATCGTGACTTTCCAGCCTCCGTAGGCATAGCAGTTACGCTGAGCTACAGCAAAACTGGTTTTTGGGGATGGTGCTGAATTCTGGGCTGTCAGATGTAGGTTGTACACTAACCTCGTGGATTTACAGCTCCAGGAAACTCCCGGCTGCTTTATCTGCCTCTACAGATGCAGAGCGAAACAAGTTTTCACTAGGTCCGTGTTTGCATTTACTGACAGTCCCGGTACTGCCAGCCTTTTGTGGGGGTTTTGTAGCAGCTCTAGTGATACCAGAATTAATTTGTGGTTTTCGATTTTGGAGGCTGTACTGAGGCCCCTGTGATGGTGCAAATGTGAATCCATTTGTATTTCTCCAGCAGATTTGCCCTGGGAGTGGGGTTGCGGGTATTTTGGTGCTCTGAAACAAAAGAACGTTCAATTTTTCAGTATGTGCAGCGCCTAATGTTTGATACACAACACCGCAGGACGAGGGCCACGTTTATGGTCTGAAATACCTCTGGGATATCTATTTTTCACACCAGAGTGAGAGCTTTGAATATAACTAGTTGCAAATCTCCCATTAAAAAAAAATGTGATTTTTGTCCTAATGTAACCTACATTTCTCTCTCTGGAGCAGAGAGAAATGGCTCCTGTTCCAGGCTACCCTAATCAGTGACATCCTCTCCAGCAAATGTGCAGCGAGTCTATTTCCTTTCAAAACAAAGACTTGCAAGGCCAGCAAGTCTTGCAAAAGCCAGCAGGGACTGTGATGCTCATGGACTCTAATCTGCAGTGTATCTCCTCGTGGCTGCTTACTGGCAAGTGCACTCACCTTAATCCAGCCTGGAGCGTTCTGTAGCTTCTTCTTACCCCATAGCAGGGAGAGACATAACCTTCTGTAGGCTGCGCTGCAGATACCTGCCTGGAATAGTTTATCACTGACTGATACTCATCTGTGTTTTTGGGGAGCATAGCTCCTCTCTGCCACTGTATGTATTCAGGGATTCCAGGACAGTGGCAGTCAATACACCAGTAATACTCAAAATAGGGAGCAAAATGTATGAGTGGCCAATTGCTCCTTTCCTTCATTGCACTTGGAGTACCTTTAACCAATTGAAGCGTTGCTGAATTTTGCACAGTTTCCATGATGTGAAAAGAGCCTCTGCTTCCCAAGACCACCACACTCCGTATACACAATTTGCATGACACTGTGGCTCGCGTGTATAGGCATGATAGACACAGCAGAGAGGCAGAACTGCCAGGGTTATGGTGAGAAAAGTAGTGCACACAGCAAGCATGGGCTCGAGCGTGACATTCTCACATGCTGAATTGCAGAAAGGCCAGCCAGACTCATCATTTGAAATGCCTGTGCAACCCTAACCCTTGCTTCACCCTGCCCTGCAGCCAGGACTGTTTCGCAACAAGCTCTCAAGAGAGCTCAAGCCTTATATCCTAGGAAACTCCATTTCATTAGCACAGGTCTTTCTGGAGGTAAGATACATCCAATGGAGCCTACCAACGCATTGTTTCAGTAGGCTATAGCGATCACTCAGCACTTCCTGGAGCCACTCCTTTGTTTGGGATAGTCTGTCCAAACTTCTAATATTGCTTCTAAGTTTGCAGGATGGACTTTCTGGGTAGAAGAGGGCCCCTGCTCGTAGATGTCAAACTAGTGAACTGTACCCTGGACCAAAAAAGCAATTGGCTTCAAAAGGACTTCCCAGAAGTAGGGGAGTTTTTTTCCACAAAGACAATTATACAAGCTTTAGTTGGTCTACTGAGGCCTTATTGACCCTGCCTCGTCTCCCTGATTTACTAACAATTTGTTCATAAATTAAATATTAACTATTTTATTAGAACAAATTATCTTCCCCCCTCCTACTTTGCTACATTCCACTAGCATTTAATTAGTACATCTAGCACTTCCTCGGACAGTCCTCACATAACAGAAGACTCATGGGAGCAGATCTGTAGAAATAAGCTGTTTTCTATCTCAGGAAGTAAAGCATGAAAAATAGCTGAGGATCCTCATCCAGGCTCTGCTGCTGCCGCCACCTTTTGCTGCCCTTGCTCAAGGGGCAGCACTCAGTAGTGCATGGGGTGTGAAAAGGGATCAGGTAGGGACAGTGCAACATGACCCTCCCAGGTGACTCAAGACACCTTTTGTACTTCCCTTCCTTCCCGTCGCTCTGTACTTAGATGAAATGCAGCATGCACAGGCATAGGACAGCTGAAGGTCTGTAGGTTGCACAGCAGGTGAAGAAGGTCCAACTGGTGGTCTAGAGGGAACACTCACAGGACGGGAGGTGCATCTCCCTCCAGTCTTTGCTGACTCTGCAAGAGCAGATGGCTATTGTCGAGGAAGATAGGGACAAGGAAGCACAGGGAGATGGCTGATCCATCCTAATATACTTTGCTGCAGCCAAGCACCATGTCTCAATGGGCTCAACAAACAGCACTGGATCCAAGCCTTTCTATGGAAAAGGTCAGAGGAGAAACTGCCAGCAAAGGACCCTCACTGCCCTGGCTCACAAACTCTTTTGCCTCTGTAGGGGAGGCAACACAGTGACATTATGTCAGGAGACACTGTAGTAGAACTCCAGCATAAGGCCAGAAGGAAATGTCTTTTCCCTCCTGATACCTCACATGCTTTATGGGCTATACTTCTCTTTTACCATGCTCTGAAGTCCTAGAGATATGTTTTGCCTTCTCCTGTTGTGCAATCCCATCCCCAGAACTCCTGGGAGTTATAAGCTAATAATTCCCTGCTGTTGCACGGCCGTCGGGTATTGTCCTTGTCCTAGATATCTCTGCCTCACCTCCACACCACAGTCTTCTACTGCAAGCCTCAAATTGTAACTAGGCGGTGGGAAGGCCTTCCCTTAATGACAACTGGGTATGGTACAGAGAATTCATAAGACTCTCTGCACCACAGACGGGTGTCACATGTAACACAGAATGCTGGTTTTACATCTCCCCACAAAATGATGAGGACTGCTCCAGGATGAGCTCTTCTGGAGTTCGGTGTACAGTGACTGATCTCTTTGCATGGCTGTTCGTTGCAGGTTGTGCCTGGTTCCCGCCGTGCCAGGCCCATGTGTTTTCCTGAGGCTGAGCAGGCTGCAGCTTTATCTTCTAAAGTCCTCTGCCCAGGGCTGGGATTTGCCTATTACCACTTCATGGAAACAAGCTCTCACACTACCTGTGCTGGCTCCCAGGACACAAGTACTCTCCCGTAGCCTGGTCAGCAGTGTGAGGAACACTATCAGAATAGAGCTGCCCTCTTTGGAGGCGTATGAAACAAACAGATACAACCTAACTGAGGATCTAAAGCCAAGGATTTCTTACTCGAGCTAGCACAGCATGCTCTTCTTGGATTGCCCTTTTTATTTGCTCTTGAGAAGCATTTGGGCTGATGCTGGGTCCATTACTGTGCCAGGACACTGCTTCTCCCATATCAGTCTCTACCTCCTTCCTGGGACAAAATCTCACTCCTCCCTGTGTCCGCTTTCTCAAATAGGAAGCATGTCTTTGGCACAACTGCCTATCTACTGCTGAGGCTTCTGAAGGGGATCTTGAGATGTTCTGAGAACATCTCCTTCGTATTTTCTCTAGCTCTGATTTCTCAGGTCAGATATTCATATTGCATACTCTAGCTTTTAAGACATTGCTACTCTTCTTTGGAGTTGTTGATAGTCTGTAATGACGCCTTTACCCATGAACAACTGTAGTCACTTGCCACTCCTTAGCTCAAGGGCAGGGCACAGCACAGAAGAAAAGAAGTAATATCCATATGTGCTAAGTCATTCCTAGTTGCAAGCACACAACATACAGCCTACATGGCCAGTGTGGAGAAGCTGAGAGAACTGGACTTGTTCTGCCTGGTGAAAGGAAAATACAGTGGAGATCTAATTACTGTCTTCCACTGTCTAAAGCGGAGGCAAGGTCACAGAGAAGACAGAGCCAGACTCATCTCCGAGGTGCAAATACTTTTCAGAGTGGAAACAAAAGGAGTAAGAGGTGTAAGTTGCAACATAAGATTTTCCCAAGGCACACCAAGAAAAATGTTTGCCCTGTGGGAACAGTGTGGCCCTGGGGCAGTGCCCATTGTGTAGACACCAGAAGCAAGTGGAGAATTTCCAGTCCATCCCAGGATAGAGACAGAGACAGAGGAAGAATTTTTTGTTTTGTTTCTAACATCCCAGTGAAGATGCACCTCTTGGGTATCACGGTGTACCTGCTCCACAACCCAACCTGAAGAGTGCTGAAAGGTGAAGGCTTTTTTCAACTAGTCAGATATTACGCAGCCAGTCAAACTGTATCTGGCTCTGATGAAGACCCTTTCCTTAGAGGCAGGCAA
Organism: Rhea pennata; assembly: GCF_028389875.1. Taxonomy (NCBI): domain Eukaryota; kingdom Metazoa; phylum Chordata; class Aves; order Rheiformes; family Rheidae; genus Rhea; species Rhea pennata. The sequence continues at coordinate 3,145,933 of NC_084702.1, read as the reverse complement.
GTGATTCATCTCCTGAGAGCTAGATGAGGGGAAAAAAAGCATTGTTTGCTCCTACATTGTCTGCTCCTGTCATGCATAGCACTGAAGAAGCGGTGCAGGTCTCCAAGTAAGCCATCAGGGCTGTGCTGTTGCCTTGCCCCTCTCTGCAAAATGAATCTTCTCTAAACAGTATAATAATGAAAACACTTGAAGGAAGTCACTGCTGAGAGTTCCACTGTGTCCATGCCAAGACATACCTGGGTGGGAGAGGGAAATAAACCTAGCAACAAATAGTTTTGAATAACAGCAGAGTTCTGTGAAGCTTGGCACAGAAGTCACGCACAGTTACTACCATTCCTCATTCTAAGTAGCTGCGTTTCACAGAATCATGGAATGGTCGAAGTTGGAAGGGACCTCTGGAGATCATCCAGTCCAGCCTCTCTGCTCGAGCAGGGTCATCTAGAACATATTGCACAGGATCTTGTATAGGCAGGTTTTGAATATCTCCGGAGAAAGAGACTCCACAACATCTTTGGACAGCCTCTTCCTGCGCTCTTTCACCCTTGCAGCAAAAAAGTTTTTCCTCATATTCAGGTGGAACTTCTTGTGTTTCAGTTTGTGCCCATTGCTTCTTGTCCTATCACTTGGCACCACTGAAAAGAGTCCAGTCCCATCCTCTCTACACCCTCCCTTAAGGTATTTATGTACATTGATCAGATCCCCTCCCAATCTTCTCTACTACTGCATGCTAAAGAGGCCCAGCTCTCACAGCCTCTCCTCCTAAGAGAAATGCTCCAGCACTCCTATCGTTTTCGTAGCCCTACGCTGGACTCTCTCCCATAGCTCTGTGTCTCTCTTGTCCTGGAGAGCCCAGAACTGGACACAATGCTCAAGATGAGGCCTCCCCGGGGCTGAGGAGAGGGGCAGGATCACCTCCCTCCACCTGCTGGCAACACTCTTCCTATTGCACCCCAGGAGACCATTGGCCTTCCTGGACACAAAGGCACCTTGCTGGCTCATGGTCAACTTGTCATCCACCAGCACTCCCAGGTCCTTCTCGGCAGAGCTACTTCACAGCCTGTGCTGCTGTATGAGGTTATTTTTCCCTGGGTGCAGGACCCTACACTTCCCTTTGTTGAACCTCAGGAGGTTCCCCTCTGCCCAGCTCTCCAGCCTGGCCAGGTTTCTCTGAATGGCAGCACAGCCCTCTGGTGTATCTTCAGCTCCTCCCAGTTTTGTATCACCAGCAAACTTGCTGAGAAGACACTCTGCCCCTTCATCCATGTTATTGAGGAATATGTTGAACAAGATGGGACCCAGGACGGAGCCCTGCGGAACACTGCGAGCTAACTAGACTCCAACTAGACTCTGTACGGAACACTGCGAGCTAACTAGACTCCAACTAGACTCTGTACTTCTGATGACAGCCCTCTGAGCTCTGCCTTTCAGCCAGTTCTCAATCCACCTCGCTATCCACTCATCTAGCCCACCCTTCCTGAGCTTGCCTGGCAGGATGTTCTGGGAGACAGTGCCAAAAGCCTTGCAGAAATCAAGGGAGACAACATTCACCGCTCTCCCCTCATCTACCCAGTCAAGCATCCCATCACAGAAAGCTATCAGATCGGTCAAGCACAATTGAAGCATGATTTTGTCTGTGGTGAGTAGCTTATGCCGGAACAGTTACTGGAATGGTCTTCCCAATCTCAATCCCCTAGCACTGCTCAAGGACCCAGGGAAAGTGTAGGATTTGGAAAGTCTGGAGAAAGCAGGGTACATATGCTGCACTTATGTGCTGATAGAAGAGCAGCAATCACAGACAAAAAGGCATGAATGAGATGCCTGGGCTTCAGAGATACCAAACCTGGTGGTCTGCTTCGTCTCCTCTGAGGCTCCACAGGCTGTGGGCGTATCTGGAAGCAGAGAATATGGCAGGAGAGGCGAAACAGAGAAATGAAACAGATCTGAGCAGCCATACCTAAAAGCATGTATAGGCAGAAGGCAGCCTTTCCTGAGGCCTGCCTTTTGTTACCCCTTGAAAGGGGCACACAGGCAAGGGCATTGGAGAACACAGCCACACCAAATCATCCATGAGGAAAAGTTCACACAGAACCCTGGAAGGCTTTAAAACAAATCTCCACGTATCTGCACTGTACTGGTAATCTTCAGGCAAGGTACTGGCGGGCCTCAGGCGCTTGCCTCTTTTTGCAAGCATCTTCCCAAAGGTAATGCACAGACTTCTCAGCTTCAGCACTAGCACCTGAAGTTACACTCTCTGGTGAGCAGAAAATGTAGAGAATTAGGTACTGACAGGATGAAGAAAGAGGGAAAGAAAATGCTGAAGGAAAGAGGAGACGAAATGAAAAAAGAAGGGAACAAAGGCTTGAAAGTGCTGGTTTTACAGATGATTCAAGCATCTCTCTCTGCAACCGAATGAACACTCTTGCATGTCATAGAGGGGAGAGCATTTATTCCGATTTTACTTTCCAGCTGGTTGCTGTCCTGCATCAACACTGAGCTTCCCTTGTGACAGGGGATGCAAGCCTTGGAAGAGGATAGGTGGATTTAAGTGGAAATTTCTGTGGCAGGGGCTGAGACTGGAAATCAGTGCAGTCCATCCATGAATCCTCAGCACAGCCCTTGCAAGGAAACTCACCAAGAATAGCAGACTCTGCCACAGCCTTTTCCATTCATGGACCAGCCATTGCTCAGAAAGTGGCCTGGAGAGGGAGTCTTCTTACCCCAGTAGAGAATGCGCAGCCTGAGAAACACCCCCAACTTTATGCCTCAGACCACTCAAAACTTTGCCATGAGTTCATGTGACATTCTAGTAGGAAGCCTTGGAAATGAGGCATGGCTCAGTCTGGGAGCTCCAAAGGGTCATGGTTCAATCTAGCAGTAGTCTCCCTGGCTCACACACTTAGGAAAACCAGGATGCAACATGACTGCTTGTCACGAAGGAGCAAATGGCAAGAATTCCCTTTTCTGCTCTGCTCCTTGCTCCCAGCAGGTCAGCACCTGTTTGCCTGATGGGACTGTGCTTCACCTGGGCCAAAGGTGTGGAGGAGCACTGCCTGCCCACAGGTCTGAATCATGCTGATTTGGAAAGTGAAAGTGAAGAACTTCATGGCCTGAAGTTCTGACACAGTGAGACTCCCCTGATTGCTGGGTAACTCTTGCAGGAAACAAACATCACTTTTGCTGTTTCATTTCTTTGCTTCCTGTGGGTAAGTGGACTTTGTCAAGAAATCACAGGACATGGGTGTCTGGTCAGAGCACAGGCACCTTCAGATAAGATTTTCTTCTTACCTTTGCCACTACTTTTCACCAGGAGGAGCCATGGCAGTGTCTCTATTTACAACCAAGGAAACTGAAGCGGTGACTGACTAGACTGAGCCGGCCGTTTGCTGAGTCTTCCCAGCTTGGAGAGGACACACAAGCTATCTGTTATGCAAAGAAGAAGCAAAAGTCTGGGCAATCCCTCTGGGCACCAACTGACAGACAGACTAGCCCTGCTGCCCCTGCCTAGAGGGTCATCAGTGGCTAGTGAAAGACAAGGGAGCTCATCAGCTGTGCGTACAGGTTGAAGCCACATTGGCAGGGAAGTTAAATCAACCTTACAGAAAGCAGAATAAGCAGAGGAAGCTGGGAACTACGCAGCTGGGTCACAAGACCTAGTGGCAAAAGTGTTGTCAGCCCTTTCACTTCCTCTGGATCTTACCCTTCCAGACAGATCAGGTTTCCTCAGCCAGCAGATAGCAGGCTTGTCTGCATGTTACTTAAAAGAAAAGCATCTGTGCAAAGCCTCCTTTCCCTGCCCCTTGTTTCTTTATAAATGTGTTGAAAGCAGATGAGTCACTCTGTTCACTCCTCTCAGAGTAAGACTGCTAACAGCTGATCTGCTGCTTCAGGAAGGGGTTCATTACCTTAAGGCCCAGACAACTGGGGCTGATCCAAGGCAAACTGAGCATTGCTTTCCCTAGAGGTCTTACAAATGTTCACAGAGAGCTTGACTTTTCCTATTCTGAGGAGCATTTCAGCAGTAAAGATCCTGGCTTGGCTGAAACGTGTTTCCCTGAGGGAAGTAATAGCGGCCAAAGTTCATGTCTGGACTCTGGCAAACAAAAACATACAACCTTTGCACAGCATTCCTGTTACTTAGCAGTGAACTGAATGTCTTGGATGCATTACTCTGGTTGTGTGTAGAGAACTTTGGTGAAGGGAATCAGCATTATCAGCACAGCTGAAGACTAGAAGAAACCAAATGTAATTCACTTGAAGGAAAGAGGTCTCTTGGCTTCTGGCACATTTGATTTAGGCTAATTCATTAAGATTGAAATAACAACCACTCCTCACTGTCCTCTAATACCTTGGAGGAGATCTGGACAACAAGCATGAAGCCTTTTCTGTCAGCTGGGGCAGTGCATTTTGTCCTTGCAGCAGTTTGTACCCAAAGAGAGCTAAATGTGTAGAAGTGGTTTTAGGCCATAAAAGCATATTTGCTCTGCCTAAGGGATTAAAGTCATCCCAAAGAATTTTGGCTGTAGCACAGGAAGCAGCTTGTTTTGGCTTGTTCTCTGTGGAGTGATTCCCTTGGTCTCAGTATCAGAAACAAGTGGCTGGGTTAGACATACTAGCCAAAAGCTGTCTATAAAGTACAACAGAGAGGGGAGAGACAGAAAGAGGAACAATCAAGTGAGAAAGTGATGGACTGGGCTGGCAAGCAAAGGGCATGGAGTGCTGTGAATAGAAGGGACCTCAGAATCAACAAAACTGGTCTGGCTGGGCTGAAAGGGGCCCACTGCAAGTGTATGTACACAAATCAGGGAGTGCCCACAGGACAACTCTTAGGGGAAAGCTCTCACATGCTTTTGGGAAAATCAGTACAAGGTGTGCCTCTCTGAAGTGCCTGTGCACTAATGCATGCAGCATGAGGAATAAGAGAAGAAATTAGAGGTCTGTATGCAACTGCAGTCTCATTGGGACCTCATGGAGATTTAATAGGCTAAATCACACAACTAGAGTGCTGCAGTGGATAGATACAGGCTCCTCAACAAGCCTGGGAAGGCAGGGAAGGTGAGGAGAAGGAGTTGCCCTTTACGTGAGACAGCAGAAGAAATGTATGGAGCTCTGCCTGGGGATGGACGATCATCAAGCAGAGAGCTTGTGCGTTAGGATTAGTGAGCAGACCAACATGGCTGATGTCGTTACAGGTGTGTGCCACAGAATGCTTGATTAGGATAAAGTAGATGAGGCCTTCTTCAGAAAACTGGAAGAAGCCTCCCTTACTCAGGCCCTGAGCCTCCGAGGGGACTCCAACCACCTGGATATCTTGACAGACGGACAATACAGCAGGGTGTAAGCAGTCCAGGACATTTTTGGAGTGCATTGATGACAACTTTCTAACTCAAGTGGTCGGAGAGCCGACAAGGAGAGGCAGTATGCTGCACCTCCTACTTACAGACAAGGAAGAACTGCATGGGAATGTAAAAGCTGGGGGCATCACTGGCTACAGCATCAGGGAGACGGATCCCAAGAGGAGGAAAAACAAAGAGAAGTGGGACCACTAGCCTGCTCTTTCTTCAGGAGAGCAGACTCTGGCCTGTTCAAACTCTTCTTGGAAGAATTCCATGAGATGTGGCCCTAGAGGCAAGAGGGGTCCAGGGGATGTGGCTAATTTTTAAGGATCACCTCCTTCAAGCTCAAGAATGGTCCATCCCAAAGTGCAGGAAATCAAGCAAAGGTGGCAGGAAGTCTGCCTGCATGGACAAGGAGCTCATTAAAGACATTAAAAGAAAGTGCACAAGATGTGGAATCAAGGCTAGGTGACCCAGGAAGACCATAGAGACACTGTCAAAGTATGCAGGGATGAGACTAGGAAAGTCAAAGCTCATCCAGAGTTGCATCTGGCAAGAGATATGAAGAGCAACAAGAAAGGCAGCAAAGAGGAAGGACAGGGAAAACGTACATCTGCTGTTAAACACAGCAGGGGACTTGGTGAAAAGGGATGCAGAAAATGCAGAGGTACTGAAGATGTTCCTCCCCTCAGTCTTTACTGGGAAGACCAGCCTTCACAAATCCCAGGTCCTTCAGACCAGAGGAAAAGTCTGGAGGAATAACAACTTACCTTTGGTGGCGGGGGGGAAGGCTGAGGAACATTTAAACAAACTGGGCTTAAGCAACTCCATGAGATCTAACAGGTGCAGCTGTGAGTGCTGAGGGAGCTGCCTGACTGCCTTTCAAGATTACTCCCAATTATCTTTGGCAGGTCATGGCAACTGGCAGAGATTCTTGAGGACTAGAAGAAAGCAAATGTCACTCCTGTCTTCAAGAAGGGCAGGAAGGAGCTACACGTCAGCCAGCCTCATCTCCATCTCTAGAAACATGACGGAGTAGCTAATCCTGAACATTATTTCTATATATGTGAAGGATAAGGAAATTATTGGGAGTAGTCAGCATGGATTAAGGAAGAGGAAGTCACGCTAATATACCAGATGACTGTGCTGCCATTCAGAGGGACTTCAACAGGCTCATGGAATGGGCAGACAGGAATCTTTCGGAGCTCCACAAAGGGAAATGCCAAGTGCTGTTCCTGAGGAGGACCCTGAGCCTGGGAACGAGCCAGCTGGAGAGCAGCTTTGCAGAAACAGATCTAGGAGACCTGGTGGACAAGCTGAACATGAGTCACAATGTGCCTTTGCAGTCAAGAAAGCAAAAGGCACCCTGACCTGTATCCAGGAGCAGTGCTGCCACCAGGTTCAGGGACATTGCTCTTTCCATCCTGGCCCTGCTGAGAACACTTCTGGAGTGCTGTGCCCAGTTCTGGGCTCCTCAGTACAAGAGAGATGTGCACTTACTGGAGCAAGTCCAGTGAAAGGCCACCAAGATTAAGCAATCTGAAGTGTCTGGCATATGAGGAGAAGCTGAGAGAGCTGTGACAGTTTAGCTTGGAATCATAGCCTGAAGGCTCTGTGCAAATCCATCAGTGTGTAAAAATATCTGGTGGTAGAGTGTAAAGAGGACAAAATGAGACTCTCCTCACTGGTATCCAGTCAAAGAACAAGGGTAACTGGCACAAGTAGAAGAAATGTAATTTAAACATGTACACACACAAAACAGATTTTTCTGTAAAGGTGTTCAAGCATTGGAACAGGTTGCTCAGGGTTGTTGTGGAGTCTCCATCCTTGGAGATACTCAAAAACCCAGCAAGACATAGTGCTGAACTACTTGCTCTGCCTGAGCCTTCTTTGAGCAGTCTCTTGGGCTAAGGGATCTCCAGAGGTGCCTTCCAACCTCAAGAAATCTGTGCTTCTGCAAGTAGAGGTACTCTTGTGCTCAGCCTGGGCTTCTCAAGTCAAGCACAAGGTGGGCGAACTGGAAAGGAGTAGTGCTACCCCAGATGGATAGGAGCCTCAGGTAGGCAGTTTGTGAGGACAGATGGAGGCCCTTGGGTTTCATAGTCCGGTTGTTGAATGTATACACATAGAGACAGTGTTTGTTAGGGAGGGAGGGAGGGAAGGAGGAGGAAGGAAGGAAGGGAAGAAGGGAGGAGATTTTTGGGGCATCTAGATCTGGGCTAACTTTCATGCAGGCAGTCAAATTTGTCAAATAGAATGGTCAATTCCTGTTTGCACGGCAAGGATAGCCTCTGTTGCCAGGGTTCCTGCAACAGCACCAAACTCCCTAAACTGTTCCTTCTGAGCATTTACAAGTATTTCATAGCACAGCTGGATTAATATTGCAGGAGGGACTGAACAGAAAGTATTTGGACTAGCCATGTGCTCCACCAGAGATGATAATCCACATACTAACATATACCAGTTGGTCTACATATAGAGCTGTAGAGTGGAATCTTCAGGGCAGTCCAGAACTGGCACTTGGAAAGTTCCTTCCTCAATTACTCAACTTCTTTGCTGGGAAGGTGGCTAGGAGTTCGGCGAATTGCTTCATTTCAACGCATCTGTTGTCTAATATCAGGTGATTGCCTTTTTGATGCAGATTACAGAATCACAGAATACTTGAGGTTGCAAGATACCTCTGGAGATCATGTGGTCCAAAACCCTAATCAAGCAGGGTCAGCTAGAACAGAGGGACCAAGATGATGTCCAGTGGGGCTTTGAATAACTCCAAGAACGGAGGCTCCACAATCTCTCAGGACAACCTGTGGCCAAGCTCGACCACCCTCACTTTAAAACTTTCCTTCTGCTTGGACAGGATTTCCTGTTGTGCCCATTGCCTCTTGTCCTCTCACTGGCCACAGCTGAGAGGAGGTTGGCCTCATCATCTTGACATCCTCCCATCAAACCCTCCCATTGCCTTGCAGGAACACTTGGAAGAAGCGGTGAGTGATTGTTGTGGGTCACTCCCTGCTGCAGGGGATGGAGGCATCTCTCTGCTGGCCTGACCTCTTGTCTAGAGAGGTTTTCTGCCTGCCATGGGCTCCTATGCAAGAGGTCATCAAAAGACTGCCAGGGTTTGTCCGCACGTCAGACTATTACCCTCTTCTGCTCTTTCTTGTGGGCACTAATGATACCAAGGGCAAACTGGAAGTGATTAAACAGGATTTCAGAGCTCCGGGGATGTCAGTCAAAGGTCTGAGAGCCCAGGTCATTTTCTCCTCAATCCTGCCAGCAAGAGGAAGCATGGGAGCAGCAACAGACAGACTTTCCAAGTTAAAAACAGGCTGCACCACTGATGTTGGCCACAGGGCTCTGTTTTCTACAAGCATGGGACCCTGTTTGAAGATCAGCAACTGATGGGAAGAGATGGGATCCACCTCAGTGGGGCACACATGTCTTTGCCAACAGGTTGGCCAGCCCAGTAAAGAGGGCTTTCAACTAGGCAGGATGAGGGAAGGGGAGAGTTATAGAGACAGGGTAATAAACAAAATGCAGCCCAAGTCAGGATGCCTCCAGCATCCTGTAAAAACTCCAGTAAAAACATTGATAAGATCATCCTAGATCCTTCTCTTCTCCAGGCTAAATGGCCACAGCTTTCTCAGCTTCTCTTTGTATGAGAAATGTTTAATCATCTTTGTGGCCCTTGGCTGCAATCACTTCAGCAGGTCCATGTCTCTCATGTATTGGGAAGCCTAGAATTGGACTCAGTCCTCTGATATGGCCTCTCTAGGGCTGAGTAGTGGGGAAAGATCATCTCCTTTGTCCTGCTGCCAACAGCTGGTTGTCCACCAGGATACCTAGGTTCTTCTCTGGAAAGCTAATCTTCACCGGGTCAGTTCCCAGCCTTTTCTGAGGTATGCAATCATGCACCAAATGACTTCTCCTGTAGCGTTCCTTGGTTATTCATGAAAAGAATTAATTCATTTGGCATGTGTACAGACACAGTCATGATACCCAGCTACATCACTGTGAAAACTATAAGACAGCCTTGAGTGTCTCGAGAGAATTTAGATTCCTTAATTCTTTCCACATGGCAAAGAGAAAGAGCAAGGAAACCCAACAGCATCGCACAGCTACCTAAGGGCAGTTCAAGGATGACAGAGTCAAAGTCTTCTTGGCAATGTCGGATGATAGAACCAAGGTCCATGGGCACAAGATGCAGCTTCAGCTCTCAGCTTAGACATAGGCATATTATCCTGCCCAGGAAGATTTTTCAGCCCTGGGAAAGGTCTGCAGTGAAGTGTGTGTGAGAGGGGTCCATCCTTCACATTTCCAAGCCTCACCTTGACAAAGGCAGCATCACCCTTCCCTGCTCTGGTGGGTAGTAGATCCCTTCCAAGCATGAGCTGGGAATGGAGACTGACAGACCTCCCTTCAAACCATCACTTCTGGGGTTCATTACTGTAGTAGGTTGGCAGACCTTCTCAGAGGTCTGCCTGCTTTAGGCAGTAGTGTGATGCCTGCATCCCAGCCCTGCCAAAAGAGCTGTCTTCGTTTTCTGCATCTTTCCATAGTAGCTGCAAGGAGTGCTTCCACAGTGGAGTGCAAGGGCTGCTAAGGGAGAGTGTCCTTGCCCACTTGTAGGCACAGTCCACAGTCACAGACTAAACAATATCCAGTGAGACAGATTTAGAGTCTGGAGGGGGGCATGGGAGCTCTGCTGTTCAGTTCAGCTTGATCTCAGAGCCCTTGCCTTAGATTCCCTAGGACCAGAGGAAAGATGTATCAATAAACTTCAGAGAGTAATTTTCACTGGACTTTGTCAGCACTGTGAATCTCTTTCTTGTATGGGGAATGGGGTCAGTTCCTCAGCAATAGCATAAGAGATGTCCTTTGCCTCCGAGGCAACGTCTCTCCTTGCATGAAGGCTCAGCCACCTGGAGCTCATTGCCACTGGGCCAGGCAGTGAAGCTGATACTTGGGGACATCCTTGTGGACGGAGCAAGGGGTAGTGAGCAGAAGGGACCTTCTCAGGTGGTAAAAATGGAAATAGAGTGGAAAATATACCTAGTGATACTCTCGTTGCAAAGACAGATGAACATTCATAACAAGTGGGTGTTGTGGAGAATGCACTGCAGCTTTCCTCAACACTGCGCCATCACACTCTTGATCATCCCATCTAGCACAGCATTCACCCTTTGGGAGACACTGCTCATATACTGTAGCCTGTATGCAGCTGACTTCATGCAGCACTTCCTTTCTGCATAAAGAAATCACTCATCTTCTCCGAAAATGTGAATTTCATTAAGTGGCTCTGCTCTGCTCTTCTCTGCCAAACAGATGGCTTGTAAATCAACAAAAGCAACTTTTAGTGAAATCTCAGTGAACTCACTTTTCCCCAATCCCCACTGTCCTCTCCAGCTCAGACTGCAGTGATAGACTGATATGCAACAGAAAAGACAAAATGCAAGTGGCCCACACTGTGTTTCACTGGCTGCTTCTCCAGATGCTCCTCCATAGGTAGACGACCAGATCTTCTCAGATGAGGTGGAAGATGACGGAAGAAGTTTCAGTAGGGACAGAAAAAAAGAGACCTAGAAGTCGGACTCCATTGGCTTAAGTATAGTGTGGCCTTTCGTGGGAAGGGACAGCTGGTGGTGAAGTGATAAGTTCAGTTTCTCTGCAAATCTTCCTCTCTAAGAGGAACATGGAGTGTTGGACTGCAGAGGGTCTGCTATCATGATAATGCAGATCTCTCTGCCCAGAAAAGGCAAGTGTTCGGTGCTCCAGTACTAGGAGATGGTTAAACAATTAATCAAGATATTTGGAGCATGCTCAAACTCAGATGACGTATTCAGGCACACCTGCCTGTAGGAGGAAGATCCCACGACTAGCTTAGGCAGGCCTGGTGCCTGCTTGAATCACTCTACCGGTTTTCCACAGCCTAGGGGTCAGATCATACAGTCAGCACAATGTCCAATACATTAAGTCATGCCATGCCTCAAGACAGTTTAAATTGTATGTTCTCATTAACCCTGCTGATCAGCGGATGACCCGGAGTAAGGCAAGAAAGCACGTGGGGGAAGGGGACAGCCTACATCAGGAAAGCAAGGCATGAGGTCCTGGCAAAGTAGGTAGGGAAGAGCGTGCACACTTTTGGGTTCCTGCCAGCACCTTCAGTGCCAAAAGGCTTTGATTTGGGAATATGAAAGTGGTCACGCATGGTATCATTTTGAGGACAACCTTTGAGCCTTAACAAGCATTAACTTGCTCAAATAGGCTGGCAAGAAAATGCACCTGCTTGCACATGAAAATGAATTCACCGATGCAGATTGCTGCTTTCGTACAGCAAGTCAGGAACACAGTGTGTTCAAATAACAGAAAATACAGAGCAGGGGGAATATGTTGTCTGTGTCAGCTTTTTTGACATACTTCACTGCACAGTCTAGATTCAGAAAATTCCGTGTATTTTCTTTTATTTTCTTTCAAGAGTCAAGAGACTTTGAAGAGCTCTTCACAAAGCAAAGATCTTGGTAGCCCAGCAGCCTGTCCTTTTTGGGGAGCAATTTTGCCTGACTGGAAAAGAGGAGTACATAATATTCTCAAACATATACAGCCTCCAGGGATTTGCAGCTCCAGAGTGGCTTTGGCCACTGGATTTTTTCCAAGGTTGGCCTTCTCTGGATTTTTTTGGTTGGTTTTTGAGTCTGTGACAGCTCTCGAACGCACAATGAAAAGTTCCAGAACCTCCCTGAAAGTTCTTAATCTGTACAAGTTTCTCTGTAGAGGAGCCAAGCAGTCTGGTGGCATCTGTTCTGCTCCCCTCTGCAAGCTGAAAGTCTCTAGCCTGTTCTCTAGCCTGGATTTGTTGGAGGGCTACTGGGAAATCTGGATGGAGGAAACAGAGTCTTTAGGAAAGATACAACGGATCCCTGCTTTCCAGAGTGGAGATTTCTCAAGCCGCAAAATCTTCAACACAGTGAAGGATACCTGAAAGTAAGTAATGCAATTTTAAAATACAGGATACTCTAAACTAGTGGCCACAGGCAGAATACAAGGAGATGGCTGGTGGAGGCCTTGTGCTTCTCATCTCCTTAGAGGAGCACCGCTGTACCTCTAGAAAAGCGGGAGAGACTGTGCAGCTTTTTTCCCTTCCCGGCCTCATTGACCTCAAGCATCAGTCCAGAGGAACATTGAAAGATCTGTGCTGCAGACAGGGGTCACTCTGCGTTTCATTAAATATAACACACACAGATGCTTTGGAGAGCCATGCAGAAGCAATCACTACTGACTAGCTCTTGAGCTGCTCTAAAGCAGGTGCCTTGAAGCCTAGCAGAAAGGAAGGAGTACATAACGATCTCCGTATCACAAAACATATTTGCTGGCTAAAGGAATGCACTAAGCAATGATTCTGCAAAGCTAGTTGCAAGCGCTGTCTTCCAGTGCCTGATCCAGCTATCAGAACAGAAACCTCTGATGCAAAGATGCTGGTTGCAGAGCATGTGAATCCTGTGGATTTTGTACTGCATCTATGGTACATCTTCGATGTACCTTAACTGCTGCTGGGATTTACCTCTGTGAAGCTGACTCTGTGTTATAGGAGTTTCTGGGGAGGGATTCTCAGGAGCTTTCTTTCCCCTCGCTCTCTTGCAGAGAGAGTTGTTTGTCCCTCATCTCAGGATGTTTACTCTGTGGCTTTGGTGCAAGATAGAGATAGTGCTAGGCCCTGCTTCAGCAAGATGGAGGCTAGTTCCTGCTTCTGTCCTCTGGACCCATTAAACTCCCAGCCCAAAGAGCTTTCTTCCTATGGCTATCTACCCTGCCCCCTTCTCTACCCTACCCCAACACCTGTGGCACAAATCGCTGGCCAGAAAAGGGGATTTTCCTTCCCCTGAACAAAGGGCCTGGGCTAGCAGAACTCTCTCAGCTAGGAATGAGATGTGCAGAAGGAGGCTGGGGCAGAGCAAAGCCAAAGATTGCAGGAGCCTGCCACTGTGGAGACTGTGACCCTCCAGGAGTAGGAGTATCTAATTAATTGGGTTTTGTCCAGCATCATGCCTCTCACTACAGAAGCTCCTGTGCCTTGGTAGCTCAAGAGCATTACCAACATGACCCCCCAGGTCAGCCCATCGTTGATGTTAGATGTGCTAATGGCTCGTGTGTGAAAGTGTAGATGCCTCGTTACACCAAGCAGTTTATCTTCACTCATATTTGCCTAGCTCCTGACACCAGAGAAATCAGAGTAAGCTATTAAATTCACATCCTCACTGTTGGGGAAGTCTTGGCAATAGTCTGCCATACTCTCTTGGCTAACAAACCAGAGCAGGCTGTCATAAGCCACGTCACTTCTCTCCTGTACTCCAGCAGCCCAAATCCTGAGCTGGCCACAAAGGAGTGGCTTACTTTGCCTCTTCTAGCCAGTGAAATTCTCGCATTTGGGCTGGTTAGCAGCTTTCTGCAGCTTGAACTCCACCTTTCCTCACTCCCATCAGATCTGTTGACCTTTGAAGACCCTGAGGCATCCGTAGCCCTGGATGAAAGCAAAGTTCTTTAGCTGAAGTATGCTGGACAGTGGCATGCCGTAGACATTCTCTTTTCCTCAAAACACCAGTCAGAGTTCTCACTTCCCTTCATTACCCACAAGTGACCAAATTTTATGAATCAAAATTCAACATGCAGCTGAATTCACCCATGTGGTTCTGACCATGTCATTTCCCAGTGCAAGGTGCCTCCTGCAGCTGATTCTCTGCTGACTCTATCACTCTCTGAGTTTCTCTATACCCGATCGGGTTGGGTGATCAGGATGGCTAAACAGTAGTAACACCAGCTAGTGAATGGTCTCCCATTTGAAGCAGCTACTCAGTGTGTTCTTGCAGGACAGCTACTCAACAACTCAGTAGCTGTGAGGAGGCAGCGGCTACAACGTACAGCTCAGGACGTGGCACATTCTCTTTTCCAGAGAGCACACAGTCCTTGGGTTCCACATTGCTCGTGCAATGGAAACCAGTGTCATGGCTACATTTGTACATTACAAGCAGAACAACATAGATTAGTAATCCGCCATCTAGCTAGTTGTGAACAAACATAATTGGTGTAGCTCTAAGGAAGATGAGATACAGAATTAATAAGGAAGACGGAATTCTGCATTAGAGAGGGGAAACTTCCAGTGCAACAGCTGCTCCAATATGAAGATGAGAACTGCCTAATGAGAAAAGTGCTCAGAGGTTTAGAGGTTTATATTTGCTGCAGTTTCCCTTTGAGATCTTTTTTTAATCTAAAAATGAAATTTACTCTTTATGGACAACTGTATGGAAGGGGAAATCTGAACACAAGTTGCTCTTTTTTCTTTCTTTTGGATTATGCAATCAGAACAGAGAACAGCTCTGGAGGAGGCCTGCATAGAGTCTTGTCAGAGTTTAAAAGAAAGAACCCCATGGTAGAGAAAGACTAAAGCAATGTGAGGCTGCATATGGACATCACATATATTAAGGGTACTGAGCATTAGTTCTGCAAGCCCCCTTTGAACTTCCAAGCTGAATCTCTCATGAATCTTCTCATGAATAATCTCTACCCATAATCAATGGCTCACAGACCAGGCTGCTGCATGACACCAGTATTACTCCTATTAGCTGTTATATAGATGGTCTGTTCTCTTCATTCAGAAAGACCTAAACCCCAGGCACTGGGGAGCTCCAAGTGTCCCTACAGGCAAAATTTGCTTTCTGTAACCTTTAGCCCAGAACAGGGCGTGGAAGATGGGGAGACTCCAGCCCAGACTGTGAGTAAAGGGGAGTTTGCAGGCCAGTTAGCTAGAATAATGCATTTAGTTTCAAACTCAGGATATTTGCAGAGAACACCGTTGAGACGTGGTTATAAAATAGTATGTAATTCCATTAAAATGGGTTACTTTTGTGGAGTGATGCAGCAAGGAGGAAAGGGAGGCAAGCATGGAATATACCTTTCAGTGAACATTAGGAACACACAGGCTGCCACAGGTTACTACAGTTACGCCTTCAGGCCACAGAATTCTGTGATCAGGCAGTCTGACCGCTGAGAGCAGAGGCCTCTCCCTACCGTTCATGCAGCTGGCGGTTATGAAGTGAGAAAGTATTTTTCAGGAAGAGTCCAGACCCTGTTTTGGGACACCCACCATCTATTTCAGGAAGCTCTGCAAGAGCCGATCAGTCTTAGCAGCAAAAAGCCGCTCCGTTGGTCTGATTCGGGTTGTTCTGTCTTTTTGTTTGCTATAATAAGGCTGTCCTTTTTTTTAGCAGCTACCAGTCCATGGTAAATGAGCACATGTAAGAAGCCCAGTCATGAGTTACTGGCCTGGAATCATGAATCCTTGTTCTGTTTCAACCAACCCCACTTCCTCCTGCCACTCAGTTCCGACAGAGCTCTTCTTCCACACATGCAGCCTCTCTGTGTTTTGAGTTTGGATGTCTAGGCAGGATGGGATCCTGCAATAACCAAAGTAGAGATAAAAGCACAGAAGATCCCGGGATTGAGCTCCAGTAAACTCTGGAGAATTCATTTTGCAAATGTTTACTGTAAGCATAGAGTTAGCACTTTAATTATGCCTGCTTTGTCTTTGTGGGTATCAGCTGGACCAACTTAGTTTAAATGAATGCAAAATCTTCTCTTCCTTAATCTGCGTCTTGAGATTTTACTGACGTGCTGATCTGCAGAGGGCAACTTCGTAATCATGAGAGCACACAACAGTGTTGTGCAGCTGTAGTTGTCAAGCTGCATTTGTCCTTTTCTGAACTACCAGTTTTGAAACCTGACAGACAGCAGCATGTCATCAGTTCAGCAGCAGTCGGACCAAGAATGCTGTCATATGGGAACTCAGCAGTCACTTTGCATAATCATTTTCACAGCTGGAATCATTGTGATTCTCCGTAACGTAATGAAGAATGTTTCTTTCTGTTCAAAGACCTGTGGCAGAGTGAAGGAGAGAGTTACTGCCGGAGAGAGGAGCTTCATTCATGACCAAGCCGCTAGCCATAGAGTTTCTGAAAAGAAAGAAAAGCACAGGCATGTTATTTAATACTGCAGAACTGCTAAGAAAAAACATTTTGTCAGAGCTCAGAGAGAAAACCAGAGAGGAATCAGGATTCCTTGATTCCTTACTCAGCCCTTGGCACATCTATCTCCTGTGCAGCTTCTCATTTAATTATTTTATTTCATACAAGTTATTAATACAGCCAGCTGTTGATGTAGCTGAGGATTTTCCCCTGAACTAGAAAAATCTAGCAATTTTTAAAGAACCAGTTCAGCAGGAGGGAGCAGGAGAGCTAAACAAGCCTCCGGCAATTCACTGAGTTCCAGCAGACAGCTGAATGAAAAGCTCCTTGTTGCAGCCTACTCCTGAAACAGAATAAAGGTCAGACTCGTGTCTCAAGGCTTGGAAAAGGCTATGCACCTTCCCTCGTTGTCCCCATTCACTTGGGCTACAACCCAGCCTCTAATATTGAAATACATTACAGAAGAGTGGAAAGAGCCATGAAGCTACTTCCAAAATGAACGCCAGCATCAGCTCTTACAATGGGCCTTGCAGAGCTGCACCTTCAGCATTAAAAAGCGGTAAGACAGGTGGAGTGTCCTGCTCTGGTTTTGTATCAGACAAGTAATAGCCTTGATCATTCCCCATCACCCTCTCTAGCCTCCGAAATGCAGCTTTGGAAAGAAAGAGGTGGAGAAATAGCATATGAAATACACCCTTTGGCATAAAGTGCTTTGTGGGATGGCGAGGACAAGGAAAAACTGCTTGTGAGATGGCAGAAAGGATCCTTCCAAACTTCCTCAGACTCTAGTAATGGTGTGCAATAAGTCGGATCAGGAAAAATGAAGTGAGTCAAGCCAAGTATATTCTTCAGATGTTATAAATGAGCAGCTATGTTTAATGCAAATGCATTACACAGGTTCATGTTTGCCATGCGTCTTAACAATATGAATACCATATATACAATAGCTCTCTCCTGAAATCAAAACAAAGAGAATGAAACAATTACCTTTACGTTTAGTGTCCTAGAGGTCTTTGGCCTTATTCAATGACTGCCTAAATCTTCTTTGAGAATCATCCTTCATTGGTTTGGCAGATAAAATAAAGTTTTGTAATCAAGTTAGACATTTTCATGACAAGCGTCCTAGCTGTTGGCTACCCAGAATGGCGGCAGCGTGAAGGGCTCGCTGAAGTCTTTGGGGAGTTGTGGCAGCTCAGCCAGAAGTGGGTTTAGTGGGCACGTGTCCTAATTCCTCACTCAGAAAAAATGCAGTAGTGAGACCTGCTTGAAATATTTCTCTGTTATGTTTAACTAAATGTGGCATCCAACCATCTTGGCCCACAGCTGACAGAAGCCTGCCGAAGGTACCGGAGATGATGTAACCGCATTCCCACTGGTGAGTTAAATATGCACATACCTGGAATTTAAGTAGGAGCGTAGCAAGTGAAGAGGGAAACTATTGAAATTAACTGTAATTCCTAAGCTAGGCAATGCTGATGAAGCAAAAGAGAAAGGCCACCTTTATGTGCAGAGAGCTAAGAGATTAAACTTCAATGAACTCTCTCCGCTCTATTCATGGAACAACAGCACTGGCCAAGTACATGAAATTCTGCTACTTGGATCACAAAATACTCTCAGAAAAGAGCAGTCGTGTTATGACTCCAAGACCATGTTTGTCCTAAGTGTCCTACAGGAAAAGGGGAATAGTTGCAAAGGTTTATGTGCAGCACACAGGTGCACTCCGAGCACACGTGCACTCAGGAACTCACAAGGCAGCTCTGGCCTTGGCTATCCATTGCCCTGCTGGGGAAACATGTACTCGTGGATTTCACCTCTTTCTTTCTTCCACATGTTCATCTTGCCTGAGCCAAAAGAAAAGGCATAGAGAAGCAAGCCACCAAGACATGGAGGGACTGAGAGAAAGGGAACTGCTTTAGTGTGGTACAGGGGACAGAGCATAAAGATAAGAGCCTGAGACAGGAAAAATGCTGCTGTGGTTCGGAGCTGTGTCCTGTAAGTAGTATTATTGCTTTGTTTTCTTTCTTCTTGTACAGGTACAATAATAGCACCCCTCTACGCCTCTGCCTTCTTACAAGGGTGGAAATAAATGGGAATGAATTTTCTTTAGGCTGGTGTTGCTAGATTCAGGTCTTCATCACTTCACATGTGAATACAATAATCACAGACAAATTTAAATTCAGTTGGCTGAAAAGAAATGATTTTGGGGGGCTGCATACTACAGCTATTACTAAAATGTCCTAGTAACCCTTATACCAACATTAATTCCTTATACCATCAAATGGGCAATCATTGTCTGCTTGGCTGTTTTCAGGACAGCATATTAAGCACCTCAGGACTGTAACTTTGGCCTTCAAAGTGTTTTTAGAGCAGAGGTGAGGGTCTCTCATTTGCAGTTGGAAAGGCTTTGGAGGAATGATGGCAAAATACATTTCGCTTAGGCACTGAAAGTCTATTTCTCTGGCATTGCACTGAAGATCATTACGGACTGACCGTAATCTTATTGGCTCTTGTTTGACACACTGCATCCAGAGGTGCATAAATTTCAGCAAAGAATTAATGACAAGTTCTTTCCCTAGAAATGCAATTCTTATCCAAATGCACCAGGGCAAAGTGGAATAAAATGGACTTTCTTCTAGTGGTATGCTTTGGTTCTGTACTTGAGGAGAGAAAATAGTAGGGTGTCTTCACACGTTGGCTTCAACAAAACTACCTAAACCTAACGCCACTGCTTTTCTGAGGAGGAAACATTGTAAGACATTGTCTTCCTTAAACAAGAAGATTTCCTCAGAGTGCAGAAGACTGTTGAACACTAATTGAAGATAGAAATTCACCTATCTATCCATGGTAAAGAATTTTGCCAAGAGATTTTCAAAAGACAAAAAGACATACTCAATTGTGTGAAAAGACATATTGTGTTCTGTTGTCACATAGTAAACTGATGCTTGTAGTAGCTGAATGGTGTATTTGAAGACAGCTGGAGTAATGGACATAATACTGATCTTCATTTCAAAATGGTTCCTACCTAAAGCAGTTACTCACTTCTCATGTGTTTTTTCCCTTCTTTTCTATCCAAAAGGGATGTCTCTGAAACTCATGGCTACCACTGGCAGATTAAGAAAAAACTTCTCTCTGCCACTTCATTATTTTCTTAACTACTCTGTCAGTGATGACTTGAAGCCAAAGGGCCTACCACATAGTTCACGTTTCAGTACCAAGCTCTGCTGTGTGATGACCAGAGAATGCCAGAACCTGACAGATCTGTCTCCCAGCAACACAAGCAGCTGCAAGGAATCCTTGTGACACTCTCTTACAGATGTGAGCCGCCAAGACCCTGGTCCCCTCTGTGGCTCTCACCTTCTTCTCAACTCATGTCTTCTCCCGAAAAGTTACAACCTAGCATTTTTGAGTTTTCCCATCAGGATACGGTATTTCTGCTTTTGAGAGTAAGTAGCAACTTTCTGCTAAAGGGAGGCTCGTCTGAGACAGAGAAGGTGTCTGCATACAATCACTGCATTGTTCAGTAAATTCAGGAAATAATTACGGATTTATTGAGAGAGCCAAGAAGAAGACAGGAGAGGAGGGGAGGAGAGTGGAGGGGAGGGGAGGGGAGGGGAGGGGAGGGGAGGGGAGGGGAGGGGAGGAGAGGAGAGGAGAGGAGAGGAGAGGAGAGGAGAGGAGAGGAGAGGAGAGGAGAGGAGAGGAGAGGAGAGGAGAGGAGAGGAGAGGAGAGGAGAGGAGAGGAGAGGAGAGGAGGGGAGAGGAGGGGAGAGGAGGGGAGAGGAGGGGAGAGGAGGGGAGAGGAGGAGAGGAGAGGAGTGAATGGAAGAGCAGGGGAGGGAAGGGGAGGGCAGGGGAGGGGAGGGGAAAGGAAGGGAGAGGGAGGGGGAGGGGGAGGGGAAGAGAAGATGAGATGAGGGGAGGGGAGATCGGAGGGGAGGGGAGGGGAAAGGGAGGGGGAGGGAGAGGGAGAGGAAGAGGGGGAGGGAGAGATGAGGTAAGAGGAGGGAGGAGGGGGGAAGGGAGGGGAGGGGACAAAGAGGGAGGAGAGGAAAAAAATAAAAGAGGAGAGTAGAAGAAGAAAGTAGCAGAGTGAAGACAGTGGACAAAGAAGAAAGAGAAGAGAGAGAGAAGAAAGAAAGAAAGAGAGGAGAGAGAAGAAGAAAGAAAAAGAGGTGAAGGAAGAAAGGAAGAAGAGAAAAAAAGGAGAGGGAAGAAAGGAAGAAAAAGGAGAGCGAAGAAAAGATCAGAGAGAAGAAAGCCAAAAAGAGTGGAGAGAAAAGAAAGAAAAGAAAGAGGAGAGAGAAGCAAGTAAAAAAAAGAGAGATGTGGGAAGAAAAGAAGATAAAGAGACAGAAGAGAGGGAAGTAAAGAAGAAAGAAAAAGAGGAGAGGGAAGAAGAAAGAAGAGAAGAGAGAAGAAAGGAGATGAGGAGAGGAAGAAGGAAGAAGAGAAGAGAGGAGAAAGGAAAAGAGGAGAGGGAAGAAGAAGAGCTGAGAGAAGAAAGGAAAAGAGGAGAGGGAAGAAGAGGAGAAAGGAGATGGAAGAAAGGAAGTAAAAAGAGAGGGAAGAAAGAAGAAGAGAAAGAGGAGAGAGAAGGAAGAAAGTAAACGGGAGAGAAGGAAGAAAGGAAAAGAGGAGAGGGAAGAAGAGGGAAAAGAGGAAGAAGAAGGAGCAAGAAGAAAGAAGAAGGCGAGTGAAGAAAGCAAGCAAGAGTGGCGAGAGAAGAAAGAGAGAAAGAGAGAGAGGAGAGAGAGAAGAAAGCAAGTGAGAGAGAAGAAAAAGAAATGGAGGAGAGAGAAGAAGAAAAGAGAGCGGAGGCTGAAAGAAGCAAAAGAAAGAGGGAGGAGAGGAGAGGAGAGGCGAGGAGAGGAGCGGCAAGCAGTGGCGAGGCGAGGAGAGGAGAGGCGATGAGAGGAGAGGCGAGGAGTGGCGAGGCGAGGAGAGGAGAGGCGCTAAAGCAAGTAAAAGAGGAGAAAGCAAGCAAGAGAGTGGAGAGAGAAGGAAGCAAGCGAGAGAGGAGAGAGAAGGAAGCAATGTGGGAAAAGAGGAGAGAGAAGAAGAAAGAAGAAGAGCTGGGAGAAGAAAGGAAAAGAGGAAAGGGAAGAAGACAGAAGAGAAGAAAGGAAAAGAGGGAAGAAGAAAGAAGAGAAAAGAGAAGAAGGGAAAAGAGAGGGAAGGAAGAAGAAAAGAAGAACTGAGAGCAGAAATGAAAAGAGAGGGAAGAAAATAGAGGAGAAGAGGGAAGATAGGAAAAGTGGAGAAAGAAGAAGAAAGGGGAGAAAAGAGAAGAAAGGAAAAGAGAGGGAAGAAGAAAGAAGAGGAGAAGAGAAAAGAACGGAAAAGAGAGGGAAGGAAGAAGAAAGAAGAAGAGCTGAGATCAGAAAGGAAAGAGAAGGAAGAAGATAGAGGAGAAGAGGGAAGAAAGGAGAAGTGGAGAAGGAAGAAGAAAGGAGAAAAGAGAAGGAAGGAAGAGGAGAAGAAAGAAGAAGAAAGAAGAAAGAAGAAAGAAGAAAGAAGAAGAGAAGAGAAGAAAGAAGAAAGAAGAAAGAAGAGAAGAGAGAAGAAAGGAAAAGAGGAGAGGGAAGAAAGGAAGAAAGGAGAGGGAGGAAAGAAGAGGAAAGAGAGAGAAGCAACAAAGTAAGAGGGAGAGAAGGAAGAAAGGAAAAGAGAGGGAAGAGAGGAAGAAGAAGGAAAGGGAAGAGAGGAAGAAAAAGGAGCAGGAGGAAAGAAGAAGAGGCAAGTGAAGAAAGAAAGAGTAGAGAGAGAAGAAAGAGGAGAGAGAGAGAAGCAAAGAATCTAGTAAAAGAGGAGATAGAGATAGAAAAAGGAAGAAGAAAGAAGAGGAGAAGAAAGAAGAAGGGAAAGAGGGGGAAGGAAGAAGAGGAGAAGAAAGGAGGAGAGGGAAGAAATGAAGAAAAAGCCTAGGGAAGACAGAAGAAGAGAAGGAGTAGAGAGCAAGAAGAAAGTAAGAGGGAGAGAAGGAAGAAAGGAAAAGAGGAGAGGGAAGAGAGGAAGAAAAAGGAGAGGAAGAAAGGAGGAAAAAGGAGCAGGAGGAAAGAAGAAGAGGCGAGTGAAGAAAGCAAGCAAGAGTGGCGAGAGAAGAAAGAGAGAAAGAGAGAGAGAAGGAAGGAATCTATGAAAAGAGGAGAGAGAAACAGAAAGGGGAAATGCTGCAATAAGAAAGGAAAAGAGGAGAGAGAAGAAGAAAGAAGAGACGGAAGAAAGGAAAAGAGGGAAGAAGAAAAGGGGAGAAGGGAGAAGAAATGAAAAGCGGAGAAGGAAGAAGGAAGAAGAGAAGAGGGAAGTGAAGAAAAGAGGAGAGGCAAGAAGGAAGAAGAGAAAAGGGAGCCTGAAGAAAGGAAGAAAAAAGATGGAAGAAAGCAAGAAAAAGCCCAGGGAAGAAAGAAGAGAAGGAGGAGAGAGAAGGAAGACAGCAAAAGGGAAAGGAGGAAGAAAGGAAAAGAGGGGAGGGAAGAGAGGAAGAAGAAGGAGAGAGAAGAAAGGAAGATAAAAGGAGCAGGAAGAAAGAAGAGGCAAGTGAAGAAAGGAAGGAAGAGTGTAGAAAGAGAGAAGGAGGTGGAGGAGAGAAAGAAAAAAAGTGAGAAGAAAGAAAGAAAAAGAGGAGCTAGAAGAAGAAAAGGGAGAGGAGAGTGAAAAAAGCAAAAGAAGAAGGAGAGGAGAGGCGAGGAGAGGCGAGGAGAGGCGAGGAAGAAAGGTGACCAAAGAAAGAAAGAGAGGAGAGAGGGAAGGAAAGGGGGAAGGAGAACGAGAAATGGGGAAGGGGAAGGGAGAGGGGAAGGCAGAGGGGAAGGAGAAAAGGAAGGGGAAGGAAAGAGGAAGGGAAAGGGGATGGGAAAGGGGGAAGGGGAAGGGAGAGGGGAAAGCAGAAGGGGAGGCGGAGGGGGAGGGGAAGGGGGAGGGGAAAGGAAGGGAAAGGAAAGGAAGGGAAAATGAAAAGGGAGAAGGGAACGAGGAAAGGGGAAATGGGAATGGAAAATGGAAGGAAAATGGGGACGGAAAGGGAAAGGGAAAGGGGAAAGGAAAACAGAAGGGAAATGGGGAGGGAAAAGGGAAAGGAAGGGGGAGGGGGAAAGGAGGGAAGGGAAGGGAAATTGAAAAAGGAGAAGGGAAAGAGGAAAGGGGAAATGGGAATGGAAAATGGAAGGAAAATGGGGAGGGAAAAGGGAAAAGGGGGAAGGGAAAAGGGGGAAAGGGAAGGGAAAAGGGGGAAAGGGAAAACAGAAGAGAATTGGAAGGGAAATGGGGAGGGAAAAGGGAAGGGAAATGGGGAGGGAAAGGGGAAGGGAAAGGGAAGGGGAAATGGAAAGGAAGGGAAATGGGGAGGGAAATGGGGAGAAAACTGGAAGGGGAAGGGGGAGGGAAATGAGGAGAGGAGGGGAGAGGAGGGGAGGGGAGAGGAGGGGAGGGGAGGGGAGGGAACGAGAAGGGAAATGTGGAGGGAAATGGGAAGGGAAATGGGGTGAAAGGGAAGGGAAAGGAGGGGGGAAATGGAAGGGAAGGGGGATGGGGAGGGAAATGGGGAGAAAAGGGGAAGGGGGAGAGAAATGAGGAGGGGAGGGGAGGGAACTGGAAGGGAAATGGGGAGGGAAATGGGAAGGGAAATGGGTTGAAAGGGAAGGAAAAGGGGGAGGGAAAGAGGAACTGGAAGGGAAATGGGGAGGGAAAGGGGAAGGGAAATGGGGTGAAAGGGAAGGGAAATGGGAAGGGAAAATTGAAAGGAAGGGAAATGGGGAGGGAAATGGGGAGAAAAAGGGAAGGGGAAGGGGGAGGGAAATGAGGAGGGGAGGGGAGGGGAGAGGAGGGGAGGGGAGGGAAAGGGGAAAAGGGAAAGGGAAAACAGAAGGGAATTGGGAGGGAAATGGGGAGGAAAAGGGGAAGGGAAATGGGGAGGGAAAAGGGAAAGGAAAGGGGAAGGGAAAAAGGAAGGGAAGGGAAATGGGGGGAGGAAAAGGGGGGAGGAAAGGTGAGGGGAGGGGGGAATGGGAGGAGATGGGAGGGGGAGGGAGGGAAGGGAAAACGGAAAACGGAGAACGGAAAAGAGAAAGGGAAGGGAAATAGGGAGGGAAAGGGGGAGAAAGGGGAAGAAGGGAAGTGGAAGAAGGGAAGAGGAAGGGGAAGAGGAAGGGGAAGGGGAAAAGGGAAAATGGAAGGGAAAGGGGAAAAGGGAAAGGGGAAAATGCGAAAAGAGAAGAAGTATGGAAATGGGGAGGGAAAGGAAGAGAAAAGGGAGAGGAAAAGGGAAGGGAAAGGGGAAAGGAAAAGTAAGGAAATAGGGAAAGGAAAAGAGAAGGAAAAAGGGAAAGGAAAGGGAAGGGAAAGGAAAGGAAAGGGAAAATAGAAAGGGAAAGAAAATCAGTAACAATCATTGCACAGTTACGGAAACGGCAGACCCGAGGATGAAATGATTGATCACTACTCTTTAGCTAATAAATGGCAGATTTAAGGAAAAACACAGAGAGATGAAAAAAATCGTGTCGGATTCACTTTACCTCTCATTAGATATCTCCGGGCTTGTTAATCCCGGCCTGCTTTACTCCAGGTGGTGAGGGATTCTCAAAGTGTGAGTAGCCGGATTTATTGTTCACGTCTTACTTTCTGCTTATTTCCTTCGGCCAAGAGGAACTGCTGCTGGCAGCACCCATTTCTCTGCTTTACGAGAGTACTGACTCAGTGCAACGCAGGCAACTCATCCACAGCAGACATCCACCACACAGATCTCTGGGCAGAACAGATCTGGGCAGTCAGATCCCTGCCAGAACCCCTTAAGTTTTGACGCCTACGCAAAGGGAAGACGATTTGCTTGCAGTTCAGACTTCTTGACAGGACAGAGATATCCTGGCATAGAAGACTTTAAACCAGATTCCAGGCCATTAGTGAACACTGCAATCAATATTTCCTGCTGCTGAGATTGACCTCTCTGGCTGCAGTCAGAGACAAAGTCACCTTTAGTTTCATGGTCACCTTCCATTTAGGGTCACACTTTTAAATGTTTGTTTTCTAAGGGGTGAGAAGACTATACCCATATTCTTTCTACACAAACACGCAGCTGCAAAACCAATTAAAATAGTGATTCCGTATGTCACTGACCAGCTGCGAGCTGCTCTGCCCACTCCTCTCACCACCTCAGGAGTCGGTAAGCTCCTGTCTTCTGCTCTGCATTCCTCCTGTTACACACCGACAGCAGGCCTTCAATCTCACCACGTGCTGTTCAAGCCTGTTGTCTTCAGACAAGGGCAGACAAGAGGCAAAACGCAGATCCCTCTCTCCCAGTACTGCACTAAGGGGGAAGAGAGAGCAGAGCAATTTTTATACCGGTTTGCCAACAACACTGCAGAAAGCTGGGCTGTTGAGTCAGCAGATGCTGTAGCTTCACTTTGAAGAGGAGAAGTGAACTGGAAGGAGAGAAGGGGAGGATAGAATTTAATTCCCCCGTTTTGAAATGCACGGTAATACCCACCAACAAGCAGCCACATCCTGCGCCCTCTCTAAGTATAAGTAACACATTACCACTGCGGAGATGCGCCAGCCAGTGTGCTGCGGGTCTCGGGTGGAAGTACATGGGCTTTGTCCTCCTTATAGCAATTCCATAGCAAAACTTCATCCACCAGTGACTGAGGGGGCCATGCGCCCTCTCTCCAAAGATAGGCGACACGGTGCTCTAATACCTAGGGGCTCCGCGTCTTCCTGTTCTTCTGTGCTCTCCAGCCGCTTCACACCCTTCAATGACCATCTGACTACAGTACGCATTGCGAACCAGAAACAAGGGCTCCATGGTTTAAATAGGCTCTTCCTGAAGAACCTGAACTACTGGGGAATGAATCCCAGAGCCCCAGATTTTCCTGCCTTCCATAACTGGGCGTTGAAGGTAAATTTGGTGGTAATGTTGGAGCTCTCTTAGACCACATCAAAATCCCACGGAGTTGATTCCAATATGTCTAGCCTTTCATCCAGCTGTAGGGACCAACACAGGTTTGTTAGCTTATTGCCCTCTCTTTCTTACAGGCACTTAGCTTTTTGCCCAGCCCAAGGCCATAATAACTACACGGACTGCCCCCCTTCCAAGCCCTGTTGTAGCTATTTCAGTGTGAGGAACTAACTAGCACCAAAAATGCAAGACTTGCTTTTTTGTAGAATAGCTGTAGCGTTAGATATGGCAGCACTCTGAGTGTTTATTAATCCAGAAAATTATTTCCTCTCTTCCTTTTTCATCTATAATTCAAAACGCGGCTACCATGTATTGCAATATTTATTAAACAACAAAACCAAAAGCATGAGAGGAAACAAATGCCACATAAGTTCCAGAGAAGTTGCTCCTTAGCTGCATTACTTAATTACATGGATAAATTACTAGCTTGCACACTTGGTACAAACGAATGAGCTGAGTGCAATAATAAACATGGGTCAAGCTCTTCATTTGATCTCAGCCGAGATCAGAATCTCACTATTACTTGTTCTCTACGCTGGAACAAATTGCAAAGCCTGGCCGGGTGCTTTTACTGCACGAGGTCCAAGGTGAGAAGAAGCATGCGTTCAATTCTGAGAATAGCATTTTAGGATCTGCTATTTCCCAAAGCAGTTTTGTCTCTTTCACCACTACCCTTCCATCCCCAAGTGTTGCACAAAACAATGCCCCCAAACCACCATTCACTCAGAACGCCAGGTAAAGCTCTGAAACCCTGTTCTTCCCAAAGCCACGTGCAGATTAGTCAGGTCAGGAATTAGCAGCGCTCCAAGCGTGGACATACCCTCGAGGCATTCTGGGACTATGAAGCAGCCTCTGCACATCCATGGCTGCTGTGCGCTCTGCAGGTTCTGGCTAGTGTCCACTCAGAGACTGCCACGCTCTGCTCGTGAAGGAAACAGTCCTCTCATCTCTCTTCTGTGCCTGCTTTGCAGATTCCTTTAGTTTCATTCATGTTAGGTGTGATATAGATTCAGCTGCTTTTCTTGGGGTTACCCAGTCTCCCCATCTTTGCATCCTCACACATTCCTGAGATTGGATGGGAAGTGGGTTAAAGCAACCTCTGAAACATTAGGGGAGCTTCCCTGCCCTGGCAGCATTTGGCTCAGCTGTCTCCCAGGCTGCCTGCCAAGGCAGCACAGAAAGTGTAGTTCCTCATCCTTGACACGAGGGAGAGCTGCAGCACTGAGTTGGGGGATACCCAAACAGCCAAAATGATGGAAGTGCTCCTCAAGAGACTGCATGAAGAAACTCACATGGGAGCAGATGCTATGATAAGCAGCATAAAAAGATATGCTGTGGGATCAAAGATGCTATCAAATACTGACCTTATTGTAAGGAGATGCCCCACCTGTTGTGCAAATAACCCCCAAATTCAGAAGAAACCACCTATGGGAGAACTAAGAAGAGGATCAACCCCAGGGGAACACTGGCAGATAGATTTCTCTGAATTGCCTAAATGTGGTTGGTGTAAATATTTACTTGTTTTGGTAGATACATTTTCTGGTTGGCCAGAAGCCTTCCCATGCTCCACCAATCGTGCAAAAGAAGTAATTAAAATTTTACTAAAAGAGATAATTACTCAATTTGGGATTCCTGAAGGTACATCCTCAGATAATGGACCTCATTTTATTTCAGAGGTGGTTCAAGGAACATCCAAATTTTTACAGATGAAATGGGAATTACACACTCCATGGAGACCCCAGTCTAGCGGCAAAGTGGAAAGAATGAACCAAACACTTAAAAGACATATTGCAAAACTGTGTCAGGAAACCCATCTTAAATGGGTAGATGTATTACCAATGGCCTTGATGAGAATAAGAAGAACCCCAAGAATAAAAGAGGGAGTAAGCCCTTTTGAAATACGTCCTGGCCCTCCTGTGCCTTCATGCTGCAGCTGCGTTCTTGGAGGAACGACAAGCAGAGCAGGACTAGGGCGCTGCTAGGCTTCTGAACAGTGAGGTCCTTGAAGGCTGAAAGAAATACAAACCCATCTTGCTCCAGCACAGAAACCAAGTACAGGCCTGGAGCATGGCATTCCTGGAAACAGCCACTGCTGCGCGTCCTGCAGCCCCCTGGAAGACCGTGACACTGGCCAGGCTACACACCGGGTATCTGGTAGGGTAGGACTCAGGCTGCTCTGAGAGCTAAGGTCAGATGTGGTGAACACACTGAACAGACGTGGGGGGACAACACTAAGAATATACAAACAGAAAACTTTGTGGTTGCCCAACCTAGCAGAGCAAGGATGTCACGGTCCTGTCCAAACCAGCCGAGGGCAATGCCGTAGGAAGCCCTCCTGGGAAGGACACGTGTGTGTGAAAACCCTGTGTGCACAACGCGGGAAGGGGCAGCTGGCGCACAGCTGTGCTTTCAGGAGGTCCCCAAAGCACACGGGCAGGCCCACCTCGAGCAAGTTTCAGGAGGATGGACAAAACCAAGACCCTTCTTTGCCTTCAGAAGCGGCACTTCACAGAGAACGCACAGGAATTTCACAGGGTCCCCTCCAAAAGGGATTACACCTCTGTCCTAGTTTCAGGCCAGCCGTCTGCTCAGGCAGCACGTTCAGACCGTCGCTGCTGCATCAGGGACGTGGCCACGGCTCCCGACAGAGCCGGGGTCTCTTGTGCCCGGCGCGGTCCCGGGCAGCAGGAGGCTGTTGCTTCACACAGCAGTGCATCTCCAAGACGCTCCTTCACGGCTCAGAGCGGCTCGAATCGACCAGGAGACGACACAGGTGAATCCCGGGGGAGGACAAGGACGAGCCCGACAGCCTCCCGCTGCTGCTGCTGGCACGTCCGCGCTCTCGCTGGCGAGGGCCTCTGCAGGAGGCGAGCGGAGGCCTCCTCCCCCCAGTCGGGGGCTGCCTTTCCCCTGCCCCCCGCGCCCGCCCCCAGCCGTGGCGAGGGGCCGGGCCCTGTGGGCAGACGCGTCCCCACCTCCGGCCCCAGCCCGGCCCGGCCTGACGGTCGCCGCCACCGCCGCAGCTCGGCCGGCTGCCAGCGCCGCTGCCTGCGTGACGGCACCAGCGGGCGGCTGCGGCCCGGGGCGCCCGGGGGGCCGCGGCGTGGGGGAGCCCCGCGGCAGGCCCGGCTCTGCCCCGCTGGAGCCACGCGCTGTGTGCCCCCCAGGATGCTGCGTGCCCTGGGCATGGGCGAGGCGGCCTCGAGGGCTTTCTGCTCGTCCTCAGGCCCTGCCGCGTCGTTCGCCGCCCCCCGCGCTTGTCCCGCAGCCCCAGCGATTGCCGCCCGGCGTCGAGCACGTCTCCCCGAGGCACCGGGTCCTCAAGGCTGCGAGCAGCCGGTGCCCCTCGTCCTCTCCGTCCAGGAAGGGGAAGCAAGCGTGATATTCACCCTGCTAAGTGAGGGAGTAGGGCTGGGGGTGTGCTCATCTCCTGAAGGGTACCTGGTGGTGGGACGCAACCTCCTCTTCTGAAGGCTCCGGCTCTGGATCACAGACTCATAGAATCGGTAAGGCTGGAAGGGACCTCTGGAGACCATCTAGTCCAACCCCCCTGCTCAAGCAAGGTCACCTAGAACATGTTGGACAGGGTTGCAGCAACAGGGACCCCCCTTGCTGAAGCCCAGGCTTGAATCTTCAGTCTAAGGCTCTCCCAGCTGAGCTACTTTGGATGGTCTGGCCTGTGGTGGCCTGGCACTTTCTTGGACGACCCAGGCTGCTCTACTGGTCTTCCAGCCATGGCATAGCATCGTAGAGTGGCTCTGCTGTGGCTGAAAAAACCTTCTGCAGGGCTGCTGCCACGCTAGAGTTTGTGTAGCCTGTTCTGTGTGAGAGAACTGCACGTGCTGCTGTTGGTGCAGGGGAGGAGGAGGGGACAGGAGCTGCTTGTGTTGGCAGCTGGAGGTGAGCCTCAAACAGGCTGATTTCAGGAGTTGGCAGCTGTGCGCGGAGCAGTGGCCGGGAGAGCAGAGTGCTGACTGTGCTGCTCTTGGCCAGCGTGGTGGGCTGGGACTGCCTACGTGGACAGCAGGCAGAGGGTCCCGCCTGCCCTTCCTAAGCTCTCTAATGCAAAGGGCCGGAGCCGCGTAGCTGGACTGCTGCTCGGCGAGTTGCTGCTTTCCCTTTGGGAGGCCAGGTGAGCTGGGGATTGTCCCTGCAAGGCTGTCCCTGCCTGTGGTAGCCGTGCGGGTCCTAGCACTGGAGCGCCTTTTACCAGCTTGCCTGGTGGTGCGTTTCGCAGGTGGATTGCCTCTGACTGCTCAGCATAAATTCACCACTTCCTCTGTGTCTCTGTTGATGGCTGCCAGAATCTGTGCTGCTCCAATCCCGCCAGGGAAGAGAGTGGAAAAGGTCATTGCTGTCCTGTGTCTCTGGCGATTCTGTAGTGATGATTTTGGCCTGGTTCCAGCAGCTGACATGTGCGTGGGACAGGAGTGAATCCTGCGTGCTGTCGATTCAATTCACGTTTGGTTAATCTCCGTAGATCTTCCTGTTGGACGTGGGGATCCTGGAGCATTCTCTGTTAAAACAACTCACCTTGCACGTAGGAACTAGCGGGCGGTAAGTATTAGGGGAATGAGTAATAATGTTAGTAGTAATGCGATGTGTCCCTATGGATACACTTTCTTTCCTCATTGTGCTTTTATGTTGAGGCAGGAATTCTAACTGAAGTCTGCAGACTGATAAAATGAATACATGTGGGAGACAAGAAGCTATAGCATTTAACCTCAAAAGGTAGTGGCACAGTCTACAGAAGGCTAAAAGTAGCTTAGGTATAACGGAAGAAAGTGAATGTATGCTTGAAATACGCACAGACACCCCCCCACCCCAAAAAAAAAAAAAAAAAGAAGAAGAAGAAGAGAAAAGATTCAAAGAGTCAAAATGCAAAAATTGCATGTGGTCACTCTCAGATCTTTTGGCTTACTGTGTGGGTTCCAATTTAAATGCAAATGAAAAAATCTGTGATGAATATCCCATATTGCCTGTGGAGAGATTTTTTTTTTCTAAACTATTGAAGTAGGTGCGGAGCAGGATTGAAGGAAGTGTGTGGGGCAGTCAGTCAGTATTGCACTTGTATGTTGTCTGTCTTTCCTGGAACTGTAATATCTGTGAATGGAGTTTAAATATATTCTTAATCATATCCTCTGATGTACAGCTCTTCCTTCTGATCTCAAGTTGTTGCTGTATCATACCAGTTAGTCACCTGCTTAAATAAATTTTGCCTCAAATTGAATATTTCTTGTTACATGTGTTGAAATGATTTGTAATATTTTGCAATGTACATAATATGGGAGTGGACATGTGTGTGTGTATATCTATGTGTGCATGTTTGCGCGTAATATACAAATACGTAGAATTTGCATCTTTGGAGACTTTGAGTACTGAACAGTGTGGTCTAGTCTTGCCATTAGCCCTGCTTTGAGGGAGAGGTGTTTTAATTATTTTCAGAGGTCTCCTCTGACCTAAGTCTTTCTGTGCCTTGGAAGACTGCCATGGAGCCTGAGCACTGCCAACAGACTTTTATTTAGGTTAACATAGTGTATTCCTGTAAGGACAGTAATTCAGGGTCCACGGTATATCTCTGCCAAACTGGAGCTTCTTTCCCGTTCTGTAGAGGAATCTTTGCAGTAAGTGAACGTGAAGTTAGTCTGGCGCTTTCTTCTGAAAAGGCAAGGAGGAAGGAAGAGCGTTTTGGTCAGGTTAGGTGCATGTGTGTAGAGCTGGTCACGGCTTGGTGGCTCAATGAGAGGGAATGGTGTTGTGAAGATGCGAAGGCAGAGTGAATGCTGCTGCTGATCAGCAGGAAGGAGAGGACTGTCCTTACCTCCACAGACAGTCCTGTGAATTTTCAAGTGGGTGTCTGCAGCAGGTAGAGTAGTTAAATCTGCATGCTAAAGTACTGCGAACCTAGACACAGACTTGTGTAATGCTCTTCTCTCTCTGTTTCTAGATTTGGGCCACCATAAATCCAGCTCACTTGTTGTTATGGGACAGCACAGATCTTACCTCTGTGCGCAGCCCGCCCTCCAAAACTGCTCAGGTAAGGGAAAAGGTCTGCCTTGCAATTCTTAGCATACCAGGTTGTCATACAAACAGACTCTGTTGGCATTAGGACTATTCTCATGTAAAAAATAACGTGGAAGTGGACCCCTCTGTAACCAGACTAAAGCTAAGCAGTCTGCAGTTTAAAGGTTTTTTTTTTTTAACTGTAAAGGAAAAGTAGATGCATAACTCAGGTAGGAATTAATAAACATTGTATAATTGGTTTGCACTCTGCTTTTCTTTGTGATGGCCATTGCTGTTGTGTTAGATGAATGAAGCAAGAGCTTTGCTATTTCTCGCACAAACTCCTTTGCTGCCCAGGTGACTGACACTAATATGGAGGAGAGAGATTCTTCTCTCTAAGCATTTTGGCACATGTCCTTGCCTAGGAGCATTTGGATGTGGTGCCTGAATCCCAGACTTTCAAGCTCAGCTGTGCCCCATGGCAAAGGATATGGTTTGACTTCTTTATCCTTTGCTGCCTTGTGCTGCTGTGATTGCATCTTTTGAGTAACAGTGTGCTAGGCCTGCTGTAGAAAGGTGGACGTAGCGTGAGACCTGGCTGTTGAAACAGCACGTGATGGATTCTGATGAGAAGGAGGAAGGGGACTATGCTCCAAATCTTCCTGGATATGTCACTGTTTCCATAAATGTCACTGTGCAACTGTCCATCGCTTTGATGTGGAAATGGATGTACACTGTGGTTTTGGAGCAGTCCTGCAGCATGCATGATGTATGGAGCAGATTTGTACAGAGCACATCTGGCAACAGCAATGCATAGGACAGTAGGGCTTTATTTTTTTTTTTTTTTAATGGAGGGGGGATGCCTTTTTTGGAGGGAGGGGTTGGGCTGTTTTTCCAAGGGAAGCAACACCTATAAACCGCTGTCTGTCCTTCCCTACCATTTGGATCTGTTGGCAGACACTGGAAGGAACATGTTCAGGTTCAAGATAGGTGCGTGAATGGGCCAAGGAAGAACATCCTGCTGAAGGGAAAGCAGGGAGAACTGCCTTTCTAAACTTTCAGCAGCAGCACCTGTGTTGCCCTGCCTGGAGTAGGGACATCAAAGGGAGCAGCAGGGAACTGCAGTTACTGCTTGGGGAAAGGAGGACCTAGAGAAAAGAGATGGGGAGGCGTTTGGCTACAAAAGGACACCAGCTGGTGAGAAGGCAGGCCCTGTTGTTGATGTGTGTGCTTGTCAGCAGTGGGCTTCTGCTACTGCACAGTGCAGACTGATGCGTTGTCTTGAAATTTGGAAAGTGCAAACAATAATTCGTTCAGACTTAATTCTAAATTTTATATATGGGGATGTAGCTCTGAAACTCTCCTTAAATCGTGGCTGGCTTCCAGTTTGACACCTCGCTACCCTGTTGGTCCCTATTTGAGAGATTTAGGAGACACTTTTCCCAGTTTGTGCTTCAGTTCCATTTAGACAAAGAAGATCTCACTCTAGAAACCAAAGCCACGAATGAGGCTTGTAACTCGCTCCAGAGCCAGAGCTGATATGGGCCTTTGCAACTCCCAAATCCGGGCGCAGAGGGAGAGTTTTCAGACATAGCTCTATCTCTGGATGTAATCCTCCAGGATCATGACCTGAATTGCAGACTCCTTAGCCAGATATTAAAAAGTCTGTTTTTGCTGTTCTGATCTAAGGCCGCCAGGATGGTGGAGATCCTTTGGCTGGCCCTTTTCCAAATTGGGTGCTGTATAGGTCACTGTATTTGCAGGTTTTCCAAATCCGTGAATTTTATTTTGCAACAAGCAGTAGTGAGGCTGTGGGGAGGATTCTCTGAACTTCACTGAGTGTTTCATAGGAGGAAGTAAGTGCGTATTTTTATTTGTTTGAAAAACAAACTTAGTAGCCCTTCTGTATGCAGGCTAACCTCCTAGGTTTCATCCTCAGAGACCTCGCTCATAGGTAGTCCCCTGAGCTTTACCTTGAAAAGGCTTTTTTTAAAGAACTATCTGCCTATAGTTGGTTTGAGAAGTGCAACCAGAAGATCTCCTGGGTGGAAGGAGGAAAAGTTGGTAGCTGTTCAACTCTTCACACAGCTTTAAAACTGGGGTACCTAATTTGTTCAGCAGATGCATATTTAATATACAGTGACTTCTACTGTAGCCACGAACTGCTCTTTTGTGACTGCAGATTCTCAGAATGAGGAATTTGCATTACACTCTGTAAAGTGTGTTAACCATTGTATTCTCCAAGACTCCTTCAAAGTTTGTAGACACCTTTTTTCTCAGGACATCTCCTCCTGCGTCTCTGCTGGTAGTTACATGTTCTTGTCTGGGCTATCAACATATTAAATTAAAAATTGTGAGTCACCAAAACTGAGAAGGGATGAGTATACAGTCTGCCTAGAAAATAGTAAATATCTTTCAAAGTTTTGCCAGGCAGGAGAGATCTTTTGCTTTTTGCTTTGTGTTATTTATCATAATTCCTTTTATAGTCTCCATGGAAATAGTATATGTATAAAAGAATATAATTAGTAGGATTAACTAATCTGGATAGCCACTAAATGAATCAGCAAACAGATTTTTCTGCCCGGAAGTCGCTGTCCCAGGGATTGTTCTCTTGTAGCTCACTTCATTAGAGGACTAAGAGGAATTATCCTGAATGACTAAGTATATTTGAGTGTGGTAAATTCTCAATAGTTTCTTTTTCTGCTCATTTGCTTTAAAAATGTGTTTTTCAGCCAGGTGCAGATATCAGAAAAATCTTGCACTTAGGTCTGTTTGTTGTTTTCCTGCTCTGGCTGCATATGGAAACAATGCTTTTGCATGTGCAAATGCTGCTTTACACTTGCATGTAATACAATCATGCATGTAGGTCTTAAATGGTGCCTGGGGGGGACTGCAGAAGAACAAAGAACATTCTTCAGCTGTGAAGCCCCTATCTTAGTACATATTAGAGGGTCAAAACAGACTTACTGTGAAGCTTGTATCTGATAACATTTTTTTTTGTTTGTTTTGTTTTAATTTTTGGATCTGTTACTTCTTAGCAAGCCTCTCTGTTACAAGCAGCAGTGTTACTGTTTTGAATCTGCCTGGTTACTCGGTAGTTGGGGCTCACTCATCTTCTTTTGTCTTTGACTTTTAACAGACTGCCTCCTAGGGAACTCTTGCAACCTTTGATGAGTGAAGGCTGATGTGCCTGATGTAGGAAGCTCCACTCTAACTTTCACATTCTTTGGATGAATGCACTTTTCCTCCTGTCTTCGTGTTTCTCTTACTTGACCGACATCATAGAAAATAGTACCGTATTTTTTTTTTCCACTCCTATCTCTGTTGTGGAATTTGTGAGCTGCTCTTCAAGTTGCTTTATATGATTGACATTTACTTATTCTTCCTTATGATTCTTTCCTAAGATGTTAGTAGTTTTGGGCCTGGCTTTTCTATCTTAAAAAGATTGTTCCTGGTTTTCTTTCCCTACATGCTATTCCTCTAAAGCCAAGATTAATTCATTTCTGTTGAAAAGAAAGCTTAATAGAGTTGGATAAATGCATGTAGAACTGAAAGAGTAGTTTCCTCTTTTTGAATGCTTGAAAGCAAATGCCTGTCCTTGGAACAGGCCACGGGCAGGGTGAATTATGTGAGGCCTGGTGTGATACAAGCCAATATTAATTTGCCCAATATTCAGTAATTGAAGAGGATGGGTTATTACAAGCAAAATCAGGACAAGGCACCTGAAACAGCAGTCTAAATGACATCAGTGCCAAAGCCTGGCTCGTGTCTGGAATAAAGCCTCAGCAAATCCTGGAGTGGGAGGATCTGTGTGGTCAGCTGACTCAGCAGGGCTTCCCTTGGTTGTTCTGATACCAGGCTCAGTTGCAATGCATGATCTTTCCTTTCAGGGGCTGGGTGTCTCTTGAGTCCATACCGCTACACTCCAGACATTATTTCCATGTTAAAGACAAGAATGGCTTATTGGGTTAAGTTTGAAATGCAGCAGAGCTCATGACTTTGCGATAGTGAAACGCAGGAGACTCAGTTCTTGGTTTGAGTAGGTGTGATACCTGTCTCTATGCCTCCTATTATAAGGAACCGCTCCTGTGTCCCCAGAATTGTGAAGGTTTACAGATGCTCGGGACAAGTACCAGGCACCAGGAGACCTCAGCACCAGGAGACCTCAGTTAGGCTTTCGAAAGCATAGAGAGAATTCAGTTCTGTTAAAAGCGTTGTTTGCTGCTTCCAAGAAACCCTGCAATGTGCGTATGAGACAGATGAGCATCTGTGAAGTATCTGACGTAACTTCAGATCGCTCGCTGCTGTGAAATGTGCACAGAAATGCTTTTAGCTGTTCTGTGGAATGGTGGCATGGCTTGATTAAGGCTTTTAGGGATGTTCTTTTTCCCCCAAGCTTTGCCTGAAGGTGAGGCAGAAGCTTCTTGTTCATCTCTAGTGAAGAAATTGGTAGACTGTGCTGGCTATGGGAGTTGTGGTGAGACTGTCTGGCATGCGGCAGGTTTGGAAAGTCAGCTTCCAAAAAGCAGCAAAGGCCAGGCTCTTCGATATTGTATGAGCATGTTTTGATAACGAGGAAATAGCAAAGTAGGTACCACTGCTCCTGGGGAGCGGCAAGAGCAGGGCTGCTCCGCAAGGAGACACAAGCCGGGAGCTGCGGGTGACCCCAGCATAGGCAAGGCAGTGACCTCACCGAGAGGTGAGTGCCACCAGGTCTGAGCGCAGCCAGGTTGGTGGTAGTGATGGGGACCTAAGGCAAGGTGGTGTATGTTATCAACAATGTTAGTAAGTGTCGCGTGATGAGAAGCTATGCTTTGATCTCTGTGATAGTTTTTATTGTGTCAAGAAACAAAAATTCTGAAAAGAAGTTAGAAAAACCAGAATGGCAGCTCTGAGGTAAAACTTATCATGATCTATAGATGGTTCATGTGTTTGCAGATCGCTTCACTCAGGTCTGGAAAACCTATTAATGTAAGTTTCTCTGCCAGCGTGACTTGAGTGCAGAGTATGGCATGTATGGCAATGTCACTGAGCCCTCTAAAAGGCTATTTCCAAGTTTGCAGTTTGCACTGAATGCTTTGAAAAAAATAACAAGCAAGAATAACAACAACAGCAACAAAACTCCAAACTAAGACTCTAGTTTGTTGTTGCCAGTCAGCTCCAATACATTTTTGGAACCCAGTTAAACCTCTGTTGTGTGGGTTGGCCTGGGGGGGAGGGCATGTTCTGGATTTGTTTGTTTTGTTTTTTGCTTACTGTGTGGGCATATACTGGGAACAGGCTTTAACAAGGCTATGGAAATTAGGATTGCCTGTATTTGAAGAAGACCAGAAATTTGATAGTGACATGGGCAGATTTCCATTCTCAGTAGAGTGTGTCGCGCTTTAAATTTATTTCCTCTAGTTTTATGGCAAAAAAAGAGACAGGTAACACACTTTGCAAGATCTGGAGATCTGAGTTCATTTTCTGACTGTGACTGAACGTCAGCGTGCCGGCAGCTGGAGTGAACTCCTGCCTCTTTTTGCACGATGCCAGGATGAGCTGTGACAAGACTTCAGTACACTGAACTGCTAGTCATAACACAAAGGGCTTTTAGTTTCTCCTTATCTGAGTGTTTGTTAACTGTGTATCTTGAGAGGAACCACTGTAATATTGCTGAAATTGATGGCCTCACCACTGAACAATGTGCAGCTTAAGTCAGGAATTTGCAAGTTACCTGTTGTAGTTCTGCTTAAATGGTATCTCCTTGCTGAGGGAGTAGCACTGCTGCAGAGCACATAGAGCACAGCTGAGTTAGAGACAGATTTGTGTTAAGTATGGGGGACTTGCTGCTCTAAAAGTCCACTTGGTTGCCTGCACTGATGTCCTGTATGCATCTTTGTGCTAGTTGTTCAGAAGTCATGTTTTGCTTTGGGGCATAGATTTTTCTCTCCTAGTGAACTTGGAGACAGACCTTGGCTTCTGGAGGATTTCAGATACTCTCTACTGTGTAGGAAGAAAGCTCTTATGAAAACATTGTGCCTCAAAGTAGAAACTGTTTTCTATGTGGCAGACTAGATCCCTGCTAATATGCCAAAGGAATGCGATCATAGCATCGGAGTTCTTGGCTGTCTTAAAGAGTTCCTCTGCTTGTTTTTGGTGTTTTTTCTGCAGCTGTAAAACTGTCCTAAGTGCAACTTTGGGGATGTTGCAGAGAGTGTGGTAGAACTGCTAGCTTTCACAGGATTTGTAAGCCAGCCTCCTGTTTCATGTGTCCAGGTGACAACCTAGGTCTGCCACATGCTTACCTTTGCTGCCAGAACAGTTTTCCTGCTGTTGCTTATGATCCCCAAAATGCCCCACTGCTTAAAAAGCACTGCAGAGGGCAAGAGCCTTCAGCACTTCTTAAACATGCAGAGTACACTGCTACCAAGTGCAGGATGGCTTTCCAGTTCTTGTGTGCACAATTGTGATGGTCTGTCTGCAGCTAAGTCCTTGGAAGGAGGGAGCAGCCACAGCAGACTGGTAGGAACTGGCACGTTATTCCCATTTGAAGCAAAGATGACTTGTGGTTTTGCATGTCAATTGCAGAAATCCTGCCAGGAACATGAGCTGTCACCTCTTGGCTTTGTTCTGCTTTTCTCGCAGTGAAACAGCACAGAAGCTGTCTTTAAGGCAGAGTTCACAGTCTCAGCACTCCAAAGAGTTTTGTAAGAACCTAACTTGAGCAGTGTGCAGTGCTACACTGGAATTCCTCTTCTTGTGGTTTGCTGTGAAATGGAATGTTTGTAGTTATTAAAGCACAAACTGCATGTTGATTCAATTACAAATACTTGAAAGCTATCTGGTACATAAAACAGTTAAAATCAAATTTCAGCTTTAGTTCTTAGCCACAGTGGGTTTAACTAAGAAAGTGGATCGATTTTATGATCCCCTGTGATTTTATCATTGCCTCTGGATGTATCTGTTGTATATTTTGCCTTGAGTAGCCCGTAGTGGGTGAAGTGCGGCCTTACCCAGGGCAGACCTAAGAAATTGTATTCCTAACAGTGTTTCCCTGAGCAGTTTTCTGGGAGGTATTTTGAAAGGATCTCCTGGGCATTTAAAGCATCTGAAGGATGCTTTTAAGTTCTGTAAATTTACTTGCAGAGTGCTAGCTGTCTTGCCAAACGATCTGTGGGAATGGCATGCTCCATGACTCTGAACAGGACCTTGGGTAAGTAATGCTGAAAGCTCTCTAAGTGGAGTTACTCATCGTTTGCTTTGCATTCAAAACCATCTGCACTAACAGTGCTTGGGCACCAAGAATGTCAGTAGTAAGAATGTCATTAAATATTCCATCTGCCAAGTCTAAAATTCAGCATATACAGCTGACTTCGTAGGTCCTCTGTTTCTTTTGTGCCTACTAAGTATAAAAATGCTGTTGGAGGGCATTTCCTGTGAACGCGTAACTTTGATACATAGCATGTGGCAGGCCTGTCACAAAACAGTGGTGGCCTCTTGCCAGCTGGCAGCATACCTGAAAAATTTCCTGGGTGGCATCTCTTCCTGCAGTTGCTGTGGAGGGACATCAGAGAAGGATGGGAATGCCAATAGAGTAATTTTAAGTGCGACAGAAAGAAGTAGACAAAGTCAAGGCTGGGAACAGCAGTGGCATGTTGCTTACCAGCTGACATCCAGGCTTCATGTTTCCTTGGGCCTGACATACCTTGTGCCTGGGTTAATGCCTTTTGCTGTGGAGCGGCAGGGGCAGCGCCTGGACTAAGCCTGCAGACATGGCCCCTGTGCATGCTGTGAGCGAGCGGTGGAGGTGAGCAGGGTGTCGCATAGTTGTTACTTTCCATCCAAATGTCAGACTGGTATTAAAGTGTGTGTTCAGTCAATAATTCTTTTTTCATGACATACCTTCCTTTTTGCAATTTATTTAATGAAGTGTTCCAGGGTAGCACAATTGTTTTACTCGCAAGGAGGATCTAGTTACTTTACACTTGATTCTACAGGTTTGGAAAGCTTTTTACTAAGCCTGCAAATTTATGCCCTTTCTTAATTTTATGATCCCAGTAGTTGTCTTAAATACCTGTGCTTGAGGCTTTTGTAATGATACAGTTCTTTTTAGTTTCAAAGGAATTTACTGATCTTGAGTCTGTCTTAGAATGTTATAGAATATGTCAGCTTGTAAACATAATAGGCAAAAATCTTTTGCATGGTTATCATGAATGAATGAATGAGAGCCTTTGTAAAATAGTCCTATGCCTTATCTCTTGCTTTGAAAACAGAAGTAACTTACTGGTTCACATTCTATTCCTTGTCTCTCTTACCATAAACATGTTTACCTGTAAATCTCTGAAAAATCCTCTTAAACACACAATTTATATTCTAATTAAAAAATGTTCTAATTAAAATTATGCTCTAATTAAAAAATAAAAAGAAGAATTTCAGCCTCAACTGCAACTAGAATCTTGCTATATTTTTTGAAACCTTACATTTTGAGAGGGGTGAGTGTGCATTTCCAGGGCATGTTTGCAAGAGCTAAGAGAGGCCTTGGAAGGAGGTCTCTGGCTGTCCAGCAGGTGCCTGCAATGAGTGACGAATGCCTTCTGCCTCTTCCTCCACTCCTACAGCCTTCTCGCTTCTGCACTTTCCCGCTTACGCTCAGCCTTCCCAGCTTACTCTCAGCTCCTTTTTTTCCCTCTCTACCTGTATGTGAGTCATGTCAGATGGACACAGACAAATCCAGATGACTGAGAATAAGCACAAGGGTGTTAATGTTGGATTCAGGAAGAACAGAAAGGACACCGTGTAGATCTTGCTTCCGCAAGAAATGTTAACAGGCTTGACTCATGAACAAAATTGGTATTTAAGACTATATGATCAATATTTAATTTTGTAGCTGGCTCAAGGGGAAGAACAAGAACCAAAAAACTAGTGGCACAGACAAAGGAAAGAAAGTTCCCATTCTCCACCCAGAAGAAAGAAATGTAAATACTTACCACCCCAAAATGATGTGCTATATTGACAGCAATGCTTACGAGTTGTGTTGTGCTAGATACTTCTGTATATATAATAAGTATGGTGAGTACACATAGAGAGTATATTTATAGATCTAAAGTATCTGTCACTAAACAATTACAAAATATTTTGTATGTAGCTTGGTGTTTGAACTTACAATTTTGTGAAATCCTATTGAGCTGTAATAAGCTTTCAGTTAAATGATACAGCTTGATGTAAATGAGAATGAACTTTCTGGATCTAGAATAAATGGACATAAGTACAAAAGTGGTTCCTTGGCATTATCCTTATGTCTTCTCAGCATGCAACTGCATAGTTCTTGATTCATAAGGGCTGAAATAATTTTAATGATTCAAGATGAACCTGTCAGTTTTTCTTTGGTAACCATCTTAAAATGAAAAGTGAGTTCAAATGTGTTACTGCTGCTTCTACCTGCCCTTACAACCATATTTCCCCTCCTCAGCCTACAACTGACTGATGTAGTCTTAAGAAGAGGGGGGTTCTTTTGTTTGTTTGTTTGTTTGTTTTTTTGGGGGGAGTATTCTGAAGTATACATGAGGTATACTGCCAATGGAGTAATATTCCTGGGTTCTTCAAAAAGGTTTCTTCTGCCTGTTCTTCTGCTCCCTCACAAATTACATGAGTCGTTGTTTTAAAATTTTCAGGGAGTTAGGGTGGTTGTCAGAGGTCAGACTCCTAAGTGAATTAGGAATTAATAATTAAAGTACTTCAAACTAGGAGATGCAAACTAGAAACTAGAAAAATAAACTATTTTTTTCTTTATAAAAACACAAAGCTTGCTTATGTCAGTTGATAAACAGCTGTCAGTAGGCTACTGATCAGGTCTCTAAGCAAGACTGGCACTCTGCATCGCTATTAGAAGCCAATGTATTTGTAAATGTAGTTTTCCTTCTTAGTGATGGGCGTTGCAGTCAGAGGCGGAGCACGCTGTCTGGGCACTGATAAAGACGCGGCCCTCCCCAAAGGGGATGTGCGCGGGCAGAACCGGAGCAGCCATGGGCTGGAGGGGACCTCTGGAGGCCAGCTGGGCTGGCCCTTTGCAAAGCAGGACCAGCTTCAGACTTAGACCCAGTGCCAGAGTGGGATCAAATGCAAACTAAAATGTGAACCACTTCTGCAAGCTGTCTGCTACATGCCCTCGCACAGCGCTCAAAGTGGCACTGGTATGACTTAAAGAAAGAACCAGTACATTCTCCCAAGACATTGCTGCCTAGCCTGGGCCTTTTTCACTTGCACCTCCCTCATAGTCCAACAAGTCCTGTGAGGCAGAGTCTTTCAGTGTCTCAAATGAACTGCAGATTTAATCTTTATATGCTGTTTTCTTCCTTATCAGATACGTTTGTCATACTTATTGTACTAATTCAGATTCTAAGCATCAGGAATTTTATCTTCTCCTCTTTTGCAGGACATCCTTGTTCCTCCCCATCTTTTTGCCTCCAAAGATTCATTTAAAGCAGTTGAATGAAAATTTAGGCCTACAATAACTTTGCATTTTGTTAGTAATACTTGCATACTTAATACATACTTAGTTGGGGTACAGGAAGCTTGCAGTTTTTGCGGTAAGCTGGATGTGTGCTAGCTGCTTAGCTGATGCGTTTCAGGGGGTTACTTTGCATGCCCGCCTGTGAACTTAGACAGCTCGTGGCTAGGAGTGGTAATACTTCAGTTACCTCAGCAAGACTGTCAAGGTGGCTGCCAGTGTCCTGAGGCAGAACTTAAAACAACACTCAGGGAAGAGATAAGGCAGAAATAGACTTGTGAGGAGTGACTTCTACCTTCTTACAAATTAACAACCTCCTTAATTTTAAGGGATATGGAATTGCTGTGGAGGAGGTTTCTGTCCGGCCAGAATGGTCATGGTATGGTAGATATCCAGGTTGCCTGATTTTAAAATAAATACGTGGTATTGTAACTGGGAGTTTGCAAGTTTTCAGAAAAATAGGAAATCACCCATAAACCTTATCGCATCTTGCCATCCTTTTGCAACAGAGTTGAATTATGAGCTCTGGCTTTCTTGTCATCATTTTAGATCAACACATGTTTAAAATTCTCTCCTATCGTAATGGTCTCCCTGTGCATCAAAAGGGTATGAAACATCAGCTTTAGAAATAATTACATACGTTGTTTTATGAATTTTTTGCTATAGGATGGATAGAAATGAACACCTTCTCTCACATCAAGTTTTACTACCATCTTAGTTGACAGTGCAAAAGTCCCACCAAACCCCCAACGGAGGATGAGAAAGAGTGAGACACTAGATGCTCTAAATGTGCATTTGCAGTGAAGTTTTGAAAAGGAGCATGGACTGATCTGAGAAAGAAAAGGAATTATAGTAAACTAGAGTAAGCCTAGAACTAGACCATTCAAAACGGCAATTGTAGCACATGGAAGAGGAACACAGGTAACAGAATATACCTGTCTGGGAAATGTTTATTAAGAATGAAGATAAATATAGGTGTACAGGTAGAAAGTAGCAGGTAGTTGAAAATGCAAGGAAAACAGTGTGATTTTTTTTCTTTTTTTAACAGTTGGACCATCAGAGCAGTCCAGTGCAACTTTG
This sequence comes from Rhea pennata, assembly GCF_028389875.1. NCBI lineage: Eukaryota > Metazoa > Chordata > Aves > Rheiformes > Rheidae > Rhea > Rhea pennata. The sequence continues at coordinate 3,102,073 of NC_084702.1, read as the reverse complement.
CAGGAAGAGGCCTTAACTATGGAGACAAGTCCTTCTGACTCAAGCACCAAGGATGGTGTAGGTGATGAAAAAGAGGATCCTCCTATCTCTAAACAGTTGCTGTCTTTGGAAGAAGATGCAGAAGATCTTGACCAACCACGTGAGCCACAGTCTTATGATCTGGGCTTTAAAAAGGTTTTAAAAATTTGTTGGATTCAGATTCACGGTTAAGAAGGAAAAACACAGAAAATTAGAACCAGTTCAACTGCTTACTGTAAAAAAGAAAAAAAAAAAGAAAAAGAAAAAAGAAAAAAGAAAAAAAAGAAAGAAAGAAATGGAAAGCACTGAAGGAGTTGTTGATCAAATTAAAGGACCTGTGTTCTCAGTGAGCTGCCTTAGCCGCTGATACTGCGTTGCCATTAAGATTTTTTTTTTCCTCGGGGATGGACTAGATTCAGGAAAAAGGAGAGTTTTATGAAGCCTAACGAATATGAGCTGCAGTCTGCTAAGAAAGAAGAGGACCAAGAAACAGGGGAGGCACTGCTAACAGCTGAAGTCACTGAACAGGAGGAGAAGTCTGAGGACAAGAGTCAGAATCAAGAGAAGAACGTGACAGCAGCAACTGTTGAAACTCATGAGAAGGAGCAAACTGAAGGTGGAAAGCAGGAACCGAGAAAGACCGTGGCAGGCATAACAGTTGAAGTAAGTAAGAAAGAAGAGCTAACCAAGTGTGAGTGGCAGGAATACCATGAGGTTTTAGGAGCAGCAGTTGTTCAAGTGCGTGCAAAGGAAGAAAAAGCTTTTCCTTAAGGAAAAGAAGGAAAGAAGTTAGTGGAAAACTCAGAAGATCTAAATAAAAAGGAAAAAAAATGAAGGAGAAAGATGGCACACAGCTGCAGTCCTCTGCAAGGCCTTCTGCAAGGTTTATACATGGATGCTATGCTGTTGCTGGTTAAGATAAAGTTCCTTAAAGAAGCATCAAAGTGGAGGCTGGAGACCAGGCCTCTCCCTTAGCAGGGAGGCTTATGTGCTGGCTGTCTCTTCTTTTTTGAGACTGTCACTGGAAATAACCTGAGGATCTGGTCTATCAGCTTAAGCTCTGGAATCAGCTTGTGCTTTTCCATCCAGCCTCAGTGCATGGGGGAGGCTGCTAGGCTCACCAGGGAAGCCGTGCAGCTCAGGTACAGCTAGCGTGTGCTGGGGCTGGTGCTGTGCCACAAGCACAGGGGTTCCTGAGAGGACTGCTCTGGGGTCTCAAAAGCCAGACGTTTGCCACTGACCCTGCCACATGGGAGAGAGCAGACCTGAGGAAGGTGAGGACCACAAGGAAGGATGGATGAGGTTTGGGATGAGGAACAATGTGGAGCAGAAATTGGGTAAGATTAACAGAACAAGGATTGGGTCCTGATCTGGGGGAGGGGGGACATGGATGAGAGAGCTCTGTGAGCATCTCTAGGACTCTGATAAGATAGATGCTTGCCCACTGCACTATTAAATCTAATTTAGGGCTGACATCCTTTCTCTTTGGACACTAAGCTTAGTCTTTGTGACAGTGAGAATGAATGATCATGGCATAGGAAAGATGCACGGCTGCACCGCTCCTAAATCCACTTGAAAAATTAGCATTGGCTTATTTAAAATAGGAGGAACAACTAATTTTTAGAAGTGTCTCCTGCTTCTCCTTGAAAAACAACATCCGTTTCTCGTGCTTGAAAAATCCACATGGCTCAGTCCTTGGTGCTGGGAGCAATGCTGTGCCTAAGTGAGGGGAGCAGAAGTCATTTGCACTGCTGCTCTCCTATATGCCATGGGAGCCTCCTGGGAATGGTCTGCACGTAAAGGACTTGTGCAGTAGCTTGACCTAGTCGGTATGATCTATCCTACAGATACATCCCTGTCTCTCCTGCAAAAGGCACTAGACTTGAAAGGATAATGAGCAAAACACCTTTTCCTCTAAGCAAGTAGACAAGAAGGGAATTGTAAAATTTTACAAGGGATTTATAAGCCAGTGTCTTCTGAAAGGTAGAAATCCTAAGAATCATTCAGGATTCAGCTAACGGAAATCCCTACCTCCTTCCCAGCACATCAGTCCCCTCGTGGCATTTTGCAGTCCCTCAGTCTTGTAGTGATACGGCTTCCTCCCAGCTGCTTGTGTCAAGTAGCTTTCCCTGCTTCTGCTGTTTGTTTCTCCACTTAGTAAGAAGATTTCTTGTAAATTTTAAAACTTGTTCCAAATAGATTTTCAGCAGGTAGTGCTGGGATCAGAGAGATGTAACTGGCATTGCTTGTGCTTTCCCTTAGAAACTGCAGGATAAAGCGGGAAGCCTGACATGCAGCTGTCTGTACTAACACTTCTCCCTTTCACCTTTCCTGCAGCCATGAAGCTCACCGTCTGAAGGACAGAGAGGGTGATGCTGCACTGATACTTGAGAGTACCTACGGGCCGCGTACCCAGGGTTTCAGGCAGTCTGTGCTCCCCAGCCACCTCCCTCAACATGGTGTCGGGTACGCGCGCAAGCTTTGCACGCCTGAGTTTTGGAGGCCAGCAAGCAATGCCAATGTTGTCTTTTACGCACTCTGAGATCCTCTGCAGAGCCAAGGGAGGGGGGCAAGCATGCGAGCAGGCTGGCTTCAGGCTGGAATCTCACTCTGCCGTTGTAGCTGAAGGGGCTGTGGAAGAAGATAAAGTTTTCAGCGTTGGCCCCCTGAAGCAAAGAGGGTTAGTTAAAGCTCTGAAGGCGAGTCTGTGCAAGGGGAGAAAGGGCCGGGAGGAACCTGAAGCAGCCTGTTTGAGATGTTCACTGCAAAGCCAGCCTTTTCACAGTCCCTGACTGCCATGGGAGTATATCTTGCCCATTTGGTACCCTCCATCAGGGACAGATAAAACATTTCGTAGCCCAGATAACTGCATTTGCTGCTTTTATCCCCCCAGGTGGTGTTTTTACCGTCATTTCATGAAAACAATTCAGAAGTACAAAGAACCTGCCCAGTATTCTTGAGCTGCCACAAACTGTCCTAAGCTAGAATACCTGCCAAACGATCTTGGAAGTGTCATTAGTTTCTGTGGTGTGAGTCCCTCTGCTGGGGAGAAGTTTATTAGAATTTTTTTAGTAGGGTTTTTACATAACGTGTCAGTCAGTATTCCTGTTGACTGGTGGAATTAAGCTCCTATTGACAATTCACAGGGAAGCGGTGAGGAGATTTGGGTTTACTGACAACATTCAGGGGAGCAGAAGAGTACAGTTAAACACCCGCCGGAACAGAGACTGACTTGCATCAAATGATGTAAGACTGCTGTAGCTGGAAACAAAACTCTTCACGAAAATCCTGGTGCTGGAAGGCAATCAGAGAAGCCCCAATATGTTTCACAGAAGTGAAAAAAAGACTGAAACAAGCTGAAGAAGGGCAGTGGTTCTCTTGAGCATTAATCTGTGCCCCGTTCAGGGCAGCAGAGGAAAGGAAGGCAGCAGCTCGAGAGCACCAGGAGGAAGCAGGGCGGGTGGAAGAAGAGCCAGAGCTTCCTGGGGGCTGTTGTTCTTCTGCCTGCTCTGCACAGATGAGTGGGAAATGTCAGGGGAAAGGTAGGATCCTGTTTCTTTATTCTCTGCCTTTTGACCTGTAGCCAGGAAATACCCTGCGCTGGCTGTGGCGCTCACATGTTGTGCACGGTGCTGTTCTGTTCTCCTCCGTTTCCTTCCTCAAGCCCTGTGTGGGCAGAGGTGTGCGTGTGTGTGTGTGTGTGTGCGCGCGTGTGTGTGTGCGCATGCGTTACGCACACGTATCTGTACACTCCTGTTGGGAGTACATCTTCAGTGGCACCGTGCAAATGGGTCAACTCTCTCAGGCAAGGCTGCCGCTCAGTAGGACTGCTGGGACCTTCCTGCCAGGTCCCGGCTCCTTCCTGCTTCCCCTTGCAGGCCTGCAGAGCGGGGGCAGGAGGCTGCGCAACAGCCCTGGCTGGGATTAGACCAGCCTGGGCTGCCTGCAAACTGCATCTCTCACAGCCTTGGCTTTCATCCAGGCAGAGCAAGCCTGAAGTCAGTTGTGACTGCGGGCAGTTTTACTGTAAAAATGTGCTATATAGAACACCATATTCATAAGAAGGATTTGACCTTAATAGTCAAATAGTCAAATGCATGATAAATGAGTACTTGCAGCATTTTGGACTCGACCTTCAGGGCCTCCCGTGCTTAGCTGGAGTGTTCAGTTTTGATTCCTGCAATCAAACTTACACATGGGAAAGCTATTCCAAAGGTACAAAATGATCCCGTTTTGTGACAGCCATACTAGTGGACTGGAGCAGGATCTCAAGCACAAACTTTTCAGAACTAGGTTAGCTCTGAAGCGCTTCCTCGTAGCACACACATGCTGTTGTGGAAATGCTCTTCAGCGTGTAGGCTGTACGCCTCTGTGAAAGGCTGCGGGACAGCAAGGCAAGGAAGCACAAGGAAGCCTGGGGGGTTGTCCTGCTGTGACTGCCCCACCCAGTGCTGACTTCCTCATCCTCACAGCCACTTATTCAGCCAGAAAGGATGCTCAGCTGCTTTCTCACCAACAGAACTGGCTCTCCCCGCCAGTGCGCTGGGAGCCACAGCCCTGGCAGCAACAGCAGAGAACTCTCCCGCAGCTCTTGCTAGCGAAGGCACCCAGCTAGAGGGGCTGGAGTCTTGCCAGCAGTGCCCAAGAGGCAGCGCGCTCTGCATCCCTTTCTGTGAGAGCAGGCTGCTCCTTTCCTTCGGCCTCTGGGCATGTCAGTGCAGAAGATCAAGGGCTTTTGTGAAACGCCCATGGGCTAAGCGAGGGCCTCCAAATGGCTGCACCACAGGTGCTGCAAGATGATGCCAAGGAGGAAGGAGGCAGGAGCCAAGCTCCCACTAGCATGCAGGCTCCTGCAGACTCCAGGTGGCAGAAATCTTCCCGTTTCTCCAACAAGCTAAAAGCTGGACACATTCCTGGGATGGGGGCAGTGTCTAATATAGGGCTACTAGACTTTCACAGGGATTACAACCTCAGAGCAGAAGTGAGTCCTTTTAGAAAGTGGCAATTGTAGTTGGGACAGTTGGTGTCCCGTCCCTGGTTTTGCACTTCCTTGTCCAGGCTGACACTACCAGGAAGTGTTTATTTGGCAAGGGTGGCTGAAATGGTCTTGGCTCTGACTTGTAAAGCCCGTGGGCTGAAATGCCCTTGGAGGACTCCCTTTCAAGAGAGCAGCAGACATTGCAGAGAACATGGCATCGCAGGGCTCACCCAGAAAACTGCTGCCCATTGCTAGCTGCCTTTTCTTTTTTATTCAATTTTTATTTTTTCTAATAGGAGTTGTTTTGGTGTACACGCTTTGGGCAGACTTGCCCCAGCACATTCATCAGGAACAGGCACGTGTTAAGCGAGGCAGAATCACACCGAGAAGATTCGTGCTGCTTTTCCTCTCCAGAGGTGCATTCCAAAGAGCCAGGGCAGCATGCGAGAGGGTTGCCCGTGCAGTGCGAGACGTGCCCTCGTGGCTGGACGCTGCTGTGTGCTCTGCACCTCAGCAGAACCAGGAGGAGACGTGGCCATGGAAGTCGGAGGAGGAGAGGCAGGAGGCAAAGTCTGGGCCACAAAGGCCCATGTGCAAATAAGCTCTTCAGGCACCCTCGAGCAGGCACATGGGGGAACTTGCCCTCGCAGGCTCCCCTTTCCGCCCGAGCCGGCGGCCCCCGCCCGCCCGCAGCAGCCCCTTGTCCCGGCCGGCGCATCACGCCATGCCGCAGTGGCTCCCACTGTGACCTCGGCCACGGCCACCCGCGTCCGTGCCCCAGTGCAGCTGTGTGCCGGCGCAGGGCAGCGTGCAGAGACGCAGGCTCTCCACCTTGCGGCACTGCCTGGCACGGCGACGCTGTCTCGTGTGCCCGAGCGCGGCGCGATGGGGCAGGCGAGCTGCTGCGTGGCACGGGGCGATGCCAGCCCTGCTCCCGGCACGCAGGGACGGCCCTGCACGGCTCCTCGCCCCCGGCTCGGGCTCTTTGGCAGGGGAGCCCCCCAGCTCCCACAGCCACTGAGCTGCCTGGTGTCGAGCAGGAGCCCCAAGCTCCTCCTCAGCAACTGGGTGAAGGTGACACGCTGCCAGCGCACCAAGGACAGCCACCTCCTGCTCTTCTCTGACGCCATCGCCATCGCCACCTTCAAGTAAGCGCAGCAACCGCAGCCCCCTCCCCGCTGCCACAGCCCCTGCCAGCAGCCCCAGGGCCCCGCTCCTCCCCAGACCTGCTCCCGCCGGACCAGAAAGGGCCTCCTGGGGGCTGCCTGCACAGCAGCTGGCCCGCAGCGGGCACGCGCTGGCTCACGCTGACTCGGGCAGGGCCGCCAAAGCAAAGCGACACGTGCTTCCTTGGGAACCTTTCTCCCGCCCAAGGTGCGGGGTGGCTGCCCCAGGGCTCTGCCCCCAGGCAATGGCTCTTCCGGGGAGGGCTGCTGGGGCTGCCCCCACAAAGGCAGCCACCTCCAAGGCGGTCCTGGCTCTTCCACCTGGCAGATGTGGCTCTACCTTCCTGCTGAAGCACCGGGTGCCTCTCAGCGAGCTGTGGGTGGTGTGCAGCAAGGAGGAGGCAGCGTGCCAGCGTGAGGAAGAGGAGGAGGTATTTGGCCTGAAATGCAGGCATAGCCTCCTCCTCATCTGGCCCACCAACCTGTGTGTGGTCACCTTCAGGTGAGTCTTGAGGTCACGACAGCGGGCCGTGGCAGGAGTGGGCCACTGTTCCCACCGTCGGGGCTCTGTGGGCTTGCTGGGGCTCGGGTCGGGTGATGCAGAGGCCCCGCTTTGGTTTGCAGCCCCGTGAGTTGTTGAAGGTGAGCACAGGAGCGCTGGGCAAGACAAAGCGGCGTGCCTTCCCAGGAGGGGAGGGAAGGAAGCTCACTTGCAGGAGGGGCAGAGCTCACACAGTGGGCCAGGCTCTTCTCCCAGGTCTCAAGAAAGCCCCCAGCCTCTGCCAAGCCCTGCTGGCTCCCTGGGAGGAGCTGCTCCTGGAAGAGAGCTTCCCTTGTAAACCCCTCACGCTGCAGCCCCCTTCACACAGCCCCTCGCCTGGGGACTTACCCTTGGCCGCTCTCTGCTCTTTTCCCTGCCTAACCACTCCAAGGGCTTTTGCTTGCCTGGAGGGAGGCCAGGAGGGAAGAGCAGAGGACAGAAAGAGAAGTGGGTCGTCTCCAAGGAGAGCAGAAGCCAGAACTTTGGGCAAGCCGCTGGGCTGCCCCCCAGGCCTTAGCCCCGTCCCTGGAGTGTGCCCACATTGGGGGAGCTGTTCTTGGGGCCCATGTGTGTCCAAAGGACGAGGAGCAGCCAGGTGCGAGGCTCTTTCTCCTGTTGTCCGCAGGTCGCAGGAGCTGAAGGAGGTGTGGCTCAGCCTGATCCTCAGGTAATGCCCCGCCGGGGAAGTCAGCCTGCAGAGTCAAGGCTGCGGGTGGAGGAGAGCTCCATGGGGAGCTGCCCACAGCAATGCCACCATAGCGGCAGGGGAAAAGGGAGAGCCACTGTGCAGTGTAGCTCCTGGGCAGAGCCCTGTGAGTTGCTCAGCCTTGTGGTTGTTGAAGAACACCAGGGCCGTGGAGCTGTCACCACAGCTCCTCACTTGCATGGATTGGACCCCGAGCTGCCGCTTTCTCCTTCTGTCTGGAACAGGCCCCTAGCCATCAGGACCAGGGGTGTTAGGGAGCGGTGCTGCCCGTGAGCACTGCGGAAGGTCTCCTGCATCAGGGTCGCGTGGGAGTGCTGGGCTGGCTGCAGGGGAGAGAGTAGAGAGGTCTGCATGTGACAGAGCTCTTCCTTTGTCCCTGCCCTGTGCCCAGGCAACGCCGAGGAGCCCAGGAGACCGTGGTCACCCGACTGACCTCCCTTCGGTTCCTCATGAAGGTGGTCGTCTTGTATGGTCCCGTAAGTGTCCCGGGGATTTCTGCTCCCGCCAGAGCTCCTCAGGGCTTTCAGAAAGAGTCCCTGGGACAAGGTTCTCCCGATGGCTCTTTGTCCTCTTGCCCAGTCAGTGGGGCTGGCTGCCCAGACCATGGAGCCTTTGATTTTGGAGGAAGCAGAGGCTGCCTGTGCTCGGGCCCTTGCTGGGTGTTGGTGGGAGGTATTGCAGTGCAGTGCGGGAGCACCTGCCCGGGGGCTGCCTAGGCCACCGTGGGTGGAGCGCAGGGAAGCTGGCTGGCTGTTGGAAGCAGGGGAGCTGCGTGGGGCTGCCTGTGCCTGCCTTTGCGCGGGAGCAGGCAGCGCCCTTCACAGGTGACTCTGGGCAGCCCCATGCAGCAAGGGCTGGGCATGGCTGGGGGCAGCCCGGGTGCGCTTGATGATCCTGGGCCGTTTTGGGAGGGAGCCTGGCAGGGCCCAAAGGCACCCAGACACTGGCTGCTTCCTCCTGGGGCAGCCTGGGAGGAACTCCTCAGTGGCAGGGCAGAGCGTGGGAGAGCAGCGTGTGCCCCCTCGGGCACCTTCCGCAGCATTTCTGTAGCATGTCTCTTGTGATGCTCTTGTCCTCCCTCCTGCCCAGCCTTACTACCTGGAGCTTCAAAGGCAGAGAGAAGTAGTGAGACGAGCAGTGGCCAGAGCACGAGCTTGAGCACAGAGGCAGAGGCAGCCACCAGTGCCCAAGCCTGGAGAAGGCAGAGAGCGTGCTGAAGGGCACACAGGTAGAAGGCTGGCGAGGCTTGACTGTCACCCCTGACAGCACAGAGAACATGGCCTCCAACGTGGCAGAGCAACTGCCAAGCTGGCACTGGGGTTGGCATTGGGGTTTGGTGCTTGCCTGCACAGAATGTGTTCTGCTCCCTGTCCCCTGGAGGCTGTTGGCCCTGGCAAATTGTAGCTGTCAAAAGCAAGGCTTTCCATGGAAAACTCAAGAGAATCCAGGCTGCAGCTTCTTCATGCTTTTGCTTTGCAGAGCTGCATACAGAAGAGCCTCTTGAGCGTGTAGTATTGGTGCACGCGGCAGGACAGCAGGGTGTGCCTCTGGACACGCCATGCTCTCCACTCTCTGCCAGAGGAGAAGCAGGAAGAGATGTGGTCATGCAAACAGACCCAGGAGAGGTAGGAGGCAAAGTCCGGTCTGCAAGCACTGTCACAAGGTGTCCCACGGACAAAGCAAGTTGTTCCTGCAAAAGGGAGGCAGAAACGTTCTGTGTAGAAGACCTTCTGCTCACAGAAAGCATAACCGCCTGGTCTCCAAAGTCTGCTGTGAGGTGCGGGGAGCACTGCAGCACTGCAGAAGGTGCTTCTGGCCTGTGCCTGGGTGCTGTCTGCTCCCTGTTACACTGCTGAGAACTGCTCTCCCCTGTAGCAATAGCATCTGGGGTGGGAGGAGTTGGGAAGAGAGAGGTGAGCAGGCAGGCGGTGCAGGGGAGAGCTCTGCCTCCCCATGGCAGCCGCCAAGCTAGCTGCGAGGGGGTCTGTGGTGTTGCAGGGTCCCTGCAACAGGCTCAAGCTCATGCTGGTCCCTTGGTCCTGTATTGCCCAGCTGTGTTTGTGCTTTGTGCTGTAGCCGACCTGGGGCCTCCACCTGCACTGCCCAAGACTACCTTGAGCCCAAGCTCCTCCTCCTTTCCCCGTGTTAAGAGGCTAAGCTGCCCGGTGGTGTCAAGTGCTTTCCTTCTCTTTCACTGACTCCCAGCTGCAGGTGTCCGCCTTTGGTGCTGAGCTTGAGCCCATCGTGGAGGAGTTGGTTGAGGACACGATGGAGAAAGCTGTTCAGGACATGAAGGCGGAAGAAGAAAACCAAGCATCTGGCCAATACCCTGTGCCTAATAGATGGGGAAGTAGCTTCATGGGCATCCTTTTCACTTTGCACGTAGTCTGACATCTGGGCATTTTGCATCCGTGGAACTGGATTTGTGATTTAAAATGCCATGTAGAGCCCAAAAGGCAAACTGAAGCGTGTGAGGAAATGATGAAATATGGTACCTCCTAACGATGAGACTGGGCCTTTGGCAAAGTATTTCCCAGCAGGTATTCTTGGGCTTAGTACAGGCATGTTCAGACACGGTCGGACACTAGTGCATGCCACGGGCCGTTTCCCCTCCTGCGCTTAAGGTTTGACATCCCAACAGCAGCAATGTCTGCAATGTGGCATCACCACAGGGAAGTGTCATGTTACCTGTTCCCAGGGAGGTAAGTGAAAGGGGCAGTGTCTTGTTGGAGCTAGTGCTGAGGAAGTCCAACTTCATCAGGAATTTCCTCAGCACCACCTGTAGACAGGATCTTTTGCCTACTGGTCACTGGTCCTGATTTGTGTCCTTCCTCAGGATATGTGACTAGAACTGTAGTTGAAACGTGACAGTACGCCAAAACACCGATTTCATCCTACTGAGGAATTCTTTCCTCATATATACCCTCTAGCTGGTATTGTAGCACTTTTCATATAGTTCCAGGATTCTGTTTATTTTCCTACTCACCTTCCTAGTTCTTCAGTCAGCTACTGTTTTTCTTGCCTTAAAACAGTCCTCCAAGTCCAGCACTTACCTTAAATTCAAGAGACGTTGTTAATGTTAAGATTCAAGCTAATACAGGTGGGATCATTTTAGCTGACTGAGCCGATAGCCAGCTTTACTGGTGTAAATGTGCAGTGCTGCTGTGATACAGAATTGCCTTTGGTGATTAAAGATTTAATAACTTTCATTGTTTTGTCTCTGTAATTGTAAGGATCTTTTTGCTTGGTGTGAACATAGGCTGGCCCTTCACTTCAGTGACGTATGTAACGTGGACCAGGTCTTAATATAAGCTCCCTGAGCTTTGCTGGAGGAGGGAGTTCTAGGAACTACCGTACCAAGTTTACATTTACTAACACACAGCAGTGAAACTGGTGAATGTGATCGGATCTGAGAGAAGGCAGGTACTTCTGAAGGCTTGTGTTTTCTCCAGGAACTCAAGCTCTAAGCAGCAAAAATTGTACCCTACAAGGTGCTCAAGTCTTCTGACCAACGCTTTCATTCGGATCGTGAAAGAATCTTAATGAATGATGGGAAGAAAACAACTAATGTATAAATCTAAAGGGGCACTAAAAGGACAGCTAGTAAAATCCTGCAATAGCCTGAGGGGTACGCACTGTGCTAGTGACCGCATGAGAAGATTGCTGTGGCTGTGCATAGAGGACAGCGGTTCCTTGCGGAACGATACTCTGCAGCAGCATTGCCACGTCTCTGTTACCATTAGCCTCTCAGGTCTTTGTTCTGGTGTGTCCCAGTTCCTTCTGTCTTCTTCCCAGCTAAGGCCAGCCTTCTCTCAGGCAGAACAAGCTAGATAAAGATCCAAGGACTCAAGCTACTTCCTTCCCAAAACCTTGGGGGAGTCTTTTAGCACTTTGTACTCCAACTTTTTACTTTTTCTACCTGTTCGTCAGTTTTCCTACATTTTTGGGGAGTGAGGTCTCAGAGCTGACCTTATGCCTTTTAATTTTCCCTTTCACCCCAAGGAAGATGTTGTCATGAAGAGTAGCTTTTCCACCTCTTTTATGCCTCTGGAAAAGAAAACTTGCACCTAGGATCTCTGAAAACCTATCAGCACAAGCTGGTTTTTCATTCTCTCTGCAGAAAAGTAGAAGCAGAGGGCAGGAGGTACCTGCCAAGCACTGTGAGTTAGGATATATTATATTTAAAACCAAAGTATGCTCCTGTCCCATACTGTGTTTTAGGTTCTTTAAGAGGGGAATAGCACAGGGGGACACAGTATGAACAAGTCATCGGTGATCAGACTTTTTTCCTATATGTTGGAAGAAATTACAGAAATTGTAAAGTCATTAGTCCCAAGGGCAAACAAGCCAAATTAACAAGAACCTGGTAGTGATATGCATTTAAATCCAAAATGATCAAATATGATGCTTCGTGTATTTCATGCTAAGGAGAGAGACAACATTTTCCATGGCCTAGCCAATTGAGGTTGAAGCTTTTACGGAAGCAGTTGTTTCTTTTCTGTTTTCATAAGTTTTCTTCTTTTAACACAAATATATTACAATAAAGATTTGTATCACAATATTATCCCAGGGGAAAAAAATATTCACTTGTCTGATCTGATTCATATGTACATGTGCACATGCATATATGTTTGGGTGGGCTGGTGGATGTGGAAGTGTAATGGATGCGTGTATCTCTGGCTCTTTCCCCCACACATTACTTCCTTTTGTTTTTTTGGGAGAGAGATGTGTAGTTCCAATGGTTAAGTGGCTGATTCCTTTTCCTTCTTCTTGCACCATCACTGTTCACTATGTTAATTCATTTTCTTTTCATGTCAAGTGGGTTTTAGACTCTTTTAGTTCTGTGTATAATTAAATGGTGGGTTGGTCATGTGTAAAGAGATTGATGCTAACTGTTAAAGATGTTAAAAAACATCTTTTTTACTTTTCCAATCAGTTCTAGTTGATAACACTAAGAATTAAGACAGCATGAATTAAAAGATACATAACTCCGTAAGGGTGGTGAAATCATTTGGAATGTAACGCTTTTAAGCAAGACATATGGTGGATATGCTGAATAAAATTTTCTGTCCAAATCACTGGAATCAGAGATGAGTAAGATCCATCAGTGCCAACAAAGCAACTGCCTGACACTGTAATGCCACCAGGAATAATGGAGTAAAGGTTGTGCCAGTGAAAACTGGCCAGCTTCTCATTGGCATTGGTGGGATCAGACTGTTCAGTAGCCTTTCTTCAGGTAAGCTGGCCTGCTGGTTCTTGCATGCCTGTTCTTGTGATTCATGGGTTACACCGTGCATTGGTACCACTACATTGGTACCAAGCAGAAGACTAGGGAAAGTGTGGGCCCACTGCTGAATTGAGTGGGGTCTCTGATGATGAAGGATACAGAGAGGCAGAGTTACTGAATACTCTGCTTCAGCTTTCACTGCTAAGGGCAACCCTCAGGAATCGCAGAGGCTAGAGGCAAGAAAGAAAGTCTGGAGAAAGGAAGATTTTCCTTTGGTCGAGGAGGAGCAGGTCAGAGATCTTTTAGGCAAACCTGACAACCACAAATCCATGGTCCCTGGTGGGATGCTGTATGGGAAAGTGTGGAAGAATGTCGAGGACACAGGCAATGGAAGCTAGCCAGACCATTCCTGAGAAAAGGAGCACCAACACGGCGTGTTGACCCATCACCATGGGTCGGCTTAGCCCATGCCAGTGTGGCACTGCACCTGGTCTTTGAATCGAGATTAGCGATGAGCTCAATACTTGTCCTGCACATGTGTACAGTACATAGAAACCTCCCATAGTGCCCGTCCCTGATGTTCCTCATAGTGGAGCTGTGCTCGGAGCTGCCATGCTATCTCTCCCACTGGCTATCACAGGAGCTAGGGGAACACTCCTGCACTGGTAACAGTGCTCCTTTTTACTTAATTGTTAAAAAATATAGTTGTATTAACTAGCCTTGCGTCTCTCGCTATTGAGCCTTTAAACCATCCTTACAGGTGCACCCAGGAGCACAGAGGGAGCTGGCAGATGTTGTTGCTAGGCCACTCTCCATCATCTTGGAAAGGTTGTGGAGAATTGGAGTGGTGCCTGGACTAGAAGAAAGCCAGTGCTACCCCCATCTTGAACAAGGGCAAGAAGGAGGACCCAGGCAACTACAGGCTGGTGAGCCTCACCTCTGTCCCTGGAAAGGTGATGGAACAGCTCCTTCTGGATGTCAGCTCCAAACATATGGAGGAAAAAAGGGTGATCCAGAGTAGTAAGTATGAATTCAGCATGGCTAAATCATGCTTCACTAATCTGAGAGCTTTCCACAATAGCATGACTGGCTGGGTGGACGAGGGAAGGGCACTGGATATTTGTGTAGCTTGACTTCAGCAAGGCTTTTGACACTGTCTCCCATAATATTGTCATATGAAGGAACATCCTCAGGAAGTGTGGGTTGAATGAGTGGACTGTGAGATGGCTTGAGGACTGGCTGAAAGGCAGGGCTCAGAGGGTTGTCATCAGTAGCTGGAGTCTAGTCGGAGGCCTGTGGCTAGTGGAGTTCTCCAGGGCTCCGTACTGGGTCCCATGCTGTTCAACATCAGTGACCTGGATGAAGGGACAGCGTGCCTCCTCAGCAAGTTTGCTGATGCTACCAAGCTGGGAGGTGTGGCTGATATGCCAGAGGGCTGTGCTGCCATTCAGAGAGACCTAGTCAAGCTGGCGAGTTGGGCACAGAGGAACCTCCTGAGGTTCAACAAGGGCAAGTGCAGAGTCCTGCACCTAGGGAAAAATAACCCCAGGCACCAGTACAAGCTGGGGGCTGACCTTCTGGAGAGCAGCTCTGCAGAGAAGGACCTGGGAGGGGTGATGGACCACAAGTTGACCAAGAGCCAGCCACGTACCCCTGTGGCCAAGAAGGCTGATATCATCCTCGGGCGCACTGGGAAGAGTGTTGCCAGCAGGTCAAGGCAGGTGATCCTGCTGCTCCACTCAGCCCTGGGGAGGCCACATCTGGAGTACTGCATCCAGTTCTGGGCTCCCCAGGACAAGAGAGACATGGAGCTACTGCAGAGAGTCCTGTGTAGGGCCATGAGGATGATCAGAGGGCTGCAGCATCTGCCCTCTGAGGAACAGCTGCGAGAGCTGGGCCTCTTTTGGCTGAAGAAGAAAAGACTGAGGGGGGATCTTAGCAATGTCTGTAAGTACCTGAAGAGAGGAGGTCAAGGGGATGGAAAGAGGCAAAGAGCAAAGCCTGAACCGCAGGAAGTTCCACCTGAATGTGAGGAGGAATTTCTTTATGGCGAGAGTGACAGAGCACTGGAACAGGTTGCCCAGAGAGGTGGTGGAGTCTCCTTCTCTGGAGAGAGTCAAAGCTCGCCTGGATGCAACCCTGTCTAACATGCTCCAGGTGACCCTTCTTGAGCAGGGGGTTGGACTAGATGATCTCCAGAGGTCCCTACCAACATCAGCCATTCTGTGATTCTGTGCTTTCTGTTAAAGTTAACTAAGGAGTTAGCAAAACTCTTATGTGACTCACAATGTAGTCACTAAGAACTTTTCCTTTTTTTTTTTTCTTCAGCCCTGTATATTATCTTCATTTTCTCCTCTCAGAGTACATCACCACCTAAAAATGAGTTTAAACTCTACATTTCTGACAGCAAAATGCTAGTCTTTAGTTTCTTTGATAAATGATGTATTTTAAGGAGAATCTACAAGGATTTGGCATAAGTAAGTAATTTAAGGAAGCAATATGAAAGAATCGGTAAGATTAAAGGGTTTGCAACTAAATGTAAACAAAAGAGTGCATCTTAATGATCAATTATTTATTTACTTAAAGAAGATCAAGAGTAATTAGGGTGTTATACTAATACAATCATGAACATTAAAGGGCACATTAGGTGCTTACTTTCCATCTGTGGCTTCCTTCAATTGAGCAATTTGTCCCTATTGCTGTGTCACATACTACGGTGGGTTTTCTAAAGTTTGCTGGGCAACTCTAGCACTGAGGCAAGGTATATTTAGACTAGTAAAATAAACTCATATTTATTCTAACACTCTATTTCCATGATAGGTTTTGTTTTTCTGTCAAGGGTTGCCTGCCTTTAAAAGAGGTCAATTTCCAAACACTCTATCACTCTATATAGGCTTTCCATAGCATTTTTTGGTCTCCAGGGAAAAAGAAAAAAAAAAAAAAAAAAAAAAAAACTTCTCAGCATTCTCCCTTGGATTACTCTTTCAGTGACACCACAAGGGAAACTGGGGGTGAGTTAGCTGAAAGGACAAACTCCTACCACTCAGTGACTTAGAATGTTAAAATTATTTATTAAATAGGATGAGTATAGTGGATAGATTACAATTTTTATTCTAGGTTTTCTTTTTCTATGCAATGACACTCACCCGCTTCACATTTATTGCACTTCTATTCTCCTGCCTTCATCCTGGCAGTGGCCAGCATAATGGGCTTGGGGAGATGAGGCATTTTTTTTACTGCTCAGCAGGTCCAGCTGGTGGTCTGGCCCCTGCAACCTTTGGGTTCAGCGCTCTACACAGTGCTGAATATCCCGATATGAATGTTCCCAAGAGGGGCTAACGCTCTTCACTATTTTTTGCTTTCTAACTTAGTCAGCGTAGGCTGCCAATTGCAGCTAAGGACCCCTTTTATCTACTAGAACTATTTTCTTATCTCAGCTGTACTAACCATGCGTAGGTACTGGGTGGGAAGCAGCTGGACCTTGCTGACAATGTAGAATAAGCACATTCAGGCTTAGTGGGTTTGGTCAGTGTGTGAAAAGCACACCCTGAGGCTGCTATC
This sequence comes from Rhea pennata, assembly GCF_028389875.1. Lineage (NCBI taxonomy): Eukaryota > Metazoa > Chordata > Aves > Rheiformes > Rheidae > Rhea > Rhea pennata. The sequence goes on along the minus strand of NC_084702.1, from coordinate 3,085,876 downwards.
CCATGCTCTGCCAGTCCCCCAACTCCTTGCCAGACCTTTTGCAGGTGTTCTCACTACAGCAATCAATAGGTAGGTAGAGTTCAGAGCTTCCAGGTAGAGCTCTCGTTTAGCACTTTCCTGCTTTTAGTTTATTTCCCCATGCAGACCAGAGTCACCTAAGGGTTAGAGCTGGGTGAATTTAGTCAAGATCTGACTTATTTAGGTGGTGCTTTTCAGTCGGCCTCACCCTGTAACAAGAGACCAGAAACTTTTTGCAATTTGGATAATCCACATTTCTTCTGGTCCACATCTGCTGTGATGAGGTATTTTTTCCTCACTGGTTATTATATGCTATTAAGATAAATATAATTCACAATAAACAGTTTGCTTCTTTCTCAGCCTCCAGTGCATCTTTGCCTTCCAAAACTGAGAAGTTACATTGTGCCAGGTGCTAAAAACTTTTACTTCACAAGGTCCAACTTCTAATCTTCCTCTTGAGAGATGTGTCTTCCCTTTAGCAACCTCAGTAGAAGCAAAATTACAATCCAGTAGCCCCCCACAAGGAGCAAGTACGTTTCTGAACACTAATCTGAATTTCTCCTGACTGCGTAATGAGCTTCATACATGTTTGAGTTGGCATACGGGAAACTGCAGCTCCCCCTTTCTTCAAAATCAAGTGATTTCAAGTAGTGGTTTCAGTGGGCTGGTAGCGCCACAAGGCTTGTAACTTCTGACAGGTAAGCTCTTCTCATCCTTCATGAAAATTCCCTGTTGTCCCTTTACTTTCATCACTGTTCTCTTCCCTCCTAACAATTGCCTCCTGGGAATTATTAAGCTTTGCTTTTTCTGATGTCTTTTTTTGCAAAACATACAATGACATTAATCACCTGTTTTACTACTATTATTCTAGCTTACATCTCCAAAGACGATGCAAGCCAGCTTGCATTAACTAGCTGGGCCTGTTTAGCCTGGAGAAGAGAAGACTGAGAGTGGATCTTTTCAGTGCATACAAGTATCTTAAAGGATGGTGTCAAAAGGATGGGGCCAGGCTCTTTTCAGTGGTAGACAAGAGGCAATGGTGGGCAAACTCCCACGCAATACTCTAGGAAGCCTGCATATTCTTCTTTGGAAAGCATGTGGCACGTAACAGAACTTTCTTCTCATTTCCCGTGTGAACCATGGAATGATGCTACCGACAGAGGGTGCAGTACTGTGAAGGACACAGCATCTCCAGGGAATCCAGCAGAGGAAGCAGCTCTAAATGTCCATGCAGAGACTACCTGCCTACCCTACAAGCGATAGACAAGCACATCCAAAGGAACCCCGAAACATTTTGCCCTTCAGCCTTCTTCTGTTGTACACATCACATTCCTGCCTGAGGTCGCTGATTGTTGCCAAACATTGAGTTGCCAAGACTACGAGGCAAGCCAAATACTCTGCACAGCAACCTGCTGGGTCACGGTCTGTGGAAACGCTAGCCCGTAAACACAGGCCTGCCAGGCAGCAAATGCTATGGGCATACTTGCATGCTTGATGCAGCCTGTACCTGAGCATCAACCAAATGGGTCACAGCTGAAGACTTCTTCACCCACCTACTAGCAGACCAAACAAGGGAACCTGGCCAATATATCAGTTCCAAAAAGGCACTGTGAACATCCCTCGGCCACCGTGTTTGAACTTGGAGCGCAGAGGCACAGGAAATGTAAACATGTCTCATTTTCACTTGGATACCACACACTGTCAGACCTATTCAGTACTTTCAAAATCTTCTTCCAAGTTTCACTGATGGTCTCCTCCTGACAGAGGCATCAAAGAGGTGGATTTTCTCTTTTGGACGGGGTATTTCCTATATAAACAGTTTGGTAGACCACCATTTGCTTTTTATATTTTCAATAAAATCTATTTTGTATTCTGCATCTCTTTTCATACCACCCTCTGGGATTCCTGATGGCTAATTTTAGTGACCTGCAAAGATGACTGCAGCACAAACAAACAAACAAACAAAAAAGCAGTGAAAAGGTGTGCATTCAAAAATCCCAAATCCTGATTCACTCAGTTATTTTATTCAGTTACTCTCCCTTGCACTGCTGAGTGCTGATTTAAAAATCAGTGAATGAGCAATGGATTTAGGTGAATCAAGGCACCACTTGCTGATTTCATTTCCCAGACTAGTCTGCAGAACAGGGTGGGATCTAGAAACACCAAATGCGGAAAAGAACAACAACAACAAAAACCCAAACCCCAAACCCAAACTGTTTCTAATACTATTAGATGTTTACAGGAATATATATCCCTGTATTATGGAATGTTCACAGAATCACAGAATGGTTGAGGTTGGAAGGGACCTCTGGAGATCACCTAGTCCAACCCCCATTGCTCAGGTAGGGTCACCTAGAGCATGTTAGACAGGGTTGCATCCAGTGGGTCTTGAATGTCTCCAGAGAAGGAGACTCCACAACAGTTCCAGTGCTCTGTCACTCTCACTCTAAAGAAATCCCTCCTCACATTCAGGCAGCACTTCCTGTGGTTCAGTTTGTGCCCCTTGCCTCTTCTCATGCCACATGGCACCACTGACAGGAGTTTGACCCCATCCTCTTGGCACACTCCCTTAAGGTATTTATAGACATTGACAAGATATGTTAAGCCTATGGCTCTAATCATCATCTGGCACAGAGAAGCACCTACAATGACTTGTAGGTCGCTTTATCTTTCTTTTTGGTTCAACAAGTCTTTACAATATGTTAATTTCCCTCCTTTTCTGTGAAATCTTTGCAATTTTGTGAATATGCTACTGTTATAACAGCCATCCTAATCTGGATTTTAGGATTGCTACAACTTGTTCTGTGCACCAATGCTTTGGGGTTTCCCAACCTGGTATATTATACTTCACAATATAATTTCTTTCTGTCTTCTTTTATTTTTCTGTAGCCTAGAAATCATTTATGCATGATGGAAAAGCAGCCCAAGAGATTTTCACTGAAAAACATAATGCTTGTTCCCTCTGAGTTTTTCTTTTTCTTTTTCTTTTCTTTTTTCTTTTCTTTTTTTTCCTTTTTTTTTTTTTTTTTTTTTTTGGCCTAGATTGAAGGAAATAATTGATTTTCATTTTGAACAACAACAATGAAAACAATGTAAATCTGATATTTTATCAGGCTAATGTGAAACGTTCATCTTTCTCACTGAAATGAAAATTTTGATATAATCAAGACTAGCAAGACAGACAAAGTAAAAATAAGTTCACAAACCACAGATCAAAAAAAAAAATAAATAAAATAATGGATATATTGGCGCTTAAAATAAGAGTGTTACTAAAAAAGAAAAACTCCTTTCTGATATTTCTGAAATATTTCTTCCATTTTCTTATTTTGATCAAAACAATTTATCAAACCATTTAGCTTTAATTAGGAGTTACATGGTATTGGATAGCAGAGTCCCTTATGCATGGGGTGCATGGGGTGGGCTGTTTAGTCCCCTAAGGAGAAAGCCGATCCTGATTATATTCCTGTTTGAGAGCTCAGTAGTATTCTCATAGGATGAGGAAGGCTTTTGGAACCATGGATAGAGCCAGCAAAATTATGAAAAGAAGCTCTACCTTCCACCTGTATCTTCTCACTGAACTATCTAAGATGTTTCTGATAAGACTAGCGTGCTCAAGATGAAAAATTGATGTCACCAAAGGTACACTGAGAATGGTCTTGAACAGACTCACAGGCAAAGGGCGGAGGAATCGTTACCAGGCAGCCTCAGAGCTTTTGCTGCCACGATCACACCGGCTCTGAGAAGGAACACAGTGTATATAATGTATAATGAATATATATTGATCTTTTGAAACAATGTATACTGTGACTTTTTGCTAGCGTTTTTTTTTTTTTTTTTTTTTTTTTTTTTTCCTAATGGAAGAGCCACTGCTGCTTAATGTTATGTAAAGGACAGTCTGTTCCTAAAAGAAAACTTTTCCTCTATGGAATATTATTTTACAGTGAAGCAAGGAGGAATTTCTTCACCATGAGAGTGACAGAGCACTGGAACAGGTTGCCCAGAGAGGTTGTGGAATCTCCTTCTCTGGAGACATCCAAGACCTGCCTGGATGCAACCCTCTCTATCGTGCTCCAGGTGACCCTGCTTGAGCAGGCAAGTTGGACTACATGATCTCCAGAGGTCCCTTCCAACTTTACCCATTCTATGAGTCTGTGAAATAAATGTCTTTAAGAGATGTTCAAAATTTCCAGTTTGGGAGGCCTGATCAAGAATTTCCAAGAACAAAAATCCTTTTTTATGTTTATCCTTTTTTCCCTTACATTAATTTCAGATGTCAGATACGGACAGGTAGGGACTTATGTTACCTACATTAATTCTCAGAATAGTAGAATTCACAGAATGCACAGCCTCAGAGGTATGCTGTGAACTGAGAGAAGACCACTCATGTCATGCAGAATTGGGATGAAGATATGAGCAAATAATTTCTCTTCTGAACAGCTAAATTTACCACCTTTTGGAGATACAAAGTAATACTCTGCCATTTCCAATAGGCACTTAGAGGGTCACATAAGTGAAAACAGAGCAATCACAAAATCAGTAAGGTTGGAAGGGACCTCTGGAGATCATCTAGTCCGACCTCCTGAAGATTTCCTGGTGCTGGTTCCACTGCGGCTTAAACCCAGGACCTTCAGCATGTAAAGCAGATGTCATAACCACTACATTATCCCTCTACTACAGACTCTGACATTTAGATAGATGAACTAGGAAGCCAAAGGTAAGTCAACGGACATCACAACCTGTGCTAAAATATTTTACAGTCATGCCCTGAAATACTACGCAGCAGTAAATGAGCAGCCAGTGCAAGTATTTTACTACCAACTATTTTAACAATTAAGAACACCACTATGAAACCTACATTCCAAAGTAAATGAGGATTATCTGATGGTGTAACTGGTTACAAATTCTGTCCCTTCTCCTGCTCTAACAACTTTGAAACCCAGTGTCCAACTTTGGTCAGATTTTGACAGAAAGTTCAGAGATACTGAGATGCTGCAAATTTCCAGAAAAATAGATGATAATTTTCAGGATAGTATCTCCAACAGAAAGGTGTATACATCTGCAACGTATGTTTAACTTCATTATCTAGCCAGAATCCAAAAGGCATAGCCTAAGTGAAAGCCAGAAGAGAACAAACCAAAACAAAGTAAAAAAAAAAAAAAAAAAAAAAAAAAAAAGGCTGCATTAGATCTCTGATTACTATGGGATTGGGTGTCTTCCCTCAGCAAACAGGTCACGTCAAGTTAGATTGGTGGAACTAACAGTGTAATTTAAAAACAGCTTTTTTTTCCCCCTCAGTCTCCTGAGTCAGATAATTACACCTTTTGATTCCATCTCCTCCTGCTTAGGATAGACTCCCAAACTCACTCTTGCCCCTTTATAAGCTGTTATTTTAGCCTTTACACAGCAGTCATTATATTCTCTTGAGACTCTCTCTTCATGCCATTAAACAATGAATTAGGTCTTCATGTGACAACAGATGGAAATGTAAACACGATGCTTCAGTAAAGAGGAGGAGGAATTCTGGAAGAAGTGCTGAGGTGCTTATGCTTCACTCATTTGGCTGCATTAAGAGCATACAATATACTATTTGCAGTTTTAAAGAATTTTAAATCAATTACATCATTTTGCAAATTATCTGTAGTCATTTGATGGAATCGAAATGCACTGATTTTACGGCAGCTGCTTGAAATCTTAGAAGAAAAGTAAATAGGCTGTATTTAATCAATATTCTAACCATAAATATTTAAAAGGTAGGTAACAAACATTGAAAAGGCATTGAGCAGGCATTTTAATGAATACTTTAGAAAAAATCTAACTGGAAAGTACAGGGAGAGGAGCGTAGGAAACAAGAGCAAGTATATTTTTCAGAAAAAAAGAAAAAAAATGTGAAAATACCAGACTTTTCACTGAAAAAAGTTGTGCTAAATTAGTTTGACCTACCCAAAAAGTCAGCCAACATTCAAAATGGTCAAGGTAGTTTGCTGCTTATGAGCATTCAGATAATCACAAAACCACGGCTGAGGTTGGAAGACAGCTCTGGAGATCATCTAGTTCAGCCTTCAACCTCCCTGCTCAAGCAGGGCCAACCACAAGTTGCAAAGGATTGAGTCCAGGTGGCCTTTTAATATCTCCACAGAAGGAGATTCAGTAGCTTCACTGGGGATCCTGTTCCAGTGCTCCATCACTCTCACTGTAAAAAAAAGTTTTCCCTCATGTTCCACAAGGAAAATCCTGCGTTTCAGTTTGTGCTGTTGTCTCTGGTCCTACCGATCACGCCATTTGTCACTCCAGTCTTCAAGAAGGGCAAGAAGGAGGACCCAGGCAACTACAGGCCAGTCAGCCTCACCTCCATCCCTGGAATGGTGATGGAACAGCTCATTCTGGACATCATCTCCAGACATATGGAGGAGAAGAAGGTGATCAGGAGTAGCCAGCATGGATTCACCCAGGGGAAATCCTGCTTGACCAACATGATAGCCTTCTATGATGGAATGACTGAAGGGGTAGATGAGGGGAGAGCAGTGGACGTTGTGTACCTTAACTTCAGCAAGGCTTTTGACACTGTCTCCCATAACATCCTCCTAGAGAAGCTCAGGCAGTGTGGGTTAGACGAGTGGACAGCGAGGTGGCTTGAGGACTGGCTGAAAGGCAGAGCTCAGAGGGTGGTCATCAGTGGTGCAGAGTCCAGCTGGAGGCCTGAGGCTAGTCCCAGGGCTCAGTACTGGCTCCCATCTTGTGCAACTTGGGCATCAGCGTGGTGCACAGACAGAGCTTCAGTTTGCGCAAGGACCCAAATGCTTTCCCACGAGGGTCTCCCCCAGAGTTCCTTGTCATGTATCTTCCATTGTTGGTAGCCAGCTTGGCAGGCCCTTGTATAGTACCCACAGTCCCACACAGAGGCAGCGTGCATTCCCTCATCAAGAGCTCTAGCTGTGGCTTTCACTTTGGCCCACTGACTTGAGTATCCTGTTCCCAAGGCAAAACAGAGAGTCACCGTACCAGGGTTATATACTATAGAGGGCCACACTCAATCTCCTATACGGGAGTGCCCTCTGCAAAACAGGCCCACACTGCAGTGTCCTCAGAAAACCAGGTCCACCCTGTGCGCACAGGAGATAACGTCTCGCAGCACATCGCCTTGCACAGGCAGTGGCTCTGCTGGGAGAGTGGAGGGAGGCGGCCCCTCTGCCTCACACAGCAGAGGCGTGGGCTCAAAACGTACTTCCCATAACTAGGTTACGTGCAGGGTACTCCTCTCCTGTCCCCTCTGCTTCAACTGCACATGTACATAGCGCTTCCATTTCCGTGCAGCTGCAGTTTGGGCCACCGCCACGTGGGCCCTGACTGTACCCTCAGTCAGTCACCCACGTCTGAATGCAGGTGCAGGTGTGTACAGTCAGTGGTGCACGTCCCATAACTCATTTGGTATCCTGCCCACACCAGGGCAACAAGCTGGTTTTCCACAGGTGCGTAATGGGCTGTGGCCCCTTCCAGGGAACGGGACCAGAAACCTGCAGATTCCTGCCTACCATGGGCACATTGCTGCCACAGCCTCCAAGATACCGTATCCCCCATAACCATTACCTCCATCTCGACAGGTTGTCCCTCAGACAGAATAAATAGTTTAGAATGGTGGACCATCGCCTCCCTGCATAGGTCAAGGGCTTGCTGCTGGTCTTCAGTCCACTGCCACTGGCTACTTGTTTTGGTCAAAGGCTGCAGCAGTCACTGGGTGGGGTATCCAGGCCAGCCAGAAATCACCTGTAGCAGGGAAAGACCCTACCACAGTGGCTCACGACCACTGACATAACATTGGAACTTCAATTACATTTCCTGCCCCATGCTGCGCAAAAGTTAATGGGGTAGGAAAATTCTGCACCTGAGCATCAGTTGAAAAGGGGCTCATTGAATTCAGCTCCTCTCTTAGGAAAGTAAGCCGCCCAGCACCTGCATCCCATGCTCTCAATCACCAGCCTAACAAAGGCTCTCCCACCTGCTGCTGGAAAGTAGTTAAAAAGTCACACAGTTCCTTTGGGGTACACATCCAAGCTCCACACTACTCCTACTTATTTCCCTCTCCTTTTCTATTGCACAAATGCCTGGACCTGGGGAGTAGCCGGTTCTCCTCCTAACCCAGATTCAGCCTCCCACTCACATGAAGTACTCCTAATGTTAGCATCCCACTCCTCTGGCTCCCAGGAGGGTCTCCTTGTTACTGCGCTCCCCTGGGCAACTGCAGATGGGCCTCTACCAGAGCTCGCACGGCGCTTGTTAGCCACTTGTAAAGCTAGTGTCTCTACCCAATGGGTTAATTCCTGACTCTTTTCAGTTTGGCTCGTGATCAACTGCTGTGCTAGTACCTTCATGTCATGCTAATCTCCAGTCTCCTTCTCCAGATCTTTTACTCGTTGCTGCAAAGACAGTATCTCTGTATGTAATGCTCAAATGGCCATCAACAGCACCCATCCCAATCATCACGGCTAGCCTCCAAGATGCCTCCAAAGTGCTCTGGAAGGACACAGCCCATAAAGCGACTTCAGGCACTTTTGGGGGAAGATTTTCCCTCTGCACCCACTCTGGACAGTCCTCGGGGACAGCCAGAGTGGCAAGTAATGCAGCTGTCAGCCCCCAACACTCAGTCTGGGCCATTCTGGCAGCAAGCAGTTCCTCCTTGGCTCCGCCCACCCCCTTTGCTCTCCTCAGACACAGCATTTCATTTATGCACCCTGCCAACTGCGCCAATGGTAAGGGTCAAGTGGAGGCAATGCCTGGCCTCCCATCAGGGACAGATGCACAAACACAAGGCACACTGTTGTCAATACGGAGTATTTATTACATCTGCCTCTGAGCAGGGGCTCCTCAGCAAATGAGGCACTGGCAGCGTGGACTCAGGAACAGGGAGTCTCTGGCAGTATGCCTTGGTGTGAGTGAAGCCGAGCACAGGCAAGTGGAGGTGGAAGAGGACTTGGAGCTGGATTTTTCAATCCCTCTCACAGACAACCCTGACCAGCAGGGTCACTGTTGCAAGGAGAAGCTATCACACACAAGTTTTGGCTGGCAGAACGTGGCATCGCATCTTGGAATTCTTTCAAGTCAAGCTTTGTTCGTATCGTATTGGGATCACAAAGCATGGACAGAAGCAAGAGAAATCTTCACCTGTGCACAACTCACAAGTGGTGGAACTGGAACTTCCTGCCTTTGCTATAGTTTGGAGCTAAATGTACCTGCTTGCAATGGAACTTGCTCACCAAAAGAAGGGTAGGCTCTCTTAGGAACCATCTCGTCTCCACAAGCATACTAATCATCTAATATGCCTGCTGGCAAAACTGGTGTCCAGGCTCATTTCAGTATCCCTATGGTAAGGAGAAGCAAGTGCTCAGCTGCTGAACAGGAGGAGCAAGGAAGGCTGCAAAAGGAGGGCTGCTTCCAGAGAGACAACACCTGTGGGTGGCTAGTATCAACGAGAAGTTACTCTATCTCAGCTATGTGGTACGGGCCATGGGTGTTGGTATGCTCTTTCTTGGTATCCTGGTATGTTGGGAGCACTTCCAAGAAGTGAACTGTCTGTACGGAAATGTTGGTGTTGCATCTCTGATAGAATTGCAAGAAGTGAAAGGTACGCTGTATCTCTGCCCTGTGATGCCTCAGCTCTGGAAGCACACGGCACAAGGATGCGTATGGGATCTCCTTGTGTCTGAGACAGCATGGCTAGCACTTCTGCTACAAGAGCTGCGGTTCTGTTCTTGTTCAAATTCTGCCATCCGCTGCGATGATTCTCAATGCATGAAGAGCCATGAAGGCATTTCAAGCGTGCTCTGGGCCCAGGCTGCTCTCTGGGCAACGCCAGCTCGCGGTGCAAGGCCTGCGCCTGCTGCCGTGCTGTCTCTGGTGGGCACCCTGTGTGCCGGACCCATAAAGCCCTAGAAGGGAAGAAGGCTCAGAGGAGATGGGCAAGGGCCGTGTGCCCACAAAGCTCCGGGGGAGAATGTAGTCTGTGACTGACCACAGCTGTTGCACAGAAAGCATCAGCTTTATGCCAGGGCACAGGGGCCCACAGCGTGCCCTTCTTTTAGGTGAGCGGCTAGATAGGTTGAGTGGAACAACTGACCGGGCTGCTCCACTGACTTTATCACAGACCATGAAGAGCAAGCGGTGGTGTAAAGGTTTCTCTCCGAGTTCATCCAAAGGGTGTGACTGTCTCCCTGAGTTAGTAAGGCCAGCGCGATGGGTGGAGGAGGGGGAGAAAGGAGGAGGAGTGTAGGAGTGGCTCCAGCAGGAAAGTCTTTTGAAAAGAAAATCAGGGTGAGTCCTTGCACTTTGTCCCACACCAGCTGCGAGCCAGGCCAGCACACCATGGCGGGAGGTGGACGGCAAGCCCAGCGCAGAGCTGCCAGAGCAGAGGCTGAAGCTGCAGCCGGAGCAGCACGCACAGCCCCCAGCACTGTGGAGCATGGCAAAGACTCTGGGGAGCGCAACATGGCACCCAGGACACCCACGGCCCCATGGGCAGGATGTCCGTAGGGGGAGCTGCCAGAGGCACAAGAAGAGGCCAGGCAGCGCTGCCTCCGCTGTACCCACTGAATTCCACAGCAGCTGCCAACCAAAATATGTTATAACGGCAGCAGGCAAAAGCCTAGGGCAAATCGGTTACATACGACCCTTACTGGACAGCCAGCAGCACGCACACGTGCTGACTGCTGAAGACTCCAGCTCTGGTCTACTGTACAGCCACGCTTCTGTTGCAGCCACTCAGGCCAACCCCAAGAAGGCACAGGAAGGCTTGAGTAGGTTTTAGACGGTTCTCTGGTGAAAGTCCAGAGAGATCAGGGCACTCCTTTTGCACACAATAACCTTCCAAATGAGGCGGGATAGCAAGGACTAGCCTGGACATAGCACATAGTCTTCCATCCACAAGGACTGACATAGATAGAAGGGATGCCCAGGCTGCTCAAAGAGCAGCTGTGCAAGCGGTCCCCTTCTGGTCCCCTCATGGGTTGCAACAAAAGTGTTTGTCAGGTAACTGCCTGCCTCAGAGAGCACTGCGTGGCTTTCCGCTGTGTGCTCCTTTCAAAGGAGAATCTGCCGAGTGGCCACATGTGAAGACAAGAGGCATTAACTCAGTCCTTGAGGAGGTGATGGTTGCAATCTACTGAAAAGCATCCCCAACCCAGTGGTCCAACACGCAGCCAGGTGGCTGCAGGTCTGCAGGGCGTGCTGTGTGGCTGTCTGATGCGACTCAAAGAATCAGAAGGGGAAATCACAGCTGTTGAGTACTAGCTGCTAGTAATCAGAGCGGAAAGTGTCTCAGTCTATGGCCACTCCTGGAGACTCACACCCAGAGCACCCAGGCCTGATGAATACGCTGAGTGCTCTCCTTGCTGCTCTCCCTCCTAACCCTGTCCCCGGACGCTACTTGGGACACCTGTGGAACTGCGGGGAGCACATCTCCGAGAGAGAGAGCCTCTTTCAAGGACTACACCATGAGAAGTGCCAAGAAGCAGTGCTGCACAGTGCCTGGCAGTGACTGTCGTCATGGCTGTTGAATTTAGGACCCTGGGAAACACACATTCCGCTCCTGCTCTTCTGGGTGGGTCAGTTGTGCGTGTATACGTGTTGTAGTGCACTCTACTGCATAGATATGTGTATTCACTATGATTCAGTTGCTTGCACACCAGAGGTGTTAGTTAGACGAAGCCTGAAAGAAATGTCAGAACCTTGGCCACACACTGCTGGCACAGCCAGCACCACGTGCTGGTCAGTCAAGGAGTGGCAAGTGGTGAGAACATCTGCAGGAGAGGTGGAGAGGAGTCAGTGCCACATCCCATTTTGTCCACAGTGCCTAGCTGCGTGCTGCACAGCAGCTGGTCAAAGCTAGCACAGCTGAGCTGAGGAAAGAGTCCCAGCACATGGACGGGTCCTGTGGGATGCAAGGCGCAGAGACCCGCCTGGGTGTCCGAACGCTGAGTGTGACCGGTCCCTCCAGAAGCCTGCCATGGGCGATGCCTGAGTGCAGCTCGCAGGGCTTCATTGAGGCTTGGGGTGTAAGGCTGTTGGAGCACACGGAGGTGGGGTCCTGCATGGGGCACAGGGCACCCTGGGCCAGCACTCCCACGGGGCCTTTGTGATGGCCCTTGGTGACAGCCCCGAGCTACTGTGACTGCACAGCGCAGCTGCCCTTGCCGGGCGGCTGCAGGGTCTCGCCCAGATGCCGAGTGTGTGCGCGAGGCATGCTGGATCAAGGCATAAACGAGCTGTGGCTGGTGCTGGCTGGTACGCGGAGGTGGGCAGCAGCTCTGGGTGCCCGTAGCCAGAGCCGACACTGTCTGAGCTTCCGCTTGCCCTGCCTGCCAGAGGTGGCCGGGCTCCCTGAGAGCGGGGCACGCTTGCAGAGACGAGGTGAGCTGCGTGCGGCATGTGCTGCACGGGCCAGGCCATGGGCTGGGGGCGGTGGGGCTTGGGGAGCTGTTGGGGCTACAGCTGCAGCATGCCTGCCCACGGGCAAGGGCTGTCGCTGTGCCAGCGCGCATGCCCCTGGCATGACTGCGCGGGAGCAGGGTGCCTGCTCATGGTCCCTGTGCACGAGAGCATCATTTTGAGCAGCCACAAGTGTGTGTGAGTGTGCACGTGTGTGTGAGTGTGGGCTGGTGAGTGTGCCTGTGTGTGCGTGCGTGCAAGCCGGGGAGGGCAGTGACCACATGAGTGTCCGGGCGAGCACAAGGGCTCGACCCACTCACGTTGTGCTGGTTCCCAGCGTGCAGCCCAAGCCATGGAGGAGGCTGAAGCGAAGGCGGCCCTGCAGTGGGTGAGGATGGAGAACTGTGAGCTCCTGAATCTCCTGGAGACCCTGGAGGTGGAGCATGAGGCGCTGCAGAGCAGAAACTCCCACCTGACAGAGCAGCTGGCCAGGTGGGGTGATGCTGATGTCACTTGCTGTGGGGATGCAGGAGGCTGGGGAGGCTGGGCTGCGAACGATGGGAGAGGAAGGGGAGGCTGGTGGCAAGGCTAGTGCTGGGCAGATCTGAGGGTGCCGCATTGCTGCAGGCTGCAGAGGCCCAGGAAGGTGGCCGAGCAGCCCGAAGGGCTGCTGGCTGAGGTGAGCAAGCTGCGGGAGCAGCTGGAGCAAAGCCAGCAGGAGAGGGGCTGCTGCAGGGAGCTGCTGCGGTATCTGGTAAGCGTGGAGAGCTGCTGGTTCATGGGCTTGGGGCAGCCCCATCTGCAGGGCTGCTCAGGGCCTTGTGTGCCCTGCTCTGAAGCCCTGCTGTGTGCCTTTTCCATGCAGCAGGAGGAGAAGCAGGAGCTGCAGGACACTGCCCAAAAGCTTCTGGTGGAGAACTGTGCCCTCGGGCAGCAGCACTACAGATGCCGCCAGGAGCTGCAGGGCCTGGAGCAGCTGCTGCCGCATCTGTTGGGTGAGCTGGGGTGGGGGCCTCTGCCAGTCCCCTGGTGCCCACAGAGCTGGGTGCCAGAGGGGAGCCAGTGGCAAGGGGCAGTGCTGGAGCAGGAGAAGAGTGCCGAGAACACTGGAAGGGCACAGGGCCTGGGACGTGCTGCCAGGAGGAGATCTCTTGGGAGACACACTGTGCCCTGATGGGTGCTCCTCTTCCTCTCCTCTCCTCTTCCTCTGCTCTCCTGCAGGAACGCTTGCAGGCAGCCCAGCAGGAGCGAGCTGTGAGGCTGCGGGAGCTGGACGAGGTACAGGGCAGAGGGAGAGTGCTGGTGGCAGTGTGCATGGCAGCGAGCCGGCGCTGGGGTCGATGCGCCCCACGGCCTCTGGCAGCGATGGGTGTGGACAGCGTTGGTGTCAGGAGCCGGGTTCCGTGCTGGCCCTTTCCCGGCCTGGTCTGTCACCCACCCTGCCTGCAGCCTGGGGCTGGGGGACTGCGAGGGGCCAGAGCCCTGGGGTTGGATGGGGCAGGGGCTGCCCAGGTGCCAGCCGCCCTCCCTGCAGCCTATGCCCCGTGTCCTGCAGGAGAAAGAGTGCTTGGGCCAGCTGAAGGAGCAGCTGCATCAGCAGCAGGAGCGAGTCAAGGTAGTGCCCAGGGGCCAGGGCGGAGGGAGGCTGGTGGATGCCCACCGGCCGGCTGCTTTGGCGAGGCTGTAGCAGGCACACACAGCGTGACCTTCCCTCTACCAGGCGCTGCATGCTGCAGTTCGGCAGCTCCGGGAGGAAGTGGAGGAGCTGGAGCTGCAGAATGCCTAGTGAGCGGGGACGGGGCCACCTCTGCCCTGCGAGCTCGGCAGGGGCTGGGTGCCGCAGCTGGCTCCCGTGCCAGCTGCAGGCAGCATCTGGGAGTCTACGGAGCATGTGGCAGGCCAGGCGAGTCTGATCCCTGCTGGGGATCCCCAGCGGTCAGTGGTGGTCCAAGGAAGCCCTGTTGCCTGCAGCAATCAGCAGATGCAGATGGAGGCTGAGGTGGAGGGAGCTGTGCTGCCAGAGCTGGTGGAAGCCCAGCTGGTAAGGGGTAGAGGCAGAGCCAAGGGCTGCCACGACTGGCCAGCGGGGTCTTGCTGGGCTCAGGGGTGCCGTGCAGCCCCATGCAGCCCCACAAGTGTCCTTTTTTGGTGTTGACTTGCAGGAGAGGGAGGAGAAGGCAAAGAGGTGGGGCATCGGTACCTGGCTGCAGTGAGTTGCTCGAGTCCCTTGTTGTGACCCTGGGGCCCAAATGTGAGCAGCTGTGCAGCAAGTGGGACTCACCCTGGGGGGTCCTGCTCACTGGCTGTGGGCTTTGCAGCTGGGAAATAGGCCCCAGGAGTGTCTTCATGGTTCCGGGCTTCCTTCTGGGCGGGCTGAGGTGGCTCTTTGGCAAGGCTCCCCGAGGAGGGAGCGGCGAGCAGTGTGTGCAGGGCAGATGGTGGGCTTCCCTGAAGGCAGCGTTGGCGGTGGGGCAGGCAAGGGCTGGGATGCACCTGCCGTGCCCCAACTCCCACCCTCTGCTGTCCCTCAGGAGACTCTGCGTGCTCTTTGTCTGCCTGGAGCTGGTGGTGGGCGCCGTGGTGGGCGCTGTGGTGTTCTACGCCTTCAGGTATGACCAGGAGCTCCTCTACCGGCTGCTGCTGTGGCTCCTCCCCGAGCAGTACTACGTGCATCTCGCGTACCTGCTGGGAGAGAGCCTGCGCCTGTGGAGCGAGGGGCTGCTGCCGTCCTGACAGCCACTGCAGCCCCGCATCTCCAGCGGCCTCTGCCTCCCGGAGCTGCAGGGCGAGCACAGAATAAAAGGTCCTTGGTGCCCCCCTTGGAGCAGTCGCATGTGCTTTGTGCATGCCCAGGGAGAAGACCTTTGGGCTGGGGCGGTGGGTGGTGGGCAGGGATTGCGAGGGGACTGCCGGCAAGGGTGAGACGCGTGTGAGCAAGGGGGGCGAGCGTGTGCCGCCTTGTGGGCTGCCGCCGTGGTGGGGAGCAGGGCTGGGCCTGGAGTGCTGGGGGCCGAGCTGCCCACTCACCGTGGGTGGCCAAAGGAGGTGAGGGCTGGCAAGGCTGTGGGGCTGTGGTAGCAGAGCAGGAGAGCCCTTGGAGGGCTGCCCGGGGCCCAAGGGGCTTGCTGCCCACAGCTGCACACAGGGATGTGCCTGTCACCTAGGAAAGGTGTGGGAGATGCTGTGCCCACAAGCCCTCCTGGAGACAGGCTGAAGGGCGGCTCTGGTGGGATGGGGAGAGACTCTTGTGTCAAAGCCAGCAGGAAGCAGCATTTCTGTGCAGGAACTGCTCGCCCAAGTGGGGCTGTGCTGGGGAAGGGGCAAGAAGGCAGCTGCAAGCCTGTGTTGCGGGGGTGGGGGTGGCAGACCCAGAGCAGAGCCTGCAACACTGTGAGGGCAGGGCTACTCCACTGCGGGTATGGCCAATGTGTGGGGCATAGGCCTGGAGGCAGAAGAGCTGCTGAGAGCTGGTTCCAGGGTAAAGCAGAGGTGCAAACCTCTTTGGGTTGCTTGCCCTGAGAAGGTGTGCAGCTCCTGGGACTAAAGCAGGAGGCTTTCCAGGATGCTTTGGGGTCAGTCAAGGTGTTTTTCCCTTGGGAACACCCCTCAGTGCCAACCACTCTCCACATGCTTTTGGGGTGTAACAAGCGCCTTGAGGAGGTCGGCCAAGTCTGGGGAGCCCTGGACTGGATGTACTTGTCAATGCACCGAGGGGGAGCACAGCCCCACAGGAAGGCTGCCAAGGTTCCCAAGTGCTAGAAACAGGTCTGCCAGGAAGCTGTCTTCTCATGGTCTCAACAGGTCTCCCCAGAGTCTTTTCCCGAGGTGGGTTTTGGGGGAGAGGGTGCTCTGAGGTGGTTCTTCGCTTTTTGCTTGTCTCTTTGGTTTGGTTGGGTCTGGCTTGGTGGGCTTCAGCTTTGGTTTGCATTGGCAAAACTAGTCCCTCTCTGTAGCCAGAGTGACCTGCTCTGGGGCTTGCTCTGATCTCACTGAGGAGAGGCTGTACAGTTCGTTAAAGCAGCTCTGGTTGCCTTCTGCGCCCACTGGGTGGGGCGTGGGTCAGCGGGGTTTAGCTTGAATGCCCCCTCACCTTGCCCAAAGAAAGCAAGTAAAGGACACAGAGAAAAAGAAATCAACGGATAAAGGAGTCATTGCCTTGTGCCCTTGAAGTGAGTGTGGGTCATCTTGCAGTTCCAGCCCACAAGTCGGAGCTACTAAGTCCCTGGCCAAGACTTGCAATGCACTGCCACGTGTATTCTCCAAGGCTTGGGACTGTCTTGCCCCCCAGGGTGCTCTCTGTGGCCCGTGGCCGTCCTGAGGTTGTCTCGGAATCACTGTGACTCCTTGCCAAGTGCTGTGGGATGCCCAGAGGGCCTGGCAGCCCTGCGAACACTGACTGTTCTGATGCTTTGTAGCGGGTGCAGTAAGCTGCAGGTAGCTTGCTGACAGACCTGTGTGTGTTTGCACGTGTGTGCCTGGGTGTGCGCAGGCACGCACACATTCCCACAGCACTTACAGGGAATGCGAGCTGCCAAGAAGGAACAAGTCTTTTCATTCCCAAGACACTGCTAGTTAGTTTTTATAGGCTGGAAACAGGAAGAGGCAGGATATTCAAGAGCTTCCCCTGCGTGCCTATTCTTACTCAGCACGAGTGGCAGCAAGTCCACCGGTGCAGCTCGGAGCTTGCTATTGAAACCCCTGTTCAGGTTTTCTGCGGAAGAGACCAAAAGGCCCCAGAATTCTGCAACACACTGACTGGACCTGATATTCAGCACACGTGCATCCACTGCCTGGGATTTCCTCTGAAAGAAGAGTGTTGAAGCCCAGCTACATCCTGCTCGCTCTGCTCCAAAGGCAGTCACAAGATGGCGAGGACCATCTCCTCCTGGTGCTACCTGGTCGCCGTCTCGGAGAGAGAGCCTGACCAACCTCTTGTCTCCAGGAGATGCCGTCCCTGTGCCCCACCAATGACCCCAACAACAGAGGAAGGCTTGGGGCAGATGGGCAAAGGCGAGGTGCCCCTGCAGCTCAGGCATAGTGTAGCATGTGCCTCACCAGTCACAGCTGAGAACTGATGTTTATCTCAATGCACAAGGCACCAGCCAAGGACCTCTGTGTTAGGGAAGGGTAAGCAGCTGTATCTGTTGAGTGGATCCACAGGTGTAAATATTTCTTGCTGAGCTGAGCAAAGGAATGTGAAGGTCTCCCTGAGATTATGTAGACCAGCATGAGGGAAGGTCGTACGTGGCTCAGCCCAACAGAGAGGGTGAAAGCTGAACAACTGACAAAGGGACTGTGGGGAGAGCACAGGCTTGAGCTGGCGTCAACCCACGTCTGCCTTCCTGGGCAGGCAGGGGCGGCGCAGCGTCGTGCCAGCGAGCATGTTATAATCACGTTGGTGTTGTGACTGACCTATGTAAGTGTACGTTTATATTGTGATTTTGGTATATTGCTGCATGGCTCTGCTAAATCAAAAATCCCCTGTAACATCATGTATCTTCAAGGGAAGCTTTGATATTAAACACTGCAGTCTCTGTGTTTGGAATACCTAAAAGCATCTGGTCGGAGAGCACTGGACTCTGGCATGAATCAGCTTAAAGGACAAGTTGTTCCCAAGGGTGACTATTTTTTTTTCCTATTGCTAGCATTTGGGGAATACCAGGAGTTCTGATTTAAGGTTACAGTGGTGCCTCACACTGAGGGGTGGAGGGCAGTGACAAGACCATCTGTGGACGGGAGTGCTGCCATGAAAGGGTTTGTAAACCTTATGAAGAGTAAGAAAGGATGGGAAGAGCCAGCTGACAACATTGAAAACTTGAAGAAAGAGCAAGCCTTTGCTGGTTGTTAGAAAGGTGCCTGCGAGCAGCAGCGGGAAAGTTGGAAAAGGAGACCTGTAAGAATAACATGCAAGAAAGAGAGAAAGAAACAGTTATGAAAGAGGACATGATGTATAAAGCAAGTTGCACCGAGTGAGAAATGCAGAAGAGGTTCTTAGAACTGCAGACCCATGGCACAGCCCATGCGCCCCACAGCATAGGCGTCCTTACTGCGGTCTGCTCCACTGGAGCCTATTACAGGAACCGCCGCAACGCATACTGTTAGAAACGAGATATGCCAATTCAAGATCGATGATTACATGAGTAAGATTTATTGATGCACAACTGCAATTGCAGGTGCGCTCCTAGGCAGAGGCCGCGGGCAAGGAGTCCTCGCGTCAGGACTGGCACCTCCCGAGAGCTCCCGCCCTTCACCCGCCTCAGCTCCTCATTGGCCGACGATGCTGAGCTCACAGTCTCCGTGCTGCATGGGGTGAGCTTTGCCTGGCGTCTCAGCCTCCCTTATAAGGGGATGAACCACCTGTCGGCTCCCTATTGGCTAATAAACATTTTGCAGCGAAAGCCCTTTTGCAAGCCGCCATCTCCTTTTTATCTCCAAGAGTCTGCAAGGTGGCGCTCGCCGCAGCTCAGGTTAGGTTACCAGCTTACCTGTTTGTCCCAACTTTGAAGTTATCTAACGTTCCTGTAAAAGCAAGGCAGCGAGGAGCTGTGGCTGGTGCTGGCTGGTGCGCGGAGGTGGGCAACAGCTCTGGGCGCTCGTCGCCAGAGCCGACGCTGCCTGTGCTTCCGCTTGCCCTGCCTGCCGGAGGTGGCCGGGCTCCCTGAGAGCGGGGCACGCTTGCAGAGAGGAGGTGAGCTGCGTGCGGCATGTGCTGCACGGGCCAGGCCATGGGCTGGGGGCGGTGGGGCTTGGGGAGCTGTTGGGGCTACAGCTGCAGCATGCCTGCCCACGGGCAAGGGCTGTACCTGTGCCGGCATGCATGCCCCTGGCATGACTGCGCGGGAGCAGGGTGCCTGCTCATGGTCGCTGTGCATGAGAGCATCGTTTTGAGCAGCCACAAGTGTGTGTGAGTGTGCACGTGTGTGTGAGTGTGGGCTGGTGAGTGTGCCTGTGTGTGCGTGCGTGCAAGCCGGGGAGGGCAGTGACCGCATGAGTGTCCGGGCGAGCACAAGGGCTCGACCCACTCACCTTGTGCTGGTTCCCAGCGTGCAGCCCAAGCCATGGAGGAGGCTGAAGCGAAGGTGGCCCTGCAGCGGGTGAGGATGGAGAACTGTGAGCTCCTGAATCTCCTGGAGACCCTGGAGGTGGAGCATGAGGCGCTGCAGAGCAGAAACTCCCACCTGAAAGAGCAGCTGGCCAGGTGGGGTGATGCTGATGTCACTTGCTGTGGGGATGCAGGAGGCTGGGGAGGCTGGGCTGCGAACGATGGGAGAGGAAGGGGAGGCTGGTGGTAAGGCTGGTGCTGGGCAGATCTGAGGGTGCCGCATTGCTGCAGGCTGCAGAGGAAGGTGGCCGAGCAGCCCGAAGGGCTGCTGGCTGAGGTGAGCAAGCTGCGGGAGCAGCTGGAGCAAAGCCAGCAGGAGAGGGGCTGCTGCAGGGAGCTGCTGCGGTATCTGGTAAGCGTGGAGAGCTGCTGGTTCATGGGCTTGGGGCAGCCCCATCTGCAGGGCTGCTCAGGGCCTTGTGTGCCCTGCTCTGAAGCCCTGCTGTGTGCCTTTTCCATGCAGCAGGAGGAGAAGCAGGAGCTGCAGGACACTGCCCAAAAGCTTCTGGTGGAGAACTGTGCCCTCGGGCAGCAGCACTACAGATGCCGCCAGGAGCTGCAGGGCCTGGAGCAGCTGCTGCCGCATCTGGGGGTGAGCTGGGGTGGGGGCCTCTGCCAGTCCCCTGGTGCCCACAGAGCTGGGTGCCAGAGGGGAGCCAGTGGCAAGGGGCAGTGCTGGAGCAGGAGAAGAGTGCCGAGAACACCGGAAGGGCACAGGGCCTGGGACGTGCTGCCAGGAGGAGATCTCTTGGGAGACACACTGTGCCCTGATGGGTGCTCCTCTTCCTCTCCTCTCCTCTTCCTCTGCTCTCCTGCAGGAACGCTTGCAGGCAGCCCAGCAGGAGCGAGCTGTGAGGCTGCGGGAGCTGGACGAGGTACAGGGCAGAGGGAGAGTGCTGGTGGCAGTGTGCATGGCAGCGAGCCGGCGCTGGGGTCGATGCACCCCACGGCCTCTGGCAGCGATGGGTGTGGACAGCGTTGGTGTCAGGAGCCGGGTTCCGTGCTGGTCCTTTCCCGGCCTGGTCTGTCACCCACCCTGCCTGCAGCCTGGGGCTGGGGGACTGCGAGGGGCCAGAGCCCTGGGGTTGGATGGGGCAGGGGCTGCCCAGGTGCCAGCCGCCCTCCCTGCAGCCTATGCCCCGTGTCCTGCAGGAGAAAGAGCGCTTGGGCCAGCTGAAGGAGCAGCTGCATCAGCAGCAGGAGCGAGTCAAGGTAGTGCCCAGGGGCCAGGGCGGAGGAAGGCTGGTGGATGCCCACCGGCCGGCTGCTTTGGCGAGGCTGTAGCAGGCACACACAGCGTGACCTTCCCTCTACCAGGCGCTGCATGCTGCAGTTCGGCAGCTCCGGGAGGAAGTGGAGGAGCTGGAGCTGCAGAATGCCTAGTGAGCGGGGACGGGGCCACCTCTGCCCTGCGAGCTCGGCAGGGGCTGGGTGCCACAGCTGGCTCCCGTGCCAGCTGCAGGCAGCATCTGGGAGTCTACGGAGCATGTGGCAGGCCAGGCGAGTCTGATCCCTGCTGGGGATCCCCAGCGGTCAGTGGTGGTCCAAGGAAGCCCTGTTGCCTGCAGCAATCAGCAGATGCAGATGGAGGCTGAGGTGGAGGGAGCTGTGCTGCCAGAGCTGGTGGAAGCCCAGCTGGTAAGGGGTAGAGGCAGAGCCAAGGGCTGCCACGACTGGCCAGCGGGGTCTTGCTGGGCTCAGGGGTGCCGTGCAGCCCCATGCAGCCCCACAAGTGTCCTTTTTTGGTGTTGACTTGCAGGAGAGGGAGGAGAAGGCAAAGAGGTGGGGCATCGGTACCTGGCTGCAGTGAGTTGCTCGAGTCCCTTGTTGCGACCCTGGGGCCCAAATGTGAGCAGCTGTGCAGCAAGTGGGACTCACCCTGGGGGGTCCTGCTCACTGGCTGTGGGCTTTGCAGCTGGGAAATAGGCCCCAGGAGTGTCTTCATGGTTCCGGGCTTCCTTCTGGGCGGGCTGAGGTGGCTCTTTGGCAAGGCTCCCCGAGGAGGGAGCGGCGAGCAGTGTGTGCAGGGCAGATGGTGGGCTTCCCTGAAGGCAGTGTTGGCGGTGGGGCAGGCAAGGGCTGGGATGCACCTGCCGTGCCCCAACTCCCACCCTCTGCTGTCCCTCAGGAGACTCTGCGTGCTCTTTGTCTGCCTGGAGCTGGTGGTGGGCGCCGTGGTGGGCGCTGTGGTGTTCTACGCCTTCAGGTATGACCAGGAGCTCCTCTACCGGCTGCTGCTGTGGCTCCTCCCCGAGCAGTACTACGTGCATCTCGCGTACCTGCTGGGAGAGAGCCTGCGCCTGTGGAGCGAGGGGCTGCTGCCGTCCTGACAGCCACTGCAGCCCCGCATCTCCAGCGGCCTCTGCCTCCCGGAGCTGCAGGGCGAGCACAGAATAAAAGGTCCTTGGTGCCCCCCTTGGAGCAGTCGCATGTGCTTTGTGCATGCCCAGGGAGAAGACCTTTGGGCTGGGGCGGTGGGTGGTGGGCAGGGATTGCGAGGGGACTGCCGGCAAGGGTGAGACGCGTGTGAGCAAGGGGGGCGAGCGTGTGCCGCCTTGTGGGCTGCCGCCGTGGTGGGGAGCAGGGCTGGGCCTGGAGTGCTGGGGGCCGAGCTGCCCACTCACCGTGGGTGGCCAAAGGAGGTGAGGGCTGGCAAGGCTGTGGGGCTGTGGTAGCAGAGCAGGAGAGCCCTTGGAGGGCTGCCCGGGGCCCAAGGGGCTTGCTGCCCACAGCTGCACACAGGGATGTGCCTGTCACCTAGGAAAGGTGTGGGAGATGCTGTGCCCACAAGCCCTCCTGGAGACAGGCTGAAGGGCGGCTCTGGTGGGATGGGGAGAGACTCTTGTGTCAAAGCCAGCAGGAAGCAGCATTTCTGTGCAGGAACTGCTCGCCCAAGTGGGGCTGTGCTGGGGAAGGGGCAAGAAGGCAGCTGCAAGCCTGTGTTGCGGGGGTGGGGGTGGCAGACCCAGAGCAGAGCCTGCAACACTGTGAGGGCAGGGCTACTCCACTGCGGGTATGGCCAATGTGTGGGGCATAGGCCTGGAGGCAGAAGAGCTGCTGAGAGCTGGTTCCAGGGTAAAGCAGAGGTGCAAACCTCTTTGGGTTGCTTGCCCTGAGAAGGTGTGCAGCTCCTGGGACTAAAGCAGGAGGCTTTCCAGGATGCTTTGGGGTCAGTCAAGGTGTTTTTCCCTTGGGAACACCCCTCAGTGCCAACCACTCTCCACATGCTTTTGGGGTGTAACAAGCGCCTTGAGGAGGTCGGCCAAGTCTGGGGAGCCCTGGACTGGATGTACTTGTCAATGCACCGAGGGGGAGCACAGCCCCACAGGAAGGCTGCCAAGGTTCCCAAGTGCTAGAAACAGGTCTGCCAGGAAGCTGTCTTCTCATGGTCTCAAAAGGTCTCCCCAGAGTCTTTTCCCGAGGTGGGTTTTGGGGGAGAGGGTGCTCTGAGGTGGTTCTTCGCTTTTTGCTTGTCTCTTTGGTTTGGTTGGGTCTGGCTTGGTGGGCTTCAGCTTTGGTTTGCATTGGCAAAACTAGTCCCTCTCTGTAGCCAGAGTGACCTGCTCTGGGGCTTGCTCTGATCTCACTGAGGAGAGGCTGTACAGTTCGTTAAAGCAGCTCTGGTTGCCTTCTGCGCCCACTGGGTGGGGCGTGGGTCAGCAGGGTTTAGCTTGAATGCCCCCTCACCTTGCCCAAAGAAAGCAAGTAAAGGACACAGAGAAAAAGAAATCAACGGATAAAGGAGTCATTGCCTTGTGCCCTTGAAGTGAGTGTGGGTCGTCTTGCAGTTCCAGCCCACAAGTCGGAGCTACTAAGTCCCTGGCCAAGACTTGCAATGCACTGCCACGTGTATTCTCCAAGGCTTGGGACTGTCTTGCCCCCCAGGGTGCTCTCTGTGGCCCGTGGCCGTCCTGAGGTTGTCTCGGAATCACTGTGACTCCTTGCCAAGTGCTGTGGGATGCCCAGAGGGCCTGGCAGCCCTGCGAACACTGACTGTTCTGATGCTTTGTAGCGGGTGCAGTAAGCTGCAGGTAGCTTGCTGACAGACCTGTGTGTGTTTGCACGTGTGTGCCTGGGTGTGCGCAGGCACGCACACATTCCCACAGCACTTACAGGGAATGCGAGCTGCCAAGAAGGAACAAGTCTTTTCATTCCCAAGACACTGCTAGTTAGTTTTTATAGGCTGGAAACAGGAAGAGGCAGGATATTCAAGAGCTTCCCCTGCGTGCCTATTCTTACTCAGCACGAGTGGCAGCAAGTCCACCGGTGCAGCTCGGAGCTTGCTATTGAAACCCCTGTTCAGGTTTTCTGCGGAAGAGACCAAAAGGCCCCAGAATTCTGCAACACACTGACTGGACCTGATATTCAGCACACGTGCATCCACTGCCTGGGATTTCCTCTGAAAGAAGAGTGTTGAAGCCCAGCTACATCCTGCTCGCTCTGCTCCAAAGGCAGTCACAAGATGGCGAGGACCATCTCCTCCTGGTGCTACCTGGTCGCCGTCTCGGAGAGAGAGCCTGACCAACCTCTTGTCTCCAGGAGATGCCGTCCCTGTGCCCCACCAATGACCCCAACAACAGAGGAAGGCTTGGGCAGATGGGCAAAGGCGAGGTGCCCCTGCAGCTCAGGCATGTAGCATGTGCCTCACCAGTCACAGCTGAGAACTGATGTTTATCTCAATGCACAAGGCACCAGCCAAGGACCTCTGTGTTAGGGAAGGGTAAGCAGCTGTATCTGTTGAGTGGATCCACAGGTGTAAATATTTCTTGCTGAGCTGAGCAAAGGAATGTGAAGGTCTCCCTGAGATTATGCAGACCAGCATGAGGGAAGGTCGTACGTGGCTCAGCCCAACAGAGAGGGTGAAAGCTGAACAACTGACAAAGGGACTGTGGGGAGAGCACAGGCTTGAGCTGGCGTCAACCCACGTCTGCCTTCCTGGGCAGGCAGGGGCGGCGCAGCGTCGTGCCAGCGAGCATGTTATAATCACGTTGGTGTTGTGACTGACCTATGTAAGTGTACGTTTATATTGTGATTTTGGTATATTGCTGCATGGCTCTGCTAAATCAAAAATCCCCTGTAACATCATGTATCTTCAAGGGAAGCTTTGATATTAAACACTGCAGTCTCTGTGTTTGGAATACCTAAAAGCATCTGGTCGGAGAGCACTGGACTCTGGCATGAATCAGCTTAAAGGACAAGTTGTTCCCAAGGGTGACTATTTTTTTTTCCTATTGCTAGCATTTGGGGAATACCAGGAGTTCTGATTTAAGGTTACAGTGGTGCCTCACACTGAGGGGTGGAGGGCAGTGACAAGACCATCTGTGGACGGGAGTGCTGCCATGAAAGGGTTTGTAAACCTTATGAAGAGTAAGAAAGGATGGGAAGAGCCAGCTGACAACATTGAAAACTTGAAGAAAGAGCAAGCCTTTGCTGGTTGTTAGAAAGGTGCCTGCGAGCAGCAGCGGGAAAGTTGGAAAAGGAGACCTGTAAGAATAACATGCAAGAAAGAGAGAAAGAAACAGTTATGAAAGAGGACATGATGTATAAAGCAAGTTGCACCGAGTGAGAAATGCAGAAGAGGTTCTTAGAACTGCAGACCCATGGCACAGCCCATGCGCCCCACAGCATAGGCGTCCTTACTGCGGTCTGCTCCACTGGAGCCTATTACAGGAACCGCCGCAACGCATACTGTTAGAAACGAGATATGCCAATTCAAGATCGATGATTACATGAGTAAGCTTTATTGACGCACAGCGGCAATCGCGGGCGCGCCGTTAGGCAGAAGCCGTGTGGAAGGAGCCCTCGCGTCAGGACTGGCACCTCCCGAGAGCTCCCGCCCTTCACCCGCCTCAGCTCCTCATTGGCCGACGATGCTGAGCTCACAGTCTCCGTGCTGCATGGGGTGAGCTTTGCCTGGCGTCTCAGCCTCCCTTATAAGGGGATGAACCACCTGTCGGCTCCCTATTGGCTAATAAACATGTCGCAGCGAAAGCCCTTTTGCAGGCCGCCGTCTCCTTTTTATCTCTAAGAGTCTGCAAGGTGGCGCTCGCTGCAGCTCAGGTTAGGTTACCAGCTTACCTGTTTGTCCCAACTTTGAAGTTATCTAACGTTCCTGTAAAAGCAAGGCAGCGAGGAGCTGTGGCTGGTGCTGGCTGGTGCGTGGAGGTGGGCAACAGCTCTGGGCGCTCGTCGCCAGAGCCGACGCTGCCTGTGCTTCCGCTTGCTCTGCCTGCCAGAGGTGGCCGGGCTCCCTGAGAGCGGGGCACGCTTGCAGAGAGGAGGTGAGCTGCGTGCGGCATGTGCTGCACGGGCCAGGCCATGGGCTGGGGGCGGTGGGGCTTGGGGAGCTGTTGGGGCTACAGCTGCAGCATGCCTGCCCACGGGCAAGGGCTGTACCTGTGCCGGCATGCATGCCCCTGGCATGACTGCGCGGGAGCAGGGTGCCTGCTCATGGTCGCTGTGCATGAGAGCATCGTTTTGAGCAGCCACAAGTGTGTGTGAGTGTGCACGTGTGTGTGAGTGTGGGCTGGTGAGTGTGCCTGTGTGTGCGTGCGTGCAAGCCGGGGAGGGCAGTGACCGCATGAGTGTCCGGGCGAGCACAAGGGCTGGACCCACTCACGTTGTGCTGGTTCCCAGCGTGCAGCCCAAGCCATGGAGGAGGCTGAAGCGAAGGTGGCCCTGCAGCGGGTGAGGATGGAGAACTGTGAGCTCCTGAATCTCCTGGAGACCCTGGAGGTGGAGCATGAGGCGCTGCAGAGCAGAAACTCCCACCTGAAAGAGCAGCTGGCCAGGTGGGGTGATGCTGATGTCACTTGCTGTGGGGATGCAGGAGGCTGGGGAGGCTGGGCTGCGAACGATGGGAGAGGAAGGGGAGGCTGGTGGTAAGGCTGGTGCTGGGCAGATCTGAGGGTGCCGCATTGCTGCAGGCTGCAGAGGCCCAGGAAGGTGGCCGAGCAGCCCGAAGGGCTGCTGGCTGAGGTGAGCAAGCTGCGGGAGCAGCTGGAGCAAAGCCAGCAGGAGAGGGGCTGCTGCAGGGAGCTGCTGCGGTATCTGGTAAGCGTGGAGAGCTGCTGGTTCATGGGCTTGAGGCAGCCCCATCTGCAGGGCTGCTCAGGGCCTTGTGTGCCCTGCTCTGAAGCCCTGCTGTGTGCCTTTTCCATGCAGCAGGAGGAGAAGCAGGAGCTGCAGGACACTGCCCAAAAGCTTCTGGTGGAGAACTGTGCCCTCGGGCAGCAGCACTACAGATGCCGCCAGGAGCTGCAGGGCCTGGAGCAGCTGCTGCTGCATCTGGGGGTGAGCTGGGGTGGGGGCCTCTGCCAGTCCCCTGGTGCCCACAGAGCTGGGTGCCAGAGGGGAGCCAGTGGCAAGGGGCAGTGCTGGAGCAGGAGAAGAGTGCCGAGAACACCGGAAGGGCACAGGGCCTTGGACGTGCTGCCAGGAGGAGATCTCTTGGGAGACACACTGTGCCCTGATGGGTGCTCCTCTTCCTCTCCTCTCCTCTTCCTCTGCTCTCCTGCAGGAACGCTTGCAGGCAGCCCAGCAGGAGCGAGCTGTGAGGCTGCGGGAGCTGGACGAGGTACAGGGCAGAGGGAGAGTGCTGGTGGCAGTGTGCATGGCAGCGAGCCGGCGCTGGGGTCGATGCACCCCACGGCCTCTGGCAGCGATGGGTGTGGACAGCGTTGGTGTCAGGAGCCGGGTTCCGTGCTGGTCCTTTCCCGGCCTGGTCTGTCACCCACCCTGCCTGCAGTCTGGGGCTGGGGGACTGCGAGGGGCCAGAGCCCTGGGGTTGGATGGGGCAGGGGCTGCCCAGGTGCCAGCCGCCCTCCCTGC
Source organism: Rhea pennata (assembly GCF_028389875.1). Classification (NCBI taxonomy): domain Eukaryota; kingdom Metazoa; phylum Chordata; class Aves; order Rheiformes; family Rheidae; genus Rhea; species Rhea pennata. Next base: position 3,058,512 of record NC_084702.1, on the reverse strand, counting down.
AGCCTATGCCCCGTGTCCTGCAGGAGAAAGAGCGCTTGGGCCAGCTGAAGGAGCAGCTGCATCAGCAGCAGGAGCGAGCCAAGGTAGTGCCCAGGGGCCAGGGCGGAGGGAGGCTGGTGGATGCCCACCGGCCGGCTGCTTTGGCGAGGCTGTAGCAGGCACACACAGCGTGACCTTCCCTCTACCAGGCGCTGCATGCTGCAGTTCGGCAGCTCCGGGAGGAAGTGGAGGAGCTGGAGCTGCAGAATGCCTAGTGAGCGGGGACGGGGCCACCTCTGCCCTGCGAGCTCGGCAGGGGCTGGGTGCCGCAGCTGGCTCCCGTGCCAGCTGCAGGCAGCATCTGGGAGTCTACGGAGCATGTGGCAGGCCAGGCGAGTCTGATCCCTGCTGGGGATCCCCAGCGGTCAGTGGTGGTCCAAGGAAGCCCTGTTGCCTGCAGCAATCAGCAGATGCAGATGGAGGCTGAGGTGGAGGGAGCTGTGCTGCCAGAGCTGGTGGAAGCCCAGCTGGTAAGGGGTAGAGGCAGAGCCAAGGGCTGCCACGACTGGCCAGCGGGGTCTTGCTGGGCTCAGGGGTGCCGTGCAGCCCCATGCAGCCCCACAAGTGTCCTTTTTTGGTGTTGACTTGCAGGAGAGGGAGGAGAAGGCAAAGAGGTGGGGCATCGGTACCTGGCTGCAGTGAGTTGCTCGAGTCCCTTGTTGCGACCCTGGGGCCCAAATGTGAGCAGCTGTGCAGCAAGTGGGACTCACCCTGGGGGGTCCTGCTCACTGGCTGTGGGCTTTGCAGCTGGGAAATAGGCCCCAGGAGTGTCTTCATGGTTCCGGGCTTCCTTCTGGGCGGGCTGAGGTGGCTCTTTGGCAAGGCTCCCCGAGGAGGGAGCGGCGAGCAGTGTGTGCAGGGCAGATGGTGGGCTTCCCTGAAGGCAGCGTTGGCGGTGGGGCAGGCAAGGGCTGGGATGCACCTGCCGTGCCCCAACTCCCACCCTCTGCTGTCCCTCAGGAGACTCTGCGTGCTCTTTGTCTGCCTGGAGCTGGTGGTGGGCGCCGTGGTGGGCGCTGTGGTGTTCTACGCCTTCAGGTATGACCAGGAGCTCCTCTACCGGCTGCTGCTGTGGCTCCTCCCCGAGCAGTACTACGTGCATCTCGCGTACCTGCTGGGAGAGAGCCTGCGCCTGTGGAGCGAGGGGCTGCTGCCGTCCTGACAGCCACTGCAGCCCCGCATCTCCAGCGGCCTCTGCCTCCCGGAGCTGCAGGGCGAGCACAGAATAAAAGGTCCTTGGTGCCCCCCTTGGAGCAGTCGCATGTGCTTTGTGCATGCCCAGGGAGAAGACCTTTGGGCTGGGGCGGTGGGTGGTGGGCAGGGATTGCGAGGGGACTGCCGGCAAGGGCGAGACGCGTGTGAGCAAGGGGGGCGAGCGTGTGCCGCCTTGTGGGCTGCCGCCGTGGTGGGGAGCAGGGCTGGGCCTGGAGTGCTGGGGGGCAAGCTGCCCACTCACCGTGGGTGGCCAAAGGAGGTGAGGGCTGGCAAGGCTGTGGGGCTGTGGTAGGGGAGCAGGAGAGCCCTTGGAGGGCTGCTCGGGGCCCAAGGGGCTTGGTGCCCACAGCTGCACACAGGGATGTGCCTGTCACCTGGGAAAGGTGTGGGAGATGCTGTGCCCACAAGCCCTCCTGGAGACAGGCTGAAGGGCGGCTCTGGTGGGATGGGGAGAGACTCTTGTGTCAAAGCCAGCAGGAAGCAGCATTTCTATGCAGGAACTGCTCGCCCGAGTGGGGCTGTGCTGGGGAAGGGGCAAGAAGGCAGCTGCAAGCCTATGTTGCGGGGGTGGGGGTGGCAGACCCAGAGCAGAGCCTGCAACACTGTGAGGGCAGGGCTACTCCACTGCGGGTATGGCCAATGTGTGGGGCATAGGCCTGGAGGCAGAAGAGCTGCTGAGAGCTGGTTCCAGGGTAAAGCAGAAATGCAAACCTCTTTGGGTTGCTTGCCCTGAGAAGGTGTGCAGCTCCTGGGACTAAAGCAGGAGGCTTTCCAGGATGCTTTGGGGTCAGTCAAGGTGTTTTTCCCTTGGGAACACCCCTCAGTGCCAACCACTCTCCACATGCTTTTGGGGTGTAACAAGCGCCTTGAGGAGGTCGGCCAAGTCTGGGGAACCCTGGACTGGATGTACTTGTCAATGCACCGAGGGGGAGCACAGCCCCACAGGAAGGCTGCCAAGGTTCCCAAGTGCTATAAACAGGTCTGCCAGGAAGCTGTCTTCTCATGGTCTCAACAGGTCTCCCCAGAGTCTTTTCCCGAGGTGGGTTTTGGGGGAGAGGGTGCTCTGAGGTGGTTCTTCGCTTTTTGCTTGTCTCTTTGGTTTGGTTGGGTCTGGCTTGGTGGGCTTCAGCTTTGGTTTGCATTGGCAAAACTAGTCCCTCTCTGTAGCCAGAGTGACCTGCTCTGGGGCTTGCTCTGATCTCACTGAGGAGAGGCTGTACAGTTCGTTAAAGCAGCTCTGGTTGCCTTCTGCGCCCACTGGGTGGGGCGTGGGTCAGCGGGGTTTAGCTTGAATGCCCCCTCACCTTGCCCAAAGAAAGCAAGTAAAGGACACAGAGAAAAAGAAATCAACGGATAAAGGAGTCATTGCCTTGTGCCCTTGAAGTGAGTGTGGGTCGTCTTGCAGTTCCAGCCCACAAGTCGGAGCTACTAAGTCCCTGGCCAAGACTTGCAATGCACTGCCACGTGTATTCTCCAAGGCTTGGGACTGTCTTGCCCCCCAGGGTGCTCTCTGTGGCCCGTGGCCGTCCTGAGGTTGTCTCGGAATCACTGTGACTCCTTGCCAAGTGCTGTGGGATGCCCAGAGGGCCTGGCAGCCCTGCGAACACTGACTGTTCTGATGCTTTGTAGCGGGTGCAGTAAGCTGCAGGTAGCTTGCTGACAGACCTGTGTGTGTTTGCACGTGTGTGCCTGGGTGTGCGCAGGCACGCACACATTCCCACAGCACTTACAGGGAATGCGAGCTGCCAAGAAGGAACAAGTCTTTTCATTCCCAAGACACTGCTAGTTAGTTTTTATAGGCTGGAAACAGGAAGAGGCAGGATATTCAAGAGCTTCCCCTGCGTGCCTATTCTTACTCAGCACGAGTGGCAGCAAGTCCACCGGTGCAGCTCGGAGCTTGCTATTGAAACCCCTGTTCAGGTTTTCTGCGGAAGAGACCAAAAGGCCCCAGAATTCTGCAACACACTGACTGGACCTGATATTCAGCACACGTGCATCCACTGCCTGGGATTTCCTCTGAAAGAAGAGTGTTGAAGCCCAGCTACATCCTGCTCGCTCTGCTCCAAAGGCAGTCACAAGATGGCGAGGACCATCTCCTCCTGGTGCTACCTGGTCGCCGTCTCGGAGAGAGAGCCTGACCAACCTCTTGTCTCCAGGAGATGCCGTCCCTGTGCCCCACCAATGACCCCAACAACAGAGGAAGGCTTGGGCAGATGGGCAAAGGCGAGGTGCCCCTGCAGCTCAGGCATAGTGTAGCATGTGCCTCACCAGTCACAGCTGAGAACTGATGTTTATCTCAATGCACAAGGCACCAGCCAAGGACCTCTGTGTTAGGGAAGGGTAAGCAGCTGTATCTGTTGAGTGGATCCACAGGTGTAAATATTTCTTGCTGAGCTGAGCAAAGGAATGTGAAGGTCTCCCTGAGATTATGCAGACCAGCATGAGGGAAGGTCGTACGTGGCTCAGCCCAACAGAGAGGGTGAAAGCTGAACAACTGACAAAGGGACTGTGGGGAGAGCACAGGCTTGAGCTGGCGTCAACCCACGTCTGCCTTCCTGGGCAGGCAGGGGCGGCGCAGCGTCGTGCCAGCGAGCATGTTATAATCACGTTGGTGTTGTGACTGACCTATGTAAGTGTACGTTTATATTGTGATTTTGGTATATTGCTGCATGGCTCTGCTAAATCAAAAATCCCCTGTAACATCATGTATCTTCAAGGGAAGCTTTGATATTAAACACTGCAGTCTCTGTGTTTGGAATACCTAAAAGCATCTGGTCGGAGAGCACTGGACTCTGGCATGAATCAGCTTAAAGGACAAGTTGTTCCCAAGGGTGACTATTTTTTTTTCCTATTGCTAGCATTTGGGGAATACCAGGAGTTCTGATTTAAGGTTACAGTGGTGCCTCACACTGAGGGGTGGAGGGCAGTGACAAGACCATCTGTGGACGGGAGTGCTGCCATGAAAGGGTTTGTAAACCTTATGAAGAGTAAGAAAGGATGGGAAGAGCCAGCTGACAACATTGAAAACTTGAAGAAAGAGCAAGCCTTTGCTGGTTGTTAGAAAGGTGCCTGCGAGCAGCAGCGGGAAAGTTGGAAAAGGAGACCTGTAAGAATAACATGCAAGAAAGAGAGAAAGAAACAGTTATGAAAGAGGACATGATGTATAAAGCAAGTTGCACCGAGTGAGAAATGCAGAAGAGGTTCTTAGAACTGCAGACCCATGGCACAGCCCATGCGCCCCACAGCATAGGCGTCCTTACTGCGGTCTGCTCCACTGGAGCCTATTACAGGAACCGCCGCAACGCATACTGTTAGAAACGAGATATGCCAATTCAAGATCGATGATTACATGAGTAAGCTTTATTGACGCACAGCGGCAATCGCGGGCGCGCCGTTAGGCAGAAGCCGTGTGGAAGGAGCCCTCGCGTCAGGACTGGCACCTCCCGAGAGCTCCCGCCCTTCACCCGCCTCAGCTCCTCATTGGCCGACGATGCTGAGCTCACAGTCTCCGTGCTGCATGGGGTGAGCTTTGCCTGGCGTCTCAGCCTCCCTTATAAGGGGATGAACCACCTGTCGGCTCCCTATTGGCTAATAAACATGTCGCAGCGAAAGCCCTTTTGCAGGCCGCCGTCTCCTTTTTATCTCTAAGAGTCTGCAAGGTGGCGCTCGCTGCAGCTCAGGTTAGGTTACCAGCTTACCTGTTTGTCCCAACTTTGAAGTTATCTAACGTTCCTGTAAAAGCAAGGCAGCGAGGAGCTGTGGCTGGTGCTGGCTGGTGCGTGGAGGTGGGCAACAGCTCTGGGCGCTCGTCGCCAGAGCCGACGCTGCCTGTGCTTCCGCTTGCTCTGCCTGCCAGAGGTGGCCGGGCTCCCTGAGAGCGGGGCACGCTTGCAGAGAGGAGGTGAGCTGCGTGCGGCATGTGCTGCACGGGCCAGGCCATGGGCTGGGGGCGGTGGGGCTTGGGGAGCTGTTGGGGCTACAGCTGCAGCATGCCTGCCCACGGGCAAGGGCTGTACCTGTGCCGGCATGCATGCCCCTGGCATGACTGCGCGGGAGCAGGGTGCCTGCTCATGGTCGCTGTGCATGAGAGCATCGTTTTGAGCAGCCACAAGTGTGTGTGAGTGTGCACGTGTGTGTGAGTGTGGGCTGGTGAGTGTGCCTGTGTGTGCGTGCGTGCAAGCCGGGGAGGGCAGTGACCGCATGAGTGTCCGGGCGAGCACAAGGGCTGGACCCACTCACGTTGTGCTGGTTCCCAGCGTGCAGCCCAAGCCATGGAGGAGGCTGAAGCGAAGGTGGCCCTGCAGCGGGTGAGGATGGAGAACTGTGAGCTCCTGAATCTCCTGGAGACCCTGGAGGTGGAGCATGAGGCGCTGCAGAGCAGAAACTCCCACCTGAAAGAGCAGCTGGCCAGGTGGGGTGATGCTGATGTCACTTGCTGTGGGGATGCAGGAGGCTGGGGAGGCTGGGCTGCGAACGATGGGAGAGGAAGGGGAGGCTGGTGGTAAGGCTGGTGCTGGGCAGATCTGAGGGTGCCGCATTGCTGCAGGCTGCAGAGGCCCAGGAAGGTGGCCGAGCAGCCCGAAGGGCTGCTGGCTGAGGTGAGCAAGCTGCGGGAGCAGCTGGAGCAAAGCCAGCAGGAGAGGGGCTGCTGCAGGGAGCTGCTGCGGTATCTGGTAAGCGTGGAGAGCTGCTGGTTCATGGGCTTGAGGCAGCCCCATCTGCAGGGCTGCTCAGGGCCTTGTGTGCCCTGCTCTGAAGCCCTGCTGTGTGCCTTTTCCATGCAGCAGGAGGAGAAGCAGGAGCTGCAGGACACTGCCCAAAAGCTTCTGGTGGAGAACTGTGCCCTCGGGCAGCAGCACTACAGATGCCGCCAGGAGCTGCAGGGCCTGGAGCAGCTGCTGCTGCATCTGGGGGTGAGCTGGGGTGGGGGCCTCTGCCAGTCCCCTGGTGCCCACAGAGCTGGGTGCCAGAGGGGAGCCAGTGGCAAGGGGCAGTGCTGGAGCAGGAGAAGAGTGCCGAGAACACCGGAAGGGCACAGGGCCTTGGACGTGCTGCCAGGAGGAGATCTCTTGGGAGACACACTGTGCCCTGATGGGTGCTCCTCTTCCTCTCCTCTCCTCTTCCTCTGCTCTCCTGCAGGAACGCTTGCAGGCAGCCCAGCAGGAGCGAGCTGTGAGGCTGCGGGAGCTGGACGAGGTACAGGGCAGAGGGAGAGTGCTGGTGGCAGTGTGCATGGCAGCGAGCCGGCGCTGGGGTCGATGCACCCCACGGCCTCTGGCAGCGATGGGTGTGGACAGCGTTGGTGTCAGGAGCCGGGTTCCGTGCTGGTCCTTTCCCGGCCTGGTCTGTCACCCACCCTGCCTGCAGTCTGGGGCTGGGGGACTGCGAGGGGCCAGAGCCCTGGGGTTGGATGGGGCAGGGGCTGCCCAGGTGCCAGCCGCCCTCCCTGCAGCCTATGCCCCGTGTCCTGCAGGAGAAAGAGCGCTTGGGCCAGCTGAAGGAGCAGCTGCATCAGCAGCAGGAGCGAGCCAAGGTAGTGCCCAGGGGCCAGGGCGGAGGGAGGCTGGTGGATGCCCACCGGCCGGCTGCTTTGGCGAGGCTGTAGCAGGCACACACAGCGTGACCTTCCCTCTACCAGGCGCTGCATGCTGCAGTTCGGCAGCTCCGGGAGGAAGTGGAGGAGCTGGAGCTGCAGAATGCCTAGTGAGCGGGGACAGGGCCACCTCTGCCCTGCGAGCTCGGCAGGGGCTGGGTGCCGCAGCTGGCTCCCGTGCCAGCTGCAGGCAGCATCTGGGAGTCTACGGAGCATGTGGCAGGCCAGGCGAGTCTGATCCCTGCTGGGGATCCCCAGCGGTCAGTGGTGGTCCAAGGAAGCCCTGTTGCCTGCAGCAATCAGCAGATGCAGATGGAGGCTGAGGTGGAGGGAGCTGTGCTGCCAGAGCTGGTGGAAGCCCAGCTGGTAAGGGGTAGAGGCAGAGCCAAGGGCTGCCACGACTGGCCAGCGGGGTCTTGCTGGGCTCAGGGGTGCCGTGCAGCCCCATGCAGCCCCACAAGTGTCCTTTTTTGGTGTTGACTTGCAGGAGAGGGAGGAGAAGGCAAAGAGGTGGGGCATCGGTACCTGGCTGCAGTGAGTTGCTCGAGTCCCTTGTTGCGACCCTGGGGCCCAAATGTGAGCAGCTGTGCAGCAAGTGGGACTCACCCTGGGGGGTCCTGCTCACTGGCTGTGGGCTTTGCAGCTGGGAAATAGGCCCCAGGAGTGTCTTCATGGTTCCGGGCTTCCTTCTGGGCGGGCTGAGGTGGCTCTTTGGCAAGGCTCCCCGAGGAGGGAGCGGCGAGCAGTGTGTGCAGGGCAGATGGTGGGCTTCCCTGAAGGCAGCGTTGGCGGTGGGGCAGGCAAGGGCTGGGATGCACCTGCCGTGCCCCAACTCCCACCCTCTGCTGTCCCTCAGGAGACTCTGCGTGCTCTTTGTCTGCCTGGAGCTGGTGGTGGGCGCCGTGGTGGGCGCTGTGGTGTTCTACGCCTTCAGGTATGACCAGGAGCTCCTCTACCGGCTGCTGCTGTGGCTCCTCCCCGAGCAGTACTACATGCATCTCGCGTACCTGCTGGGAGAGAGCCTGCGCCTGTGGAGCGAGGGGCTGCTGCCGTCCTGACAGCCACTGCAGCCCCGCATCTCCAGCGGCCTCTGCCTCCCGGAGCTGCAGGGCGAGCACAGAATAAAAGGTCCTTGGTGCCCCCCTTGGAGCAGTCGCATGTGCTTTGTGCATGCCCAGGGAGAAGACCTTTGGGCTGGGGCGGTGGGTGGTGGGCAGGGATTGCGAGGGGACTGCCGGCAAGGGCGAGACGCGTGTGAGCAAGGGGGGCGAGCGTGTGCCGCCTTGTGGGCTGCCGCCGTGGTGGGGAGCAGGGCTGGGCCTGGAGTGCTGGGGGGCAAGCTGCCCACTCACCGTGGGTTGCCAAAGGAGGTGAGGGCTGGCAAGGCTGTGGGGCTGTGGTAGGGGAGCAGGAGAGCCCTTGGAGGGCTGCTCGGGGCCCAAGGGGCTTGGTGCCCACAGCTGCACACAGGGATGTGCCTGTCACCTGGGAAAGGTGTGGGAGATGCTGTGCCCACAAGCCCTCCTGGAGACAGGCTGAAGGGCGGCTCTGGTGGGATGGGGAGAGACTCTTGTGTCAAAGCCAGCAGGAAGCAGCATTTCTATGCAGGAACTGCTCGCCCGAGTGGGGCTGTGCTGGGGAAGGGGCAAGAAGGCAGCTGCAAGCCTATGTTGCGGGGGTGGGGGTGGCAGACCCAGAGCAGAGCCTGCAACACTGTGAGGGCAGGGCTACTCCACTGCGGGTATGGCCAATGTGTGGGGCATAGGCCTGGAGGCAGAAGAGCTGCTGAGAGCTGGTTCCAGGGTAAAGCAGAAATGCAAACCTCTTTGGGTTGCTTGCCCTGAGAAGGTGTGCAGCTCCTGGGACTAAAGCAGGAGGCTTTCCAGGATGCTTTGGGGTCAGTCAAGGTGTTTTTCCCTTGGGAACACCCCTCAGTGCCAACCACTCTCCACATGCTTTTGGGGTGTAACAAGCGCCTTGAGGAGGTCGGCCAAGTCTGGGGAACCCTGGACTGGATGTACTTGTCAATGCACCGAGGGGGAGCACAGCCCCACAGGAAGGCTGCCAAGGTTCCCAAGTGCTATAAACAGGTCTGCCAGGAAGCTGTCTTCTCATGGTCTCAACAGGTCTCCCCAGAGTCTTTTCCCGAGGTGGGTTTTGGGGGAGAGGGTGCTCTGAGGTGGTTCTTCGCTTTTTGCTTGTCTCTTTGGTTTGGTTGGGTCTGGCTTGGTGGGCTTCAGCTTTGGTTTGCATTGGCAAAACTAGTCCCTCTCTGTAGCCAGAGTGACCTGCTCTGGGGCTTGCTCTGATCTCACTGAGGAGAGGCTGTACAGTTCGTTAAAGCAGCTCTGGTTGCCTTCTGCGCCCACTGGGTGGGGCGTGGGTCAGCGGGGTTTAGCTTGAATGCCCCCTCACCTTGCCCAAAGAAAGCAAGTAAAGGACACAGAGAAAAAGAAATCAACGGATAAAGGAGTCATTGCCTTGTGCCCTTGAAGTGAGTGTGGGTCGTCTTGCAGTTCCAGCCCACAAGTCGGAGCTACTAAGTCCCTGGCCAAGACTTGCAATGCACTGCCACGTGTATTCTCCAAGGCTTGGGACTGTCTTGCCCCCCAGGGTGCTCTCTGTGGCCCGTGGCCGTCCCGAGGTTGTCTCGGAATCACTGTGACTCCTGGCCAAGTGCAGTGGGATGCCCAGAGGGCCTGGCAGCCCTGCGAACACTGACTGTTCTGATGCTTTGTAGCGGGTGCAGTAAGCTGCAGGTAGCTTGCTGACAGACCTGTGTGTGTTTGCACGTGTGTGCCTGGGTGTGCGCAGGCACGCACACATTCCCACAGCACTTACAGGGAATGCGAGCTGCCAAGAAGGAACAAGTCTTTTTATTCCCAAGACACTGCTAGTTAGTTTTTATAGGCTGGAAACAGGAAGAGGCAGGATATTCAAGAGCTTCCCCTGCGTGCCTATTCTTACTCAGCACGAGTGGCAGCAAGTCCACCGGTGCAGCTCGGAGCTTGCTATTGAAACCCCTGTTCAGGTTTTCTGCGGAAGAGACCAAAAGGCCCCAGAATTCTGCAACACACTGACTGGACCTGATATTCAGCACACGTGCATCCACTGCCTGGGATTTCCTCTGAAAGAAGAGTGTTGAAGCCCAGCTACATCCTGCTCGCTCTGCTCCAAAGGCAGTCACAAGATGGCGAGGACCATCTCCTCCTGGTGCTACCTGGTCGCCGTCTCGGAGAGAGAGCCTGACCAACCTCTTGTCTCCAGGAGATGCCGTCCCTGTGCCCCACCAATGACCCCAACAACAGAGGAAGGCTTGGGGCAGATGGGCAAAGGCGAGGTGCCCCTGCAGCTCAGGCATAGTGTAGCATGTGCCTCACCAGTCACAGCTGAGAACTGATGTTTATCTCAATGCACAAGGCACCAGCCAAGGACCTCTGTGTTAGGGAAGGGTAAGCAGCTGTATCTGTTGAGTGGATCCACAGGTGTAAATATTTCTTGCTGAGCTGAGCAAAGGAATGTGAAGGTCTCCCTGAGATTATGCAGACCAGCATGAGGGAAGGTCGTACATGGCTCAGCCCAACAGAGAGGGTGAAAGCTGAACAACTGACAAAGGGACTGTGGGGAGAGCACAGGCTTGAGCTGGTGTCAACCCACGTCTGCCTTCCTGGGCAGGCAGGGGCGGCGCAGCGTCGTGCCAGCGAGCATGTTATAATCACGTTGGTGTTGTGACTGACCTATGTAAGTGTACGTTTATATTGTGATTTTGGTATATTGCTGCATGGCTCTGCTAAATCAAAAATCCCCTGTAACATCATGTATCTTCAAGGGAAGCTTTGATATTAAACACTGCAGTCTCTGTGTTTGGAATACCTAAAAGCATCTGGTCGGAGAGCACTGGACTCTGGCATGAATCAGCTTAAAGGACAAGTTGTTCCCAAGGGTGACTATTTTTTTTTCCTATTGCTAGCATTTGGGGAATACCAGGAGTTCTGATTTAAGGTTACAGTGGTGCCTCACACTGAGGGGTGGAGGGCAGTGACAAGACCATCTGTGGACGGGAGTGCTGCCATGAAAGGGTTTGTAAACCTTATGAAGAGTAAGAAAGGATGGGAAGAGCCAGCTGACAACATTGAAAACTTGAAGAAAGAGCAAGCCTTTGCTGGTTGTTAGAAAGGTGCCTGCGAGCAGCAGCGGGAAAGTTGGAAAAGGAGACCTGTAAGAATAACATGCAAGAAAGAGAGAAAGAAACAGTTATGAAAGAGGACATGATGTATAAAGCAAGTTGCACCGAGTGAGAAATGCAGAAGAGGTTCTTAGAACTGCAGACCCATGGCACAGCCCATGCGCCCCACAGCATAGGCGTCCTTACTGCGGTCTGCTCCACTGGAGCCTATTACAGGAACCGCCGCAACGCATACTGTTAGAAACGAGATATGCCAATTCAAGATCGATGATTACATGAGTAAGCTTTATTGACGCACAGCGGCAATCGCGGGCGCGCCGTTAGGCAGAAGCCGTGTGGAAGGAGCCCTCGCGTCAGGACTGGCACCTCCCGAGAGCTCCCGCCCTTCACCCGCCTCAGCTCCTCATTGGCCGACGATGCTGAGCTCACAGTCTCCGTGCTGCATGGGGTGAGCTTTGCCTGGCGTCTCAGCCTCCCTTATAAGGGGATGAACCACCTGTCGGCTCCCTATTGGCTAATAAACATGTCGCAGCGAAAGCCCTTTTGCAGGCCGCCGTCTCCTTTTTATCTCTAAGAGTCTGCAAGGTGGCGCTCGCTGCAGCTCAGGTTAGGTTACCAGCTTACCTGTTTGTCCCAACTTTGAAGTTATCTAACGTTCCTGTAAAAGCAAGGCAGCGAGGAGCTGTGGCTGGTGCTGGCTGGTGCGTGGAGGTGGGCAACAGCTCTGGGCGCTCGTCGCCAGAGCCGACGCTGCCTGTGCTTCCGCTTGCCCTGCCTGCCGGAGGTGGCTGGGCTCCCTGAGAGCGGGGCACGCTTGCAGAGAGGAGGTGAGCTGCGTGCGGCATGTGCTGCACGGGCCAGGCCATGGGCTGGGGGCGGTGGGGCTTGGGGAGCTGTTGGGGCTACAGCTGCAGCATGCCTGCCCACGGGCAAGGGCTGTACCTGTGCCGGCATGCATGCCCCTGGCATGACTGCGCGGGAGCAGGGTGCCTGCTCATGGTCGCTGTGCATGAGAGCATCGTTTTGAGCAGCCACAAGTGTGTGTGAGTGTGCACGTGTGTGTGAGTGTGGGCTGGTGAGTGTGCCTGTGTGTGCGTGCGTGCAAGCCGGGGAGGGCAGTGACCGCATGAGTGTCCGGGCGAGCACAAGGGCTGGACCCACTCACGTTGTGCTGGTTCCCAGCGTGCAGCCCAAGCCATGGAGGAGGCTGAAGCGAAGGTGGCCCTGCAGCGGGTGAGGATGGAGAACTGTGAGCTCCTGAATCTCCTGGAGACCCTGGAGGTGGAGCATGAGGCGCTGCAGAGCAGAAACTCCCACCTGAAAGAGCAGCTGGCCAGGTGGGGTGATGCTGATGTCACTTGCTGTGGGGATGCAGGAGGCTGGGGAGGCTGGGCTGCGAACGATGGGAGAGGAAGGGGAGGCTGGTGGTAAGGCTGGTGCTGGGCAGATCTGAGGGTGCCGCATTGCTGCAGGCTGCAGAGGCCCAGGAAGGTGGCCGAGCAGCCCGAAGGGCTGCTGGCTGAGGTGAGCAAGCTGCGGGAGCAGCTGGAGCAAAGCCAGCAGGAGAGGGGCTGCTGCAGGGAGCTGCTGCGGTATCTGGTAAGCGTGGAGAGCTGCTGGTTCATGGGCTTGGGGCAGCCCCATCTGCAGGGCTGCTAAAGGGCCTTGTGTGCCCTGCTCTGAAGCCCTGCTGTGTGCCTTTCCCATGCAGCAGGAGGAGAAGCAGGAGCTGCAGGACACTGCCCAAAAGCTTCTGGTGGAGAACTGTGCCCTCGGGCAGCAGCACTACAGATGCCGCCAGGAGCTGCAGGGCCTGGAGCAGCTGCTGCCGCATCTGGGGGTGAGCTGGGGTGGGGGCCTCTGCCAGTCCCCTGGTGCCCACAGAGCTGGGTGCCAGAGGGGAGCCAGTGGCAAGGGGCAGTGCTGGAGCAGGAGAAGAGTGCCGAGAACACCGGAAGGGCACAGGGCCTGGGACGTGCTGCCAGGAGGAGATCTCTTGGGAGACACACTGTGCCCTGATGGGTGCTCCTCTTCCTCTCCTCTCCTCTTCCTCTGCTCTCCTGCAGGAACGCTTGCAGGCAGCCCAGCAGGAGCGAGCTGTGAGGCTGCGGGAGCTGGACGAGGTACAGGGCAGAGGGAGAGTGCTGGTGGCAGTGTGCATGGCAGCGAGCCGGCGCTGGGGTCGATGCACCCCACGGCCTCTGGCAGCGATGGGTGTGGACAGCGTTGGTGTCAGGAGCCGAGTTCCGTGCTGGCCCTTTCCCGGCCTGGTCTGTCACCCACCCTGCCTGCAGCCTGGGGCTGGGGGACTGCGAGGGGCCAGAGCCCTGGGGTTGGATGGGGCAGGGGCTGCCCAGGTGCCAGCCGCCCTCCCTGCAGCCTATGCCCCGTGTCCTGCAGGAGAAAGAGCGCTTGGGCCAGCTGAAGGAGCAGCTGCATCAGCAGCAGGAGCGAGTCAAGGTAGTGCCCAGGGGCCAGGGCGGAGGGAGGCTGGTGGATGCCCACCGGCCGGCTGCTTTGGCGAGGCTGTAGCAGGCACACACAGCGTGACCTTCCCTCTACCAGGCGCTGCATGCTGCAGTTCGGCAGCTCCGGGAGGAAGTGGAGGAGCTGGAGCTGCAGAATGCCTAGTGAGCGGGGACGGGGCCACCTCTGCCCTGCGAGCTCGGCAGGGGCTGGGTGCCGCAGCTGGCTCCCGTGCCAGCTGCAGGCAGCATCTGGGAGTCTACGGAGCATGTGGCAGGCCAGGCGAGTCTGATCCCTGCTGGGGATCCCCAGCGGTCAGTGGTGGTCCAAGGAAGCCCTGTTGCCTGCAGCAATCAGCAGATGCAGATGGAGGCTGAGGTGGAGGGAGCTGTGCTGCCAGAGCTGGTGGAAGCCCAGCTGGTAAGGGGTAGAGGCAGAGCCAAGGGCTGCCACGACTGGCCAGCGGGGTCTTGCTGGGCTCAGGGGTGCCGTGCAGCCCCATGCAGCCCCACAAGTGTCCTTTTTTGGTGTTGACTTGCAGGAGAGGGAGGAGAAGGCAAAGAGGTGGGGCATCGGTACCTGGCTGCAGTGAGTTGCTCGAGTCCCTTGTTGCGACCCTGGGGCCCAAATGTGAGCAGCTGTGCAGCAAGTGGGACTCACCCTGGGGGGTCCTGCTCACTGGCTGTGGGCTTTGCAGCTGGGAAATAGGCCCCAGGAGTGTCTTCATGGTTCCGGGCTTCCTTCTGGGCGGGCTGAGGTGGCTCTTTGGCAAGGCTCCCCGAGGAGGGAGCGGCGAGCAGTGTGTGCAGGGCAGATGGTGGGCTTCCCTGAAGGCAGCGTTGGCGGTGGGGCAGGCAAGGGCTGGGATGCACCTGCCGTGCCCCAACTCCCACCCTCTGCTGTCCCTCAGGAGACTCTGCGTGCTCTTTGTCTGCCTGGAGCTGGTGGTGGGCGCCGTGGTGGGCGCTGTGGTGTTCTACGCCTTCAGGTATGACCAGGAGCGCCTCTACCGGCTGCTGCTGTGGCTCCTCTCCGAGCAGTACTACGCGCATCTCGCGTACCTGCTGGGAGAGAGCCTGCGCCTGTGGAGCGAGGGGCTGCTGCCGTCCTGACAGCCACTGCAGCCCCGCATCTCCAGCGGCCTCTGCCTCCCGGAGCTGCAGGGCGAGCACAGAATAAAAGGTCCTTGGTGCCCCCCTTGGAGCAGTCGCATGTGCTTTGTGCATGCCCAGGGAGAAGACCTTTGGGCTGGGGCGGTGGGTGGTGGGCAGGGATTGCGAGGGGACTGCCGGCAAGGGCGAGACGCGTGTGAGCAAGGGGGGCGAGCGTGTGCCGCCTTGTGGGCTGCCGCCGTGGTGGGGAGCAGGGCTGGGCCTGGAGTGCTGGGGGCCAAGCTGCCCACTCACCGTGGGTGGGCGAAGGGAGGTGAGGGCTGGCAAGGCTGTGGGGCTGCGGTAGGGGAGCAGGAGAGCCCTTGGAGGGCTGCTCGGGGCCCAAGGGGCTTTCTGCCCACAGCTGCACACAGGGATGTGCCTGTCACCTGGGAAAGGTGTGGGAGATGCTGTGCCCACAAGCCCTCCTGGAGACAGGCTGAAGGGCGGCTCTGGTGGGATGGGGAGAGACTCTTGTGTCAAAGCCAGCAGGAAGCAGCATTTCTATGCAGGAACTGCTCGCCCGAGTGGGGCTGTGCTGGGGAAGGGGCAAGAAGGCAGCTGCAAGCCTATGTTGCGGGGGTGGGGGTGGCAGACCCAGAGCAGAGCCTGCAACACTGTGAGGGCAGGGCTACTCCACTGCGGGTATGGCCAATGTGTGGGGCATAGGCCTGGAGGCAGAAGAGCTGCTGAGAGCTGGTTCCAGGGTAAAGCAGAGGTGCAAACCTCTTTGGGTTGCTTGCCCTGAGAAGGTGTGCAGCTCCTGGGACTAAAGCAGGAGGCTTTCCAGGATGCTTTGGGGTCAGTCAAGGTGTTTTTCCCTTGGGAACACCCCTCAGTGCCAACCACTCTCCATATGCTTTTGGGGTGTAACAAGCGCTTTGAGGAGGTCAGCCAAGTCTGGGGAGCCCTGGACTGGATGTACTTGTCAATGCACCGAGGGGGAGCACAGCCCCACAGGAAGGCTGCCAAGGTTCCCAAGTGCTAGAAACAGGTCTGCCAGGAAGCTGTCTTCTCATGGTCTCAACAGGTCTCCCCAGAGTCTTTTCCCGAGGTGGGTTTTGGGGGAGAGGGTGCTCTGAGGTGGTTCTTCGCTTTTTGCTTGTCTCTTTGGTTTGGTTGGGTCTGGCTTGGTGGGCTTCAGCTTTGGTTTGCATTGGCAAAACTAGTCCCTCTCTGTAGCCAGAGTGACCTGCTCTGGGGCTTGCTCTGATCTCACTGAGGAGAGGCTGTACAGTTCGTTAAAGCAGCTCTGGTTGCCTTCTGCGCCCACTGGGTGGGGCGTGGGTCAGCGGGGTTTAGCTTGAATGCCCCCTCACCTTGCCCAAAGAAAGCAAGTAAAGGACACAGAGAAAAAGAAATCAACGGATAAAGGAGTCGTTGCCTTGTGCCCTTGAAGTGAGTGTGGGTCGTCTTGCAGTTCCAGCCCACAAGTCGGAGCTACTAAGTCCCTGGCCAAGACTTGCAATGCACTGCCACGTGTATTCTCCAAGGCTTGGGACTGTCTTGCCCCCCAGGGTGCTCTCTGTGGCCCGTGGCCGTCCCGAGGTTGTCTCGGAATCACTGTGACTCCTTGCCAAGTGCAGTGGGATGCCCAGAGGGCCTGGCAGCCCTGCTAACACTGACTGTTCTGATGCTTTGTAGCGGGTGCAGTAAGCTGCAGGTAGCTTGCTGACAGACCTGTGTGTGTTTGCACGTGTGTGCCTGGATGTGCGCAGGCACGCACACATTCCCACAGCACTTACAGGGAATGCGAGCTGCCAAGAAGGAACAAGTCTTTTCATTCCCAAGACACTGCTAGTTAGTTTTTATAGGCTGGAAACAGGAAGAGGCAGGATATTCAAGAGCTTCCCCTGCGTGCCTATTCTTACTCAGCACGAGTGGCAGCAAGTCCACCGGTGCAGCTCGGAGCTTGCTATTGAAACCCCTGTTCAGGTTTTCTGCGGAAGAGACCAAAAGGCCCCAGAATTCTGCAACACACTGACTGGACCTGATATTCAGCACACGTGCATCCACTGCCTGGGATTTCCTCTGAAAGAAGAGTGTTGAAGCCCAGCTACATCCTGCTCGCTCTGCTCCAAAGGCAGTCACAAGATGGCGAGGACCATCTCCTCCTGGTGCTACCTGGTCGCCGTCTCGGAGAGAGAGCCTGACCAACCTCTTGTCTCCAGGAGATGCCGTCCCTGTGCCCCACCAATGACCCCAACAACAGAGGAAGGCTTGGGGCAGATGGGCAAAGGCGAGGTGCCCCTGCAGCTCAGGCATAGTGTAGCATGTGCCTCACCAGTCACAGCTGAGAACTGATGTTTATCTCAATGCACAAGGCACCAGCCAAGGACCTCTGTGTTAGGGAAGGGTAAGCAGCTGTATCTGTTGAGTGGATCCACAGGTGTAAATATTTCTTGCTGAGCTGAGCAAAGGAATGTGAAGGTCTCCCTGAGATTATGCAGACCAGCATGAGGGAAGGTCGTACGTGGCTCAGCCCAACAGAGAGGGTGAAAGCTGAACAACTGACAAAGGGACTGTGGGGAGAGCACAGGCTTGAGCTGGTGTCAACCCACGTCTGCCTTCCTGGGCAGGCAGGGGCGGCGCAGCGTCGTGCCAGCGAGCATGTTATAATCACGTTGGTGTTGTGACTGACCTATGTAAGTGTACGTTTATATTGTGATTTTGGTATATTGCTGCATGGCTCTGCTAAATCAAAAATCCCCTGTAACATCATGTATCTTCAAGGGAAGCTTTGATATTAAACACTGCAGTCTCTGTGTTTGGAATACCTAAAAGCATCTGGTCGGAGAGCACTGGACTCTGGCATGAATCAGCTTAAAGGACAAGTTGTTCCCAAGGGTGACTATTTTTTTTCCTATTGCTAGCATTTGGGGAATACCAGGAGTTCTGATTTAAGGTTACAGTGGTGCCTCACACTGAGGGGTGGAGGGCAGTGACAAGACCATCTGTGGACGGGAGTGCTGCCATGAAAGGGTTTGTAAACCTTATGAAGAGTAAGAAAGGATGGGAAGAGCCAGCTGACAACATAGAAAACTTGAAGAAAGAGCAAGCCTTTGCTGGTTGTTAGAAAGGTGCCTGCGAGCAGCAGCGGGAAAGTTGGAAAAGGAGACCTGTAAGAATAACATGCAAGAAAGAGAGAAAGAAACAGTTATGAAAGAGGACATGATGTATAAAGCAAGTTGCACCGAGTGAGAAATGCAGAAGAGGTTCTTAGAACTGCAGACCCATGGCACAGCCCATGCGCCCCACAGCATAGGCGTCCTTACTGCGGTCTGCTCCACTGGAGCCTATTACAGGAACCGCCGCAACGCATACTGTTAGAAACGAGATATGCCAATTCAAGATCGATGATTACATGAGTAAGATTTATTGATGCACAACTGCAATTGCAGGTGCGCTCCTAGGCAGAGGCCGCGGGCAAGGAGTCCTCGCGTCAGGACTGGCACCTCCCGAGAGCTCCCGCCCTTCACCCGCCTCAGCTCCTCATTGGCCGACGATGCTGAGCTCACAGTCTCCGTGCTGCATGGGGTGAGCTTTGCCTGGCGTCTCAGCCTCCCTTATAAGGGGATGAACCACCTGTCGGCTCCCTATTGGCTAATAAACATTTTGCAGCGAAAGCCCTTTTGCAGGCCGCCATCTCCTTTTTATCTCCAAGAGTCTGCAAGGTGGCGCTCGCTGCAGCTCAGGTTAGGTTACCAGCTTACCTGTTTGTCCCAACTTTGAAGTTATCTAACGTTCCTGTAAAAGCAAGGCAGCGAGGAGCTGTGGCTGGTGCTGGCTGGTGCGTGGAGGTGGGCAACAGCTCTGGGCGCTCGTCGCCAGAGCCGACGCTGCCTGTGCTTCCGCTTGCCCTGCCTGCCAGAGGTGGCTGGGCTCCCTGAGAGCGGGACACGCTTGCAGAGAGGAGGTGAGCTGCGTGCGGCATGTGCTGCACGGGCCGGGCCATGGGCTGGGGGCGGTGGGGCTTGGGGAGCTGTTGGGGCTACAGCTGCAGCATGCCTGCCCACGGGCAAGGGCTGTCGCTGTGCCAGTGCGCATGCCCCTGGCATGACTGCGCGGGAGCAGGGTGCCTGCTCATGGTCCCTGTGCACGAGAGCATCGTTTTGAGCAGCCACAAGTGTGTGTGAGTGTGCACGTGTGTGTGAGTGTGGGCTGGTGAGTGTGCCTGTGTGTGCGTGCGTGCAAGCTGGGGAGGGCAGTGACCGCATGAGTGTCCGGGCGAGCACAAGGGCTGGACCCACTCACGTTGTGCTGGTTCCCAGCGTGCAGCCCAAGCCATGGAGGTGGCTGAAGCGAAGGTGGCCCTGCAGCGGGTGAGGATGGAGAACTGTGAGCTCCTGAATCTCCTGGAGACCCTGGAGGTGGAGCATGAGGCGCTGCAGAGCAGAAACTCCCACCTGACAGAGCAGCTGGCCAGGTGGGGTGATGCTGATGTCACTTGCTGTGGGGATGCAGGAGGCTGGGGAGGCTGGGCTGCGAACGATGGGAGAGGAAGGGGAGGCTGGTGGTAAGGCTGGTGCTGGGCAGATCTGAGGGTGCTGCATTGCTGCAGGCTGCAGAGGCCCAGGAAGGTGGCCGAGCAGCCCGAAGGGCTGCTGGCTGAGGTGAGCAAGCTGCGGGAGCAGCTGGAGCAAAGCCAGCAGGAGAGGGGCTGCTGCAGGGAGCTGCTGCGGTATCTGGTAAGCGTGGAGAGCTGCTGGTTCATGGGCTTGGGGCAGCCCCATCTGCAGGGCTGCTCAGGGCCTTGTGTGCCCTGCTCTGAAGCCCTGCTGTGTGTCTTTTCCATGCAGCAGGAGGAGAAGCAGGAGCTGCAGGACACTGCCCAAAAGCTTCTGGTGGAGAACTGTGCCCTCGGGCAGCAGCACTACAGATGCCGCCAGGAGCTGCAGGGCCTGGAGCAGCTGCTGCCGCATCTGGGGGTGAGCTGGGGTGGGGGCCTCTGCCAGTCCCCTGGTGCCCACAGAGCTGGGTGCCAGAGGGGAGCCAGTGGCAAGGGGCAGTGCTGGAGCAGGAGAAGAGTGCCGAGAACACCGGAACGGCACAGGGCCTGGGACGTGCTGCCAGGAGGAGATCTCTTGGGAGACACACTGTGCCCTGATGGGTGCTCCTCTTCCTCTCCTCTCCTCTTCCTCTGCTCTCCTGCAGGAACGCTTGCAGGCAGCCCAGCAGGAGCGAGCTGTGAGGCTGCGGGAGCTGGACGAGGTACAGGGCAGAGGGAGAGTGCTGGTGGCAGTGTGCGTGGCAGCGAGCCGGCGCTGGGGTCGATGCACCCCACGGCCTTGGGCAGCAATGGGTGTGGACAGCGTTGGTGTCAGGAGCCGGGTTCCGTGCTGGCCCTTTCCCGGCCTGGTCTGTCACCCAACCTGCCTGCAGCCTGGGGCTGGGGGACTGCGAGGGGCCAGAGCCCTGGGGTTGGATGGGGCAGGGGCTGCCCAGGTGCCAGCCGCCCTCCCTGCAGCCTATGCCCCGTGTCCTGCAGGAGAAAGAGCGCTTGGGCCAGCTGAAGGAGCAGCTGCATCAGCAGCAGGAGCGAGTCAAGGTAGTGCCCAGGGGCCAGGGCGGAGGGAGGCTGGTGGATGCCCACCGGCCGGCTGCTTTGGCGAGGCTGTAGCAGGCACACACAGCGTGACCTTCCCTCTACCAGGCGCTGCATGCTGCAGTTCGGCAGCTCCGGGAGGAAGTGGAGGAGCTGGAGCTGCAGAATGCCTAGTGAGCGGGGACGGGGCCACCTCTGCCCTGCGAGCTCGGCAGGGGCTGGGTGCCGCAGCTGGCTCCCGTGCCAGCTGCAGGCAGCATCTGGGAGTCTACGGAGCATGTGGCAGGCCAGGCGAGTCTGATCCCTGCTGGGGATCCCCAGCGGTCAGTGGTGGTCCAAGGAAGCCCTGTTGCCTGCAGCAATCAGCAGATGCAGATGGAGGCTGAGGTGGAGGGAGCTGTGCTGCCAGAGCTGGTGGAAGCCCAGCTGGTAAGGGGTAGAGGCAGAGCCAAGGGCTGCCACGACTGGCCAGCGGGGTCTTGCTGGGCTCAGGGGCGCCGTGCAGCCCCATGCAGCCCCACAAGTGTCCTTTTTTGGTGTTGACTTGCAGGAGAGGGAGGAGAAGGCAAAGAGGTGGGTCATCGGTACCTGGCTGCAGTGAGTTGCTCGAGTCCCTTGTTGCGACCCTGGGGCCCAAATGTGAGCAGCTGTGCAGCAAGTGGGACTCACCCTGGGGGGTCCTGCTCACTGGCTGTGGGCTTCGCAGCTGGGAAATAGGCCCCAGGAGTGTCTTCATGGTTCCGGGCTTCCTTCTGGGCGGGCTGAGGTGGCTCTTTGGCAAGGCTCCCCGAGGAGGGAGCGGCGAGCAGTGTGTGCAGGGCAGATGGTGGGCTTCCCTGAAGGCAGCGTTGGCGGTGGGGCAGGCAAGGGCTGGGATGCACCTGCCGTGCCCCAACTCCCACCCTCTGCTGTCCCTCAGGAGACTCTGCGTGCTCTTTGTCTGCCTGGAGCTGGTGGTGGGCGCCGTGGTGGGCGCTGTGGTGTTCTACGCCTTCAGGTATGACCAGGAGCGCCTCTACCGGCTGCTGCTGTGGCTCCTCTCCGAGCAGTACTACGCGCATCTCGCGTACCTGCTGGGAGAGAGCCTGCGCCTGTGGAGCGAGGGGCTGCTGCCGTCCTGACAGCCACTGCAGCCCCGCATCTCCAGCGGCCTCTGCCTCCCGGAGCTGCAGGGCGAGCACAGAATAAAAGGTCCTTGGTGCCCCCCTTGGAGCAGTCGCATGTGCTTTGTGCATGCCCAGGGAGAAGACCTTTGGGCTGGGGCGGTGGGTGGTGGGCAGGGATTGCGAGGGGACTGCCGGCAAGGGCGAGACGCGTGTGAGCAAGGGGGGCGAGCGTGTGCCGCCTTGTGGGCTGCCGCCGTGGTGGGGAGCAGGGCTGGGCCTGGAGTGCTGGGGGCCAAGCTGCCCACTCACCGTGGGTGGGCGAAGGGAGGTGAGGGCTGGCAAGGCTGTGGGGCTGTGGTAGGGGAGCAGGAGAGCCCTTGGAGGGCTGCTCGGGGCCCAAGGGGCTTTCTGCCCACAGCTGCACACAGGGATGTGCCTGTCACCTGGGAAAGGTGTGGGAGATGCTGTGCCCACAAGCCCTCCTGGAGACAGGCTGAAGGGCGGCTCTGGTGGGATGGGGAGAGACTCTTGTGTCAAAGCCAGCAGGAAGCAGCATTTCTATGCAGGAACTGCTCGCCCAAGTGGGGCTGTGCTGGGGAAGGGGCAAGAAGGCAGCTGCAAGCCTATGTTGCGGGGGTGGGGGTGGCAGACCCAGAGCAGAGCCTGCAACACTGTGAGGGCAGGGCTACTCCACTGCGGGTATGGCCAATGTGTGGGGCATAGGCCTGGAGGCAGAAGAGCTGCTGAGAGCTGGTTCCAGGGTAAAGCAGAGGTGCAAACCTCTTTGGGTTGCTTGCCCTGAGAAGGTGTGCAGCTCCTGGGACTAAAGCAGGAGGCTTTCCAGGATGCTTTGGGGTCAGTCAAGGTGTTTTTCCCTTGGGAACACCCCTCAGTGCCAACCACTCTCCATATGCTTTTGGGGTGTAACAAGCGCTTTGAGGAGGTCAGCCAAGTCTGGGGAGCCCTGGACTGGATGTACTTGTCAATGCACCGAGGGGGAGCACAGCCCCACAGGAAGGCTGCCAAGGTTCCCAAGTGCTAGAAACAGGTCTGCCAGGAAGCTGTCTTCTCATGGTCTCAACAGGTCTCCCCAGAGTCTTTTCCCGAGGTGGGTTTTGGGGGAGAGGGTGCTCTGAGGTGGTTCTTCGCTTTTTGCTTGTCTCTTTGGTTTGGTTGGGTCTGGCTTGGTGGGCTTCAGCTTTGGTTTGCATTGGCAAAACTAGTCCCTCTCTGTAGCCAGAGTGACCTGCTCTGGGGCTTGCTCTGATCTCACTGAGGAGAGGCTGTACAGTTCGTTAAAGCAGCTCTGGTTGCCTTCTGCGCCCACTGGGTGGGGCGTGGGTCAGCGGGGTTTAGCTTGAATGCCCCCTCACCTTGCCCAAAGAAAGCAAGTAAAGGACACAGAGAAAAAGAAATCAACGGATAAAGGAGTCATTGCCTTGTGCCCTTGAAGTGAGTGTGGGTCGTCTTGCAGTTCCAGCCCACAAGTCGGAGCTACTAAGTCCCTGGCCAAGACTTGCAATGCACTGCCACGTGTATTCTCCAAGGCTTGGGACTGTCTTGCCCCCCAGGGTGCTCTCTGTGGCCCGTGGCCGTCCCGAGGTTGTCTCGGAATCACTGTGACTCCTTGCCAAGTGCAGTGGGATGCCCAGAGGGCCTGGCAGCCCTGCGAACACTGACTGTTCTGATGCTTTGTAGCGGGTGCAGTAAGCTGCAGGTAGCTTGCTGACAGACCTGTGTGTGTTTGCACGTGTGTGCCTGGATGTGCGCAGGCACGCACACATTCCCACAGCACTTACAGGGAATGCGAGCTGCCAAGAAGGAACAAGTCTTTTCATTCCCAAGACACTGCTAGTTAGTTTTTATAGGCTGGAAACAGGAAGAGGCAGGATATTCAAGAGCTTCCCCTGCGTGCCTATTCTTACTCAGCACGAGTGGCAGCAAGTCCACCGGTGCAGCTCGGAGCTTGCTATTGAAACCCCTGTTCAGGTTTTCTGCGGAAGAGACCAAAAGGCCCCAGAATTCTGCAACACACTGACTGGACCTGATATTCAGCACACGTGCATCCACTGCCTGGGATTTCCTCTGAAAGAAGAGTGTTGAAGCCCAGCTACATCCTGCTCGCTCTGCTCCAAAGGCAGTCACAAGATGGCGAGGACCATCCCCTCCTGGTGCTACCTGGTCGCCGTCTCGGAGAGAGAGCCTGACCAACCTCTTGTCTCCAGGAGATGCCGTCCCTGTGCCCCACCAATGACCCCAACAACAGAGGAAGGCTTGGGGCAGATGGGCAAAGGCGAGGTGCCCCTGCAGCTCAGGCATAGTGTAGCATGTGCCTCACCAGTCACAGCTGAGAACTGATGTTTATCTCAATGCACAAGGCACCAGCCAAGGACCTCTGTGTTAGGGAAGGGTAAGCAGCTGTATCTGTTGAGTGGATCCACAGGTGTAAATATTTCTTGCTGAGCTGAGCAAAGGAATGTGAAGGTCTCCCTGAGATTATGCAGACCAGCATGAGGGAAGGTCGTACGTGGCTCAGCCCAACAGAGAGGGTGAAAGCTGAACAACTGACAAAGGGACTGTGGGGAGAGCACAGGCTTGAGCTGGTGTCAACCCACGTCTGCCTTCCTGGGCAGGCAGGGGCGGCGCAGCGTCGTGCCAGCGAGCATGTTATAATCACGTTGGTGTTGTGACTGACCTATGTAAGTGTACGTTTATATTGTGATTTTGGTATATTGCTGCATGGCTCTGCTAAATCAAAAATCCCCTGTAACATCATGTATCTTCAAGGGAAGCTTTGATATTAAACACTGCAGTCTCTGTGTTTGGAATACCTAAAAGCATCTGGTCGGAGAGCACTGGACTCTGGCATGAATCAGCTTAAAGGACAAGTTGTTCCCAAGGGTGACTATTTTTTTTCCTATTGCTAGCATTTGGGGAATACCAGGAGTTCTGATTTAAGGTTACAGTGGTGCCTCACACTGAGGGGTGGAGGGCAGTGACAAGACCATCTGTGGACGGGAGTGCTGCCATGAAAGGGTTTGTAAACCTTATGAAGAGTAAGAAAGGATGGGAAGAGCCAGCTGACAACATTGAAAACTTGAAGAAAGAGCAAGCCTTTGCTGGTTGTTAGAAAGGTGCCTGCGAGCAGCAGCGGGAAAGTTGGAAAAGGAGACCTGTAAGAATAACATGCAAGAAAGAGAGAAAGAAACAGTTATGAAAGAGGACATGATGTATAAAGCAAGTTGCACCGAGTGAGAAATGCAGAAGAGGTTCTTAGAACTGCAGACCCATGGCACAGCCCATGCGCCCCACAGCATAGGCGTCCTTACTGCGGTCTGCTCCACTGGAGCCTATTACAGGAACCGCCGCAACGCATACTGTTAGAAACGAGATATGCCAATTCAAGATCGATGATTACATGAGTAAGATTTATTGATGCACAACTGCAATTGCAGGTGCGCTCCTAGGCAGAGGCCGCGGGCAAGGAGTCCTCGCGTCAGGACTGGCACCTCCCGAGAGCTCCCGCCCTTCACCCGCCTCAGCTCCTCATTGGCCGACGATGCTGAGCTCACAGTCTCCGTGCTGCATGGGGTGAGCTTTGCCTGGCGTCTCAGCCTCCTTATAAGGGGATGAACCACCTGTCGGCTCCCTATTGGCTAATAAACATGTCGCAGCGAAAGCCCTTTTGCAAGCCGCCATCTCCTTTTTATCTCTAAGAGTCTGCAAGGTGGCGCTCGCTGCAGCTCAGGTTAGGTTACCAGCTTACCTGTTTGTCCCAACTTTGAAGTTATCTAACGTTCCTGTAAAAGCAAGGCAGCGAGGAGCTGTGGCTGGTGCTGGCTGGTGCGTGGAGGTGGGCAACAGCTCTGGGCGCTCGTCGCCAGAGCCGACGCTGCCTGTGCTTCCGCTTGCCCTGCCTGCCGGAGGTGGCTGGGCTCCCTGAGAGCGGGGCACGCTTGCAGAGACGAGGTGAGCTGCGTGCGGCATGTGCTGCACGGGCCAGGCCATGGGCTGGGGGCGGTGGGGCTTGGGGAGCTGTTGGGGCTACAGCTGCAGCATGCCTGCCCACGGGCAAGGGCTGTACGTGTGCCAGCGCGCACGACCTTGGCATGACTGCGCGGGAGCAGGGTGCCTGCTCATGGTCCCTGTGCACGAGAGCATCGTTTTGAGCAGCCACAAGTGTGTGTGAGTGTGCACGTGTGTGTGAGTGTGGGCTGGTGAGTGTGCCTGTGTGTGCGTGCGTGCAAGCTGGGGAGGGCAGTGACCGCATGAGTGTCTGGGCGAGCACAAGGGCTGGACCCACTCACGTTGTGCTGGTTCCCAGCGTGCAGCCCAAGCCATGGAGGTGGCTGAAGCGAAGGTGGCCCTGCAGCGGGTGAGGATGGAGAACTGTGAGCTCCTGAATCTCCTGGAGACCCTGGAGGTGGAGCATGAGGCGCTGCAGAGCAGAAACTCCCACCTGACAGAGCAGCTGGCCAGGTGGGGTGATGCTGATGTCACTTGCTGTGGGGATGCAGGAGGCTGGGGAGGCTGGGCTGCGAACGATGGGAGAGGAAGGGGAGGCTGGTGGTAAGGCTGGTGCTGGGCAGATCTGAGGGTGCCGCATTGCTGCAGGCTGCAGAGGCCCAGGAAGGTGGCCGAGCAGCCCGAAGGGCTGCTGGCTGAGGTGAGCAAGCTGCGGGAGCAGCTGGAGCAAAGCCAGCAGGAGAGGGGCTGCTGCAGGGAGCTGCTGCGGTATCTGGTAAGCGTGGAGAGCTGCTGGTTCATGGGCTTGGGGCAGCCCCATCTGCAGGGCTGCTCAGGGCCTTGTGTGCCCTGCTCTGAAGCCCTGCTGTGTGCCTTTTCCATGCAGCAGGAGGAGAAGCAGGAGCTGCAGGACACTGCCCAAAAGCTTCTGGTGGAGAACTGTGCCCTCGGGCAGCAGCACTACAGATGCCGCCAGGAGCTGCAGGGCCTGGAGCAGCTGCTGCCACATCTGGGGGTGAGCTGGGGTGGGGGCCTCTGCCAGTCCCCTGGTGCCCACAGAGCTGGGTGCCAGAGGGGAGCCAGTGGCAAGGGGCAGTGCTGGAGCAGGAGAAGAGTGCCAAGAACACCGGAAGGGCACAGGGCCTGGGACGTGCTGCCAGGAGGAGATCTCTTGGGAGACACACTGTGCCCTGATGGGTGCTCCTCTTCCTCTCCTCTCCTCTTCCTCTGCTCTCCTGCAGGAACGCTTGCAGGCAGCCCAGCAGGAGCGAGCTGTGAGGCTGCGGGAGCTGGACGAGGTACAGGGCAGAGGGAGAGTGCTGGTGGCAGTGTGCATGGCAGCGAGCCGGCGCTGGGGTCGATGCACCCCACGGCCTCTGGCAGCGATGGGTGTGGACAGCGTTGGTGTCAGGAGCCGGGTTCCGTGCTGGCCCTTTCCCGGCCTGGTCTGTCACCCACCCTGCCTGCAGCCTGGGGCTGGGGGACTGCGAGGGGCCAGAGCCCTGGGATTGGATGGGACAGGGGCTGCCCAGGTGCCAGTCGTCCTCCCTGCAGCCTATGCCCCGTGTCCTGCAGGAGCATGATTACATGATGTATAAAGCAAGTTGCACCGAGCGAGAAATGCAGAAGACGTTCTTAGAACTGCAGGCCCATGGCACAGCCCATGCACTGCACAGCATAAGGTTCCTTACTGCGTTCTACTCCACTGGAGCCTATTACAGGAACCGCCGCAACGCATACTGTTAGAAACGAGATATGCCAATTCAAGTTCGATGATTACATGAGTAAGATTTATTGATACACAGTGGCAATTGTGGGCACACTGTTAGGCAGAAGCTACGTGCAAGGAGTCCTCGCGTCAGGACTGGCACCTCCTGAGAGCTCCCGCTCTCCACCCACCTCAACTCTTTACTGGGGAGCCCCACGGCGGGACCGGCTCTGCCTCGCTGGAGCCATGTGCTATGTGCCCCCCGATGATGCTGCGTGCCCGGGGCACGGGCGAGGCGACCCCAAGGGCTTTCTGCTCGTCCTTGGGTCCCGCCGCGCCGCCCCCTGGGCTTGTCCTGCAGCCCCAGCGAGCACCGCCCGGCCTCAAGCATGTCTCCCCGAGGCACCAACTCCTCAAGGCTGCGAGCAGCTGGCTCCCCTTGTCCCCTCCATCCAGGAAGGGGAAGCAAGAGTGATACTGACCCTGCCAAGCAAGGGAGTAGGGCCGGGGGTATGCTCATCTCCTGAAGGGTACCTGGTGGTGGGACGCGACCTCCTCTTCTGGAGGCTCCGGCTCTGGATCACAGACTCATAGAATCGGTAAGGCTGGAAGGGACCTCTGGAGACCATCTAGACCAACCCCCCTGCTCAAGCAGGGTCACCTAGAGCATGTTGGACAGGGTTGCAGCAACAGGGACCCCCCTTGCTGGAGCCCAGGCTTGAATCTTCAGTCTAACGCTCGCCCAGCTGTGCTACTTTGGATGGTCTGGCCTGTGGTGGCCTGGCACTTTCTTGGACGACCCAGGCTGCTCTACTGGTCTTCCAGCCACGGCATAGCATCGTAGAGTGGCTCTGCTATGGCTGAAGAACCTTCTGCAGGGCTGCTGCCACTCTGGAGTTTGTGTAGCCTCTTCCTATATGCTGCTGTTGGTGCAGGGGAGGAGGAGGGGACAGGAACTGCTTGTGTTGGCAGCTGGAGGTGAGCCTCAAACAGGCTGATTTCAGGAGTTGGCAGCTGTGCGCGGAGCAGTGGCCAGGAGAGCAGAGTGCTGACTGTGCTGCTCTTGGCCAGAGTGGTGGGCTGGGACTGCCTACATGGACAGCAGGCAGAGGGTCCCGCCTGCCCTTCCTAAGCTCTCTAATGCAAAGGGCCGGAGCCGCATAGCTGGAGTGCTGCTCGGCGAGTTGCTGCTTTCCCTTTGGGAGGCCAGGTGGGGCTGGGGATTGTCCTTGCAAGGCTGTCCCTGCCTGTGGTAGCCGTGCGGGTCCTAGCACTGGAGCGCCTTTTACCAGCTTGCCTGGTGGTGCGTTTCGCGGGTAGATTGCCTCTGACTGCTTGGCATAAATTCACCACTTCCTCTCTGTCTCTGTTGATGGCTGCCAGAATCTGTGCTGCTCCAATCCCGCCAGGGAAGAGAGTAGAGAAGGTCATTGCTGTCCTGTGTCTGGCGATTCCGTAGTGATGATTTTGGCCTGGTTCCATCAGCTGACAGCTGCATGGGGACAGGAGTGAATCCTGCGTGCTGTCGATTCAATTCACGCTCGGTTAGTCTCCACAGATTTTCCCATTGGATGTGGGGATCCTGGAGCATTCTCTGTTAAAAAAACTCACCTTGCACCTAGGAATTAGCGGGCTGTAAGTATTAGAGGAATGAGTAACAGTATTGCTAGTAATGCGATGTGTCCCTGTGGATACACTTTCTTTTGTCATTGTGCTTTTATGTTGAGGCAGGAAAACTGAAGTCTGCAGATTGATAAAATTAATACATGTAGGAGACAAGAAGCTATAGCATTTAACGTCAAAAGGTAGTGGCACAATCTACAGAAGGCTAAAAATAGCTTTGGTATAACGGAAGAAAGTGAATGTATGCTTGAAATATGCACAGATACAAAAAAAAAGAAAAGAAAAAAAAGATTCAAAGAGTCAAAATGCAAAAATTGCATGTGGTCACTCTCAGATCTGTTGGCTTACCGTGTGGGTTCCAATTTTAAATGCAAATGAAAAAATCCGTGATGAATATCCCATACTGCCTGTGGAGAGACTTTTTTTCTAAACTATTGAAGTAGGTGCAGAGCAGGATTGAAGGAAGTGTGTGGGGCAGTCAGTCAGTATTGCACTTGTATGTTGTCTGTCTTTCCTGGAACTATAATATCTGTGAATGGAGTTTAAATATATTCTTAATCACATCCTCTGATGTACGGCTCTTCCTTCTGATCTCAAGTTGTTGCTGTATCATACCAGTTAGTCACTTGCTTAAATAAATTTTGCCTCAAATTAAATATTTCTTGTTACATGTTTTGAAGTGATTTGTAATGTTTTGCAATCTGCATAATATGGGAGTGGACATGTGTGTGTGTGTGTGTATATCTGTGTGTGTATGTTTGTGCGTAATATACAAACATGTAGAATTTGCATCCTCGGAGACTTTGAGTGCTGAACAGTGTGGTCTAGTCTTGCCATTAGCCCTGCTTTGAGGGAGAGGTGTTTTAATTATTTTCAGAGGTCTCCTCTGACCTAAGTGTTTCTGTGCCTTGGAAGATTGCCATGGAGCCTGAGCACTGCCAACAGACTTTTATTTAGGTTAACATAGTGTATTCCTGTAAGGACAGTAATTCAGGATCTAAGGTACATCTCTGCCAAACTTCAGTTTCTTTCCCATTCTGTGGAGGAATCTTTTCAGTAAGCGAACGTGAAGTTAGTCTAACACTTTCTTCTGAAAAGGCAAGGAGAAAGGAAGAGGGTTTTGTTCAGGTCAGGTGCATGTGTGTACAGATGGTCATGGCTTGGTGGCTCAATGAGTGGGAATGGTGTTGTGAAGACACTAAGAGCTGAATGCTGTTGCTGATCAGCAGGAAGGGATCATTTTTTTCTCATGTAAAAAATAACATGGAAGTGGAACCTTCTGTAGACAGACTACAACTAAGCAGTTTGCAGTTTAAAAGGGTTTTTTAACTGTAAAGGAAAAGTAGATGCATAACTCAGGTAGGAATTAATAAACATTCTATAATTGGTTTGCACTCTGCTTTTCTTTGTGATGGCCATTGCTGTTGTGTTAGATGAATGAAGCAAGAGCTTTGCTGTTTCTCGCACAAACTCCTTTGCTGCCCAGCTGACTGACACTAACATGGAGGAGAGAGATTCTTCTCTCTAAGCATTTTGGCACGTGTCCTTGCCTAGGAGCATTTGGATGTGGTGCCTGAATCCCAGATTTTCAAGCTCAGCAGTGCCCCATGGCAAAGGATATGGTTTGACTTCTTTATAGTTTGCTGCCTTGTGGTGCTGTGATTACATCTTTTGAGTAACAGTGTGCTAGGCCTGCTGTAGAAAGGTGGACGTAGTGTGAGACCTGGCTGTTGAAACAGCACATGATGGATTCTGATGAGAAGGAGGAAGGGGACTATGCTCCAGCTCTTCCTGATTATGTCACTGTTTCCATAAATGTCACTGTGCAACTGTCCATCGCTTTGATGTGGAAATGGATGCACGCTGTGGTTTTGGAGCAGTCCTGCGGCATGCCTGATGTATGGAGCAGATTTGTACAGAGCACATCTGGCAACAGCAATGCATAGGACAGTAGGGCTTTTTTTTTTTTTTTTTTTTTTTTAATGGTGGGGAATTGCCTGTTTTGGAGGGAGGGGTTGGGTTGTTTTTCCAAGGGAAGCAACACCTATAAACTGCTGTCTGTCCTTCCCTAACATTTGGATCTGTTGGCAGACACTGGAAGGAACATGTTCAGGTTCAAGATAGGTGCGTGAATGGGCCAAGGAAGAACATCCTGCTGAAGGGAAAGCAGGGAGAACTGCCTTTCTAAACTTTCAGCAGCAGCACCTGTGTTGCCCTACCTGGAGTAGGGACATCAAAGGGAGCAGCAGGGAACTGCAGTTACTGCTTGGGGAAAGGAGGACCCAGAGAAAAGAGATGGGGAGGCGTTTGGCTACAAAAGGACACCAGCTGGTGAGAAGGCAGGCCCTGTTGTTGATGTGTGCGCTTGTCAGCAGTGGGCTTCTGCTACTGCACAGTGCAGACTGATGCGTTGTCTTGAAATCTGGAAAGTGCAAACAGGAATTCGTTCAGACTTAATTCTAAATTTTATATATGGGGACGTAGCTCTGAAACTCTCCTTAAATCGTGGCTGGCTTCCAGTTTGACACCTCGCTACATTGTTGGTCCCTATTTGAGAGATTTAGGAGACACTTTTCCCAGTTTGTGCTTCAGTTCCATTTAGACAAAGAAGATCTCACTCTAGAAACCAAAGCCACGAATGAGGCTTGTAACTCGCTCCAGAGCCAGAGCTGATATGGGCCTTTGCAACTCCCAAATCCGGGCGCAGAGGGAGAGTTTGCAGACATAGCTCCATCTCTGGATGTAATCCTCCAGGATCATGACCTGAATTTTTGACTCCTTAGTCGGATACTCAAAAGTCTGTTTTCGCTGTTCTGATCTAAAGCCGCGAGGATGGTGGAGATCCTTTGGCTGGCCCTTTTCCAAATTGGGTGCCTAATGTGATTGACATTTACTTATTCTTCCTTACGATTCTTTTCTAAGATGTTAGTAGTTTTGGGCCTGGCTTTTGTATCTTAGAAGAATTGTCCCTGGTTTTCTTTCCCTATATGCTACTCTTCTAAAGCCAAGATTAATTCATTTCTGTTGAAAAGAAAGTTTAATAGAGTTTGATAAATGCATGTAGAACTGAAAGAATAGTTTCCTCTTTTTGAATGATTGAAAGCAAATGCCTGTCCTTGGCACAGGCCACGGGCAGGGTGAATTATGCGAGGCCTGGTGTGCTACAACGCAATATTAATTTTCCCAATATTCAGTAATTGAAGAGGATAGATTATTACAAGCAAAATCAGGACAAGGCACCTGAAACAGGAGTCTAAATGACATCAGTGCCAAAGCCTGGCTCGTGTCTGGAATAAAGCCTCAGCAAATCCTGGAGCGGGAGGATCTGTGTGGTCAGCTGACTCAGCAGGGCTTCCCTTGGTTGTTCTGATGCCAGGCTCAGTTGCAATGCATGATCTTTCCTTTCAGGGGCTGGGTGTCTCTTGAGTCCGTGCCGTTACACTCCAAACATTATTTCCATGTTAAAGACAAGAATGGCTTATTGGGTTAGGTTTGAAATGCAGCAGAGCTCATGACTTTGCGATAGTGAAATGCAGGAGACTCAGTTCCAGGTTTGAGTAGGTGTGCTATCTGTCTCTATGCCTCCTATTATAAGGAACCGCTCCTGTGTCCCCAGAATTGTGAAGGTTTACAGATGCTCGGGACAAGTGTAGCTTCTTAGCACCAGGAGACCTTAGTCAGTCTTTCGAAAGCATAGAGAGAATTCAGTTCTGTTAAAAGCGTTGTTTGCTGCTTCCAAGAAACCCTGCAATGTGCGTATGAGACAGATGAGCATCTGTGAAGTATCTGACTTAACTTCAGATCTCTCGCTGCTGTGAAATGTGCACAGAAATGCTTTTAGCTGTTCTGTGGAATGGTGGCGTGGCTTGATTAAGGCTTTTAGGGATGTTCTTTTTCCCCCAAGCTTTGCCTGAAGGTGAGGCAGAAGCTTCTTGTTCATCCCTAGTGAAGAAATCGGTAGACTGTGCTGGCTATGGGAGTTGTGGCGAGACTAACTGTCTGGCATGCGGCAGGTTTGGAAAGTCAGCTTCCAAAAAGCAGCAAAGGCCAGGCTCTTCGATATTGTATGAGCATGTTTTGATAATGAGGAAATAGCAAAGTAGGTACCAGTGCTCCTGGGGAGCGGCAAGAGCAGGGCTGCTCCACAAGGAGACACAAGCCGGGAGCTGCGGGTGACCCCAGCATAGGCAAGGCAGTGACCTCACCAAGAGGTGAGTGCCACCAGGTCTGAGCGCAGCCAGGTTGGTGGTAGTGATGGGGACCTAAGGCAAGGTGGTGTATGTTATCAACAATGTTAGTAAGTGTCGCGTGATGAGAAGCTATGCTTTGATCTCTGTGATAGTTTTTATTGTGTCAAGAAACAAAAATTCTGAAAAGAAGTTAGAAAAACCAGAATGGCAGCTCTGAGGTAAAACTTATCATGATCTATAGATGGTTCATGTGTTTGCAGATCGCTTCACTCAGGTCTGGAAAACCTATTAATGTAAGTTTCTCTGCCAGCGTGACTTGAGTGCAGAGTATGGCATATATGGCAATGTCACTGAGCCCTCTAAAAGGCTATTTCCAAGTTTGCAGTTTGCACTGAATATTTTGAAAAAATAACAATCAAGAATAACAACAACAGCAACAAAACTCCAAACTAAGATTCTAGTTTGTTGTTGCCAGTCAGCTCCAATACATTTTTGGAATCCAGTTAAACCTCTGTTGTGTGAGTGGGCATGGGGGGGCATGTTTTGGATTTGTTTGGGTTTTTTTGTTTGTTTTGTTTTTTGCTTACTGTGTGGGCATATACTGGGAACAGGCTTTAACAAGGCCATGGAAATGAGGGTTTCCTGTATTTGAAGAAGACTGGAAATTTGACAGTGACATGGGCAGCTTTCTATTTGCAGTAGAGTGTGTCTCGCTTTAAATTTACCTCCTCTAGTTTTTTGGCAAAAAGAGACAGGCAACGCACTTTGCAAGATCTGGAGATCTGAGTTCATTTTCTGACTGTGACTGAACGTCAGCGTGCCGGCAGCTGGAGTGAACGCCTGCCTCTTTTTGCACGATGCTAGGATGAGCTGTGACAAGACTTCAGTACACTGAACTGCTAGTCATAACACAAAGAGCTTTTAGTTTCTCCTTATTTGAGTGATTGTTAACTGTGTATCTTGAGAGGAACCATGGAAATACTGCTGGAATTCATGGCCTCACCACTGAACAATGTGCAGCTTAAGTCAGGAATTTGCAAGTTACCTGTTGTAGTTCTGCTTAAATGGTATCTCCCTGCTCATGGAGTCGCACTGCTGCAGAGCACATAGAGCACAGCTGGGTTAGAGACAGATTTATGTTAAGTATGGGGGACTTGCTGCTCTAAAAGTCCACTTGGTTACCTGCACTGATGTTCTGTATGCGTCTTTGTGCTAGTTGTTCAGAAGTCATGTTTTGCTTTGGGGCACAGATTTTTGTCTCCTAGTGAACTTGGAGACAGACCTTGGCTTCTGGAGGATATCAGATACTCTCTACTGTGTAAGAAGAAAGCTCTTATGAAAACATTGTGCCTCAAAGCAGAAACTGTTTTGTATGTGGTAGAGTAGATGCTTGCTAATATGCCAAAGGAGTGCGATCATAGCATCGGAGTTCTTTGCTGTCTCAAAAAGTTCCTCTGCTTGTTTTTGGTGTTTTTTCTGCAGCTGTAAAACTATCCTAAGTGCAACTTTGGGGATGTTGCAGAGACTGTGGTAGAACTGCTAGCTTTCACAGGATTTGTAAGCCAGCCTCCTGTTTCATGTGTCCAAGTGACAACCTAGATCCGCCACATGCTTACCTTTGCTGCCAGAACAGTTTTCCTGCTGTTGCTTATGATCTCCAAAATGCTCCACTGCTTAAAAAGCACTGCAGAGAGCAAGAGCCTTTAGGACTTCTTAAACATGCAGAGTACACTGCTACCAAGTGCAGGATGGCTTTCCAGTTCTTGTGTGCACAATTGTGATGGTCTGTCTGCAGCTAAGTCCTTGGAAGGAGGGAGCAGCCACAGCAGACTGGTAGGAACTGGCACGTTATTCCTATTTGAAGCAAAGTTGACTTGTGGTTTTGCATGTCAATTGCAGAAATCCTGCCAGGAACATGAGCTGTTACCTCTTGGCTTTGTTTTGCTGTTCTCATAGTGAAACAGCACAGAAGCTGTCTTTAGGGCAGAGTTCACATCTCAGCACTCCAAAGAGTTTTGTAAGAACCTAACTTGAGCGGTGTGCAGTGCTACACTGGAATTCCTCTTCTTGTGGTTTGCTGTGAAATGGAATGTTTGTAGTTATTAAAGCACAAACTGCATGTTGATTCAATTACAAATACTTGAAAGCTATCTGGTACATAAAACGGTTCAAATCAAATTTCAGCTTAGTTCTTAGCCGCACTGCGTTTAACTAACAAAGAGGATCGATTTTATGATCCCCTGTGATTTTATCATTGCCTCTGGATGTAGCTTTGTTGTATTTTTTGCCTTGACTAGCCCATAGTGAGTGAAGTGCGGCCTTACCCAGGGCAGACCTAAGAAATTGTATTCCTAACAGTGTTTCCCTGAGCAGTTTTCTGGGAGGTATTTTGAAAGGATCTCCTGGGCATTTAAAGCATCTGAAGGATGCTTTTAAGTTCTGTAAATTTACTTGCAGAGTGCTAGCTGTCTTGCCAAACGATCTGTGGGAATGGCATGCTCCATGACTCTGAACAAGACGTTGGGTAAGTAATGCTGAAAGCTCTCTAAGTGGAGTTACTCATCGTTTGCTTTGCATTCAAAACCATCAGCACTAACAATGCTTGGGCACCAAGAATGTCATTAATAAGAATGTCATTAAATAATCCAGCTGCCAAGTCTAAAATTCAGCATATACAGCTGACTTCCTAGGTCCTCTGTTTCTTTTGTGCCCACTAAGTATAAAAATGCTGTTGGAGGGCATTTCCTGTGAATGCGTAACTTTGATACATAGCATGTGGCAGGCCTGTCACAAAACAGTGGTGGCCTCTTGCCAGCTGGCAGCATACCTGAAAAATTTCCTGGGTGGCATCTCTTCCTGCAGTTGCTGTGGAGGGACATCAGAGATGGATTGGGAATGCCAACAGAGTAATTTTAAGTGTGACAGAAAGAAGTAGACAAAGTCGAGCCTGGGAACAGCAGTGGCATGTTGCTTACCAGCTGACATCCAGGCTTCATGTTTCCTTGGGCCTGACGTACCTTGTGCCTGGGTTAATGCCTTTTGCTGTGGAGCGGCAGGGGCAGCGCCTGGACTAAGCCTGCAGACACGGCCCCTGTGCATGCTGTGAGCGAGCGGTGGAGGTGAGAAGGGTGTCGCATAGTTGTAGCTTTCCATCCAAATGTCAGACTGGTATTAAAATGTGTGTTTAGTCAATAATTCTTTTTTTTCTGTGACATACCTTCCTTTTTGCAATTTATTTAATGAAGTGTTCCAAGGTAGGACAACTGTTTTTCTCACAAGGAGGATCTAGTTACTTTATACTTGATTCTACAGGATTGGAAGCCTTTTTATTAAGCCTGCAAATTTATGCCCTTTCTTAATTTTATGATCCCAGTAGTTGTCTTAAATACCTGTGCTTGAGGCTTTTGTAATGATACAGTTCTTTTTCTTTCCAAAGGATTTTACTGATCTTGAGTCTGTCTTAGAATGTTACAGAATACGTCAGCTTGCAAACATAATACGCAAAAATCTTTTGCATGGTTATCATGAATGAATGAATGCGAGTCTTTGTAAAACAGTCCTCTGCCTTATCTCTTGCTTTGAAAGCAGAAGTACCTTACTAGTTCACATTCTATTCCTTGTCTCTCTTACCATAAACATGTTTACCTGTAAATCTCTGAAACTCCTCTTAAACACACAATTTATGTTCTAATTAAAAAATGTTCTAATTAAAATTATGCTCTAATTAAAAAATAAAGAAGAAGAATTTCAGCCCCAACTGCAACTAGAATCTTGCTGTATTTTTTGAAACCTTACATTTTGAGAGGGGTGAGTGTGCATTTCCAGGGCATGTTTGCAAGAGCTAAGAGAGGCCTTGGAAGGAGGTCTCTGGCTGTCCAGCAGGTGCCTGCAATGAGTGACGAATGCCTTCTGCCTCTTCCTCCACTCCTACAGCCTTCTCGCTTCTGCACTTTCCCGCTTACGCTCAGCCTTCCCAGTTTGCTCTCAGCTCCTTTTTTTTCCTCTCTACCTGTATCTGGGTCATGTCAGATGGACACAGACAAATCCAGATGACTGAGAATAAGCACAAGGGTGTTAATGTTGGATTCAGGAAGAACAGGAAGGACACCGTGTAGATCTTGCTTCCGCAAGAAATGTTAAGAGGCTTGACTCATGAACAAAATTGGTATTTAAGACTATATGATCAATATTTAATTTTGTAGCTGACTCGGGGGGGGGGGGGGAAGAACCCAAAAACTAGTGGCACAAACAAAGGAAAGAAAGTTCCCATTCTCCACCGAGAAGAAAGAAATGTAAATCCTTACCACCCCAAAATGATGTGCTATGTTGACAGCAATACTTACGTGTTGTGCTAGATACTTCTGTATACATAATAAGTATGGTGAGTACATATAGAGAGTATATTTGTAGATCTAAAGTATCTGTCACTAAACAATTATAAAATATTTGGTATGTAGCTTGGTGTTTGAACTTACAATTTTGTGAAATCCTATTGAGCTGTAATAAGCTTTCAGTTAAATGATACAGCTTGATGTAGAAGAGAATGAACTTTCTGCATCTAGAATAAATGAACGTAAGTACAAAAGTGGTTCTTCGGCGTTATTCTTATGCCTTCTCAGCATGCAACTGCATAGTTCTTGATTCATAAGGGCCCAAATAATTTTAATGATACAAGATGAACCTGTCAATTTTTCTTTGGTAACCATCTTAAAATTAAAAGTGAGCTCAAATGTGTTACTGCTGCTTCTACCTGCCCTTACAACCATATTTCCCTTCCTCAACCTACCACTGACTGATCTATTCTTAAAAAGATTGTGTTTTTTTTTGGTTGGTTGGTTGGTTGGTTTTTTGGGGGGAGTATCCTGAAGTTTCCATGAGGTATATTACCAATGGAGTAATATTCCAGGATTCTTCAAAAAGATTTCTTCTGCCTATTCTTCTGCTCCCTCACAAATTACATGAGTAATTGTTTTAAAATGTCCAGGGAGTTAGGGTGGTTGTCAGAGGTCAGACTCCTAAGTGAATTAGGAGTTAATAATTAAAGTACTTCAAACTAGGAGTTATAAACTATAAACTACAAAAATAAACTATTTTTTTCTTAATAAAAATAAAGAGCGTGCTTATGTCAGTTGATAAACAGCTGTCAGTAGGCTACTGATCAGGTCTCTAAGCAAGACTGGCCCTCTTCATCGCTATTAGAAGCCAATGTATTTGTAAATGTAGTTTTCCTTCTTAGTGATGGGCGTTGCAGTCAGAGGCAGAGTGTGCTGTCTGGGCACTGATAAAGACGCGGCCCTCCCCAAAGGGGATGTGCGCGGGCAGAACCGGAGCAGCCATGGGCTGGAGGGGACCTCTGGAGGCCAGCTGGGCTGGCCCTTTGCAAAGCAGGACCAGCTTCAGACTTAGACCCAGTGCCAGAGTGGGATCAAATGCAAACTAAAATGTGAACCACTTCTGCAAGCTGTCTGCTACATGCCCTCGCACAGCGCTCAAAGTGGCACTGGTATGACTTAAAGAAAGAACCAGTACATTCTCCCAAGACATTGCTGCCTAGCCTGGGCCTTTTTCACTTGCACCTCCCTCATAGTCCAACAAGTCCTGTGAGGCAGAGTCTTTCAGTGTCTCAAATGAACTGCAGATTTAATCTTTATATGCTGTTTTCTTCCTTATCAGACACGTTCATGACACATATTGTAATAATTCAGATTCTAAGCATCAGGAATTTTATCCTCTCATCTTTTGCAGGACATCCTTGTTCTTCCCCATCTTTTTGCCTCCAAAGATCCATTTAAAGCAGTTGAATGAAAATTTAGGCCTATGATAACTTTGCATTTTGCTAGCAATATTTGCATACTTAATACATACTTATTTGGGGTACGGGAAGTTTGTAGTTTTGTGCGGTAAGCTGGATGTGTGCTAGCTGCTTAGCTGATGCGTTTCGGGGGGTTACTTTGTATGCCAGCCTGTGAACTTAGACAGCTCGTAGCTAGGAGTGGTGATACTTCAGTTACCTCAGCAAGACTGTCAAGGTGGCTGCCAGTGTCCTGAGGAAGAACTTAAAACAACACTCAAGAAAGAGATAAGGCAGAAATAGACTTGTGAGGAGTGACTTCTACCTGCTTACACGTTAACAACCTCCTTAATTTTAAGGGATATGGAATTGCTGTGGAGGAGGTTTCTGTCTGGGCAGAATGGTCATGGTATGGTAGAGATCCAAGTTGCCTGATTTTAAAATAAATACGTGGTATTGTAACTGTTCGGGAGTTTGCAAGTTTTCAGAAAAATAGGAAATCACCGATAAACCTTATTGCACCTTACCATGCTTTTGGGACAGAGTTGAATAATGAACTCTGGCTTTTTTGTCATCATTTTAGATCAACACATGTTAAAAATTCTCTCCTTTCTTAATGGTCTCCCTGTGCATCAAAAGGGTATGAAACATCAGCTTTAGAAATAATTACATACGTTGTTTTATGAATTTTTTGCTAAAGGATAGGATAGAAGTGAACACTTCTTCTCACATCAAGTTTTAGTACCATCTTAGGTTATAATCCAAAAGTCCCACCAAACCCCCAACAGAGGATGAGAAAGAGTGAGAGACTAGATGTTCTAAATGTGCATTTGCAGCGAAGTTTTGAAAAGGAACATGGACTGATCTGAGAAAGAAAAGGAATTATAGTAAACTAGAGTAAGCCTAGAACTAGACCGTTCAAAACGACAATTGTAGCACATGGAAGAGGAACACAGGTAACAGAATATACCTGGCTGGGAAATGTTTATTAAGAATGAAGATAAATATAGGTGTACAGGTGATTTTTCTTTTTTTAAAAGTTGGACCAGCAGAGCAGTCCAGTACATCTTTGCAGGAAGAGGCCTTAACTATGGAGACAAGTCCTTCTGACTCAAGCACCAAGGATGGTGTAGGTGATGAAAAAGAGGATCCTCCTATCTCTAAACAGTTGCTGTCTTTGGAAGAAGATGCAGAAGATTTGACCAAGCATGTGAGCCACCGTCTTATGGTCTGGGGTTTAAAAAGGTTTTAAAAATTTGTTGGATTCAGATTCACGGTTAAGAAGGAAAAAAACAGAAAATCAGAACCAGTTCAAATGCTTACTGTAAAAAAAAAAGAACTGGAAGGCACTGAAGGAGCTGTTGATCAAAGCAAAGTCAACCCAGAGGAAATACCAGTGCCCGAAGATGCCCTCTCTGCAGAAGACAACACAAAAGACACAACCCAAATGAAAACCCAGAAGAGGAATCTCCTGAGACATCAGAAGCAAAGGACTTGTGTTCTCAGTGAGCTGCCTTAACTGCTGATACTGTGTTGCCATTAAGATTTTTTTTTTTTTTTCGGGGATGGACTGGATACAGGAAAAAGAAGAGTTTTTGGAAGCCTAAAGAAGATGAGCTGCAGTCTGCTAAGAAAGAAGAGGACCAAGAAACAGAGGAGGCAATGTTAACAGCTGAAGTCACTGAACAGGAAGAGAAGTCTGAGGACAAGAGTCGACAGCAAGAGAAGAATGTGACAGCAGCAACTGTTGAAACTCATGAGAAGGAGCAAACTGAAGATGGAAAGCGGGAACAGAAAGGGACCGTGGCAGGCATAACAGTTGAAGAAAGTAAGAAAGAAGAGCTAGCCAAGCATGAGTGGCAGGAATACCATGAGGTTAGAGGAGCAGCAGTTGTTCAAGTGAGTGCAAAGGAAGAAAAAGCTGAAGATTCAGGAAAGAAGTTAGTGGAAAACTCAGGAGATCTAAATAAAAAGAAAAAAAAACTGAAGGAGAAAGATGGCACACAGCTGCAATCCTCTGCAAGGCCTTCTGCAAGGTTTATACATGTATGCTATGCTGTTGCTGGTTAAGATAAAGTTCCTTAAAGAAGCGTCAAAGTGGAGGCTGGAGACCAGGCCTCTCCCTTAGCAGGGAGGCTTATGTGCTGGCTGTCTCTTCTTTTTTGAGACTGTCACTGGAAATAACCTGAGGATCTGGTCTATCAGCTTAAGCTCTGGAAGCAGCTTATGCTTTTCCATCAAGCCTCAGTGCGTGGGGGAAGGCTGCTAGGCTCACCAGGGAAGCCGTGCAGCTCAGGTACAGCTAGCATGTGCTGGGGCTGGTGCTGTGCCACAAGCACAGGGGTTCCTGAGAGGACTGCTTTGGGGTCTCAAAAGCCAGACGTTTGCCACTGACCCTGCCGCATGGGAGAGAGCAGACCTGAGGAAGGTGAGGACCACAAGGAAGGATGGATGAGGTTTGGGATGAGGAACAACGTGGAGCAGAAATTGGGTAGGATTAACAGCACAAGGATTGGGTCCTGATCTGGGGGAGGGGGGGCATGGATGTGAGAGCTCTGTGAGCATCTTTACGACGCTGATAAGATAGACGCTTGCCCGCTGCAGTATTAAATCTAATTTAGGGCTGACATCCTTTCTCTTAGTCTTTATGACAGTGAGAATGAATGATCATGGCGTAGGAAAGATGCACGGCTGCTCTGCTCCAAAATCCACTTGAAAAATTAGCATTGGCTTATTTAAAACAGGAGGGACAACTAGTTTTTAGTAGTGTCTCCTGCTTCTCCTTGAAAAACGACATCCGTTTCTCATGCTAGAAAAATCCACATGGCTCAGTCCTTGGTGCTGGGAGCAATGCTGTGCCTAAGTGAGGGGAGCAGAAGTCATTTGGACTGCTGCTCTCCTATATGCCATGGGAGCCTCCTGGGAATGGTCTGCACGTAAAGGACTTGTGCAGTAGCTTGACCTAGTCGGTGTGATCTATCCTACAGATACATCCCTGTCTCTCCTGCAAAAGGCACTAGACTCGAAAGGATAATGAGCAAAACACTTCTTCCTCTAAGCAAGTAGACAAGAAGAGTATTTTAAAATTTTATGAGGGATTTGTAAGCCAGTGTCTTCTGAAAGGTAGAAATCCCAAGAATCATTCAGGATTCAGCTAACAGAAATCCCTGCCTTCTTCCCAGCACATCAGTCCCCTCGTGGCATTTTGCAGTCCCTCAGTCTTGTAGTGATATGGCTTCCTCGCACCTGCTTGTGTCAAGTAGCTTTCCCTACTTCTGCTGTTTGTTTCTCCACTTAGTAAGAAGATTTCTTGTTAATTTTAAAGCTTGTTTCGAATAGATTTTCAGGAGGTAGTGTTGGGATCAGAGTGATGTAACTGGCATTGCTTGTCCTTTCCCTTAGAAACTGCAGGATAAAGCGGGAAGCCTGACATGCAGCTGTCTGTACTAACACTTCTCCCTTTCACCTTTCCTGCAGCCATGAAGCTCACCGTCTGAAGGGCAGAGAGGGTGATGCTGCACTGATACTTGAGAGTACCTACGGGCCGCGTACCCAGGGTTTCAGGCAGTCTGTGCTCCCCAGCCGCCTCCCTCAGCAGGGTGTTGGGTGTGCACGCGAGCTTTGCACGCCTGAGTTTTGGGGGCCAGCAAGCAATGCCAGCGTTGTC
The DNA here is from genome assembly GCF_028389875.1 of Rhea pennata. Taxonomy (NCBI): domain Eukaryota; kingdom Metazoa; phylum Chordata; class Aves; order Rheiformes; family Rheidae; genus Rhea; species Rhea pennata. The sequence goes on along the minus strand of NC_084702.1, from coordinate 3,016,266 downwards.
TTTTACACACACTGAGATCCTCTGCAGAGCCAAGGGAGGGGGGCAAGCATGCGAGCAGGCTGGCTTCAGGCTGGAATCTCACTCTGCCGTTGTAGTTGAAGGGGCTGTGGAAGAAGATAAAGTTTTCAGCGTTGGCCCCCTGAAGCAAAGAGGGTTAGTTAAAGCTCTGAAGGCGAGTCTGTGCAAGGGGAGAAAGGGCCGGGAGGAATCTGAAGCAGCCTGTTTGAGATGTTCACTGCAAAGCTAGCCTTTTCATAGTCCCTGACTGCCATGGGAGTGTATATTGCCCATTTGGTACCCTCCGTCAGGGACAGATAAAACATTTCTTAGTCCAGATAAATGCATTTGCTGCTTTTATCCCCCAGGTGGTGTTTTTACTGTCATTTCATGAAAACAATTCAGAAGTACAAAGAACCTGCCCAGTATTCTTGAGCTGCCACAAACTGTCCTAAGCTAGAATACCTGCCAAACGATCTTGGAAGTGTCATTAGTTTCTGTGGTGTGAGTCCCTCTGCTGGGGAGAAGTTTATTAGAATTTTTTTAATAGGATTTTTACATAACATGTCTTGATCCTACAGTTGGATTCCTGTTGTATATCCTCTCTCCCTTTCCCTCAGGAGAGCCACTTAATTCCTCCCAGATGCAGGGAAGGAACCTACAACAATCTGAATGTCCTGGAGATGGCTGGAAGAATTGCTGACGGCTCTTTGTATGCTATTACATTTCAATAGAAAAAGGAAACAAATCCTTTGAGCCAGTATTCCTGTTGACTGGTGGAATTAAGCTTTTCATAGGAAAGCGGTGAGGAGATTTGGGCTTACTGACAACATTCAAGGGAGCAGAAGAGCACAGTTAAACTCCCGCCGGAACAGAGACTGACTTGCATCAAGTGATGTAAGACTGCTGTAGCCGGAAACAAAACTCTTCATGAAAATCCTGGTGCTGGAAGGCAATCAGAGAAGCCCCAATATGTTTCACAGAAGCAAAAAAAAGACTGAAACAAGCTGAAGAAGGGCAGTGCTTCTCTTGAGCGTTAATCTGTGCCCCGTTCAGGGCAGCAGAGGAAAGGAAGGCAGCAGCTCGAGAGCACCAGGAGGAAGCAGGGCAGAAGAAGAGCCAGAGCTTCCTGTGGGCTGTTGTTCTTCTGTCTGCTCTGCACAGATGAGTGGGAAATGACAGGGGAAAGGTAGGATCCTGTTTCTTTATTCTCTGCCTTTTGACCGGTAGCCAGGAAATACCCTGCGCTGGCTGTGGCGCTCACATTTTGTGCACGGTGCTTTTCTGTTCTCCTGCATTTCCTTCCTCAAGCCACTGCATTTCAGCCCAGGATTCTTTTTCAGATCTCCAGCCTGCTGAGACCATGGGATGCTCCTCAAGGCAGAAATCTCTGGGGAACATGTGCACGGAAATAGAAACACGGAGGTCTGAGGGTGAAACTGCATCTCCAGCACAAAGGACTCTCTGGGCCAAACCATAGTCTTATTAGAATTAACACGCACCAGTCTGAAGGCAGGTTGTGTGGGAAAAAGAAAGGAGCAAATCTGATTTTAATATCTCAGGGAGCATGTTGCAGGGTGCCAGTTGTAAAACATGGAGAATGTCACATGTTCTCAGGGGTAGGGAACGAGGTAGCGTCCCTGTAGCAAGCACATGCACTGGTTTTGTTTATTCATGCCCGACTGCAGGGTGAACTTGTTTTTACTGGCCTGACCTTTCTTCACAGTGAAAGAATGAGTGAGTCCAGAAATGCTCAGAACCACTTGTTTCCAAATTGTTATGAGCATAACCCCCATCTTTCATACCGCCCCAAAAAAACTCCTTAATATTCTGAAGTAAGTTTCTCTGCTTTGAAATCAAGAGAAAACTAGCTTTATAACAAAGACTTAATTGTAGTGGACAAAGGCTTTATGTCCACAATGACATCGCTGTGATGAAGACCTTTGTTACAAATACCTGCATAGGTACAAAGGAGCACTTGAAGTAACAGTGATCTGTTCAAATCTTTAAAATATAGCAATAAATCAGGAATGCTGTGAAGCTCATGCTTCCTCTGTTTTTTGTAAGTTTCTAAATTCACTGAAAACATGAAATATGAATGTACCTGAAAGAATTATGATCTCTGAAATGTAAATTTCGGTGTAGCTCAATTCTGCCCTCACCCCACCGCCAAACTTGCCTGTTTTCTTAAGTAGTAGAAGGAGAGACACCAAAACCACCTAACTGGACTCCTACTTTTGATACAGGACTCAGAGCAAAGGTTAGAAGGTTACATTTGCATTTTAAATGAGGTTGATCGAAATACTAATGATTCTCCAGCTCAGAAGAGCTTAGAATAGACTGTTGCATGAGCAGCAGTTAGTTTAGCCTATTTTAATGTTTCAGTGAAAAAAACGTCTGGTTCTGTTGTGAGCTCAAGATGTAACCAAATCACCAGAACAGTGTGTCAGTTAGGGAAAAAGATACTCTGTTCTTTAAACAGAGTAAATTAAATACAGGGAGTATTAGTGATCATGCTTGGAGAATTAAGTTTTTTGGTCAGATTCTATGCAAAAAGTAGAAAGTAGAGGACATCGTGTGGTACATACACCCTGAATACACTTAGTATATCTCTATTTTCTTCTCCTCCCACAAGTCAGCTAGCCACTCTCTTCCTCTGTGGATTTCCCAAGGCCTGATTTTTTGTGCATTTCGACAGGAGTTTGGAGAGAGGTACGAGCACGGTTCTAATAGTTGTACATGATGGACCAGCTAGACCATGAACTAAATAAGCTCGGACTCTAGGAAAGAGAAGCTGAGGAAGAAATATGACAGAGGTCTGTATAATCATGCGTGGCAAGAAAAGCATGGCTGGTGATGGTTCACTCCTTCTCACCACACCACAGTGCATCAAATGAAGCTCGTAGTGAGCCAAGGGAGAGAGTACCTCGCGTAAAAGGTAACTAACCTGGCAGACTCCTCACCGAAGGATGCTGTACAGTAAAGGTTTACAGAGATGGAAGGGGAAACGGAGCAAATTCGTGGAAGGCAAAGCCACCGAGGAATTCTAAATATGCAAAAGCCACATCTGAGTCAGGGTCACCTTAAACTGAATCTGCAAATATATGAGGGGAAGTACCACGAACGCTTGTCCCACTCTTTTGTTCTGCCCCAGCTACGCACTTAGGGCTATGATTCGATATCACAGTACTGTTTTATTACACTATGTAGCATGCTATTATTCTGTTCCTATGTACTGGAACATGTTAGACTCAACAAACTACTGGAGTTAATGTAAAGGTGGAAGAAAACAGGTTGTTTATTCAGTCCAGTGTTCACACTGTTGGTCACACAGAGGCTGTCTGATGCTTCTGCTTTCTCCTTCCATCCTCTCCAGGGTGGCAACGGCTGCTGGTTCCTCCTCTGTGCAGAGGCTGTGCCCAGAAATAGAGGGAATTAAGTTCTGCTTGGAGTCGTGACCTGTCTTCAAACCTCCCTGTCACGAGCATTTCTAGCAGGTTTCTTTTCTCTCTCTCCAAGATGTTTCTTGAGAGATGTAGCTTTTTGTCAGAGCCACTTCAGTTTACCCAAGGGAGGTGGAGAGGATTTTTCCACAAGAGTGGACAAGTGTAGAGAAAAGGAGAAAAAGGGGCTGGTCAAATGTAAAGGTAGCTGATCAGCTGCTTGTCTGATTGAGACCTGTGCTTGATCACTGCAGCCTGTCCCAGGCTCTCATTAAATCTAATTTCTGACTACCTTCTGTGCAGGTCTCTACTCCAGGTATCTATGTGTGACCACTAGCAAACTTCAAAGCAGACTAGGTGGCAAGGAGGAGGAGAAACCTGCATACCAGCGACTGGAGTGGCCCTGTGAAGCACAGGGGTTCGCTGATCCAGGCGCCGGCAAGGGGAGCAGGACAGGCTGCAGGCTCTGATGCAGCCTGTGGGTCTGCGGCCAGCAGCTGGAGGAACCCACGTGATGCATGTACATACCGTGCTAGCAGACCTCAGCGACGATGAGCAGGACAGGGAGGACAGGATGGGGCTGCAGGTGCTGCTCGTGTTCATGCGGGTGCTGTGCATGTGTAGGCGGATGCTAGCAAAGGCAGTGCTTTGTATCAACCTGTGTGGACAGAGGTGTGCGTGTGTGTGTGTGTGTGCATGCGTTATGCACACGTACCTGTACACTCCTGTTGGGAGTACATGTTCAGTGGCACCGTGCAAATGGGCCAACTCTCTCAGGCAAGGCTGCCGCTCAGTAGGACAGCTGGAGACCTTCCTGCCAGGTCCTGGCTCCTTCCTGCTTCCCCTTGTGTTAGAGAAACACTGTGAGAAAAACCTTGCAAATAGTTAACAAGACTCAAGGACAAGGGGGAGAGAAAAACAGTACTGCAAAGGATAACCAGCTCCGGCTAAAGAACCTTGATGAAACCACAGCGCTTTGAAGATTGCGAGGGGTAGGTAAGACAAAAACTGCAGAATAACGCAGAAGTGACCTTAGGTTCATTAAGGCTTCTTATTAACACACCCCTAAATGAATAATGTGATGGAAATGACATGATAATGATGTTACCACCTCTTCTTCGCTTCCTGTGCTAATTAACAAGAATGTGAAAGCGGAAGCGCAGAGCGATTACCTGAGGTAATGAAACTGTAACCATTAGAAAGATTTGTGTAAAGTACCCCCTGAAAAGTGTGTATAAATCAAGACTGAGAGGGGGAGAAGGTGTGCTAGCTTTGTGGATTTACTACCTAGCACCCATCTCTGCGCAGAAATGAAATAAATATCTTGACCCTGTGTGTCTATTGGTTGCTTGCACACCGGGTAACAGAACCCAGATTTTGGGACAACAGTTCAGCGACCCAGATGGGACTTGCCAGAAGGCCTTGCCCGGATCATCTTGCCGTTCCCGACAGCGGACTGGATGGGATCGAGCTCCAGCACGCACCGACCCGTTTATCAGGGAGTCCTCCGACCTCCCTCCGAAGCTGGGACGACAAGAGACTCAAAGGTGCAACGCCAACCAGAGATATTTGTGCCAGGGCGAAAGGGGGGTGAATCTTTGGATTGGTGAGTATAAAATTTACTTATTTCTGCGGAAGATTATGTTGGATTATGTTGCACGTAGACGCTCGGCAAAGGTTGCCTTAAATTGACCAGGGGGGTCAGAGCCGAGTGTACATAAAGGTATGGGAAAAAAAGTATTTCTAGGAAATAAGGTTGGTATTTCTAGATAATTGACATGGGATCAAGCCAATCTGTGATTCCTCTCTGTAGCCCTTTGGGTTGTATTTTGAAACACTGGAATATTTTTGGAGGAGATCAGATGACAAAAAAAAAAAAAAAAAAAAAAATGAAAAGATGTTGTAATCAGTGGTGGCCAACGTATAAGCTGGAATGTGATGAGGAATGGCCAAAAAAGTGGGACCTTGAACTATAATACTATATTACAGTTACTGCTGTTTTGTTGCCGGAAGGGGAAGTGGGGTGAAATACCCTATGTGGAGGCTATTGTGTCACTATATAAGGAACCAGAAATTCAAAGGGAACATGAACTTGTAAGTAAAGAGGAATCTGTAATGGTTGCAGTAGGAAAGAAGGAAAAGAGCGGGCATTCAGAAAAATTCTGAATGGAGAGGAGTAGGAGGATGTACAACTACTGACACTGCCCCCTCTTGTGGAAACGATTCCACCTCAGTTGAAGCATCGCCCGCCCCGCTAGAAAGCCAAGAGTCCAGCCCTGTTTCTGGCGGAACTAGGAGACGGAAACAACCTGTTATACAGGCTCCTTTGAGACAAGCAGTGGGAGCAGAAGGGCTGCCAGTATTTGTACATGTTCCTTTTACAACCTCGGATTTACTAAACTGGAAGCAGTCTATTGGATCATATAGGGAAAATCCTGAGAAGCTGCATCAACTTTTGGAGACTATTATGATAACTCATAATCGTAATTGGGGAGATGTGCAGGCACTGTTGAATACTTTCTTGACAGGAGAAGAAAAGAGGCTGGTAATTGGTAAGGCAAAAGAAGAGGGTGAGAGAAGGGACAGAAAGGGGGATCCTGAGGTCTATTTACCCACCACAAAGTATCCAGAGTGGGATCCAAATAGGAGCGGGGGTAGGGAGTTATTGAGGCAGTATGAACAGCTAATTTTATACGGGGTTCGGTACGGGGTTCCGAAACCAAAGAATGTATCAAAATTGCATGAAGTAAAGCAAGGGCCTGAGGAAAATCCCTCGGCCTTTTGTGAAAGATTATGCGAAACAGCCAGAAAATGGACAGACCTGGATCCAAATGAAGAAGCGAATCAAAGACTGTTTAATACATTATTCATTAGCCAGTCAGCTCAGGATATTAGAAAGAAGTTACAGAAGGTAGATGGAGCTGGAGGAATGTCTATTTCACAGCTGATAGAAATAGCGTATATAATAATCGAGGTGAAAAGAGAACAAGAGAAACACAAAATCCAATGAAACTACAGGCTTCTGTCCTGGCAGCTGTCCAGAGGAATGAATTCCAAGGCAGGGGCAGGGGAAGCAGGAGAGGTAACAGAGGAGGAAGAGGTGGAAGGGGAGGGAGGCCAGGAGGAGGCCTCCCTAGACCCGCTTTGGGTCCAAATCAATGGGCAATTTGTAGACAGGAAGGGCACTGGAAAGATGAATGTCCAAATCGAAGAAGGATAACAAAGCTACAGAGCCCAGCAAACACCGACCTAATTATGTTAGAGGAGTCAAATATGGAATGAAGGGGACCGGGGCAGAAAATTAGAATTTCCTCAGCTGATCCCCTGGTTCCAGTAAAGCTGGAGAATGACACTATAGATTTTTTATTAGGCAGTGGAGCCACTCATTCAGTGATAACTAGTTGTAAAGGACCCTTAAGTAAGACTACTACCACCATTGTTGGGGCTACAGGAAGGAAAGCTTTGAGGCCATTTTTGCAACCAATGGAGTGTGTGATTGGAGGTACTAAATTGACTCATGAGTTTCTCTATATGCCAGAGTGTCCCCTCCCTTTATTAGGACGGGATTTACTATGCAAACTGAATGCGCAGGTGACCTTTTCTGAGAGTTCCGTGCAGCTCCACATCCCTCCAGAATCGGCACGGAGAGCACAAATCTGCCTTTTGATGGGATCAGCTCCAGACGATAACAGTGCAAGTATCCCTTCAAGTGTATTGGATGTGGTGATTCCCTTGGTTTGGGCCTCAACAAAGCCAGGTAAAGCAAAAAATGCGACTTTGGTCAAAATAGAGCTACAACCAGGAGCGAAGCCAGTTAGAGTGCATCAGTACCCTATCAAGCTAGAAGCACGTAGAGGATTGGAACCCCTAATTAAGGCCTTCTTGCAATATGGCTTGCTTAGAGAGTGTCAGTCTGAATTCAATACACCAATCCTGCCGGTAAGGAAACCGCACTCCCAAGAATATCGACTGGTCCAGGACCTAAGGGCAGTGAACCAAATAACAAAAGATATCCATCCAACCGTGCCAAACCCATATACTCTTTTAGCCTCAGTGCCTGAGACTAACAATTGTTTTACATTGCTAGATTTAAAAGATGCTTTTTTCTGTATTCCCATAGAAGAACAAAGCCAGACAATTTTCACCTTTGAATGGGAAAGTCCTACTACTAGGAGGAAGGAGCAGTTGTGCTGGACGGTTCTTCCTCAAGGATTCAAGAACAGTCCTACCCAGTTTGGTGAGGTCTTGGCCAAAGAACTAGCCCAATGGCAGGAAGGTAACAAAAATGTCACTCTTTTACAGTATGTGGATGACATTTTGACTGGAGCGGATTCAGAGCAAATATGTTTAGAGGCGACAGTAAGTCTGTTAAATTTTTGGGGACTTCTTTTGCTCATGGAGCGATTTGGAAAGAACGAGGGCTCTTAAATTCTCAAGGAAGTAATATAAAGTATGGACAAGAGATATTAAGATTGTTACAAGCAGTAATGGAATCCAAAGAAGTAGCTATAATGCATTGCAAAGCCCACCAGACGGGAAATAGTGAAGTGGCACAAGGAAACAGGAGAGCAGATGCGGCAGCCAAAAAGGGAGCACTCGCAGGACAGGTGACTGGGGCTTTATTACCCAGTAGAAAAATACAAATGAGACCTCCTGAATATTCAGACAAAGAAAATCAATTGGCAGAAAGGCTAAAATGTACAAAAAATGCTGAAGGGTGCTGGGTCACCCCAAATGAACAAGTTTTAATTACAGCCAAAATGATGGAAGTGCTCCTCAAAAAAACTGCATGAAGAAACTCACATGGGAGCAGATGCTATGATAAGCAGTGTAAAAAGATATGCTGTGGGATCAAAAATGCTATCAAATACTGACCTTATTGTCCTATGGGAGAACTAAGAGGATCAACCCCAGGGGAACACTAGCAGATAGATTTCTCTGAATTGCCTAAATGTGGTCGATTTAAATATTTACTTGTTTTGGTAGATACATTTTCTGATTGGCCAGAAGCCTTTCCATGCTCCACCAATTGTGCAAAAGAAGTAATTAAAATTTTACTAAAAGAGATAATTCCTCGATTTGGGATTCCTGAAGGTATATCCTCAGATAACAGACCTCGTTTTGTTTCAGAGGTGGTTCAAGGAACATCCAAATTTTTACAGATGAAATGGGAATTACATACTCCATGGAGACCCCAGTCTAGCAGTAAGGTGGAAAGAATGAACCAAACACTTAAAAGACATATTTCAAAACTGTGTCAGGAAACCCATCTTAAATGGGTAGATATATATAGATGTATATATGTATATAGAATGGCCTTGATGAGAATAAGAAGAACCCCAAGAATAAAAGAGGGAGTAAGCCCTTTTGAAATACTTTACAGGAAACCTTGCCCGATTAATGAAATAGGGGGACGAAGTGATCAAATGCATGTAAGAGGGGAAGAAATGTTGAGAGAGTATTTATTGTCTTTGTCTCGGGTACTAACATCTTCACATAGGTACCTTAATCAACGTACCCCCCTTCCATTGGATTCCCCTGTGCATGACTTCAGGCCTGGGGATCTAGTTTATATTCGGACATGGAAAGAAGAACCACTAAGAGAAAAGTGGAAAGGACCTTACCTGGTGCTTCTGACAACTCATACTGCAGTAAAGGTGGAGGGAATAAGTTCCTGGACCCACTCTTCCCAAATAAAGAAGGCACCTTTGAATGACTCGTGAACTGCCACACCCACAAGATATCTCTCAAGGTAAGAATACAGAAGTTATAAAAGTGATGAATTGCACTTGGAAAATGGAACTCTTTTATATGTAAATGGAGTGCTCTTAGTGTTCTTAGGTGTTACTTTGCATTCTGATAGTGTGGTTAATTATAGATAGAGCTGATTTATAAGAATATTGATTTTGATTTTTGATTTGTTCAATTTAATTTGTTTACTATAGAGTTAAGATGGAAAATGAGGACACTTAATTTTCTTATGCATGCTCATTGGTACAACTAACCTGATTTTGTAGCTTATACGGGCCTTCAGAAAAAGTGACTCAGATTACCGCTTGCTTCTCTATTCCCCACATCTCACGGATTACCCATGCCATGGGAGATACTTAAAATTAACTTAACATCCATGTAAGAATAATTGAAGTTGTTTAAATGAGACTTGCTAGATAAGTGATATTAACAAGTCTCAAAGGGGGGAATTGTTAGAGAAATACTGTGAGAAAACCCTTGCAAATAGTTAACAAGACTCAAGGACAACGGGGAGAAAAAAACAGTACTGCAAAATACTGCAAAGTACTGCAAAGGATATCCGGCTCCGGCTAAAGAACCTTGATGAAACCACAGCGCTTTGAAGATTGCAAGGGGTAGGTAAGACAAAAACAGCAGAATAACCCAGAAGTGACCTTAGGTTCATTAAGCTCTCACAGCAGTTCTACATAGGGCAGATGCTCCAGCATCTAGCAAGTCTCATTTAAACAACTTCAATTATTCATACATGGATGTTAAGCTTTCTTCATTTTCTGTGTATGAATGCCAAATCTAAACATTACATAACTGCTCTGCTTCTAATTCCAAGAAGCCATAGTTAAAGCTGAAAGGCAGTTTGGATCACATATATAAACTAACATTTTTGAAAATAAGATCTGATACCTATTTTGGACATCTCTAAGGAATAGCAATTTGTTATTGTGCTACTTCAGGAAAAATCTGTGGAGTTTCGGTTGCCACAAACGGATGTTACAATTTCGTTACCAAGGCATTCTAACATACTTTAGAATCAAATTATGAATAAACTTTCTCAACATGATCTAATCTCTGAAGCACAAATGTAGCTGGTAGTAAGGAAAGAAAGTATTTTCCCTGAAATGTTTTAAAGTATTAACAGGCCCAGACTGGGGTGAGTGACAGAGGGAAAACATGCTCTAAGGAATTTCTGCCTGTCCTTAAAGCTCCACAGGACTTCATCTTGGTGGTTACCAATGTCATCATCATCCCTTTTGTATTGGCAGACAGCTTTATAGGTCAAAACCAGTCTGTTCAGCGCAGCAATTTTGTTCCCTTGCTCTTCTGAAACGTTGCAGCAGCAGCAGCTTAATTAGTCAGATTACATTCTAGAGCTAGCATGAAGTCAGCCCCACCACTGCAGTCAGGAAGTAGGTATTGGCATGCAGTAATTTCTGCTGCGTATTTTTCTGATGTATGAAAATCTCCGAGAAGTGATTAAACCACTCAGGTTTAAACCCATTAGGTTACACTCAGGATTAAACCAGTTCAGGTCAGAACTCATATAGATTTCAATGCTAGGCTGCGAGACACTGCTAGGAAGCAAGCCAATATGCAGAAGTTTACAGGCCTATAGAATCCAAAGAGTAATAAGGTACCCTACAGAATGTGTTCAGCTACAGCAAAATAGACCAAAATGTGTGATACGACTATGTTTACGCACAGGAACATATGTTTTCACTAGAAGCACTCAACTCGTATATACCTCAATGACTTGTTGCTCGCAGAGTAGACAGTAGGTCTCAGTTCCTGAACTGAATTCCAAAGATTAAAAAAAAAAAAAAAAAAAAAAAAAGAGAGAGAGAGAGAGAAGAGCTGCAGTATTCTGCTGTGGAAAATGAGTGGCTATTACATGGACAGCTGATGACCTCTCTTTTATTATTTATACTTTTTTTTTCCACTGACTTTTCTTCTTACTCTTCTATATTCCAGAGCTGCTGCACTCCTTCTTTAGCACTGCTTCTCCAAAGTCGGTAGGCTTCTAAGAGAGAGATGTTAATAGCTCAGCAATATCTGGAAACAGTATCCTGGAACAGGTGCCCCATCACTTCCTGGGGATCAGGGTGAGGCTGAGGAGCCTAGAGTTCACAAGACCCTCTTTCTTAAAGATGCAGGTGACATTTGATTTCTTCCAGGCTTCAGAAACCTTTCCTGTTCACCACAACCTTTCAAAGATAACAGAGAGTGGCCTCACAATGGCATCAGCCAGCTCCCTCTGTATTCATGAGTGCATCCCATCCGCTCTAATAGACTTGTATAAGTTTGGTTTATTTGAGTGTTTGCTATCTTGATGCTTCTCTTTTGATCCTTCTCTCACGGCCTTGGCCAAGGGTCTCAGCCTTGGGATTCCTGAGGGCCAGCCTTGCTCCTCTTTTATTTGTGGAAGCCCTTCTTGTTGCCCTTTATGACCCTCACCAGGTGGAGCTTTTTGGCTTTCTCAACATTGTGCCTTCAAGCTTGGGAAGTGTCTTTACATTCCTGCTAGATGATCGGACCCTGCTTCCACTTCTTGTGTGCCTCACATGTGCCTCACCTGAGTTTACTCGGGAGCATCTTGTTCATCTGTGCAGTTCCTTGACCACCTGCATTACACGTGCACTCTAGAAACCTCCCAGGTTGCTTGTGCCCTGCTGTCTTCCCCCCAGCACATCTCGGGGCAGTTCAAGTCCCCTGTAATGACCAGGATTGATAAATGTGACGCTTTAAATAATATGGTGATTCCAGCAAAACTACAACTAGCCCAGCCATCCCACAATGGTGAGCTCAGGTTAATATCTAGGCGCACAAGCCCTTACAAGACCACGACTATGAGGAAAGCTTGCAGGGACCAGAGTGAGATTTCTTCGGGTGAACATCCCCAATCAGGCAAGGGGCTTGGGAATTTCCAGTTTCCGCAGCTGGCTCAGTTCCTTCTATTCGCAGAGTCATCAGAGCTCTCTCTGGACTCAGCAGCTCATTTTCACCTTGTGAAGCACCTCCTTGGAGGTTCTTTTCCCTCCTGAGGCTGTGACATTCTCTGTGCCTGTGGCCCTTTGTCCCATGTTGTTACCAGCAGCATGCATGTTCTCGTGGGGTCCCATGTTGTTATCTGGCGCATGCATGTTCTGGTGGGGTCCTTAGCTGCATGATGAGGGCACAAGGCAAAACGAGCCTAGAGCTGCACTGCACAGATCAAGAGTGTATCCCCCAGCCCTTGACTCCAAAGTAGTTAACGTTTGGCTGCAAACCTGAGTTTGTGGCCGCACCTTAATTCTGAGAACCTTTCTCACCAAAAGGTAAACCTCTTTCCATCCCCTCGTGAAATTTCAAGTTACACCTTTCTCGTGAAGCACAAACACTGCTTTTGAAAACATAGTTGTCTGTGTGTCATACCAGCCGCATGGGAGTTTGAGATCGCGTCAGTCTTTGACACAGTCAGTCAGTTTCTATTTAATTTTGGTCTCCATTTAAGGCTTTCCATGAAGGAGTACTTCTCTGAGCTGATTCAGCAGAAAGGGATGATACATTGTCCATGGAGGCTTTGAAGGGTCAAGGTTTTGATGCGGAGCTCTCAGCGTGTGAGACGCTCCATAGATGTGATGCGGTTGTCGCAGCCTATGCACTGCTTTCTGCAGCTCTAGAAACTGAGGAATTAGAAACTCCCATCAGAGGGTGACAGAAGGATAGACAAGGTATCCTCTGTTGTTTGGGCGAGCGTCAGAGTGTATTAGAAAAAAGCCTGAAATACAGAACAGGAATCAGGATGCTATTCTGCCTAGGGGAATCAGGAAATTTTTTGTGCATTGACTCTCAGAAACAGTATTTTGTGTCTTTTAATAATTTCTCTCTTCAGTTTCTTTTGTTGGGGGGAAGTAAGCAAATTCACTGTATGCGCATGCAGCCTTTTTCAGCTATTCTCAATTTTTGCCAAGTGTGAGGCACAGCAACCTTCCTTTATTACCCAAAGTCCTCTTTGCGTTGATTATTTATGCTGAGTTTGGTTACTATTAAGAAGCACACCAAACAGTAATCCTGAGGCCTATGGTGGTGTCTGCCTTCAGTTCACGGAGGGCTCAAAGGTGCCCTGAAGGGATCTGAATCCATGGGCATGGCCCACGATCGGAAAACTTACCCTTTTGGTCTTCTGCACTTGCAGAAAGCCACCACGCAGCCTAGAAGTAGTAAGCAAAAGACGAGAGTTGTAGAGGACAAAGCAAGCGTGACCTTTACTTTAAAACTGTTTTGGCCGGTTTCTCAAGCTGCTTTCCTCTGAAGCAAATCAGCCTTGCCTGACACGACAACAGTAAAGCACACTGCAGTGGCTGTATTCAAATAGGTAGCGTCTTAAGGATGTAGGCAGAAAAGGATTACACCTATGCAATTTGCCAGTCCAGATTAGCACCTCCCAACCTTGGACCATTTCTGCCAGGGCCACCCCTGTAACCACCAACAGATGGTGCCTCCTCTGTGCCAGCTCTTGATATTCAATTGCTCTTCCAAGGCAAGAGCAGAGGGACAAGTGACCAGGAGGGCACAAGCAGCAGATGGTCCAGAGGACAGAAGGAGCAAGCAAGGACTGTGTGTTGTGTGCCGTGCGGCACAGGGCATGGGGGGTGCCCGTGGGCCTTCCACAACCACTGCTACCTCCAGCACAGGCCTTGCATGCACCTGGTGCCCTGGCCATGGCTCTGAGTGGGAAGCAGGAGCTGCATGGGACATGGAGCCCTGCAGGCTCTGCCAGTGTGTTTCAGCTGCTGAGCTGTGCAGATCTTAAAGCTGTGGACTGCTGTGTCCTCTACCTGCTCCAGAGGTACCTGAGGCATCAAGGTGTGGAGATGCGCTCACTGGTGCTCAGAGGCCTCATGACACTTTCCAAGAGACCAGAGATGGTGCGTATGGCCATGAGTCAGCTGAAGGCACGAGTCAGGCAGCGTGGGGCTGCCAAGCAGGCAGCGGGTAATGCAGTGCTTGGCCTCTGCTGAGGATCAGGAATCATGGGGGTCGCTCCAGTGTCCCTCGCTGACCACTTTGCCCTCTCTTGCCAAGGGGTCACAGCCTGCTCCAGGTCAGCTTGGAGCTCTCAGGCTGGCGCTGCAGCCTGCAGTGCCCCAGCGGTGGGTGTGCACAGAGCCCTGGCAGTGGGGCCCTGGGCTCTGTGGCAGAATGAGCCTGCCCGGGTGGGCACTGGCCACTGCCTGGGGAATTTCCAAGCGCAGAGGGCTCTTAACCAACCTGCCCCTTGCGGCAGGTCAGAAGAGGGGGCAGCTGAGGAGGTGAGGAGGAGCTTTTGCTCTCCTGTCCTCCTTCCCTGCTGCCTGCTCCTCCACACCCTCAGCACACACCAAGAACTGCTGCGTGTCAGGAGGTTACTGCAGTAATAATTCCTGTGGTGCTGGTGGTGAAGCAAGACAGGAGGCTGGTATTTAAGATCCAGAGGTGTTTTGCCCAGTTGGGCTTTCATGCCTCGCGGTCAGGACATTTGGTGTTCTCTACAGGCCAGAAAAATGCAAGAGCTGCTGCCAGACCTCATGGAGATGCTGCAGGATGCCAACACAGACATCCGGATGAAGGCCCTGGTTGTCTCCGGCAACGTGGTCCAGCATATGGACCGGGCAGCGGTGGGCCCCGTCGCTCTGCAGCTGGTGGAGAAGCTGGTGCCACTCTTTGATGACGTAAGGCTGGGGTGGGAGCCGCAGCCCTGCAGATGGGCACTCTCTAATGACAGCCGCCCTTGAGCCCAGCTCTGGGCGCAGCACTCAGGCAGCGCCTTCCCCACTCGGGCTTCTCTGGGCTTCTCAGGAGCCTGGCATGGCTCCTGGCCTCTGCAGTGCACCTGTACAACATCCCTCTGACACGTTTATACCAATGGGGGCTCCAAGCCCCCCATGCAGGGTGCAGGGCCTTTCAAAGCCCAGACAGCTCCTCCAGCGGCCACTGCCACACAGGACCACACACTTGCACCGCCTGCTGCGGCAGGCAAGCTAAGCCTTGAGCAAGTGGTGTGCGCCCAGGAGTCGTGGTGCAGGGCCAGCCCAGCCTCCTCCTCAGCCCAAGCCCTGGGGCACCTCCTCACAGGGCTGCCTGGCTACAAGCTGCTGCTGGTGCTCTGCCTGGGTGGGCAGCAGCCCTTGCTGAGCTCCCCGCCTCCTCCCTCCTCGCAGGACTCCAGCCAGCTGCGAGAGCTCTCCATCTGCCGCTTCAGAGAGCTGGTGGAGATTGTGGTGGGGAAGACCAAGAAGCACATGCAGCAGAAAGTGCATCGGTGCCTGCTCCCGCTCTTCTTCCACATGAATGATGAGATCCAGAGAGTGGCCAAGGTAGAGATTTCAAACCTAGCCAGTGATGAGGGGAGGGCAACCCCGCACCCTTCCACGAAGACCCCAGCTGTGGCTGCAGCTCATCAGTGCTGGGGGATGTCTCCTGGGCTGCTCAACAGCAAGAGGCAGCCGAGGTGCTGGTTGTGCTGTGTCTCTGCCCTGGGCATTGAACCCACTTGAGAGCACTTGAGGCACTGCTCCTGCTGCTGCCTCTTCCCACAATGGGCTGGGAAAGGGGAAGAGGTGAGCCAAGGGGAGGGGGACAGCAGGCCTCCTCCTGCAGGCTGTGGTGCCATCTCCCACTCTCTGCTGCTGCACAGGCCTCCCAGGAAGCCCTCATCACTGCTGCCCAGTGCCTCAGGTGGGAACAGCTTAGGGACCTGAGCCAAACCGGGCAGACATGGAGGACTGGCAAGTGCTTGGTAAGGAGAGCCCCAAAGGGCCAGGAGCAGCCTGGGTAAGACCTGCCCCCACACACACTGCTGTGCATGGGGGAGGCAGCTGTGCCTCTCCTGCACTGCTCCAGCCCCAAGCTCACCACCTGCACCTGCAAACTTGAGCCCTCCTCTCAAGCGCATAGCCCCGGGGGGCTCTTTGGCTGGCCCTTCTCTGACCCCCTCCCAGGTTGCTGAAGGAGACCCTGGCCCACAGGGCCTTAGCAGCACACTGGGTTCTCCACACGCTGGGACTAGACTCTGCCTGCTGCTCTCTCCCAAGCTCAGCCCCACAAGGCTCCTGCCTGGCAGATGCCACAGCCCTGATGGGGCAGGCAAAGGGAGCAGGGTGCTGGGAGGATGGCTTTGGATGGTCTTGTGTGCCAGCCCCACGCTCTTGTGCTCTCTGCAGCTGGCGAGAGGCAGGAGTTATGTGGAAGAAGACCTGTGCCAGAGCCTGCCCTACCTGGAGGACTCTCAGGCATCCTTATGAGATATGGCCGTGAGGTTGCTTGGTGAGCCACAGCCCCTGGGCTCCCTCCCTCTCTGAGCAATTTGCAGGGCTGGGGCATCTAGGAGCCCAGGTGGGCTGCCTGGGAGCCTTGCTGGGCAGGGCTGCAGGTACTGCAGACACGTGGGTTTCATCGCTGCTCTCTTTCTTTCTGTCCCAGTCCTTCGGCCCTTGCAGAACGACATCGAGCCCTCCATCCGGTCCCTGGCTACTCAGAACATCATCATCCTGGGCACTCCACGGAAACAGCCAGCATCAGGATGGAAGCTGCCTTCCCTGCGCTGCTGGCTCTGGAGAGCAGGGGACAGGTGGAACTGTCCTCTGGGCAACAGCTCTCCTTGAGTAGAAGGAGGACAATCCCAGGCCTACGGTGCCCTTCCGCTGGTGACCACCTGAATGTGTGGAGCAGTCTGTGTCCTTCCGGGTGTCTGCTGCAGCTCACCCCTCAGGTCTGATGGCCAGAATAAAAGAGACCAAGGGGATTTCTGACCAGAAACTAGTTCCTTGGTTACTATAATATTCTCCACATGATATACTGGGTTTTTTGCTTCCTTCTTGGTTTTGTTGTCAGTTCTGCCTATGGAAGCTCTTTGGGGGAAAATCAGGTGCAGGGCTTCCACAGGTGTGCCCAAGAGCCAGGGGACAAGACTCCCATGAGGAAAGGGAAGAGCTGTGCCACTGTCCCCTACATCCCCTCCCCTGGGCTGCTGGGTCTCGGCTCGCTACCCTTGGGTGGGTGGGCTGCGCCAGCCTGCTCTCCAGCTCTGCCTGGCCTCTGCAGCTGCTGCAGGGACTGTGCTGAGCTGCTTTCAAGGAAGGAGCAATGTCCTCCTCTTTTCCCCTTTCCCATATACACCCAGCCCTGGCTGGCTGGCCAGGGTCCCAAGCAAGGAGGAGCCCCGCACACACCAGAAATCTGAACACACAGCCACCTGGGAGCAAGGAGTCCTGACACGGGGTGCGAGTGGGCTCCTGCTGGCCTCTTGGGGCAGCCTGGAGAGCCACATCTCCAGCTGTCCAAGAGTTCTCACATCGTCATGTCACAGGCCCCAGGGAAACAGTGTGCGATGGGGCTACTCGGTGAATTCAGTCTAAAGGTCTCCTTCTCCTCAGCCAGCCTGGGCTCTCAGTGCAGCAAACACAAGTCCGCACTGATAGCCATGGGGGTCGTCTCCTCAGAGCAGCACCACCGCACCCCCAGCCCGCGGGACACTCCGCATCTCAAGTGCCTCCTTTTGCCAGGCCTCATTGGCCTTCTCTCACTCTCCACAAATGAGTCAGTCCCACTGCCATCGGCATTTCTGGCCCTTGCATGGTTCCCACGTAGCAGAGGCCTCGGCAGCAACCGGCCTGGCAATTCAGCTGGCAGTGCCTGCAGCCACACGTGTACTTGTGAGCACACACCCTCCTCCGTGGAGCACCTGTCTGGCGAGGCAGGCAGAGGTGCATGGCCATCCCTTAGCTGCTGACCCCCACGGCCTGGGGAAAAGGCTGCAGAGCTCGGTGCCCTCCCCTCCACCCCACCTCATGTCCCCTTCCCCATTCCCCAGCTGCACCTCCTCAGCCAGCACCTTTCCTCCTGACCTTCAAAGCTACTCCAGGCACCTTTCACCCCACCTGTCACCCTGTGGCTCCTCGAGCAACAAATTCTCCTTGTCTTGGCCATCGTCCTAACTTTGGTGCTTTCTGGGTGACCTCTGTGATGCCAAAGGCCCACTCCAAGCCTCCAGAGATGCATAGGCAGCACCTGCTCTGCTATGGGACCAGGCTGTCCGTGGGCCCCACAACAGCCCTCTACTTGGCCCTGCCATTCTGGCCCCAGAGACTGGTGGGGCCAGGCTGGGGCCTCTGGCAGCAGTGCCTAAGCAGCCTCAAAGCCCCCACCGCACAGGGCAAGGAAGGGGCTGGCTCTGCTGGCTGCTTGCTGAGGTGCCTCTTGGGGGGGGCAAGGCAAACAGGGCCAGCAGAGCAGCCGAGGGGACGCTTCTGGCCAGTGCTCTGTGACAGCACCGCTGCTGGGGGCAGGCCCAGGTTGCCCTGGGCACCTCCATTTCCTCCCTGAGGTTTTCCCTTCTCCCTTGGAGCACTTCTACTTCATAGCAACGTGTATTCCTTTAAGGGAAAGCAGCCTTTGGTTTTGCTTCAGCCTCATGGTCTGCAACACACTTGCTTTCTTCCCTTCCCCTGGTTACTCCTTTCCCTTTCGGAAAGCTGAGTGATGGACTCCTGCTCTCTGCAGGCAGCGGAGGGAGCGGTCGCACCTACGGTTGGGGTCTGCAGCAGCGCGCCTCCGTGCACGGCGCCCAGCTCTACAGATCTGGCAGCACAGGCCAGAGAGCCTCGTCGCACCAGGAAAGCACCACAGCCAGCCACAGAGGCTTAGCGTTCGGTGCTTTCCACCATCTCTTTGTGCCTCTGCTTTAGTTTGCCTCAGCGGGAAAGAGGCTCCTTCCTGGAAATGCCTTCCAAAGACCCTTTGAGCTTTACACAAAGACATCCTTCTGTCATCTGTGGAGATGGAATACAATGTGGTCCATGCATTAGAGCTTGCTTTGTCCTCTGAGTCAGCCAAATGCGACTTTAGTCACATTAGTAGACAGTAGTACAATCCAACCTGAGCAAAAAGCTGACCTGAGCAGGTGTAGCTTTCACCTGCTGCTTGGAAGCAATCACAAAAGCCCATGTTCTTGCGTGAAGATTAGCAAACCCAGTGGACTCTTGGGATCTGTGCTGGCTCTGGGAGTTCTGACTCCTAGAATGTTCTTGTGCACCAGAAAGCATCACAGGATGCACCTTTGTGAACATTAGAGGCACCCTAGGCCTAGTTACTCTGGATTGGGTGCAAGGTCCAGTCCAAGGCTCAAGGCCAGCTAGAGAAAGGGCAGAACATGGCCATGGAAGCACAGGAAGTGCATGAAAGTACAAGGTTGCACTGCTTTTTGTCTGGGGAAGTTGTTAAAGCACAACTGTCTGAAACATCATCTGCTTCCGACATAGATCAGCATGCGGTTTGTAGCAGGAACATCAGCTTTTGTAATAGCTGTTTTTATTCCCTCTTCTTTTTACTCTGTATACCAGTCCTGTCAGTTCAACCCTGTGGCAGTGCTGGCTAAAGACAGGATGCAAGGAACAGCAGTTTTCTGTCCATGTTAAATATCCACTCCAAGTCAAGGAAGCGTGGCTCCGTGTCAAAACTCTGCTTTGTGTCCCTTGTCAGAGCTGCCTGTGTGCTCTGCCTGAAGTTTATGTCCTTCTTGATCCTTCCCCTCTGGTTCTGCTGCACGGGCTTCATGCTCTGCGCCCTCTCCTGCTTCCAGCCAGTCAAGCAATCTGGCCCACTTTCCCCCACTCCATGCTTGCTTCTCCGTTCTGGTGCCTATGGCTCTCTTCTCGCACATGTCCACCCTCACCATCCTACCCATCTCTGCACGTCTGTTACGCTCCCATTCATGTCTCAGAAGTGTAGCTGCGAGAAAAGTCAGCTCAACTTTCCTCCCAGCCCTCAGTTTCTCCCTTAACATGGAAATGGCTTTTGCTTATCCAGTCAGTTAACTGTGAATCCCATGTGTAGGAAGCAGTAGAAACAGTGTTAGGACAGAGGCCTTTTCCCCTCCAGCCAGGCACAGCGAGTCCCTCTGCCGGGAGGACTCCAGGATAGCCCCATTTGTGCTCCATTTCATGCAACGCTCCTGAACGAGGCCACTTCCTCCATTAAGCCACCCAATCTGCATGACTCCCTGACATCTCATGCGACATGTTGGCATGCAGCTCTGCTCTTGGCGTTCGTCACGGAAACACAGTGTGGGAATGTGTGTGAAGAGACACTTTATCACGCTCAATGACCCTGTGCTGGGCAAACCTATGGAACAAGCCAGCTAATGATCTCAACTACTATCCCCTGCCCTAATTCTCATCACAGAAATGGTGCTTCTCCCCAGGATGACTGCAGGATGATGTCCGTAGTTCCCTCATGCTCGTAGAAACTACTTCTCTCTCTTACTCTCCTACTCTCTCTACAGATCTTCCAGAAGGAAACAGGGAGAACATGGAGCCTTTTCAAGCACACTGAGAAAGAGAAAGGAAAGGCAAGCCCCTTTGATGGCCTGCAGGACCCCTGGGCTGGTCCCAGGTATAGGTAGTCTGGTGCAGTCCCTCACTTCCCCTGCTCCAAGAAGTCACCATGTGGGGGCAGGTTTAAGGCAGGACTAGCTAATTTGATGACAATTCACTGGAGCTACACATGTGAGGGGAATGATTAGAGTTATCCAGCATACGCTTGAGGACACAAAACATCTGCCCGTGCGGTCAGGGAGGGAATTCCTCGTAGCCCCATATGACATTGCACAATGTGTTGAATACATTTGTGGTTGCTTCACATAGCTCTAAAGCATGAAGCACTCACCATGACCTGGACAGAATATCAGACTAGAAGAGTTCCAAGAGTTGGTATAGTAAATCCACTCCTAGTTTTTGTAGTTTAGAGTTAATTCTTCATAGTGCTAGTTCTTGATCCAGTGTCAGGAGCAGACCGTGAGCAAGGCAGATCTAAACTGCTCTAAGAATCAAATGTCCTTCAGAACATGGGACTACTGGGATTGCTGTGATCACTAGAGCAGTGCAGAGACAGTCTGTCAGTCCACCAATGCTAGCAGAGGTCTACATCAAGGAGGGAATCTGAGCAGAGGGAACATTTATATTGGAGCATCAGAGTGGCTGTCTGTGTTGATTCATACTTGTGGATGAAATTCATGACTTTGCAGGGAGCCAGAAAAAAGGGGGGAGAGAAAGAGAGAGAGAGAGAGGGAGAGAGGGAGAAACAATGGGAAAAGACGGTGGCATAATCCCTGGCTGGAAGGATCTGATGGGGGGTAGCATTTGCAGAAATATACAAATGACTTTGGAGCCTAAATCCCAGTGCAGAAGCTGCTTAGGTTCCTAAGGTGGGCATGGCAAATACTTCCCAAACAGTCACAAAATGAGGCATGCGACCTGTGACTGCAGTCCAATTTATCGGACATCTCTGAATTTGACCATAAAGAAGAGAAAGCAAGGTTTCAGGTTTTAACCAAGACCCCCGAAGGCAACAAACTATGGGCAGCCTGGTCACCCAAATGTGTCAACTCTCCTCAGGCTGTGTTCAGAGAGATTGCTTGGGTTGGTCTGAGGTGGCAGTATCTAGAAACACTGAGGCAGCTCTCCTGTAAATGCTAGAAAGAGGATTCAGCCTTTGTCTTTACTGTCACCCTCCCCACACCCACTAGCCTAAGGCAAAGGAACACACTCAGGAGTGCATTTTTGTTTGTACTTCAGCTCACTCGGGTTCAACTTTGCCTCCTGGGTATTACTTTCCACTCTACTCTCTTCTGTCACACAGTGCTTCCCTTGCATGCAAGCTCTGTTCCCTGCCAGGGCACTAGGTTTCCCACTGGAAGAGGTATAGCACTGCATTTGTCTTTCAGGACAGGTACTTTACACTTGAAGCCCCCAAGGTGGGTTGGAGGGAGTCCAGCTCAGGAGAGAAGTGCAGTTTTCAGGGCCCAGGGGAACTTGTTCCACATCACAGTGTTAGGATGATTTCTGCACAGCCCTGTGACAACGAACTAGCCCAGAAATGCACATATCCAGGTAGTCACAAAGCACATGAGGCAAACACGAAACAAATTCATTATCTAATCCAGGTCACAGAGTTCTTTGCGAAAGGGAAGGGATGTTGTGGAGCCTTGGCACTGTTTGAAGTGGAGTTTTAAAGCAAAGTCACGGAAAAGGGAAGGCTGTGGCTCCTGTTTCTTGGCACCTTCTAACTGCAGCTTAGGTAGTAGCTAAGAAGTTCCCAGGAAGTTTCTTGTTCCGGTGGTTTCTCCATCGAGGGTACTTAAGGCTATCTGTTGCTGTACATCAGTGGACAGGGAATGAAGAACCCTCACAGTTTTGGCAGTCATGTAACCTGTGCCGTGTAGTCTGGATGCGATCGATCACTCAGCTGCTGGTATTGAAATTTTCCATGGAACAATTTGTCCTGGAGGTGAGGGCAGTATAAATGTGACATGCATTTTTGGCAGTGCCTGTAGAAATAGGTTTTATGAAGTGTAATTATGTCCTTGAATACTGTCATCATTTTGGCACAGCTCATCCAAATCACAGTATAAATCAGCGTGCAATCAGTGCAAATAAACGTTCACTTTACAGAGCTCTCTACCGGGAAATTAGTGTACTTCAGAGAATGTAGCTTCCATTTCAAAAAGTAAATATAGAGTGGAGAGAAGTGGGGAAACCACAGACACACACACACACACACAGACACGCACACACACACACACACAAGATACTGTATCATTCTCATTTTAATTTCTGAGTGAGGTTAGACACAAATTATCTAGATTTTAAAAGCTACAAGGGCTGATCTGGTACAGAGATCTTTTCCTGATGAATAGCTGAAGCCTGTAGCCACTCTTCCCATTAAAAAATGATAAAGGCAGAAGTAGCTAAACTTCTGGCAATTTGACACCAGTAATGCTGAAAATTAACATTGTTCCACAAAGCTAGTGAACTACAGTGTTCCTCAGACTCTTTTTATTTTTCTGATCATCCAGAGATGCTATTATATTTTGTTGTTTTAGAGAGTGTCTTTCCATGTGTCTACATATATATACACACACACATAGATACACATACCTGCCTTCATATATCTCTGTGCAAGTATAAACATATGTTTGCACGCTCATCCAGCGAGAGAGGAGACTATCTTCAGCTATAGCCCATTTTTTACTCTTTTCATCTGCAGTCTTAGCTTCATGGGAAAGTTATTGTACGTGCACATGGAACGTTTCTGTAGTAGAGGAAAATACGTCTCAAAGCCACTTTTGAAAATGTTCACCTATTTATAATAACACCTATTGAGATTCTTTTACAATTTTGCCTTTCAAATTAAGCTCAACCCCTCACAAGCTTTGCTGTGTTTAAGGTACAGGAGGGTGACAACTTGTATTAATTTTGCCTGGTGACTTTTTGATCTTGTGATTGTAATGCAGAAAGTGGGTAAATTTTTCTCCCAGCTCCTTCACCATGAAAACCAGAAGCCAAGTGCCACTATAAACATAATAGTTTCTTACAATAATAAGACACACAGGAGCAGCTGCAGTGGCATTTGTTGGTTTTATCTGATTGATAATCACAGTCACTTCCCAGGAACAGTCACGCGTTGTTCAAACATTTCAGACACACATTTCATGATGTGTGTTTTCGCTCAGGTAATGAAGTAAATACCTGCAGTTCTTGAACACACATTGAAATATTAATGCTAACAGTACCATTATCCTTGAATACGTGCATTCCACGTTACTGCAGAAAGCAAATATCTTCCAAAACCCAGATATCTTCTTCTACTGTCTTTGCAGAATTACAGGGAGAGTAGATTAAGAGTCCTGTTTTACAGGGTGGGGGGAGCCTGAAGCACAAAGCAGCAAAGTGAGTTGCTCCAAGTCACATGAGGAGCAGTGGACAGAGGCAGGAAAAGAGAGCAGTTCTGCCATAGGCGCTGACTCCACTTTAGTTTGACTTATCTTTGTGCTCATGCTTGAGATACCCAGTCCTTCCCACTGTTACCAGCCTCATGCTTGGCCTGGGATCAGGAGACACTTAAGCAGGCACTCAGGAGAGGAATAGGGCTTGAACTTGAACCTGATCGTGACTTTCCAGCCTCCGTAGGCATAGCAGTTACGCTGAGCTACAGCAAAACTGGTTTTTGGGGATGGTGCTGAATTCTGGGCTGTCAGATGTAGGTTGTACACTAACCTCGTGGATTTACAGCTCCAGGAAACTCCCGGCTGCTTTATCTGCCTCTACAGATGCAGAGCGAAACAAGTTTTCACTAGGTCCTTGTTTGCATTTACTGACAGTCCCGGTACTGCCAGCCTTTTGTGGGGGTTTTGTAGCAGCTCTAGTGATACCAGAATTAATTTGTGGTTTTCGTTTTTGGAGGCTGTACTGAGGCCCCTGTGATGGTGCAAATGTGAATCCATTTGTATTTCTCCAGCAGATTTGCCCTGGGAGTGGGGTTGCGGGTATTTTGGTGCTCTGAAACAAAAGAACGTTCAATTTTTCAGTATGTGCAGCGCCTAATGTTTGATACACAACACCGCAGGACGAGGGCCATGTTTATGGTCTGAAATACCTCTGGGATATCTATTTTTCACACCAGAGTGAGAGCTTTGAATATAACTAGTTGCAAATCTCCCATTAAAAAAAAATGTGATTTTTGTCCTAATGTAACCTACATTTCTCTCTCTGGAGCAGAGAGAAATGGCTCCTGTTCCAGGCTACCCTAATCAGTGACATCCTCTCCAGCAAATGTGCAGCGAGTCTATTTCCTTTCAAAACAAAGACTTGCAAGGCCAGCAAGTCTTGCAAAAGCCAGCAGGGACTGTGATGCTCATGGACTCTAATCTGCAGTGTATCTCCTCGTGGCTGCTTACTGGCAAGTGCACTCACCTTAATCCAGCCTGGAGCGTTCTGTAGCTTCTTCTTACCCCATAGCAGGGAGAGACATAACCTTCTGTAGGCTGCGCTGCAGATACCTGCCTGGAATAGTTTATCACTGACTGATACTCATCTGTGTTTTTGGGGAGCATAGCTCCTCTCTGCCACTGTATGTATTCAGGGATTCCAGGACAGTGGCAGTCAATACACCAGTAATACTCAAAATAGGGAGCAAAATGTATGAGTGGCCAATTGCTCCTTTCCTTCATTGCACTTGGAGTACCTTTAACCAATTGAAGCGTTGCTGAATTTTGCACAGTTTCCATGATGTGAAAAGAGCCTCTGCTTCCCAAGACCACCACACTCCGTGTACACAATTTGCATGACACTGTGGCTCGTGTGTATAGGCATGATAGACACAGCAGAGAGGCAGAACTGCCAGGGTTATGGTGAGAAAAGTAGTGCACACAGCAAGCATGGGCTCGAGCGTGACATTCTCACATGCTGAATTGCAGAAAGGCCAGCCAGACTCATCATTTGAAATGCCTGTGCAACCCTAACCCTTGCTTCACCCTGCCCTGCAGCCAGGACTGTTTCGCAACAAGCTCTCAAGAGAGCTCAAGCCTTATATCCTAGGAAACTCCATTTCATTAGCACAGGTCTTTCTGGAGGTAAGATACATCCAATGGAGCCTACCAACGCATTGTTTCAGTAGGCTATAGCGATCACTCAGCACTTCCTGGAGCCACTCCTTTGTTTGGGATAGTCTGTCCAAACTTCTAATATTGCTTCTAAGTTTGCAGGATGGACTTTCTGGGTAGAAGAGGGCCCCTGCTCGTAGATGTCAAACTAGTGAACTGTACCCTGGACCAAAAAAGCAATTGGCTTCAAAAGGACTTCCCAGAAGTAGGGGAGTTTTTTTCCACAAAGACAATTATACAAGCTTTAGTTGGTCTACTGAGGCCTTATTGACCCTGCCTCGTCTCCCTGATTTACTAACAATTTGTTCATAAATTAAATATTAACTATTTTATTAGAACAAATTATCTTCCCCCCTCCTACTTTGCTACATTCCACTAGCATTTAATTAGTACATCTAGCACTTCCTCGGACAGTCCTCACATAACAGAAGACTCATGGGAGCAGATCTGTAGAAATAAGCTGTTTTCTATCTCAGGAAGTAAAGCATGAAAAATAGCTGAGGATCCTCATCCAGGCTCTGCTGCTGCCGCCACCTTTTGCTGCCCTTGCTCAAGGGGCAGCACTCAGTAGTGCATGGGGTGTGAAAAGGGATCAGGTAGGGACAGTGCAACATGACCCTCCCAGGTGACTCAAGACACCTTTTGTACTTCCCTTCCTTCCCGTCGCTCTGTACTTAGATGAAATGCAGCATGCACAGGCATAGGACAGCTGAAGGTCTGTAGGTTGCACAGCAGGTGAAGAAGGTCCAACTGGTGGTCTAGAGGGAACACTCACAGGACGGGAGGTGCATCTCCCTCCAGTCTTTGCTGACTCTGCAAGAGCAGATGGCTATTGTCGAGGAAGATAGGGACAAGGAAGCACAGGGAGATGGCTGATCCATCCTAATATACTTTGCTGCAGCCAAGCACCATGTCTCAATGGGCTCAACAAACAGCACTGGATCCAAGCCTTTCTATGGAAAAGGTCAGAGGAGAAACTGCCAGCAAAGGACCCTCACTGCCCTGGCTCACAAACTCTTTTGCCTCTGTAGGGGAGGCAACACAGTGACATTATGTCAGGAGACACTGTAGTAGAACTCCAGCATAAGGCCAGAAGGAAATGTCTTTTCCCTCCTGATACCTCACATGCTTTATGGGCTATACTTCTCTTTTACCATGCTCTGAAGTCCTAGAGATATGTTTTGCCTTCTCCTGTTGTGCAATCCCATCCCCAGAACTCCTGGGAGTTATAAGCTAATAATTCCCTGCTGTTGCACGGCCGTCGGGTATTGTCCTTGTCCTAGATATCTCTGCCTCACCTCCACACCACAGTCTTCTACTGCAAGCCTCAAATTGTAACTAGGCGGTGGGAAGGCCTTCCCTTAATGACAACTGGGTATGGTACAGAGAATTCATAAGACTCTCTGCACCACAGACGGGTGTCACATGTAACACAGAATGCTGGTTTTACATCTCCCCACAAAATGATGAGGACTGCTCCAGGATGAGCTCTTCTGGAGTTCGGTGTACAGTGACTGATCTCTTTGCATGGCTGTTCGTTGCAGGTTGTGCCTGGTTCCCGCCGTGCCAGGCCCATGTGTTTTCCTGAGGCTGAGCAGGCTGCAGCTTTATCTTCTAAAGTCCTCTGCCCAGGGCTGGGATTTGCCTATTACCACTTCATGGAAACAAGCTCTCACACTACCTGTGCTGGCTCCCAGGACACAAGTACTCTCCCGTAGCCTGGTCAGCAGTGTGAGGAACACTATCAGAATAGAGCTGCCCTCTTTGGAGGCGTATGAAACAAACAGATACAACCTAACTGAGGATCTAAAGCCAAGGATTTCTTACTCGAGCTAGCACAGCATGCTCTTCTTGGATTGCCCTTTTTATTTGCTCTTGAGAAGCATTTGGGCTGATGCTGGGTCCATTACTGTGCCAGGACACTGCTTCTCCCATATCAGTCTCTACCTCCTTCCTGGGACAAAATCTCACTCCTCCCTGTGTCCGCTTTCTCAAATAGGAAGCATGTCTTTGGCACAACAGCCTATCTACTGCTGAGGCTTCTGAAGGGGATCTTGAGATGTTCTGAGAACATCTCCTTCGTATTTTCTCTAGCTCTGATTTCTCAGGTCAGATATTCATATTGCATACTCTAGCTTTTAAGACATTGCTACTCTTCTTTGGAGTTGTTGATAGTCTGTAATGACGCCTTTACCCATGAACAACTGTAGTCACTTGCCACTCCTTAGCTCAAGGGCAGGGCACAGCACAGAAGAAAAGAAGTAATATCCATATGTGCTAAGTCATTCCTAGTTGCAAGCACACAACATACAGCCTACATGGCCAGTGTGGAGAAGCTGAGAGAACTGGACTTGTTCTGCCTGGTGAAAGGAAAATACAGTGGAGATCTAATTACTGTCTTCCACTGTCTAAAGCGGAGGCAAGGTCACAGAGAAGACAGAGCCAGACTCATCTCCGAGGTGCAAATACTTTTCAGAGTGGAAACAAAAGGAGTAAGAGGTGTAAGTTGCAACATAAGATTTTCCCAAGGCACACCAAGAAAAATGTTTGCCCTGTGGGAACAGTGTGGCCCTGGGGCAGTGCCCATTGTGTAGACACCAGAAGCAAGTGGAGAATTTCCAGTCCATCCCAGGATAGAGACAGAGACAGAGGAAGAATTTTTTGTTTTGTTTCTAACATCCCAGTGAAGATGCACCTCTTGGGTATCACGGTGTACCTGCTCCACAACCCAACCTGAAGAGTGCTGAAAGGTGAAGGCTTTTTTCAACTAGTCAGATATTACGCAGCCAGTCAAACTGTATCTGGCTCTGATGAAGACCCTTTCCTTAGAGGCAGGCAAGTGATTCATCTCCTGAGAGCTAGATGAGGGGAAAAAAAGCATTGTTTGCTCCTACATTGTCTGCTCCTGTCATGCATAGCACTGAAGAAGCGGTGCAGGTCTCCAAGTAAGCCATCAGGGCTGTGCTGTTGCCTTGCCCCTCTCTGCAAAATGAATCTTCTCTAAACAGTATAATAATGAAAACACTTGAAGGAAGTCACTGCTGAGAGTTCCACTGTGTCCATGCCAAGACATACCTGGGTGGGAGAGGGAAATAAACCTAGCAACAAATAGTTTTGAATAACAGCAGAGTTCTGTGAAGCTTGGCACAGAAGTCACGCACAGTTACTACCATTCCTCATTCTAAGTAGCTGCGTTTCACAGAATCATGGAATGGTCGAAGTTGGAAGGGACCTCTGGAGATCATCCAGTCCAGCCTCTCTGCTCGAGCAGGGTCATCTAGAACATATTGCACAGGATCTTGTATAGGCAGGTTTTGAATATCTCCGGAGAAAGAGACTCCACAACATCTTTGGACAGCCTCTTCCTGCGCTCTTTCACCCTTGCAGCAAAAAAGTTTTTCCTCATATTCAGGTGGAACTTCTTGTGTTTCAGTTTGTGCCCATTGCTTCTTGTCCTATCACTTGGCACCAGTGAAAAGAGTCCAGTCCCATCCTCTCTACACCCTCCCTTAAGGTATTTATGTACATTGATCAGATCCCCTCCCAATCTTCTCTACTACTGCATGCTAAAGAGGCCCAGCTCTCACAGCCTCTCCTCCTAAGAGAAATGCTCCAGCACTCCTATCGTTTTCGTAGCCCTACGCTGGACTCTCTCCCATAGCTCTGTGTCTCTCTTGTCCTGGAGAGCCCAGAACTGGACACAATGCTCAAGATGAGGCCTCCCCGGGGCTGAGGAGAGGGGCAGGATCACCTCCCTCCACCTGCTGGCAACACTCTTCCTATTGCACCCCAGGAGACCATTGGCCTTCCTGGACACAAAGGCACCTTGCTGGCTCATGGTCAACTTGTCATCCACCAGCACTCCCAGGTCCTTCTCGGCAGAGCTACTTCACAGCCTGTGCTGCTGTATGAGGTTATTTTTCCCTGGGTGCAGGACCCTACACTTCCCTTTGTTGAACCTCAGGAGGTTCCCCTCTGCCCAGCTCTCCAGCCTGGCCAGGTTTCTCTGAATGGCAGCACAGCCCTCTGGTGTATCTTCAGCTCCTCCCAGTTTTGTATCACCAGCAAACTTGCTGAGAAGACACTCTGCCCCTTCATCCATGTTATTGAGGAATATGTTGAACAAGATGGGACCCAGGACGGAGCCCTGCGGAACACTGCGAGCTAACTAGACTCCAACTAGACTCTGTACGGAACACTGCGAGCTAACTAGACTCCAACTAGACTCTGTACTTCTGATGACAGCCCTCTGAGCTCTGCCTTTCAGCCAGTTCTCAATCCACCTCGCTATCCACTCATCTAGCCCACCCTTCCTGAGCTTGCCTGGCAGGATGTTCTGGGAGACAGTGCCAAAAGCCTTGCAGAAATCAAGGGAGACAACATTCACCGCTCTCCCCTCATCTACCCAGTCAAGCATCCCATCACAGAAAGCTATCAGATCGGTCAAGCACAATTGAAGCATGATTTTGTCTGTGGTGAGTAGCTTATGCCGGAACAGTTACTGGAATGGTCTTCCCAATCTCAATCCCCTAGCACTGCTCAAGGACCCAGGGAAAGTGTAGGATTTGGAAAGTCTGGAGAAAGCAGGGTACATATGCTGCACTTATGTGCTGATAGAAGAGCAGCAATCACAGACAAAAAGGCATGAATGAGATGCCTGGGCTTCAGAGATACCAAACCTGGTGGTCTGCTTCGTCTCCTCTGAGGCTCCACAGGCTGTGGGCGTATCTGGAAGCAGAGAATATGGCAGGAGAGGCGAAACAGAGAAATGAAACAGATCTGAGCAGCCATACCTAAAAGCATGTATAGGCAGAAGGCAGCCTTTCCTGAGGCCTGCCTTTTGTTACCCCTTGAAAGGGGCACACAGGCAAGGGCATTGGAGAACACAGCCACACCAAATCATCCATGAGGAAAAGTTCACACAGAACCCTGGAAGGCTTTAAAACAAATCTCCACGTATCTGCACTGTACTGGTAATCTTCAGGCAAGGTACTGGCGGGCCTCAGGCGCTTGCCTCTTTTTGCAAGCATCTTCCCAAAGGTAATGCACAGACTTCTCAGCTTCAGCACTAGCACCTGAAGTTACACTCTCTGGTGAGCAGAAAATGTAGAGAATTAGGTACTGACAGGATGAAGAAAGAGGGAAAGAAAATGCTGAAGGAAAGAGGAGACGAAATGAAAAAAGAAGGGAACAAAGGCTTGAAAGTGCTGGTTTTACAGATGATTCAAGCATCTCTCTCTGCAACCGAATGAACACTCTTGCATGTCATAGAGGGGAGAGCATTTATTCCGATTTTACTTTCCAGCTGGTTGCTGTCCTGCATCAACACTGAGCTTCCCTTGTGACAGGGGATGCAAGCCTTGGAAGAGGATAGGTGGATTTAAGTGGAAATTTCTGTGGCAGGGGCTGAGACTGGAAATCAGTGCAGTCCATCCATGAATCCTCAGCACAGCCCTTGCAAGGAAACTCACCAAGAATAGCAGACTCTGCCACAGCCTTTTCCATTCATGGACCAGCCATTGCTCAGAAAGTGGCCTGGAGAGGGAGTCTTCTTACCCCAGTAGAGAATGCGCAGCCTGAGAAACACCCCCAACTTTATGCCTCAGACCACTCAAAACTTTGCCATGAGTTCATGTGACATTCTAGTAGGAAGCCTTGGAAATGAGGCATGGCTCAGTCTGGGAGCTCCAAAGGGTCATGGTTCAATCTAGCAGTAGTCTCCCTGGCTCACACACTTAGGAAAACCAGGATGCAACATGACTGCTTGTCACGAAGGAGCAAATGGCAAGAATTCCCTTTTCTGCTCTGCTCTGCTCCTTGCTCCCAGCAGGTCAGCACCTGTTTGCCTGATGGGACTGTGCTTCACCTGGGCCAAAGGTGTGGAGGAGCACTGCCTGCCCACAGGTCTGAATCATGCTGATTTGGAAAGTGAAAGTGAAGAACTTCATGGCCTGAAGTTCTGACACAGTGAGACTCCCCTGATTGCTGGGTAACTCTTGCAGGAAACAAACATCACTTTTGCTGTTTCATTTCTTTGCTTCCTGTGGGTAAGTGGACTTTGTCAAGAAATCACAGGACATGGGTGTCTGGTCAGAGCACAGGCACCTTCAGATAAGATTTTCTTCTTACCTTTGCCACTACTTTTCACCAGGAGGAGCCATGGCCGTGTCTCTATTTACAACCAAGGAAACTGAAGCGGTGACTGACTAGACTGAGCCGGCTGTTTGCTGAGTCTTCCCAGCTTGGAGAGGACACACAAGCTATCTGTTATGCAAAGAAGAAGCAAAAGTCTGGGCAATCCCTCTGGGCACCAACTGACAGACAGACTAGCCCTGCTGCCCCTGCCTAGAGGGTCATCAGTGGCTAGTGAAAGACAAGGGAGCTCATCAGCTGTGCGTACAGGTTGAAGGCACATTGGCAGGGAAGTTAAATCAACCTTACAGAAAGCAGAATAAGCAGAGGAAGCTGGGAACTACGCAGCTGGGTCACAAGACCTAGTGGCAAAAGTGTTGTCAGCCCTTTCACTTCCTCTGGATCTTACCCTTCCAGACAGATCAGGTTTCCTCAGCCAGCAGATAGCAGGCTTGTCTGCATGTTACTTAAAAGAAAAGCATCTGTGCAAAACCTCCTTTCCCTGCCCCTTGTTTCTTTATAAATGTGTTGAAAGCAGATGAGTCACTCTGTTCACTCCTCTCAGAGTAAGACTGCTAACAGCTGATCTGCTGCTTCAGGAAGGGGTTCATTACCTTAAGGCCCAGACAACTGGGGCTGATCCAAGGCAAACTGAGCATTGCTTTCCCTAGAGGTCTTACAAATGTTCACAGAGAGCTTGACTTTTCCTATTCTGAGGAGCGTTTCAGCAGTAAAGATCCTGGCTTGGCTGAAACGTGTTTCCCTGAGGGAAGTAATAGCGGCCAAAGTTCATGTCTGGACTCTGGCAAACAAAAACATACAACCTTTGCACAGCATTCCTGTTACTTAGCAGTGAACTGAATGTCTTGGATGCATTACTCTGGTTGTGTGTAGAGAACTTTGGTGAAGGGAATCAGCATTATCAGCACAGCTGAAGACTAGAAGAAACCAAATGTAATTCACTTGAAGGAAAGAGGTCTCTTGGCTTCTGGCACATTTGATTTAGGCTAATTCATTAAGATTGAAATAACAACCACTCCTCACTGTCCTCTAATACCTTGGAGGAGATCTGGACAACAAGCATGAAGCCTTTTCTGTCAGCTGGGGCAGTGCATTTTGTCCTTGCAGCAGTTTGTACCCAAAGAGAGCTAAATGTGTAGAAGTGGTTTTAGGCCATAAAAGCATATTTGCTCTGCCTAAGGGATTAAAGTCATCCCAAAGAATTTTGGCTGTAGCACAGGAAGCAGCTTGTTTTGGCTTGTTCTCTGTGGAGTGATTCCCTTGGTCTCAGTATCAGAAACAAGTGGCTGGGTTAGACATACTAGCCAAAAGCTGTCTATAAAGTACAACAGAGAGGGGAGAGACAGAAAGAGGAACAATCAAGTGAGAAAGTGATGGACTGGGCTGGCAAGCAAAGGGCATGGAGTGCTGTGAATAGAAGGGACCTCAGAATCAACAAAACTGGTCTGGCTGGGCTGAAAGGGGCCCACTGCAAGTGTATGTACACAAATCAGGGAGTGCCCACAGGACAACTCTTAGGGGAAAGCTCTCACATGCTTTTGGGAAAATCAGTACAAGGTGTGCCTCTCTGAAGTGCCTGTGCACTAATGCATGCAGCATGAGGAATAAGAGAAGAAATTAGAGGTCTGTATGCAACTGCAGTCTCATTGGGACCTCATGGAGATTTAATAGGCTAAATCACACAACTAGAGTGCTGCAGTGGATAGATACAGGCTCCTCAACAAGCCTGGGAAGGCAGGGAAGGTGAGGAGAAGGAGTTGCCCTTTACGTGAGACAGCAGAAGAAATGTATGGAGCTCTGCCTGGGGATGGACGATCATCAAGCAGAGAGCTTGTGCGTTAGGATTAGTGAGCAGACCAACATGGCTGATGTCGTTACAGGTGTGTGCCACAGAATGCTTGATTAGGATAAAGTAGATGAGGCCTTCTTCAGAAAACTGGAAGAAGCCTCCCTTACTCAGGCCCTGAGCCTCCGAGGGGACTCCAACCACCTGGATATCTTGACAGACGGACAATACAGCAGGGTGTAAGCAGTCCAGGACATTTTTGGAGTGCATTGATGACAACTTTCTAACTCAAGTGGTCGGAGAGCCGACAAGGAGAGGCAGTATGCTGCACCTCCTACTTACAGACAAGGAAGAACTGCATGGGAATGTAAAAGCTGGGGGCATCACTGGCTACAGCATCAGGGAGACGGATCCCAAGAGGAGGAAAAACAAAGAGAAGTGGGACCACTAGCCTGCTCTTTCTTCAGGAGAGCAGACTCTGGCCTGTTCAAACTCTTCTTGGAAGAATTCCATGAGATGTGGCCCTAGAGGCAAGAGGGGTCCAGGGGATGTGGCTAATTTTTAAGGATCACCTCCTTCAAGCTCAAGAATGGTCCATCCCAAAGTGCAGGAAATCAAGCAAAGGTGGCAGGAAGTCTGCCTGCATGGACAAGGAGCTCATTAAAGACATTAAAAGAAAGTGCACAAGATGTGGAATCAAGGCTAGGTGACCCAGGAAGACCATAGAGACACTGTCAAAGTATGCAGGGATGAGACTAGGAAAGTCAAAGCTCATCCAGAGTTGCATCTGGCAAGAGATATGAAGAGCAACAAGAAAGGCAGCAAAGAGGAAGGACAGGGAAAACGTACATCTGCTGTTAAACACAGCAGGGGACTTGGTGAAAAGGGATGCAGAAAATGCAGAGGTACTGAAGATGTTCCTCCCCTCAGTCTTTACTGGGAAGACCAGCCTTCACAAATCCCAGGTCCTTCAGACCAGAGGAAAAGTCTGGAGGAATAACAACTTACCTTTGGTGGCGGGGGGGGAAGGCTGAGGAACATTTAAACAAACTGGGCTTAAGCAACTCCATGAGATCTAACAGGTGCAGCTGTGAGTGCTGAGGGAGCTGCCTGACTGCCTTTCAAGATTACTCCCAATTATCTTTGGCAGGTCATGGCAACTGGCAGAGATTCTTGAGGACTAGAAGAAAGCAAATGTCACTCCTGTCTTCAAGAAGGGCAGGAAGGAGCTACACGTCAGCCAGCCTCATCTCCATCTCTAGAAACATGACGGAGTAGCTAATCCTGAACATTATTTCTATATATGTGAAGGATAAGGAAATTATTGGGAGTAGTCAGCATGGATTAAGGAAGAGGAAGTCACGCTAATATACCAGATGACTGTGCTGCCATTCAGAGGGACTTCAACAGGCTCATGGAATGGGCAGACAGGAATCTTTCGGAGCTCCACAAAGGGAAATGCCAAGTGCTGTTCCTGAGGAGGACCCTGAGCCTGGGAACGAGCCAGCTGGAGAGCAGCTTTGCAGAAACAGATCTAGGAGACCTGGTGGACAAGCTGAACATGAGTCACAATGTGCCTTTGCAGTCAAGAAAGCAAAAGGCACCCTGACCTGTATCCAGGAGCAGTGCTGCCACCAGGTTCAGGGACATTGCTCTTTCCATCCTGGCCCTGCTGAGAACACTTCTGGAGTGCTGTGCCCAGTTCTGGGCTCCTCAGTACAAGAGAGATGTGCACTTACTGGAGCAAGTCCAGTGAAAGGCCACCAAGATTAAGCAATCTGAAGTGTCTGGCATATGAGGAGAAGCTGAGAGAGCTGTGACAGTTTAGCTTGGAATCATAGCCTGAAGGCTCTGTGCAAATCCATCAGTGTGTAAAAATATCTGGTGGTAGAGTGTAAAGAGGACAAAATGAGACTCTCCTCACTGGTATCCAGTCAAAGAACAAGGGTAACTGGCACAAGTAGAAGAAATGTAATTTAAACATGTACACACACAAAACAGATTTTTCTGTAAAGGTGTTCAAGCATTGGAACAGGTTGCTCAGGGTTGTTGTGGAGTCTCCATCCTTGGAGATACTCAAAAACCCAGCAAGACATAGTGCTGAACTACTTGCTCTGCCTGAGCCTTCTTTGAGCAGTCTCTTGGGCTAAGGGATCTCCAGAGGTGCCTTCCAACCTCAAGAAATCTGTGCTTCTGCAAGTAGAGGTACTCTTGTGCTCAGCCTGGGCTTCTCAAGTCAAGCACAAGGTGGGCGAACTGGAAAGGAGTAGTGCTACCCCAGATGGATAGGAGCCTCAGGTAGGCAGTTTGTGAGGACAGATGGAGGCCCTTGGGTTTCATAGTCCGGTTGTTGAATGTATACACATAGAGACAGTGTTTGTTAGGGAGGGAGGGAGGGAAGGAGGAGGAAGGAAGGAAGGGAAGAAGGGAGGAGATTTTTGGGGCATCTAGATCTGGGCTAACTTTCATGCAGGCAGTCAAATTTGTCAAATAGAATGGTCAATTCCTGTTTGCACGGCAAGGATAGCCTCTGTTGCCAGGGTTCCTGCAACAGCACCAAACTCCCTAAACTGTTCCTTCTGAGCATTTACAAGTATTTCATAGCACAGCTGGATTAATATTGCAGGAGGGACTGAACAGAAAGTATTTGGACTAGCCATGTGCTCCACCAGAGATGATAATCCACATACTAACATATACCAGTTGGTCTACATATAGAGCTGTAGAGTGGAATCTTCAGGGCAGTCCAGAACTGGCACTTGGAAAGTTCCTTACTCAATTACTCAACTTCTTTGCTGGGAAGGTGGCTAGGAGTTCGGCGAATTGCTTCATTTCAACGCATCTGTTGTCTAATATCAGGTGATTGCCTTTTTGATGCAGATTACAGAATCACAGAATACTTGAGGTTGCAAGATACCTCTGGAGATCATGTGGTCCAAAACCCTAATCAAGCAGGGTCAGCTAGAACAGAGGGACCAAGATGATGTCCAGTGGGGCTTTGAATAACTCCAAGAACGGAGGCTCCACAATCTCTCAGGACAACCTGTGGCCAAGCTCGACCACCCTCACTTTAAAACTTTCCTTCTGCTTGGACAGGATTTCCTGTTGTGCCCATTGCCTCTTGTCCTCTCACTGGCCACAGCTGAGAGGAGGTTGGCCTCATCATCTTGACATCCTCCCATCAAACCCTCCCATTGCCTTGCAGGAACACTTGGAAGAAGCGGTGAGTGATTGTTGTGGGTCACTCCCTGCTGCAGGGGATGGAGGCATCTCTCTGCTGGCCTGACCTCTTGTCTAGAGAGGTTTTCTGCCTGCCATG
Organism: Rhea pennata; assembly: GCF_028389875.1. Classification (NCBI taxonomy): domain Eukaryota; kingdom Metazoa; phylum Chordata; class Aves; order Rheiformes; family Rheidae; genus Rhea; species Rhea pennata. The sequence goes on along the minus strand of NC_084702.1, from coordinate 2,979,367 downwards.
GGCTCCTATGCAAGAGGTCATCAAAAGACTGCCAGGGTTTGTCCGCACGTCAGACTATTACCCTCTTCTGCTCTTTCTTGTGGGCACTAATGATACCAAGGGCAAACTGGAAGTGATTAAACAGGATTTCAGAGCTCCGGGGATGTCAGTCAAAGGTCTGAGAGCCCAGGTCATTTTCTCCTCAATCCTGCCAGCAAGAGGAAGCATGGGAGCAGCAACAGACAGACTTTCCAAGTTAAAAACAGGCTGCACCACTGATGTTGGCCACAGGGCTCTGTTTTCTACAAGCATGGGACCCTGTTTGAAGATCAGCAACTGATGGGAAGAGATGGGATCCACCTCAGTGGGGCACACATGTCTTTGCCAACAGGTTGGCCAGCCCAGTAAAGAGGGCTTTCAACTAGGCAGGATGAGGGAAGGGGAGAGTTATAGAGACAGGGTAATAAACAAAATGCAGCCCAAGTCAGGATGCCTCCAGCATCCTGTAAAAACTCCAGTAAAAACATTGATAAGATCATCCTAGATCCTTCTCTTCTCCAGGCTAAATGGCCACAGCTTTCTCAGCTTCTCTTTGTATGAGAAATGTTTAATCATCTTTGTGGCCCTTGGCTGCAATCACTTCAGCAGGTCCATGTCTCTCATGTATTGGGAAGCCTAGAATTGGACTCAGTCCTCTGATATGGCCTCTCTAGGGCTGAGTAGTGGGGAAAGATCATCTCCTTTGTCCTGCTGCCAACAGCTGGTTGTCCACCAGGATACCTAGGTTCTTCTCTGGAAAGCTAATCTTCACCGGGTCAGTTCCCAGCCTTTTCTGAGGTATGCAATCATGCACCAAATGACTTCTCCTGTAGCGTTCCTTGGTTATTCATGAAAAGAATTAATTCATTTGGCATGTGTACAGACACAGTCATGATACCCAGCTACATCACTGTGAAAACTATAAGACAGCCTTGAGTGTCTCGAGAGAATTTAGATTCCTTAATTCTTTCCACATGGTAAAGAGAAAGAGCAAGGAAACCCAACAGCATCGCACAGCTACCTAAGGGCAGTTCAAGGATGACAGAGTCAAAGTCTTCTTGGCAATGTCGGATGATAGAACCAAGGTCCATGGGCACAAGATGCAGCTTCAGCTCTCAGCTTAGACATAGGCATATTATCCTGCCCAGGAAGATTTTTCAGCCCTGGGAAAGGTCTGCAGTGAAGTGTGTGTGAGAGGGGTCCATCCTTCACATTTCCAAGCCTCACCTTGACAAAGGCAGCATCACCCTTCCCTGCTCTGGTGGGTAGTAGATCCCTTCCAAGCATGAGCTGGGAATGGAGACTGACAGACCTCCCTTCAAACCATCACTTCTGGGGTTCATTACTGTAGTAGGTTGGCAGACCTTCTCAGAGGTCTGCCTGCTTTAGGCAGTAGTGTGATGCCTGCATCCCAGCCCTGCCAAAAGAGCTGTCTTCGTTTTCTGCATCTTTCCATAGTAGCTGCAAGGAGTGCTTCCACAGTGGAGTGCAAGGGCTGCTAAGGGAGAGTGTCCTTGCCCACTTGTAGGCACAGTCCACAGTCACAGACTAAACAATATCCAGTGAGACAGATTTAGAGTCTGGAGGGGGGCATGGGAGCTCTGCTGTTCAGTTCAGCTTGATCTCAGAGCCCTTGCCTTAGATTCCCTAGGACCAGAGGAAAGATGTATCAATAAACTTCAGAGAGTAATTTTCACTGGACTTTGTCAGCACTGTGAATCTCTTTCTTGTATGGGGAATGGGGTCAGTTCCTCAGCAATAGCATAAGAGATGTCCTTTGCCTCCGAGGCAACGTCTCTCCTTGCATGAAGGCTCAGCCACCTGGAGCTCATTGCCACTGGGCCAGGCAGTGAAGCTGATACTTGGGGACATCCTTGTGGACGGAGCAAGGGGTAGTGAGCAGAAGGGACCTTCTCAGGTGGTAAAAATGGAAATAGAGTGGAAAATATACCTAGTGATACTCTCGTTGCAAAGACAGATGAACATTCATAACAAGTGGGTGTTGTGGAGGATGCACTGCAGCTTTCCTCAACACTGCGCCATCACACTCTTGATCATCCCATCTAGCACAGCATTCACCCTTTGGGAGACACTGCTCATATACTGTAGCCTGTATGCAGCTGACTTCATGCAGCACTTCCTTTCTGCATAAAGAAATCACTCATCTTCTCCGAAAATGTGAATTTCATTAAGTGGCTCTGCTCTGCTCTTCTCTGCCAAACAGATGGCTTGTAAATCAACAAAAGCAACTTTTAGTGAAATCTCAGTGAACTCACTTTTCCCCAATCCCCACTGTCCTCTCCAGCTCAGACTGCAGTGATAGACTGATATGCAACAGAAAAGACAAAATGCAAGTGGCCCACACTGTGTTTCACTGGCTGCTTCTCCAGATGCTCCTCCATAGGTAGACGACCAGATCTTCTCAGATGAGGTGGAAGATGACGGAAGAAGTTTCAGTAGGGACAGAAAAAAAGAGACCTAGAAGTCGGACTCCATTGGCTTAAGTATAGTGTGGCCTTTCGTGGGAAGGGACAGCTGGTGGTGAAGTGATAAGTTCAGTTTCTCTGCAAATCTTCCTCTCTAAGAGGAACATGGAGTGTTGGACTGCAGAGGGTCTGCTATCATGATAATGCAGATCTCTCTGCCCAGAAAAGGCAAGTGTTCGGTGCTCCAGTACTAGGAGATGGTTAAACAATTAATCAAGATATTTGGAGCATGCTCAAACTCAGATGACGTATTCAGGCACACCTGCCTGTAGGAGGAAGATCCCACGACTAGCTTAGGCAGGCCTGGTGCCTGCTTGAATCACTCTACCGGTTTTCCACAGCCTAGGGGTCAGATCATACAGTCAGCACAATGTCCAATACATTAAGTCATGCCATGCCTCAAGACAGTTTAAATTGTATGTTCTCATTAACCCTGCTGATCAGCGGATGACCCGGAGTAAGGCAAGAAAGCACGTGGGGGAAGGGGACAGCCTACATCAGGAAAGCAAGGCATGAGGTCCTGGCAAAGTAGGTAGGGAAGAGCGTGCACACTTTTGGGTTCCTGCCAGCACCTTCAGTGCCAAAAGGCTTTGATTTGGGAATATGAAAGTGGTCACGCATGGTATCATTTTGAGGACAACCTTTGAGCCTTAACAAGCATTAACTTGCTCAAATAGGCTGGCAAGAAAATGCACCTGCTTGCACATGAAAATGAATTCACCGATGCAGATTGCTGCTTTCGTACAGCAAGTCAGGAACACAGTGTGTTCAAATAACAGAAAATACAGAGCAGGGGGAATATGTTGTCTGTGTCAGCTTTTTTGACATACTTCACTGCACAGTCTAGATTCAGAAAATTCCGTGTATTTTCTTTTATTTTCTTTCAAGAGTCAAGAGACTTTGAAGAGCTCTTCACAAAGCAAAGATCTTGGTAGCCCAGCAGCCTGTCCTTTTTGGGGAGCAATTTTGCCTGACTGGAAAAGAGGAGTACATAATATTCTCAAACATATACAGCCTCCAGGGATTTGCAGCTCCAGAGTGGCTTTGGCCACTGGATTTTTTCCAAGGTTGGCCTTCTCTGGATTTTTTTGGTTGGTTTTTGAGTCTGTGACAGCTCTCGAACGCACAATGAAAAGTTCCAGAACCTCCCTGAAAGTTCTTAATCTGTACAAGTTTCTCTGTAGAGGAGCCAAGCAGTCTGGTGGCATCTGTTCTGCTCCCCTCTGCAAGCTGAAAGTCTCTAGCCTGTTCTCTAGCCTGGATTTGTTGGAGGGCTACTGGGAAATCTGGATGGAGGAAACAGAGTCTTTAGGAAAGATACAACGGATCCCTGCTTTCCAGAGTGGAGATTTCTCAAGCCGCAAAATCTTCAACACAGTGAAGGATACCTGAAAGTAAGTAATGCAATTTTAAAATACAGGATACTCTAAACTAGTGGCCACAGGCAGAATACAAGGAGATGGCTGGTGGAGGCCTTGTGCTTCTCGTCTCCTTAGAGGAGCACCGCTGTACCTCTAGAAAAGCGGGAGAGACTGTGCAGCTTTTTTCCCTTCCCGGCCTCATTGACCTCAAGCATCAGTCCAGAGGAACATTGAAAGATCTGTGCTGCAGACAGGGGTCACTCTGCGTTTCATTAAATATAACACACACAGATGCTTTGGAGAGCCATGCAGAAGCAATCACTACTGACTAGCTCTTGAGCTGCTCTAAAGCAGGTGCCTTGAAGCCTAGCAGAAAGGAAGGAGTACATAACGATCTCCGTATCACAAAACATATTTGCTGGCTAAAGGAATGCACTAAGCAATGATTCTGCAAAGCTAGTTGCAAGCGCTGTCTTCCAGTGCCTGATCCAGCTATCAGAACAGAAACCTCTGATGCAAAGATGCTGGTTGCAGAGCATGTGAATCCTGTGGATTTTGTACTGCATCTATGGTACATCTTCGATGTACCTTAACTGCTGCTGGGATTTACCTCTGTGAAGCTGACTCTGTGTTATAGGAGTTTCTGGGGAGGGATTCTCAGGAGCTTTCTTTCCCCTCGCTCTCTTGCAGAGAGAGTTGTTTGTCCCTCATCTCAGGATGTTTACTCTGTGGCTTTGGTGCAAGATAGAGATAGTGCTAGGCCCTGCTTCAGCAAGATGGAGGCTAGTTCCTGCTTCTGTCCTCTGGACCCATTAAACTCCCAGCCCAAAGAGCTTTCTTCCTATGGCTATCTACCCTGCCCCCTTCTCTACCCTACCCCAACACCTGTGGCACAAATCGCTGGCCAGAAAAGGGGATTTTCCTTCCCCTGAACAAAGGGCCTGGGCTAGCAGAACTCTCTCAGCTAGGAATGAGATGTGCAGAAGGAGGCTGGGGCAGAGCAAAGCCAAAGATTGCAGGAGCCTGCCACTGTGGAGACTGTGACCCTCCAGGAGTAGGAGTATCTAATTAATTGGGTTTTGTCCAGCATCATGCCTCTCACTACAGAAGCTCCTGTGCCTTGGTAGCTCAAGAGCATTACCAACATGACCCCCCAGGTCAGCCCATCGTTGATGTTAGATGTGCTAATGGCTCGTGTGTGAAAGTGTAGATGCCTCGTTACACCAAGCAGTTTATCTTCACTCATATTTGCCTAGCTCCTGACACCAGAGAAATCAGAGTAAGCTATTAAATTCACATCCTCACTGTTGGGGAAGTCTTGGCAATAGTCTGCCATACTCTCTTGGCTAACAAACCAGAGCAGGCTGTCATAAGCCACGTCACTTCTCTCCTGTACTCCAGCAGCCCAAATCCTGAGCTGGCCACAAAGGAGTGGCTTACTTTGCCTCTTCTAGCCAGTGAAATTCTCGCATTTGGGCTGGTTAGCAGCTTTCTGCAGCTTGAACTCCACCTTTCCTCACTCCCATCAGATCTGTTGACCTTTGAAGACCCTGAGGCATCCGTAGCCCTGGATGAAAGCAAAGTTCTTTAGCTGAAGTATGCTGGACAGTGGCATGCCGTAGACATTCTCTTTTCCTCAAAACACCAGTCAGAGTTCTCACTTCCCTTCATTACCCACAAGTGACCAAATTTTATGAATCAAAATTCAACATGCAGCTGAATTCACCCATGTGGTTCTGACCATGTCATTTCCCAGTGCAAGGTGCCTCCTGCAGCTGATTCTCTGCTGACTCTATCACTCTCTGAGTTTCTCTATACCCGATCGGGTTGGGTGATCAGGATGGCTAAACAGTAGTAACACCAGCTAGTGAATGGTCTCCCATTTGAAGCAGCTACTCAGTGTGTTCTTGCAGGACAGCTACTCAACAACTCAGTAGCTGTGAGGAGGCAGCGGCTACAACGTACAGCTCAGGACGTGGCACATTCTCTTTTCCAGAGAGCACACAGTCCTTGGGTTCCACATTGCTCGTGCAATGGAAACCAGTGTCATGGCTACATTTGTACATTACAAGCAGAACAACATAGATTAGTAATCCGCCATCTAGCTAGTTGTGAACAAACATAATTGGTGTAGCTCTAAGGAAGATGAGATACAGAATTAATAAGGAAGACGGAATTCTGCATTAGAGAGGGGAAACTTCCAGTGCAACAGCTGCTCCAATATGAAGATGAGAACTGCCTAATGAGAAAAGTGCTCAGAGGTTTAGAGGTTTATATTTGCTGCAGTTTCCCTTTGAGATCTTTTTTTAATCTAAAAATGAAATTTACTCTTTATGGACAACTGTATGGAAGGGGAAATCTGAACACAAGTTGCTCTTTTTTCTTTCTTTTGGATTATGCAATCAGAACAGAGAACAGCTCTGGAGGAGGCCTGCATAGAGTCTTGTCAGAGTTTAAAAGAAAGAACCCCATGGTAGAGAAAGACTAAAGCAATGTGAGGCTGCATATGGACATCACATATATTAAGGGTACTGAGCATTAGTTCTGCAAGCCCCCTTTGAACTTCCAAGCTGAATCTCTCATGAATCTTCTCATGAATAATCTCTACCCATAATCAATGGCTCACAGACCAGGCTGCTGCATGACACCAGTATTACTCCTATTAGCTGTTATATAGATGGTCTGTTCTCTTCATTCAGAAAGACCTAAACCCCAGGCACTGGGGAGCTCCAAGTGTCCCTACAGGCAAAATTTGCTTTCTGTAACCTTTAGCCCAGAACAGGGCGTGGAAGATGGGGAGACTCCAGCCCAGACTGTGAGTAAAGGGGAGTTTGCAGGCCAGTTAGCTAGAATAATGCATTTAGTTTCAAACTCAGGATATTTGCAGAGAACACCGTTGAGACGTGGTTATAAAATAGTATGTAATTCCATTAAAATGGGTTACTTTTGTGGAGTGATGCAGCAAGGAGGAAAGGGAGGCAAGCATGGAATATACCTTTCAGTGAACATTAGGAACACACAGGCTGCCACAGGTTACTACAGTTACGCCTTCAGGCCACAGAATTCTGTGATCAGGCAGTCTGATCGCTGAGAGCAGAGGCCTCTCCCTACCGTTCATGCAGCTGGCGGTTATGAAGTGAGAAAGTATTTTTCAGGAAGAGTCCAGACCCTGTTTTGGGACACCCACCATCTATTTCAGGAAGCTCTGCAAGAGCCGATCAGTCTTAGCAGCAAAAAGCCGCTCCGTTGGTCTGATTCGGGTTGTTCTGTCTTTTTGTTTGCTATAATAAGGCTGTCCTTTTTTTTAGCAGCTACCAGTCCATGGTAAATGAGCACATGTAAGAAGCCCAGTCATGAGTTACTGGCCTGGAATCATGAATCCTTGTTCTGTTTCAACCAACCCCACTTCCTCCTGCCACTCAGTTCCGACAGAGCTCTTCTTCCACACATGCAGCCTCTCTGTGTTTTGAGTTTGGATGTCTAGGCAGGATGGGATCCTGCAATAACCAAAGTAGAGATAAAAGCACAGAAGATCCCGGGATTGAGCTCCAGTAAACTCTGGAGAATTCATTTTGCAAATGTTTACTGTAAGCATAGAGTTAGCACTTTAATTATGCCTGCTTTGTCTTTGTGGGTATCAGCTGGACCAACTTAGTTTAAATGAATGCAAAATCTTCTCTTCCTTAATCTGCGTCTTGAGATTTTACTGACGTGCTGATCTGCAGAAGGCAACTTCGTAATCATGAGAGCACACAACAGTGTTGTGCAGCTGTAGTTGTCAAGCTGCATTTGTCCTTTTCTGAACTACCAGTTTTGAAACCTGACAGACAGCAGCATGTCATCAGTTCAGCAGCAGTCGGACCAAGAATGCTGTCATATGGGAACTCAGCAGTCACTTTGCATAATCATTTTCACAGCTGGAATCATTGTGATTCTCCGTAACGTAATGAAGAATGTTTCTTTCTGTTCAAAGACCTGTGGCAGAGTGAAGGAGAGAGTTACTGCCGGAGAGAGGAGCTTCATTCATGACCAAGCCGCTAGCCATAGAGTTTCTGAAAAGAAAGAAAAGCACAGGCATGTTATTTAATACTGCAGAACTGCTAAGAAAAAACATTTTGTCAGAGCTCAGAGAGAAAACCAGAGAGGAATCAGGATTCCTTGATTCCTTACTCAGCCCTTGGCACATCTATCTCCTGTGCAGCTTCTCATTTAATTATTTTATTTCATACAAGTTATTAATACAGCCAGCTGTTGATGTAGCTGAGGATTTTCCCCTGAACTAGAAAAATCTAGCAATTTTTAAAGAACCAGTTCAGCAGGAGGGAGCAGGAGAGCTAAACAAGCCTCCGGCAATTCACTGAGTTCCAGCAGACAGCTGAATGAAAAGCTCCTTGTTGCAGCCTACTCCTGAAACAGAATAAAGGTCAGACTCGTGTCTCAAGGCTTGGAAAAGGCTATGCACCTTCCCTCGTTGTCCCCATTCACTTGGGCTACAACCCAGCCTCTAATATTGAAATACATTACAGAAGAGTGGAAAGAGCCATGAAGCTACTTCCAAAATGAACGCCAGCATCAGCTCTTACAATGGGCCTTGCAGAGCTGCACCTTCAGCATTAAAAAGCGGTAAGACAGGTGGAGTGTCCTGCTCTGGTTTTGTATCAGACAAGTAATAGCCTTGATCATTCCCCATCACCCTCTCTAGCCTCCGAAATGCAGCTTTGGAAAGAAAGAGGTGGAGAAATAGCATATGAAATACACCCTTTGGCATAAAGTGCTTTGTGGGATGGCGAGGACAAGGAAAAACTGCTTGTGAGATGGCAGAAAGGATCCTTCCAAACTTCCTCAGACTCTAGTAATGGTGTGCAATAAGTCGGATCAGGAAAAATGAAGTGAGTCAAGCCAAGTATATTCTTCAGATGTTATAAATGAGCAGCTATGTTTAATGCAAATGCATTACACAGGTTCATGTTTGCCATGCGTCTTAACAATATGAATACCATATATACAATAGCTCTCTCCTGAAATCAAAACAAAGAGAATGAAACAATTACCTTTACGTTTAGTGTCCTAGAGGTCTTTGGCCTTATTCAATGACTGCCTAAATCTTCTTTGAGAATCATCCTTCATTGGTTTGGCAGATAAAATAAAGTTTTGTAATCAAGTTAGACATTTTCATGACAAGCGTCCTAGCTGTTGGCTACCCAGAATGGCGGCAGCGTGAAGGGCTCACTGAAGTCTTTGGGGAGTTGTGGCAGCTCAGCCAGAAGTGGGTTTAGTGGGCACGTGTCCTAATTCCTCACTCAGAAAAAATGCAGTAGTGAGACCTGCTTGAAATATTTCTCTGTTATGTTTAACTAAATGTGGCATCCAACCATCTTGGCCCACAGCTGACAGAAGCCTGCCGAAGGTACCGGAGATGACGTAACCGCATTCCCACTGGTGAGTTAAATATGCACATACCTGGAATTTAAGTAGGAGCATAGCAAGTGAAGAGGGAAACTATTGAAATTAACTGTAATTCCTAAGCTAGGCAATGCTGATGAAGCAAAAGAGAAAGGCCACCTTTATGTGCAGAGAGCTAAGAGATTAAACTTCAATGAACTCTCTCCGCTCTATTCATGGAACAACAGCACTGGCCAAGTACATGAAATTCTGCTACTTGGATCACAAAATACTCTCAGAAAAGAGCAGTCGTGTTATGACTCCAAGACCATGTTTGTCCTAAGTGTCCTACAGGAAAAGGGGAATAGTTGCAAAGGTTTATGTGCAGCACACAGGTGCACTCCGAGCACACGTGCACTCAGGAACTCACAAGGCAGCTCTGGCCTTGGCTATCCATTGCCCTGCTGGGGAAACATGTACTCGTGGATTTCACCTCTTTCTTTCTTCCACATGTTCATCTTGCCTGAGCCAAAAGAAAAGGCATAGAGAAGCAAGCCACCAAGACATGGAGGGACTGAGAGAAAGGGAACTGCTTTAGTGTGGTACAGGGGACAGAGCATAAAGATAAGAGCCTGAGACAGGAAAAATGCTGCTGTGGTTCGGAGCTGTGTCCTGTAAGTAGTATTACTGCTTTGTTTTCTTTCTTCTTGTACAGGTACAATAATAGCACCCCTCTACGCCTCTGCCTTCTTACAAGGGTGGAAATAAATGGGAATGAATTTTCTTTAGGCTGGTGTTGCTAGATTCAGGTCTTCATCACTTCACATGTGAATACAATAATCACAGACAAATTTAAATTCAGTTGGCTGAAAAGAAATGATTTTGGGGGGCTGCATACTACAGCTATTACTAAAATGTCCTAGTAACCCTTATACCAACATTAATTCCTTATACCATCAAATGGGCAATCATTGTCTGCTTGGCTGTTTTCAGGACAGCATATTAAGCACCTCAGGACTGTAACTTTGGCCTTCAAAGTGTTTTTAGAGCAGAGGTGAGGGTCTCTCATTTGCAGTTGGAAAGGCTTTGGAGGAATGATGGCAAAATACATTTCGCTTAGGCACTGAAAGTCTGTTTCTCTGGCATTGCACTGAAGATCATTACGGACTGACCGTAATCTTATTGGCTCTTGTTTGACACACTGCATCCAGAGGTGCATAAATTTCAGCAAAGAATTAATGACAAGTTCTTTCCCTAGAAATGCAATTCTTATCCAAATGCACCAGGGCAAAGTGGAATAAAATGGACTTTCTTCTAGTGGTATGCTTTGGTTCTGTACTTGAGGAGAGAAAATAGTAGGGTGTCTTCACACGTTGGCTTCAACAAAACTACCTAAACCTAACGCCACTGCTTTTCTGAGGAGGAAACATTGTAAGACATTGTCTTCCTTAAACAAGAAGATTTCCTCAGAGTGCAGAAGACTGTTGAACACTAATTGAAGATAGAAATTCACCTATCTATCCATGGTAAAGAATTTTGCCAAGAGATTTTCAAAAGACAAAAAGACATACTCAATTGTGTGAAAAGACATATTGTGTTCTGTTGTCACATAGTAAACTGATGCTTGTAGTAGCTGAATGGTGTATTTGAAGACAGCTGGAGTAATGGACATAATACTGATCTTCATTTCAAAATGGTTCCTACCTAAAGCAGTTACTCACTTCTCATGTGTTTTTTCCCTTCTTTTCTATCCAAAAGGGAGGTCTCTGAAACTCATGGCTACCACTGGCAGATTAAGAAAAAACTTCTCTCTGCCACTTCATTATTTTCTTAACTACTCTGTCAGTGATGACTTGAAGCCAAAGGGCCTACCACATAGTTCACGTTTCAGTACCAAGCTCTGCTGTGTGATGACCAGAGAATGCCAGAACCTGACAGATCTGTCTCCCAGCAACACAAGCAGCTGCAAGGAATCCTTGTGACACTCTCTTACAGATGTGAGCCGCCAAGACCCTGGTCCCCTCTGTGGCTCTCACCTTCTTCTCAACTCATGTCTTCTCCCGAAAAGTTACAACCTAGCATTTTTGAGTTTTCCCATCAGGATACGGTATTTCTGCTTTTGAGAGTAAGTAGCAACTTTCTGCTAAAGGGAGGCTCGTCTGAGACAGAGAAGGTGTCTGCATACAATCACTGCATTGTTCAGTAAATTCAGGAAATAATTACGGATTTATTGAGAGAGCCAAGAAGAAGACAGGAGAGGAGGGGAGGAGAGGGGAGGGGAGGGGAGGGGAGGGGAGGGGAGGGGAGGGGAGGGGAGGAGAGGAGAGGAGAGGAGAGGAGAGGAGAGGAGAGGAGAGGAGAGGAGGGGAGAGGAGGGGAGAGGAGGGGAGAGGAGGGGAGAGGAGGGGAGAGGAGGGGAGAGGAGGGGAGAGGAGGGGAGAGGAGGGGAGAGGAGGAGAGGAGAGGAGTGAATGGAAGAGCAGGGGAGGGAAGGGGAGGGCAGGGGAGGGGAGGGGAAAGGAAGGGAGAGGGAGGGGGAGGGGGAGGGGAAGAGAAGATGAGATGAGGGGAGGGGAGATCGGAGGGGAGGGGAGGGGAAAGGGAGGGGGAGGGAGAGGGAGAGGAAGAGGGGGAGGGAGAGATGAGGTAAGAGGAGGGAGGAGGGGGGAAGGGAGGGGAGGGGACAAAGAGGGAGGAGAGGAAAAAAATAAAAGAGGAGAGTAGAAGAAGAAAGTAGCAGAGTGAAGACAGTGGACAAAGAAGAAAGAGAAGAGAGAGAGAAGAAAGAAAGAAAGAGAGGAGAGAGAAGAAGAAAGAAAAAGAGGTGAAGGAAGAAAGGAAGAAGAGAAAAAAAGGAGAGGGAAGAAAGGAAGAAAAAGGAGAGCGAAGAAAAGATCAGAGAGAAGAAAGCCAAAAAGAGTGGAGAGAAAAGAAAGAAAAGAAAGAGGAGAGAGAAGCAAGTAAAAAAAGAGAGATGTGGGAAGAAAAGAAGATAAAGAGACAGAAGAGAGGGAAGTAAAGAAGAAAGAAAAAGAGGAGAGGGAAGAAGAAAGAAGAGAAGAGAGAAGAAAGGAGATGAGGAGAGGAAGAAGGAAGAAGAGAAGAGAGGAGAAAGGAAAAGAGGAGAGGGAAGAAGAAGAGCTGAGAGAAGAAAGGAAAAGAGGAGAGGGAAGAAGAGGAGAAAGGAGATGGAAGAAAGGAGTAAAAAGAGAGGGAAGAAAGAAGAAGAGAAAGAGGAGAGAGAAGGAAGAAAGTAAACGGGAGAGAAGGAAGAAAGGAAAAGAGGAGAGGGAAGAAGAGGGAAAAGAGGAAGAAGAAGGAGCAAGAAGAAAGAAGAAGGCGAGTGAAGAAAGCAAGCAAGAGTGGCGAGAGAAGAAAGAGAGAAAGAGAGAGAGGAGAGAGAGAAGAAAGCAAGTGAGAGAGAAGAAAAAGAAATGGAGGAGAGAGAAGAAGAAAAGAGAGCGGAGGCTGAAAGAAGCAAAAGAAAGAGGGAGGAGAGGAGAGGAGAGGCGAGGAGAGGAGCGGCAAGCAGTGGCGAGGCGAGGAGAGGAGAGGCGATGAGAGGAGAGGCGAGGAGTGGCGAGGCGAGGAGAGGAGAGGCGCTAAAGCAAGTAAAAGAGGAGAAAGCAAGCAAGAGAGTGGAGAGAGAAGGAAGCAAGCGAGAGAGGAGAGAGAAGGAAGCAATGTGGGAAAAGAGGAGAGAGAAGAAGAAAGAAGAAGAGCTGGGAGAAGAAAGGAAAAGAGGAAAGGGAAGAAGACAGAAGAGAAGAAAGGAAAAGAGGGAAGAAGAAAGAAGAGAAAAGAGAAGAAGGGAAAAGAGAGGGAAGGAAGAAGAAAAGAAGAACTGAGAGCAGAAATGAAAAGAGAGGGAAGAAAATAGAGGAGAAGAGGGAAGATAGGAAAAGTGGAGAAAGAAGAAGAAAGGGGAGAAAAGAGAAGAAAGGAAAAGAGAGGGAAGAAGAAAGAAGAGGAGAAGAGAAAAGAACGGAAAAGAGAGGGAAGGAAGAAGAAAGAAGAAGAGCTGAGATCAGAAAGGAAAGAGAAGGAAGAAGATAGAGGAGAAGAGGGAAGAAAGGAGAAGTGGAGAAGGAAGAAGAAAGGAGAAAAGAGAAGGAAGGAAGAGGAGAAGAAAGAAGAAGAAAGAAGAAAGAAGAAAGAAGAAAGAAGAAAGAAGAGAAGAGAGAAGAAAGAAGAAAGAAGAAAGAAGAGAAGAGAGAAGAAAGGAAAAGAGGAGAGGGAAGAAAGGAAGAAAGGAGAGGGAGGAAAGAAGAGGAAAGAGAGAGAAGCAACAAAGTAAGAGGGAGAGAAGGAAGAAAGGAAAAGAGAGGGAAGAGAGGAAGAAGAAGGAAAGGGAAGAGAGGAAGAAAAAGGAGCAGGAGGAAAGAAGAAGAGGCAAGTGAAGAAAGAAAGAGTAGAGAGAGAAGAAAGAGGAGAGAGAGAGAGAAGCAAAGAATCTAGTAAAAGAGGAGATAGAGATAGAAAAAGGAAGAAGAAAGAAGAGGAGAAGAAAGAAGAAGGGAAAAAGGGGGAAGGAAGAAGAGGAGAAGAAAGGAGGAGAGGGAAGAAATGAAGAAAAAGCCTAGGGAAGACAGAAGAAGAGAAGGAGTAGAGAGCAAGAAGAAAGTAAGAGGGAGAGAAGGAAGAAAGGAAAAGAGGAGAGGGAAGAGAGGAAGAAAAAGGAGAGGAAGAAAGGAGGAAAAAGGAGCAGGAGGAAAGAAGAAGAGGCGAGTGAAGAAAGCAAGCAAGAGTGGCGAGAGAAGAAAGAGAGAAAGAGAGAGAGAAGGAAGGAATCTATGAAAAGAGGAGAGAGAAACAGAAAGGGGAAATGCTGCAATAAGAAAGGAAAAGAGGAGAGAGAAGAAGAAAGAAGAGACGGAAGAAAGGAAAAGAGGGAAGAAGAAAAGGGGAGAAGGGAGAAGAAATGAAAAGCGGAGAAGGAAGAAGGAAGAAGAGAAGAGGGAAGTGAAGAAAAGAGGAGAGGCAAGAAGGAAGAAGAGAAAAGGGAGCCTGAAGAAAGGAAGAAAAAAGATGGAAGAAAGCAAGAAAAAGCCCAGGGAAGAAAGAAGAGAAGGAGGAGAGAGAAGGAAGACAGCAAAAGGGAAAGGAGGAAGAAAGGAAAAGAGGGGAGGGAAGAGAGGAAGAAGAAGGAGAGAGAAGAAAGGAAGATAAAAGGAGCAGGAAGAAAGAAGAGGCAAGTGAAGAAAGGAAGGAAGAGTGTAGAAAGAGAGAAGGAGGTGGAGGAGAGAAAGAAAAAAAAGTGAGAAGAAAGAAAGAAAAAGAGGAGCTAGAAGAAGAAAAGGGAGAGGAGAGTGAAAAAAGCAAAAGAAGAAGGAGAGGAGAGGCGAGGAGAGGCGAGGAGAGGCGAGGAAGAAAGGCGACCAAAGAAAGAAAGAGAGGAGAGAGGGAAGGAAAGGGGGAAGGAGAACGAGAAATGGGGAAGGGGAAGGGAGAGGGGAAGGCAGAGGGGAAGGAGAAAAGGAAGGGGAAGGAAAGAGGAAGGGAAAGGGGATGGGAAAGGGGGAAGGGGAAGGGAGAGGGGAAAGCAGAAGGGAGGCGGAGGGGGAGGGGAAGGGGGAGGGGAAAGGAAGGGAAAGGAAAGGAAGGGAAAATGAAAAGGGAGAAGGGAACGAGGAAAGGGGAAATGGGAATGGAAAATGGAAGGAAAATGGGGACGGAAAGGGAAAGGGAAAGGGGAAAGGAAAACAGAAGGGAAATGGGGAGGGAAAAGGGAAAGGAAGGGGGAGGGGGAAAGGAGGGAAGGGAAGGGAAATTGAAAAAGGAGAAGGGAAAGAGGAAAGGGGAAATGGGAATGGAAAATGGAAGGAAAATGGGGAGGGAAAAGGGAAAAGGGGGAAGGAAAAGGGGGAAAGGGAAAGGGAAAAGGGGGAAAGGGAAAACAGAAGAGAATTGGAAGGGAAATGGGGAGGGAAAAGGGAAGGGAAATGGGGAGGGAAAGGGGAAGGGAAAGGGAAGGGGAAATGGAAAGGAAGGGAAATGGGGAGGGAAATGGGGAGAAAACTGGAAGGGGAAGGGGGAGGGAAATGAGGAGAGGAGGGGAGAGGAGGGGAGGGGAGAGGAGGGGAGGGGAGGGGAGGGGAGGGAACGAGAAGGGAAATGTGGAGGGAAATGGGAAGGGAAATGGGGTGAAAGGGAAGGGAAAGGAGGGGGGAAATGGAAGGGAAGGGGGATGGGGAGGGAAATGGGGAGAAAAGGGGAAGGGGGAGAGAAATGAGGAGGGGAGGGGAGGGAACTGGAAGGGAAATGGGGAGGGAAATGGGAAGGGAAATGGGTTGAAAGGGAAGGAAAAGGGGGAGGGAAAGGGGAACTGGAAGGGAAATGGGGAGGGAAAGGGGAAGGGAAATGGGGTGAAAGGGAAGGGAAATGGGAAGGGAAAATTGAAAGGAAGGGAAATGGGGAGGGAAATGGGGAGAAAAAGGGAAGGGGAAGGGGGAGGGAAATGAGGAGGGGAGGGGAGGGGAGAGGAGGGGAGGGGAGGGAAAGGGGAAAAGGGAAAGGGAAAACAGAAGGAATTGGGAGGGAAATGGGGAGGAAAAGGGGAAGGGAAATGGGGAGGGAAAAGGGAAAGGAAAGGGGAAGGGAAAAAGGAAGGGAAGGGAAATGGGGGGAGGAAAAGGGGGGAGGAAAGGTGAGGGGAGGGGGGAATGGGAGGAGATGGGAGGGGAGGGAGGGAAGGGAAAACGGAAAACGGAGAACGGAAAAGAGAAAGGGAAGGAAATAGGGAGGGAAAGGGGGAGAAAGGGGAAGAAGGGAAGTGGAAGAAGGGAAGAGGAAGGGGAAGAGGAAGGGGAAGGGGAAAAGGGAAAATGGAAGGGAAAGGGGAAAAGGGAAAGGGGAAAATGCGAAAAGAGAAGAAGTATGGAAATGGGGAGGGAAAGGAAGAGAAAAGGGAGAGGAAAAGGGAAGGGAAAGGGGAAAGGAAAAGTAAGGAAATAGGGAAAGGAAAGAGAAGGAAAAAGGGAAAGGAAAGGGAAGGGAAAGGAAAGGAAAGGGAAAATAGAAAGGGAAAGAAAATCAGTAACAATCATTGCACAGTTACGGAAACGGCAGACCCGAGGATGAAATGATTGATCACTACTCTTTAGCTAATAAATGGCAGATTTAAGGAAAAACACAGAGAGATGAAAAAAATCGTGTCGGATTCACTTTACCTCTCATTAGATATCTCCGGGCTTGTTAATCCCGGCCTGCTTTACTCCAGGTGGTGAGGGATTCTCAAAGTGTGAGTAGCCGGATTTATTGTTCACGTCTTACTTTCTGCTTATTTCCTTCGGCCAAGAGGAACTGCTGCTGGCAGCACCCATTTCTCTGCTTTACGAGAGTACTGACTCAGTGCAACGCAGGCAACTCATCCACAGCAGACATCCACCACACAGATCTCTGGGCAGAACAGATCTGGGCAGTCAGATCCCTGCCAGAACCCCTTAAGTTTTGACGCCTACGCAAAGGGAAGACGATTTGCTTGCAGTTCAGACTTCTTGACAGGACAGAGATATCCTGGCATAGAAGACTTTAAACCAGATTCCAGGCCATTAGTGAACACTGCAATCAATATTTCCTGCTGCTGAGATTGACCTCTCTGGCTGCAGTCAGAGACAAAGTCACCTTTAGTTTCATGGTCACCTTCCATTTAGGGTCACACTTTTAAATGTTTGTTTTCTAAGGGGTGAGAAGACTATACCCATATTCTTTCTACACAAACACGCAGCTGCAAAACCAATTAAAATAGTGATTCCGTATGTCACTGACCAGCTGCAAGCTGCTCTGCCCACTCCTCTCACCACCTCAGGAGTCGGTAAGCTCCTGTCTTCTGCTCTGCATTCCTCCTGTTACACACCGACAGCAGGCCTTCAATCTCACCACGTGCTGTTCAAGCCTGTTGTCTTCAGACAAGGGCAGACAAGAGGCAAAACGCAGATTCCTCTCTCCCAGTACTGCACTAAGGGGGAAGAGAGAGCAGAGCAATTTTTATACCGGTTTGCCAACAACACTGCAGAAAGCTGGGCTGTTGAGTCAGCAGATGCTGTAGCTTCACTTTGAAGAGGAGAAGTGAACTGGAAGGAGAGAAGGGGAGGATAGAATTTAATTCCCCCATTTTGAAATGCACGGTAATACCCACCAACAAGCAGCCACATCCTGCGCCCTCTCTAAGTATAAGTAACACATTACCACTGCGGAGATGCGCCAGCCAGTGTGCTGCGGGTCTCGGGTGGAAGTACATGGGCTTTGTCCTCCTTATAGCAATTCCATAGCAAAACTTCATCCACCAGTGACTGAGGGGGCCATGCGCCCTCTCTCCAAAGATAGGCGACACGGTGCTCTAATACCTAGGGGCTCCGCGTCTTCCTGTTCTTCTGTGCTCTCCAGCCGCTTCACACCCTTCAATGACCATCTGACTACAGTACGCATTGCGAACCAGAAACAAGGGCTCCATGGTTTAAACAGGCTCTTCCTGAAGAACCTGAACTACTGGGGAATGAATCCCAGAGCCCCAGATTTTCCTGCCTTCCATAACTGGGCGTTGAAGGTAAATTTGGTGGTAATGTTGGAGCTCTCTTAGACCACATCAAAATCCCACGGAGTTGATTCCAATATGTCTAGCCTTTCATCCAGCTGTAGGGACCAACACAGGTTTGTTAGCTTATTGCCCTCTCTTTCTTACAGGCACTTAGCTTTTTGCCCAGCCCAAGGCCATAATAACTACACGGACTGCCCCCCTTCCAAGCCCTGTTGTAGCTATTTCAGTGTGAGGAACTAACTAGCACCAAAAATGCAAGACTTGCTTTTTTGTAGAATAGCTGTAGCGTTAGATATGGCAGCACTCTGAGTGTTTATTAATCCAGAAAATTATTTCCTCTCTTCCTTTTTCATCTATAATTCAAAACGCGGCTACCATGTATTGCAATATTTATTAAACAACAAAACCAAAAGCATGAGAGGAAACAAATGCCACATAAGTTCCAGAGAAGTTGCTCCTTAGCTGCATTACTTAATTACATGGATAAATTACTAGCTTGCACACTTGGTACAAACGAATGAGCTGAGTGCAATAATAAACATGGGTCAAGCTCTTCATTTGATCTCAGCCGAGATCAGAATCTCACTATTACTTGTTCTCTACGCTGGAACAAATTGCAAAGCCTGGCCGGGTGCTTTTACTGCACGAGGTCCAAGGTGAGAAGAAGCATGCGTTCAATTCTGAGAATAGCATTTTAGGATCTGCTATTTCCCAAAGCAGTTTTGTCTCTTTCACCACTACCCTTCCATCCCCAAGTGTTGCACAAAACAATGCCCCCAAACCACCATTCACTCAGAACGCCAGGTAAAGCTCTGAAACCCTGTTCTTCCCAAAGCCACGTGCAGATTAGTCAGGTCAGGAATTAGCAGCGCTCCAAGCGTGGACATACCCTCGAGGCATTCTGGGACTATGAAGCAGCCTCTGCACATCCATGGCTGCTGTGCGCTCTGCAGGTTCTGGCTAGTGTCCACTCAGAGACTGCCACGCTCTGCTCGTGAAGGAAACAGTCCTCTCATCTCTCTTCTGTGCCTGCTTTGCAGATTCCTTTAGTTTCATTCATGTTAGGTGTGATATAGATTCAGCTGCTTTTCTTGGGGTTACCCAGTCTCCCCATCTTTGCATCCTCACACATTCCTGAGATTGGATGGGAAGTGGGTTAAAGCAACCTCTGAAACATTAGGGGAGCTTCCCTGCCCTGGCAGCATTTGGCTCAGCTGTCTCCCAGGCTGCCTGCCAAGGCAGCACAGAAAGTGTAGTTCCTCATCCTTGACACGAGGGAGAGCTGCAGCACTGAGTTGGGGGATACCCAAACAGCCAAAATGATGGAAGTGCTCCTCAAGAGACTGCATGAAGAAACTCACATGGGAGCAGATGCTATGATAAGCAGCATAAAAAGATATGCTGTGGGATCAAAGATGCTATCAAATACTGACCTTATTGTAAGGAGATGCCCCACCTGTTGTGCAAATAACCCCCAAATTCAGAAGAAACCACCTATGGGAGAACTAAGAAGAGGATCAACCCCAGGGGAACACTGGCAGATAGATTTCTCTGAATTGCCTAAATGTGGTTGGTGTAAATATTTACTTGTTTTGGTAGATACATTTTCTGGTTGGCCAGAAGCCTTCCCATGCTCCACCAATCGTGCAAAAGAAGTAATTAAAATTTTACTAAAAGAGATAATTACTCAATTTGGGATTCCTGAAGGTACATCCTCAGATAATGGACCTCATTTTATTTCAGAGGTGGTTCAAGGAACATCCAAATTTTTACAGATGAAATGGGAATTACACACTCCATGGAGACCCCAGTCTAGCGGCAAAGTGGAAAGAATGAACCAAACACTTAAAAGACATATTGCAAAACTGTGTCAGGAAACCCATCTTAAATGGGTAGATGTATTACCAATGGCCTTGATGAGAATAAGAAGAACCCCAAGAATAAAAGAGGGAGTAAGCCCTTTTGAAATACGTCCTGGCCCTCCTGTGCCTTCACGCTGCAGCTGCGTTCTTGGAGGAACGACAAGCAGAGCAGGACTAGGGCGCTGCTAGGCTTCTGAACAGTGAGGTCCTTGAAGGCTGAAAGAAATACAAACCCATCTTGCTCCAGCACAGAAACCAAGTACAGGCCTGGAGCATGGCATTCCTGGAAACAGCCACTGCTGCGCGTCCTGCAGCCCCCTGGAAGACCGTGACACTGGCCAGGCTACACACCGGGTATCTGGTAGGGTAGGACTCAGGCTGCTCTGAGAGCTAAGGTCAGATGTGGTGAACACACTGAACAGACGTGGGGGGACAACACTAAGAATATACAAACAGAAAACTTTGTGGTTGCCCAACCTAGCAGAGCAAGGATGTCACGGTCCTGTCCAAACCAGCCGAGGGCAATGCCGTAGGAAGCCCTCCTGGGAAGGACACGTGTGTGTGAAAACCCTGTGTGCACAACGCGGGAAGGGGCAGCTGGCGCACAGCTGTGCTTTCAGGAGGTCCCCAAAGCACACGGGCAGGCCCACCTCGAGCAAGTTTCAGGAGGATGGACAAAACCAAGACCCTTCTTTGCCTTCAGAAGCGGCACTTCACAGAGAACGCACAGGAATTTCACAGGGTCCCCTCCAAAAGGGATTACACCTCTGTCCTAGTTTCAGGCCAGCCGTCTGCTCAGGCAGCACGTTCAGACCGTCGCTGCTGCATCAGGGACGTGGCCACGGCTCCCGACAGAGCCGGGGTCTCTTGTGCCCGGCGCGGTCCCGGGCAGCAGGAGGCTGTTGCTTCACACAGCAGTGCATCTCCAAGACGCTCCTTCACGGCTCAGAGCGGCTCGAATCGACCAGGAGACGACACAGGTGAATCCCGGGGGAGGACAAGGACGAGCCCGACAGCCTCCCGCTGCTGCTGCTGGCACGTCCGCGCTCTCGCTGGCGAGGGCCTCTGCAGGAGGCGAGCGGAGGCCTCCTCCCCCCAGTCGGGGGCTGCCTTTCCCCTGCCCCCCGCGCCCGCCCCCAGCCGTGGCGAGGGGCCGGGCCCTGTGGGCAGACGCGTCCCCACCTCCGGCCCCAGCCCGGCCCGGCCTGACGGTCGCCGCCACCGCCGCAGCTCGGCCGGCTGCCAGCGCCGCTGCCTGCGCGACGGCACCAGCGGGCGGCTGCGGCCCGGGGCGCCCGGGGGGCCGCGGCGTGGGGGAGCCCCGCGGCAGGCCCGGCTCTGCCCCGCTGGAGCCACGCGCTGTGTGCCCCCCAGGATGCTGCGTGCCCTGGGCATGGGCGAGGCGGCCTCGAGGGCTTTCTGCTCGTCCTCGGGCCCTGCCGCGTCGTTCGCCGCCCCCCGCGTTTGTCCCGCAGCCCCAGCGATTGCCGCCCGGCGTCGAGCACGTCTCCCCGAGGCACCGGGTCCTCAAGGCTGCGAGCAGCCGGTGCCCCTCGTCCTCTCCGTCCAGGAAGGGGAAGCAAGCGTGATATTCACCCTGCTAAGTGAGGGAGTAGGGCTGGGGGTGTGCTCATCTCCTGAAGGGTACCTGGTGGTGGGACGCAACCTCCTCTTCTGAAGGCTCCGGCTCTGGATCACAGACTCATAGAATCGGTAAGGCTGGAAGGGACCTCTGGAGACCATCTAGTCCAACCCCCCTGCTCAAGCAAGGTCACCTAGAACATGTTGGACAGGGTTGCAGCAACAGGGACCCCCCTTGCTGAAGCCCAGGCTTGAATCTTCAGTCTAACGCTCTCCCAGCTGAGCTACTTTGGATGGTCTGGCCTGTGGTGGCCTGGCACTTTCTTGGACGACCCAGGCTGCTCTACTGGTCTTCCAGCCATGGCATAGCATCGTAGAGTGGCTCTGCTGTGGCTGAAAAAACCTTCTGCAGGGCTGCTGCCACGCTAGAGTTTGTGTAGCCTGTTCTGTGTGAGAGAACTGCACGTGCTGCTGTTGGTGCAGGGGAGGAGGAGGGGACAGGAGCTGCTTGTGTTGGCAGCTGGAGGTGAGCCTCAAACAGGCTGATTTCAGGAGTTGGCAGCTGTGCGCGGAGCAGTGGCCGGGAGAGCAGAGTGCTGACTGTGCTGCTCTTGGCCAGCGTGGTGGGCTGGGACTGCCTACGTGGACAGCAGGCAGAGGGTCCCGCCTGCCCTTCCTAAGCTCTCTAATGCAAAGGGCCGGAGCCGCGTAGCTGGACTGCTGCTCGGCGAGTTGCTGCTTTCCCTTTGGGAGGCCAGGTGAGCTGGGGATTGTCCCTGCAAGGCTGTCCCTGCCTGTGGTAGCCGTGCGGGTCCTAGCACTGGAGCGCCTTTTACCAGCTTGCCTGGTGGTGCGTTTCGCAGGTGGATTGCCTCTGACTGCTCAGCATAAATTCACCACTTCCTCTGTGTCTCTGTTGATGGCTGCCAGAATCTGTGCTGCTCCAATCCCGCCAGGGAAGAGAGTGGAAAAGGTCATTGCTGTCCTGTGTCTCTGGCGATTCTGTAGTGATGATTTTGGCCTGGTTCCAGCAGCTGACAGGTGCGTGGGACAGGAGTGAATCCTGCGTGCTGTCGATTCAATTCACGTTTGGTTAATCTCCGTAGATCTTCCTGTTGGACGTGGGGATCCTGGAGCATTCTCTGTTAAAACAACTCACCTTGCACGTAGGAACTAGCGGGCGGTAAGTATTAGGGGAATGAGTAATAATGTTAGTAGTAATGCGATGTGTCCCTATGGATACACTTTCTTTCCTCATTGTGCTTTTATGTTGAGGCAGGAATTCTAACTGAAGTCTGCAGACTGATAAAATGAATACATGTGGGAGACAAGAAGCTATAGCATTTAACCTCAAAAGGTAGTGGCACAGTCTACAGAAGGCTAAAAGTAGCTTAGGTATAACGGAAGAAAGTGAATGTATGCTTGAAATACGCACAGACACCCCCCCCCCCAAAAAAAAAAAAAAAAGAAGAAGAAGAAGAGAAAAGATTCAAAGAGTCAAAATGCAAAAATTGCATGTGGTCACTCTCAGATCTTTTGGCTTACTGTGTGGGTTCCAATTTAAATGCAAATGAAAAAATCTGTGATGAATATCCCATATTGCCTGTGGAGAGATTTTTTTTTTCTAAACTATTGAAGTAGGTGCGGAGCAGGATTGAAGGAAGTGTGTGGGGCAGTCAGTCAGTATTGCACTTGTATGTTGTCTGTCTTTCCTGGAACTGTAATATCTGTGAATGGAGTTTAAATATATTCTTAATCATATCCTCTGATGTACAGCTCTTCCTTCTGATCTCAAGTTGTTGCTGTATCATACCAGTTAGTCACCTGCTTAAATAAATTTTGCCTCAAATTGAATATTTCTTGTTACATGTGTTGAAATGATTTGTAATATTTTGCAATGTACATAATATGGGAGTGGACATGTGTGTGTGTATATCTATGTGTGCATGTTTGCGCGTAATATACAAATACGTAGAATTTGCATCTTTGGAGACTTTGAGTACTGAACAGTGTGGTCTAGTCTTGCCATTAGCCCTGCTTTGAGAGAGAGGTGTTTTAATTATTTTCAGAGGTCTCCTCTGACCTAAGTCTTTCTGTGCCTTGGAAGACTGCCATGGAGCCTGAGCACTGCCAACAGACTTTTATTTAGGTTAACATAGTGTATTCCTGTAAGGACAGTAATTCAGGGTCCACGGTATATCTCTGCCAAACTGGAGCTTCTTTCCCGTTCTGTAGAGGAATCTTTGCAGTAAGTGAACGTGAAGTTAGTCTGGCGCTTTCTTCTGAAAAGGCAAGGAGGAAGGAAGAGCGTTTTGGTCAGGTTAGGTGCATGTGTGTAGAGCTGGTCACGGCTTGGTGGCTCAATGAGAGGGAATGGTGTTGTGAAGATGCGAAGGCAGAGTGAATGCTGCTGCTGATCAGCAGGAAGGAGAGGACTGTCCTTACCTCCACAGACAGTCCTGTGAATTTTCAAGTGGGTGTCTGCAGCAGGTAGAGTAGTTAAATCTGCATGCTAAAGTACTGCGAACCTAGACACAGACTTGTGTAATGCTCTTCTCTCTCTGTTTCTAGATTTGGGCCACCATAAATCCAGCTCACTTGTTGTTATGGGACAGCACAGATCTTACCTCTGTGCGCAGCCCGCCCTCCAAAACTGCTCAGGTAAGGGAAAAGGTCTGCCTTGCAATTCTTAGCATACCAGGTTGTCATACAAACAGACTCTGTTGGCATTAGGACTATTCTCATGTAAAAAATAACGTGGAAGTGGACCCCTCTGTAACCAGACTAAAGCTAAGCAGTCTGCAGTTTAAAGGTTTTTTTTTTTTAACTGTAAAGGAAAAGTAGATGCATAACTCAGGTAGGAATTAATAAACATTGTATAATTGGTTTGCACTCTGCTTTTCTTTGTGATGGCCATTGCTGTTGTGTTAGATGAATGAAGCAAGAGCTTTGCTATTTCTCGCACAAACTCCTTTGCTGCCCAGGTGACTGACACTAATATGGAGGAGAGAGATTCTTCTCTCTAAGCATTTTGGCACATGTCCTTGCCTAGGAGCATTTGGATGTGGTGCCTGAATCCCAGACTTTCAAGCTCAGCTGTGCCCCATGGCAAAGGATATGGTTTGACTTCTTTATCCTTTGCTGCCTTGTGCTGCTGTGATTGCATCTTTTGAGTAACAGTGTGCTAGGCCTGCTGTAGAAAGGTGGACGTAGCGTGAGACCTGGCTGTTGAAACAGCACGTGATGGATTCTGATGAGAAGGAGGAAGGGGACTATGCTCCAAATCTTCCTGGATATGTCACTGTTTCCATAAATGTCACTGTGCAACTGTCCATCGCTTTGATGTGGAAATGGATGTACACTGTGGTTTTGGAGCAGTCCTGCAGCATGCATGATGTATGGAGCAGATTTGTACAGAGCACATCTGGCAACAGCAATGCATAGGACAGTAGGGCTTTATTTTTTTTTTTTTTTTTAATGGAGGGGGGATGCCTTTTTTGGAGGGAGGGGTTGGGCTGTTTTTCCAAGGGAAGCAACACCTATAAACCGCTGTCTGTCCTTCCCTACCATTTGGATCTGTTGGCAGACACTGGAAGGAACATGTTCAGGTTCAAGATAGGTGCGTGAAAGGGCCAAGGAAGAACATCCTGCTGAAGGGAAAGCAGGGAGAACTGCCTTTCTAAACTTTCAGCAGCAGCACCTGTGTTGCCCTGCCTGGAGTAGGGACATCAAAGGGAGCAGCAGGGAACTGCAGTTACTGCTTGGGGAAAGGAGGACCTAGAGAAAAGAGATGGGGAGGCGTTTGGCTACAAAAGGACACCAGCTGGTGAGAAGGCAGGCCCTGTTGTTGATGTGTGTGCTTGTCAGCAGTGGGCTTCTGCTACTGCACAGTGCAGACTGATGCGTTGTCTTGAAATTTGGAAAGTGCAAACAATAATTCGTTCAGACTTAATTCTAAATTTTATATATGGGGATGTAGCTCTGAAACTCTCCTTAAATCGTGGCTGGCTTCCAGTTTGACACCTCGCTACCCTGTTGGTCCCTATTTGAGAGATTTAGGAGACACTTTTCCCAGTTTGTGCTTCAGTTCCATTTAGACAAAGAAGATCTCACTCTAGAAACCAAAGCCACGAATGAGGCTTGTAACTCGCTCCAGAGCCAGAGCTGATATGGGCCTTTGCAACTCCCAAATCCGGGCGCAGAGGGAGAGTTTTCAGACATAGCTCTATCTCTGGATGTAATCCTCCAGGATCATGACCTGAATTGCAGACTCCTTAGCCAGATATTAAAAAGTCTGTTTTTGCTGTTCTGATCTAAGGCCGCCAGGATGGTGGAGATCCTTTGGCTGGCCCTTTTCCAAATTGGGTGCTGTATAGGTCACTGTATTTGCAGGTTTTCCAAATCCGTGAATTTTATTTTGCAACAAGCAGTAGTGAGGCTGTGGGGAGGATTCTCTGAACTTCACTGAGTGTTTCATAGGAGGAAGTAAGTGCGTATTTTTATTTGTTTGAAAAACAAACTTAGTAGCCCTTCTGTATGCAGGCTAACCTCCTAGGTTTCATCCTCAGAGACCTCGCTGATAGGTAGTCCCCTGAGCTTTACCTTGAAAAGGCTTTTTTTAAAGAACTATCTGCCTATAGTTGGTTTGAGAAGTGCAACCAGAAGATCTCCTGGGTGGAAGGAGGAAAAGTTGGTAGCTGTTCAACTCTTCACACAGCTTTAAAACTGGGGTACCTAATTTGTTCAGCAGATGCATATTTAATATACAGTGACTTCTACTGTAGCCACGAACTGCTCTTTTGTGACTGCAGATTCTCAGAATGAGGAATTTGCATTACACTCTGTAAAGTGTGTTAACCATTGTATTCTCCAAGACTCCTTCAAAGTTTGTAGACACCTTTTTTCTCAGGACATCTCCTCCTGCGTCTCTGCTGGTAGTTACATGTTCTTGTCTGGGCTATCAACATATTAAATTAAAAATTGTGAGTCACCAAAACTGAGAAGGGATGAGTATACAGTCTGCCTAGAAAATAGTAAATATCTTTCAAAGTTTTGCCAGGCAGGAGAGATCTTTTGCTTTTTGCTTTGTGTTATTTATCATAATTCCTTTTATAGTCTCCATGGAAATAGTATATGTATAAAAGAATATAATTAGTAGGATTAACTAATCTGGATAGCCACTAAATGAATCAGCAAACAGATTTTTCTGCCCGGAAGTCGCTGTCCCAGGGATTGTTCTCTTGTAGCTCACTTCATTAGAGGACTAAGAGGAATTATCCTGAATGACTAAGTATATTTGAGTGTGGTAAATTCTCAATAGTTTCTTTTTCTGCTCATTTGCTTTAAAAATGTGTTTTTCAGCCAGGTGCAGATATCAGAAAAATCTTGCACTTAGGTCTGTTTGTTGTTTTCCTGCTCTGGCTGCATATGGAAACAATGCTTTTGCATGTGCAAATGCTGCTTTACACTTGCATGTAATACAATCATGCATGTAGGTCTTAAATGGTGCCTGGGGGGGACTGCAGAAGAACAAAGAACATTCTTCAGCTGTGAAGCCCCTATCTTAGTACATATTAGAGGGTCAAAACAGACTTACTGTGAAGCTTGTATCTGATAACATTTTTTTTTGTTTGTTTTGTTTTAATTTTTGGATCTGTTACTTCTTAGCAAGCCTCTCTGTTACAAGCAGCAGTGTTACTGTTTTGAATCTGCCTGGTTACTCGGTAGTTGGGGCTCACTCATCTTCTTTTGTCTTTGACTTTTAACAGACTGCCTCCTAGGGAACTCTTGCAACCTTTGATGAGTGAAGGCTGATGTGCCTGATGTAGGAAGCTCCACTCTAACTTTCACATTCTTTGGATGAATGCACTTTTCCTCCTGTCTTCGTGTTTCTCTTACTTGACCGACATCATAGAAAATAGTACCGTATTTTTTTTTTCCACTCCTATCTCTGTTGTGGAATTTGTGAGCTGCTCTTCAAGTTGCTTTATATGATTGACATTTACTTATTCTTCCTTATGATTCTTTCCTAAGATGTTAGTAGTTTTGGGCCTGGCTTTTCTATCTTAAAAAGATTGTTCCTGGTTTTCTTTCCCTACATGCTATTCCTCTAAAGCCAAGATTAATTCATTTCTGTTGAAAAGAAAGCTTAATAGAGTTGGATAAATGCATGTAGAACTGAAAGAGTAGTTTCCTCTTTTTGAATGCTTGAAAGCAAATGCCTGTCCTTGGAACAGGCCACGGGCAGGGTGAATTATGTGAGGCCTGGTGTGATACAAGCCAATATTAATTTGCCCAATATTCAGTAATTGAAGAGGATGGGTTATTACAAGCAAAATCAGGACAAGGCACCTGAAACAGCAGTCTAAATGACATCAGTGCCAAAGCCTGGCTCGTGTCTGGAATAAAGCCTCAGCAAATCCTGGAGTGGGAGGATCTGTGTGGTCAGCTGACTCAGCAGGGCTTCCCTTGGTTGTTCTGATACCAGGCTCAGTTGCAATGCATGATCTTTCCTTTCAGGGGCTGGGTGTCTCTTGAGTCCATACCGCTACACTCCAGACATTATTTCCATGTTAAAGACAAGAATGGCTTATTGGGTTAAGTTTGAAATGCAGCAGAGCTCATGACTTTGCGATAGTGAAACGCAGGAGACTCAGTTCTTGGTTTGAGTAGGTGTGATACCTGTCTCTATGCCTCCTATTATAAGGAACCGCTCCTGTGTCCCCAGAATTGTGAAGGTTTACAGATGCTCGGGACAAGTACCAGGCACCAGGAGACCTCAGCACCAGGAGACCTCAGTTAGGCTTTCGAAAGCATAGAGAGAATTCAGTTCTGTTAAAAGCGTTGTTTGCTGCTTCCAAGAAACCCTGCAATGTGCGTATGAGACAGATGAGCATCTGTGAAGTATCTGACGTAACTTCAGATCGCTCGCTGCTGTGAAATGTGCACAGAAATGCTTTTAGCTGTTCTGTGGAATGGTGGCATGGCTTGATTAAGGCTTTTAGGGATGTTCTTTTTCCCCCAAGCTTTGCCTGAAGGTGAGGCAGAAGCTTCTTGTTCATCTCTAGTGAAGAAATCGGTAGACTGTGCTGGCTATGGGAGTTGTGGCGAGACTAACTGTCTGGCATGCGGCAGGTTTGGAAAGTCAGCTTCCAAAAAGCAGCAAAGGCCAGGCTCTTCGATATTGTATGAGCATGTTTTGATAATGAGGAAATAGCAAAGTAGGTACCAGTGCTCCTGGGGAGCGGCAAGAGCAGGGCTGCTCCGCAAGGAGACACAAGCCGGGAGCTGCGGGTGACCCCAGCATAGGCAAGGCAGTGACCTCACCGAGAGGTGAGTGCCACCAGGTCTGAGCGCAGCCAGGTTGGTGGTAGTGATGGGGACCTAAGGCAAGGTGGTGTATGTTATCAACAATGTTAGTAAGTGTCGCGTGATGAGAAGCTATGCTTTGATCTCTGTGATAGTTTTTATTGTGTCAAGAAACAAAAATTCTGAAAAGAAGTTAGAAAAACCTGAATGGCAGCTCAGAGGTAAAACTTATCATGATCTATAGATGGTTCATGTGTTTGCAGATCGCTTCACTCAGGTCTGGAAAACCTATTAATGTAAGTTTCTCTGCCAGCGTGACTTGAGTGCAGGATATGGCATGTATGGCAATGTCACTGAGCCCTCTAAAAGGCTATTTCCAAGTTTGCAGTTTGCACTGAATGCTTTGAAAAAAATAACAAGCAAGAATAACAACAACAGCAACAAAACTCCAAACTAAGACTCTAGTTTGTTGTTGCCAGTCAGCTCCAATACATTTTTGGAACCCAGTTAAACCTCTGTTGTGTGGGTTGGCCTGGGGGGGAGGGCATGTTCTGGATTTGTTTGTTTTGTTTTTTGCTTACTGTGTGGGCATATACTGGGAACAGGATTTAACAAGGCTATGGAAATTAGGATTGCCTGTATTTGAAGAAGACCAGAAATTTGATAGTGACATGGGCAGATTTCCATTCTCAGTAGAGTGTGTCGCGCTTTAAATTTATTTCCTCTAGTTTTATGGCAAAAAAAGAGACAGGTAACACACTTTGCAAGATCTGGAGATCTGAGTTCATTTTCTGACTGTGACTGAACGTCAGCGTGCCGGCAGCTGGAGTGAACTCCTGCCTCTTTTTGCACGATGCCAGGATGAGCTGTGACAAGACTTCAGTACACTGAACTGCTAGTCATAACACAAAGGGCTTTTAGTTTCTCCTTATCTGAGTGTTTGTTAACTGTGTATCTTGAGAGGAACCACTGTAATATTGCTGGAATTCATGGCCTCACCACTGAACAATGTGCAGCTTAAGTCAGGAGTTTGCAAGTTACCTGTTGTAGTTCTGCTTAAATGGTATCTCCTTGCTGAGGGAGTAGCACTGCTGCAGAGCACATAGAGCACAGCTGAGTTAGAGACAGATTTGTGTTAAGTATGGGGGACTTGCTGCTCTAAAAGTCCACTTGGTTGCCTGCACTGATGTCCTGTATGCGTCTTTGTGCTAGTTGTTCAGAAGTCATGTTTTGCTTTGGGGCATAGATTTTTCTCTCCTAGTGAACTTGGAGACAGACCTTGGCTTCTGGAGGATTTCAGATACTCTCTACTGTGTAGGAAGAAAGCTCTTATGAAAACATTGTGCCTCAAAGTAGAAACTGTTTTCTATGTGGCAGACTAGATCCCTGCTAATATGCCAAAGGAATGCGATCATAGCATCGGAGTTCTTGGCTGTCTTAAAGAGTTCCTCTGCTTGTTTTTGGTGTTTTTTCTGCAGCTGTAAAACTGTCCTAAGTGCAACTTTGGGGATGTTGCAGAGACTGTGGTAGAACTGCTAGCTTTCACAGGATTTGTAAGCCAGCCTCCTGTTTCATGTGTCCAGGTGACAACCTAGGTCTGCCACATGCTTACCTTTGCTGCCAGAACAGTTTTCCTGCTGTTGCTTATGATCCCCAAAATGCCCCACTGCTTAAAAAGCACTGCAGAGGGCAAGAGCCTTCAGCACTTCTTAAACATGCAGAGTACACTGCTACCAAGTGCAGGATGGCTTTCCAGTTCTTGTGTGCACAATTGTGATGGTCTGTCTGCAGCTAAGTCCTTGGAAGGAGGGAGCAGCCACAGCAGACTGGTAGGAACTGGCACGTTATTCCCATTTGAAGCAAAGATGACTTGTGGTTTTGCATGTCAATTGCAGAAATCCTGCCAGGAACATGAGCTGTCACCTCTTGGCTTTGTTCTGCTTTTCTCGCAGTGAAACAGCACAGAAGCTGTCTTTAAGGCAGAGTTCACAGTCTCAGCACTCCAAAGAGTTTTGTAAGAACCTAACTTGAGCAGTGTGCAGTGCTACACTGGAATTCCTCTTCTTGTGGTTTGCTGTGAAATGGAATGTTTGTAGTTATTAAAGCACAAACTGCATGTTGATTCAATTACAAATACTTGAAAGCTATCTGGTACATAAAACAGTTAAAATCAAATTTCAGCTTTAGTTCTTAGCCACAGTGGGTTTAACTAAGAAAGTGGATCGATTTTATGGTCCCCTGTGATTTTATCATTGCCTCTGGATGTATCTGTTGTATATTTTGCCTTGAGTAGCCCGTAGTGGGTGAAGTGCGGCCTTACCCAGGGCAGACCTAAGAAATTGTATTCCTAACAGTGTTTCCCTGAGCAGTTTTCTGGGAGGTATTTTGAAAGGATCTCCTGGGCATTTAAAGCATCTGAAGGATGCTTTTAAGTTCTGTAAATTTACTTGCAGAGTGCTAGCTGTCTTGCCAAACGATCTGTGGGAATGGCATGCTCCATGACTCTGAACAGGACCTTGGGTAAGTAATGCTGAAAGCTCTCTAAGTGGAGTTACTCATCGTTTGCTTTGCATTCAAAACCATCTGCACTAACAGTGCTTGGGCACCAAGAATGTCAGTAGTAAGAATGTCATTAAATATTCCATCTGCCAAGTCTAAAATTCAGCATATACAGCTGACTTCGTAGGTCCTCTGTTTCTTTTGTGCCTACTAAGTATAAAAATGCCGTTGGAGGGCATTTCCTGTGAACGCGTAACTTTGATACATAGCATGTGGCAGGCCTGTCACAAAACAGTGGTGGCCTCTTGCCAGCTGGCAGCATACCTGAAAAATTTCCTGGGTGGCATCTCTTCCTGCAGTTGCTGTGGAGGGACATCAGAGAAGGATGGGAATGCCAATAGAGTAATTTTAAGTGCGACAGAAAGAAGTAGACAAAGTCAAGGCTGGGAACAGCAGTGGCATGTTGCTTACCAGCTGACATCCAGGCTTCATGTTTCCTTGGGCCTGACATACCTTGTGCCTGGGTTAATGCCTTTTGCTGTGGAGCGGCAGGGGCAGCGCCTGGACTAAGCCTGCAGACATGGCCCCTGTGCATGCTGTGAGCGAGCGGTGGAGGTGAGCAGGGTGTCGCATAGTTGTTACTTTCCATCCAAATGTCAGACTGGTATTAAAGTGTGTGTTCAGTCAATAATTCTTTTTTCATGACATACCTTCCTTTTTGCAATTTATTTAATGAAGTGTTCCAGGGTAGCACAATTGTTTTACTCGCAAGGAGGATCTAGTTACTTTACACTTGATTCTACAGGTTTGGAAAGCTTTTTACTAAGCCTGCAAATTTATGCCCTTTCTTAATTTTATGATCCCAGTAGTTGTCTTAAATACCTGTGCTTGAGGCTTTTGTAATGATACAGTTCTTTTTAGTTTCAAAGGAATTTACTGATCTTGAGTCTGTCTTAGAATGTTATAGAATATGTCAGCTTGTAAACATAATAGGCAAAAATCTTTTGCATGGTTATCATGAATGAATGAATGAGAGCCTTTGTAAAATAGTCCTATGCCTTATCTCTTGCTTTGAAAACAGAAGTAACTTACTGGTTCACATTCTATTCCTTGTCTCTCTTACCATAAACATGTTTACCTGTAAATCTCTGAAAAATCCTCTTAAACACACAATTTATATTCTAATTAAAAAATGTTCTAATTAAAATTATGCTCTAATTAAAAAATAAAAAGAAGAATTTCAGCCTCAACTGCAACTAGAATCTTGCTATATTTTTTGAAACCTTACATTTTGAGAGGGGTGAGTGTGCATTTCCAGGGCATGTTTGCAAGAGCTAAGAGAGGCCTTGGAAGGAGGTCTCTGGCTGTCCAGCAGGTGCCTGCAATGAGTGACGAATGCCTTCTGCCTCTTCCTCCACTCCTACAGCCTTCTCGCTTCTGCACTTTCCCGCTTACGCTCAGCCTTCCCAGCTTACTCTCAGCTCCTTTTTTTCCCTCTCTACCTGTATGTGAGTCATGTCAGATGGACACAGACAAATCCAGATGACTGAGAATAAGCACAAGGGTGTTAATGTTGGATTCAGGAAGAACAGAAAGGACACCGTGTAGATCTTGCTTCCGCAAGAAATGTTAACAGGCTTGACTCATGAACAAAATTGGTATTTAAGACTATATGATCAATATTTAATTTTGTAGCTGGCTCAAGGGGAAGAACAAGAACCAAAAAACTAGTGGCACAGACAAAGGAAAGAAAGTTCCCATTCTCCACCCAGAAGAAAGAAATGTAAATACTTACCACCCCAAAATGATGTGCTATATTGACAGCAATGCTTACGAGTTGTGTTGTGCTAGATACTTCTGTATATATAATAAGTATGGTGAGTACACATAGAGAGTATATTTATAGATCTAAAGTATCTGTCACTAAACAATTACAAAATATTTTGTATGTAGCTTGGTGTTTGAACTTACAATTTTGTGAAATCCTATTGAGCTGTAATAAGCTTTCAGTTAAATGATACAGCTTGATGTAAATGAGAATGAACTTTCTGGATCTAGAATAAATGGACATAAGTACAAAAGTGGTTCCTTGGCATTATCCTTATGTCTTCTCAGCATGCAACTGCATAGTTCTTGATTCATAAGGGCTGAAATAATTTTAATGATTCAAGATGAACCTGTCAGTTTTTCTTTGGTAACCATCTTAAAATGAAAAGTGAGTTCAAATGTGTTACTGCTGCTTCTACCTGCCCTTACAACCATATTTCCCCTCCTCAGCCTACAACTGACTGATGTAGTCTTAAGAAGAGGGGGGTTCTTTTGTTTGTTTGTTTGTTTGTTTTTTTGGGGGGAGTATTCTGAAGTATACATGAGGTATACTGCCAATGGAGTAATATTCCTGGGTTCTTCAAAAAGGTTTCTTCTGCCTGTTCTTCTGCTCCCTCACAAATTACATGAGTCGTTGTTTTAAAATTTTCAGGGAGTTAGGGTGGTTGTCAGAGGTCAGACTCCTAAGTGAATTAGGAATTAATAATTAAAGTACTTCAAACTAGGAGATGCAAACTAGAAACTAGAAAAATAAACTATTTTTTTCTTTATAAAAACACAAAGCTTGCTTATGTCAGTTGATAAACAGCTGTCAGTAGGCTACTGATCAGGTCTCTAAGCAAGACTGGCACTCTGCATCGCTATTAGAAGCCAATGTATTTGTAAATGTAGTTTTCCTTCTTAGTGATGGGCGTTGCAGTCAGAGGCGGAGCACGCTGTCTGGGCACTGATAAAGACGCGGCCCTCCCCAAAGGGGATGTGCGCGGGCAGAACCGGAGCAGCCATGGGCTGGAGGGGACCTCTGGAGGCCAGCTGGGCTGGCCCTTTGCAAAGCAGGACCAGCTTCAGACTTAGACCCAGTGCCAGAGTGGGATCAAATGCAAACTAAAATGTGAACCACTTCTGCAAGCTGTCTGCTACATGCCCTCGCACAGCGCTCAAAGTGGCACTGGTATGACTTAAAGAAAGAACCAGTACATTCTCCCAAGACATTGCTGCCTAGCCTGGGCCTTTTTCACTTGCACCTCCCTCATAGTCCAACAAGTCCTGTGAGGCAGAGTCTTTCAGTGTCTCAAATGAACTGCAGATTTAATCTTTATATGCTGTTTTCTTCCTTATCAGATACGTTTGTCATACTTATTGTACTAATTCAGATTCTAAGCATCAGGAATTTTATCTTCTCCTCTTTTGCAGGACATCCTTGTTCCTCCCCATCTTTTTGCCTCCAAAGATTCATTTAAAGCAGTTGAATGAAAATTTAGGCCTACAATAACTTTGCATTTTGTTAGTAATACTTGCATACTTAATACATACTTAGTTGGGGTACAGGAAGCTTGCAGTTTTTGCGGTAAGCTGGATGTGTGCTAGCTGCTTAGCTGATGCGTTTCAGGGGGTTACTTTGCATGCCCGCCTGTGAACTTAGACAGCTCGTGGCTAGGAGTGGTAATACTTCAGTTACCTCAGCAAGACTGTCAAGGTGGCTGCCAGTGTCCTGAGGCAGAACTTAAAACAACACTCAGGGAAGAGATAAGGCAGAAATAGACTTGTGAGGAGTGACTTCTACCTTCTTACAAATTAACAACCTCCTTAATTTTAAGGGATATGGAATTGCTGTGGAGGAGGTTTCTGTCCGGCCAGAATGGTCATGGTATGGTAGATATCCAGGTTGCCTGATTTTAAAATAAATACGTGGTATTGTAACTGGGAGTTTGCAAGTTTTCAGAAAAATAGGAAATCGCCCATAAACCTTATCGCATCTTGCCATCCTTTTGCAACAGAGTTGAATTATGAGCTCTGGCTTTCTTGTCATCATTTTAGATCAACACATGTTTAAAATTCTCTCCTATCGTAATGGTCTCCCTGTGCATCAAAAGGGTATGAAACATCAGCTTTAGAAATAATTACATACGTTGTTTTATGAATTTTTTGCTATAGGATGGATAGAAATGAACACCTTCTCTCACATCAAGTTTTACTACCATCTTAGTTGACAGTGCAAAAGTCCCACCAAACCCCCAACGGAGGATGAGAAAGAGTGAGACACTAGATGCTCTAAATGTGCATTTGCAGTGAAGTTTTGAAAAGGAGCATGGACTGATCTGAGAAAGAAAAGGAATTATAGTAAACTAGAGTAAGCCTAGAACTAGACCATTCAAAACGGCAATTGTAGCACATGGAAGAGGAACACAGGTAACAGAATATACCTGTCTGGGAAATGTTTATTAAGAATGAAGATAAATATAGGTGTACAGGTAGAAAGTAGCAGGTAGTTGAAAATGCAAGGAAAACAGTGTGATTTTTTTTCTTTTTTTAACAGTTGGACCATCAGAGCAGTCCAGTGCAACTTTGCAGGAAGAGGCCTTAACTATGGAGACAAGTCCTTCTGACTCAAGCACCAAGGATGGTGTAGGTGATGAAAAAGAGGATCCTCCTATCTCTAAACAGTTGCTGTCTTTGGAAGAAGATGCAGAAGATCTTGACCAACCACGTGAGCCACAGTCTTATGATCTGGGCTTTAAAAAGGTTTTAAAAATTTGTTGGATTCAGATTCACGGTTAAGAAGGAAAAACACAGAAAATTAGAACCAGTTCAACTGCTTACTGTAAAAAAGAAAAAAAAAAAGAAAAAGAAAAAAGAAAAAAGAAAAAAAAGAAAGAAAGAAATGGAAAGCACTGAAGGAGTTGTTGATCAAATTAAAGGACCTGTGTTCTCAGTGAGCTGCCTTAGCCGCTGATACTGCGTTGCCATTAAGATTTTTTTTTTCCTCGGGGATGGACTAGATTCAGGAAAAAGGAGAGTTTTATGAAGCCTAACGAATATGAGCTGCAGTCTGCTAAGAAAGAAGAGGACCAAGAAACAGGGGAGGCACTGCTAACAGCTGAAGTCACTGAACAGGAGGAGAAGTCTGAGGACAAGAGTCAGAATCAAGAGAAGAACGTGACAGCAGCAACTGTTGAAACTCATGAGAAGGAGCAAACTGAAGGTGGAAAGCAGGAACCGAGAAAGACCGTGGCAGGCATAACAGTTGAAGTAAGTAAGAAAGAAGAGCTAACCAAGTGTGAGTGGCAGGAATACCATGAGGTTTTAGGAGCAGCAGTTGTTCAAGTGCGTGCAAAGGAAGAAAAAGCTTTTCCTTAAGGAAAAGAAGGAAAGAAGTTAGTGGAAAACTCAGAAGATCTAAATAAAAAGGAAAAAAAATGAAGGAGAAAGATGGCACACAGCTGCAGTCCTCTGCAAGGCCTTCTGCAAGGTTTATACATGGATGCTATGCTGTTGCTGGTTAAGATAAAGTTCCTTAAAGAAGCATCAAAGTGGAGATTGGAGACCAGGCCTCTCCCTTAGCAGGGAGGCTTATGTGCTGGCTGTCTCTTCTTTTTTGAGACTGTCACTGGAAATAACCTGAGGATCTGGTCTATCAGCTTAAGCTCTGGAATCAGCTTGTGCTTTTCCATCCAGCCTCAGTGCATGGGGGAGGCTGCTAGGCTCACCAGGGAAGCCGTGCAGCTCAGGTACAGCTAGCGTGTGCTGGGGCTGGTGCTGTGCCACAAGCACAGGGGTTCCTGAGAGGACTGCTCTGGGGTCTCAAAAGCCAGACGTTTGCCACTGACCCTGCCGCATGGGAGAGAGCAGACCTGAGGAAGGTGAGGACCACAAGGAAGGATGGATGAGGTTTGGGATGAGGAACAATGTGGAGCAGAAATTGGGTAAGATTAACAGAACAAGGATTGGGTCCTGATCTGGGGGAGGGGGAGCATGGATGAGAGAGCTCTGTGAGCATCTCTAGGACTCTGATAAGATAGATGCTTGCCCACTGCAATATTAAATCTAATTTAGGGCTGACATCCTTTCTCTTTGGACACTAAGCTTAGTCTTTGTGACAGTGAGAATGAATGATCATGGCATAGGAAAGATGCACGGCTGCACCGCTCCTAAATCCACTTGAAAAATTAGCATTGGCTTATTTAAAATAGGAGGAACAACTAATTTTTAGAAGTGTCTCCTGCTTCTCCTTGAAAAACAACATCCGTTTCTCGTGCTTGAAAAATCCACATGGCTCAGTCCTTGGTGCTGGGAGCAATGCTGTGCCTAAGTGAGGGGAGCAGAAGTCATTTGCACTGCTGCTCTCCTATATGCCATGGGAGCCTCCTGGGAATGGTCTGCACGTAAAGGACTTGTGCAGTAGCTTGACCTAGTCGGTATGATCTATCCTACAGATACATCCCTGTCTCTCCTGCAAAAGGCACTAGACTTGAAAGGATAATGAGCAAAACACCTTTTCCTCTAAGCAAGTAGACAAGAAGGGAATTGTAAAATTTTACAAGGGATTTATAAGCCAGTGTCTTCTGAAAGGTAGAAATCCTAAGAATCATTCAGGATTCAGCTAACGGAAATCCCTACCTCCTTCCCAGCACATCAGTCCCCTCGTGGCATTTTGCAGTCCCTCAGTCTTGTAGTGATACGGCTTCCTCCCAGCTGCTTGTGTCAAGTAGCTTTCCCTGCTTCTGCTGTTTGTTTCTCCACTTAGTAAGAAGATTTCTTGTAAATTTTAAAACTTGTTCCAAATAGATTTTCAGCAGGTAGTGCTGGGATCAGAGAGATGTAACTGGCATTGCTTGTGCTTTCCCTTAGAAACTGCAGGATAAAGCGGGAAGCCTGACATGCAGCTGTCTGTACTAACACTTCTCCCTTTCACCTTTCCTGCAGCCATGAAGCTCACCGTCTGAAGGACAGAGAGGGTGATGCTGCACTGATACTTGAGAGTACCTACGGGCCGCGTACCCAGGGTTTCAGGCAGTCTGTGCTCCCCAGCCACCTCCCTCAACATGGTGTCGGGTACGCGCGCAAGCTTTGCACGCCTGAGTTTTGGAGGCCAGCAAGCAATGCCAATGTTGTCTTTTACGCACTCTGAGATCCTCTGCAGAGCCAAGGGAGGGGGGCAAGCATGCGAGCAGGCTGGCTTCAGGCTGGAATCTCACTCTGCCGTTGTAGCTGAAGGGGCTGTGGAAGAAGATAAAGTTTTCAGCGTTGGCCCCCTGAAGCAAAGAGGGTTAGTTAAAGCTCTGAAGGCGAGTCTGTGCAAGGGGAGAAAGGGCCGGGAGGAACCTGAAGCAGCCTGTTTGAGATGTTCACTGCAAAGCCAGCCTTTTCACAGTCCCTGACTGCCATGGGAGTATATCTTGCCCATTTGGTACCCTCCATCAGGGACAGATAAAACATTTCGTAGCCCAGATAACTGCATTTGCTGCTTTTATCCCCCCAGGTGGTGTTTTTACCGTCATTTCATGAAAACAATTCAGAAGTACAAAGAACCTGCCCAGTATTCTTGAGCTGCCACAAACTGTCCTAAGCTAGAATACCTGCCAAACGATCTTGGAAGTGTCATTAGTTTCTGTGGTGTGAGTCCCTCTGCTGGGGAGAAGTTTATTAGAATTTTTTTAGTAGGGTTTTTACATAACGTGTCAGTCAGTATTCCTGTTGACTGGTGGAATTAAGCTCCTATTGACAATTCACAGGGAAGCGGTGAGGAGATTTGGGTTTACTGACAACATTCAGGGGAGCAGAAGAGTACAGTTAAACACCCGCCGGAACAGAGACTGACTTGCATCAAATGATGTAAGACTGCTGTAGCTGGAAACAAAACTCTTCACGAAAATCCTGGTGCTGGAAGGCAATCAGAGAAGCCCCAATATGTTTCACAGAAGTGAAAAAAAGACTGAAACAAGCTGAAGAAGGGCAGTGGTTCTCTTGAGCATTAATCTGTGCCCCGTTCAGGGCAGCAGAGGAAAGGAAGGCAGCAGCTCGAGAGCACCAGGAGGAAGCAGGGCGGGTGGAAGAAGAGCCAGAGCTTCCTGGGGGCTGTTGTTCTTCTGCCTGCTCTGCACAGATGAGTGGGAAATGTCAGGGGAAAGGTAGGATCCTGTTTCTTTATTCTCTGCCTTTTGACCTGTAGCCAGGAAATACCCTGCGCTGGCTGTGGTGCTCACATGTTGTGCACGGTGCTGTTCTGTTCTCCTCCGTTTCCTTCCTCAAGCCCTGTGTGGGCAGAGGTGTGCGTGTGTATGTGTGTGTGTGCGCGCGTGTGTGTGTGCGCATGCGTTACGCACACGTATCTGTACACTCCTGTTGGGAGTACATCTTCAGTGGCACCGTGCAAATGGGTCAACTCTCTCAGGCAAGGCTGTCGCTCAGTAGGACTGCTGGGACCTTCCTGCCAGGTCCCGGCTCCTTCCTGCTTCCCCTTGCAGGCCTGCAGAGCGGGGGCAGGAGGCTGCGCAACAGCCCTGGCTGGGATTAGACCAGCCTGGGCTGCCTGCAAACTGCATCTCTCACAGCCTTGGCTTTCATCCAGGCAGAGCAAGCCTGAAGTCAGTTGTGACTGCGGGCAGTTTTACTGTAAAAATGTGCTATATAGAACACCATATTCATAAGAAGGATTTGACCTTAATAGTCAAATAGTCAAATGCATGATAAATGAGTACTTGCAGCATTTTGGACTCGACCTTCAGGGCCTCCCGTGCTTAGCTGGAGTGTTCAGTTTTGATTCCTGCAATCAAACTTACACATGGGAAAGCTATTCCAAAGGTACAAAATGATCCCGTTTTGTGACAGCCATACTAGTGGACTGGAGCAGGATCTCAAGCACAAACTTTTCAGAACTAGGTTAGCTCTGAAGCGCTTCCTCGTAGCACACACATGCTGTTGTGGAAATGCTCTTCAGCGTGTAGGCTGTATGCCTCTGTGAAAGGCTGCGGGACAGCAAGGCAAGGAAGCACAAGGAAGCCTGGGGGGTTGTCCTGCTGTGACTGCCCCACCCAGTGCTGACTTCCTCATCCTCACAGCCACTTATTCAGCCAGAAAGGATGCTCAGCTGCTTTCTCACCAACAGAACTGGCTCTCCCCGCCAGTGCGCTGGGAGCCACAGCCCTGGCAGCAACAGCAGAGAACTCTCCCGCAGCTCTTGCTAGCGAAGGCACCCAGCTAGAGGGGCTGGAGTCTTGCCAGCAGTGCCCAAGAGGCAGCGCGCTCTGCATCCCTTTCTGTGAGAGCAGGCTGCTCCTTTCCTTCGGCCTCTGGGCATGTCAGTGCAGAAGATCAAGGGCTTTTGTGAAACGCCCATGGGCTAAGCGAGGGCCTCCAAATGGCTGCACCACAGGTGCTGCAAGATGATGTCAAGGAGGAAGGAGGCAGGAATCAGGCTCAAACTAGCACGCAGGCTCCTGCAGACTCCAGGTGGCAGAAATCTTCCCGTTTCACCAACAAGCTAAAAGCTGGACACATTCCTGGGGTGGGGGCAGTGTCTAATATAGGGCTACTAGACTTTCACAGGAATTACAACACCCTCAGAGCAAAAGTGACTCCTTCTAGAAAGTGGCAATTGTAGTTGGGACAGTTGGTGTCCCGTCCCTGGTTTTGCACTTCCTTGTCCAGGCTGACACTACCAGGAAGAGTTTATTTGGCAAGGGTGGCTGAAATGGTCTTGGCTCTGACTTGTGAAGCCCGTGGGCTGAAATGCCCTTGGAGAACTCCCTTTCAAGAGGGCAGCAGACATTGCAGAGAACATGGCATCGCAGGGCTCACCCATAAAACTGCTGCCCATTGCTAGCTGCCTTTTCTTTTTTATTCAATTTTTATTTTTTCTAATAGGAGTCGTTTTGGTGTACATGCTTTGGGCAGACTTGCCCCAGCACATTCATCAGGAACAGGCACATGTTAAGCGAGGCAGAATCACACCGAGAAGATTCGTGCTGCTTTTCCCCTCCAAAGATGCATTCCAAAGAGCCAGGGCAGCATGCGAGAGGGTTGCCCGTGCAGTGCGAGACGTGCCCTCGTGGCTGGATGCTGCTGTGTGCTCCGCTCCTCAGCAGAACCAGGAGGAGACGTGGCCATGGAAGTCGGAGGAGGAGAGGCAGGAGGCAAAGTCTGGGCCACAAAGGCCCGTGTGCAAATAAGCTCTTCAGGCACCCTCGAGCAGGCACACGGGGGAACTTGCCCTCGCAGGCTCCCCTTTCCGCCCGAGCCGGCGGCCCCCACCCGCCCGCAGCAGCCCCTTGTCCCGGCCGGCGCATCACGCCATGCCGCAGTGGCTCCCACTGTGACCTCGGCCACGGCCACCTGCGTCCGTGCCCCAGTGCAGCTGTGTGCCGGCGCAGGGCAGCGTGCAGAGACGCAGGCTCTCCGCCTTGCGGCACTGCCTGGCACGGCGACGCTGTCTCGTGTGCCCGAGCGCGGCGCGATGGGGCAGGCGAGCTGCTGCGTGGCACGGGGCGATGCCAGCCCTGCTCCCAGCACGCAGGGACGGCCCTGCGCGGCTCCTCGCCCCCGGCTCGGGCTCTTTGGCAGGGGAGCCCCCCAGCTCCCGCAGCCACTGAGCTGCCTGGTGTCGAGCAGGAGCCCCGAGCTCCTCCTCAGCAACTGGGTGAAGGTGACACGCTGCCAGCGCACCAAGGACAGCCACCTCCTGCTCTTCTCCGACGCCATCGCCATCGCCACCTTCAAGTAAGTGCAGCAACCGCAGCCCCCTCCCCGCTGCCACAGCCCCTGCCAGCAGCCCCAGGGCCCCGCTCCTCCCCAGACCTGCTCCCGCCGGACCAGAAAGGGCCTCCTGGGGGCTGCCTGCACAGCAGCTGGCCCGCAGCGGGCACGCGCTGGCTCACGCTGACTCGGGCAGGGCCGCCAAAGCAAAGCGACACGTGCTTCCTTGGGAACCTTTCTCCCGCCCAAGGTGCGGGGTGGCTGCCCCAGGGCTCTGCCCCCAGGGAATGGCTCTTCCGGGGAGGGCTGCTGGGGCTGCCCCCACAAAGGCAGCCACCTCCAAGATGGTCCTGGCTCTTCCACCTGGCAGATGTTGCTTCACCTTCCTGCTGAAGCACCGGGTGCCTCTCAGCGAGCTGTGGGTGGTGAGCAGCAAGGAGGAGGCAGCGTGCCAGCATGAGGAAGAGGAGGAGGTATTTGGCCTGAAATGCAGGCATAGCCTCATCCTCATCTGGCCCACCAGCCTGTGTGTGGTCACCTTCAGGTGAGTCTTGAGGTCACGACAGCGGGCCGTGGCAGGAGTGGGCCACTGTTCCCACTGTTGGGGCTCTGTGGGCTTGCTGGGGCTCGGGTCAGGTGGTGCAGAGGCTCCGCTTTGGTTTGGAGCCCCGTGAGTTGTTGAAGGTGAGCACAGGAGCACTGGGCAAGGCAAAGCGGTGTGCCTTCCCAGGAGGGGAGGGAAGCAAGCTCACCTGAAGGAGGGGCAGAGCTCACACAGCGGGCCAGGCTCTTCTCCCAGGTCTCAAGAAAGCCCCCAGCCTCTGCCAAGCCCTGCTGGCTCCCTGGGAGGAGCTGCTCCTGGAAGAGGGCTTCCCTTGTAAACCCCTCACACTGCAGCCCCTCGCCTGGGGACTTACCCTTGGCCGCTCTCTGCTCTTTTCCCTGCCTAACCACTCCAAGGGCTTTTGCTTGCCTGGAGGGAG
This sequence comes from Rhea pennata, assembly GCF_028389875.1. Classification (NCBI taxonomy): domain Eukaryota; kingdom Metazoa; phylum Chordata; class Aves; order Rheiformes; family Rheidae; genus Rhea; species Rhea pennata. The sequence goes on along the minus strand of NC_084702.1, from coordinate 2,936,833 downwards.
GCCAGGAGGGAAGAGCAGAGGACAGAAAGAGAAGTGGGTCCTCGCCAAGGAGAGCAGAAGCCAGAACTTTGGGCGAGCCGCTGGGCTGCCCCCCAGGCCTTAGCCGCATCCCTGGAGCGTGCCCACATTGGGGGAGCTGTTCTTGGGGCCCATGTGTGTCCAAAGGACAAGTAGCAGTCAGGTGCGAGGCTCTTTCTCCTGTTGTCCGCAGGTCGCAGGAGCTGAAGGAGGTGTGGCTCAGCCTGATCCTCGGGTAATGTCCCGCCGGGGAAGTCAGCCTGCAGAGTCAAGGCTGCGGGTGGAGGAGAGCTCCGTGGGGAGCTGCCCACAGCAATGCCACCATAGAGGCGAGGGAAAAGGGAGAGCCACTGTGCAGTGTAGCTCCTGGGCAGAGCCCTATGAGTTGCTCAGCCTTGTGTTTGCGAAAGAACACCAGGGCCGTGGAGCTGTCACCACAGCTCCTCGCTTGCATGGATTGGACTCCGAGCTGCGACTTTCTCTTTCTGGCTGGAAGAGGCCCCCAGCCAGCAGGACCAGGGGTGTTAGGGAGCGGTGCTGCCCGTGAGCACTGCAGAAGGTCTCCTGCATCGGGGTTGCGTGGGAGTGCTGGGCTGGCTGCAGGGGAGAGAGTAGAGAGGTCTGCATGTGATGAAGCTCTTCCTTTGTCCCTGCCCTGTGCCCAGGCAACGCCGAGGAGCCCAGGAGACCATGGTCACCCAACTGACCTCCCTTCGGTTCCTCATGAAGGTGGTCATCTTGTATGGTCCTGTAAGTGTCCCGGGGATTTCCGCTCCAGCCAGAGCTCTTCAGGGCTTTCAGAAAGAGCCCCTGGGACAAGGTTCTCCCGTTGGCTCTTTGTCCTCTTGCCCAGTCAGTGAGGCTGGCTGCCCAGACCATGGAGCCTTTGATTTTGGAGGAAGCAGAGGCTGCCTCTGCTCAGGCCCTTGCTGGGTGTTGGTGGGAGGTATTGCAGTGCAGTGCGGGAGCACCTGCCCGGGGGCTGCCCAGGCCACCACGGGTGGAGGGTGGGGGAGCTGGCCGGCTGTCAGCAGCAGGGGAGCTGCGTGGGGCTGCCCGTGCCTGCCTTTGCGCAGGAGCAGGCAGAGTCCTTCATGGGTGACTCTGGGCAGCCCCATGCAGCAAGGGCTGGGCATGGCTGGGGGCAGCCCAGGTGTGCCCGATGATCCCGGGCCATTTTGGGAGGGAGCCTGGCAGGGCCCAAAGGCACCCAGACACTGGCTGCTTCCTCCTGGGGCAGCCTGGGAGGAACTCCCCAGTGGCAGGGCAGAGCGTGGGAGAGTGGTGTGTGCCCCCTCAGGCACCTTCCGCAGCATTTCTGTAGCACGTCTCTTGTGATGCTCTTGTCCTCCCTCCTGCCCAGCCTTACTACCCGGAGCTTCAAAGGCAGAGAGAAGTAGTGAGACGAGCAGTGGCAGGAGCACGAGCGCGAGCGCAGAGGCGGAGGCAGCCACCAGTGCCCAAGCCTGGAGAAGGCAGAGAGCATGCTGAAGGGCACACAGGTAGAAGGCTGGCGAGGCTTGAATGTCACCCCTGACAGCACAGAGAACATGGCCTCCAATGTGGCAGAGCAACTGCCAAGCTGGCACTGGGGTTGGCGTTGGGGTTTGGTGCTTTCCTGCACAGAAGGTGTTTTGCTGCCCATCCCCTGGAGGCAGTTGGCCCTGGCAAATTGTAGCTGTCAAAAGTAAGGCTTTCCATGGAAAACTCAAGAGAATCCAGGCTGCAGCTTCTTCATGCTTTTGCTTTGCAGAGCTGCATACAGAAGAGCCTCTTGAGCGTGTAGTATTGGTGCACGCGACAGGACAGCAAGGAGCGCCTCTGGACACGCCATGCTCTCCACTCTCTGCCAGAGGAGAAGCAGGAGGAGATGTGGCCACACAAACAGACCCAGCAGAGGTAGGAGGCAAAGTCCATTCTGCAAGCACTGTCACAAGGTGTCCCATGGACAAAGCAAGTTGTTCCTGCAAAAGGGAGGCAGAAACGTTCTGTGTAGAAGACCTTCTGCTCACAGAAAGCATAACCTCCCGGTCTCCAAAGTCTGCTGTGAGGTGCGGGGAGCACTGCAGCACTGCAGAAGGTGCTTCTGGCCTGTTCCTGGGTGCTGTCTGCTCCCTGTTACAGTGTTGAGAACTGCTCTCCCCTGTAGCAATAGCATCCGGGGTGGGAGGAGTTGGGAAGACAGAGGTGAGCAGGCAGTCGGTGCAGGGGAGAGCTCTGCCTCCCCGTGGCAGCCGCCAAGCTAGCTGCGAGGGGGTCTGTGGTGTTGCCGGGTCCCTGCAACAGGCTCAAGCTCATGCTGGTCCCTTGGTCCTGTATTGCCCAGCTGTGTTTCGGCTTTGTGCTGTAGCTGATCTGGGGCCTCCACCTGCACTGCCCAAGACTACCTTGAGCCCAGGCTCCTCCTCCTTTCCCCGTGTGAAGAGACTAAGCAGCACGGTGGTGTTGAGTGCTTTCCTTCTCTTTCACTGACTTCCAGCTGCAGGTGTCCGCCTTTGGTGCTGAGTTTGAGCCCATCGTGGAAGAGTTGGTTGAGGACACGATGGAAAAAGCTGTTCAGGACATGAAGGCGGAAGAAGACGACCTAGCCAAGCTGCAGCCACTTGAGCTTGCAGGTGTGGCAATTCCCTATGCAGAGCGTGCGGAAGCACAGAGCCTGCAGGAAGGGGAGCAGCAGCCCACCGAGGGAAAGGTAGGGGCAGGGCTGGCCTGCCTGAATGATCGTTGCAAGGCTTGCAATGATTTCCAGCACGAGAAGCCAGGACCCCAAAGAAGTGTGGTTGGCCTACAAGGCTAAGTGAGCAAATGCCCAAGAATGCCATGAAGCAGCTGCTGCTGAGGCAGGGGTGCCATGAGTGAGGGGGCTGCAGTTCCTGCAGGGATGGAGGTGGGAGGTGGTGTGCTCAAATCCAGAGGCACGGATTGCGTTCCTGTTCAGGCTGCTGCACAGAGCAGTGACTGAGGATGCTCTGTGATAGCGTGGGGCACCTATCCAGTGGTACCTTCATTGCTAGGCAGAGCTGCCACTGCAGCTGAGCTGCCTCTGCAAAGGGAGGTCAGACATGGCCCCACTTCCTCAGCTTCAACTGTGCAGGAGCACTGGTGGCTGTTGCACTCCTAGCCTCTTCCCTAGCTGCCTTTCGCCATCTCTTCCTGGCTTTGTCTTCGGTGGAGGTGCTGCTGGCTGCCCCTTCCTTTTGGCTGCCCTTTGTTTCCCGAGCTGCAGGTCCCATCTTCACACTTCCGCTCCCATTCTGTTCAGGTGCAAAACAGGGATGCAGGTGAAGCCTCTGCAGCTGAAGTGCCTGTGCAGCTTGCAGGCGAGCGTGTCACCCCCTGCGAGGGACTGGGGCACACAGAAGCAGCTGTTGTGGCGGTCCCTGGCACGCCGGCGGGAGAAGAGGCAACTCCTGCCTTGGACTCACCAGGCCAAGTGTGGGCTAAGGGAGTTCCTGGTGAGGCAGCTCAAGGCAGCAGTGCAAAGAAGGGCGAATCGCCAAGAAGCACGGCTGCAGAAGAGCCAGTGGGAGCAGAAGAAGAACTTGTTGCATCCTCCAGTGCAGGGCAAGTGCCGAGGGAAGAAACAAAAGGGGAGTGGTTGGTGGAAAGAGCCCAAGGCGGAGGTGACTCTGGCACACCAGAAGCTGTGAGCAGTGGTGAATGTTCCTCACACGCTGTGCAGCAAAGGTTTTTACCTGTGCCAGAGGAAGGCCCTGGCTCAGGCTCCACTGGAGCTGGAAGTGGCGAGGCACCAAGAGTGCCCATGCCAGTGCTACCCGCTGCCCTCGAAGAGCCCGTCGCAGCTGAAACTGTGGCAGTCACTGACTCGGCAGCTGAAACATCAGAGCCCTTGGCAGCCGGGCATGGGCAAATGGCTGCTGAAGAAGTCCCAGCAACGACTGTTTGTTGGGTCCTGTAATAACAGGAGCCTCTCCTCTCGACGTGCCCGAAGGAGCAGAGGGGTGCAGTGACAGCAGGGGCAGAGAATCACCTCCCCGGAGAAAGGAGCACCCTGGTCCCCTCCCGTCTTCTCATTAAACTCCGTTCCCGACCATCTTCCGGCGTGAGGAGACTCTCTCTTCTCTGTGCATGTGTTTGCTGCGGTGTATGTGCCAGCGATGGGAGTGTCAGCAGGGCCCAGAGAGGCCTGTGCGCCTGCAGCGCTGCCCCTGGGGCATGTGAGGGTCCGTTTGTCAGTGCGCGATGGCTGGCAAATTTCAAGGCGGACTGGGCAGCGAGTAGAAGAGGCTTGGAGATGGCATCGAGGTGGCTGTGAGCGTGGGCCGGAGCTTGGAGAGAGCGTGGGTCTGGCAGCTGACTCCGGGAGAGAGCAGGGCATCCGGGGCAAGTGTGTGTCGACGTGTGTGGCCAGCCGTGTGTATATGTCTTGTGTACGTGTGGGGGTGTTTTGTGTGCGGATTGGGAAAAGGTGCCAAGGCAAAAGCATGCATGGGTTGAAGGAGGAAAGGTTGATTTGCAGATAGCAAGCAGGGTCACTCTTTGGGGACTGGAGGGCACACAGATGCCTTTTTTTGGAGGCTACCACTTACACAGAATATAACCAGCTTGTGGGGTTCATTGCAACAGATACTGCTTCTTTTCAAGAAGAACGGAAATGTATACGTCTTTGGAAGAAGCTGAACGGATACATGTGGGTGCTAACTGCCGGGAGTTACAGCATCGGTTACCTGTTAAAACATTTCTTGTATCGTTCGCTGAAGCATCTGGGTCTTGGCACTGCTGCAGACGAAGCTGTAGCCAATACAGTGCCATCGAGTTTTTCTGCGGTAAACTCCCATCCTTCATTCTCGCAGCTGGGCAGTACTGCAGTGCTATATTTTAAAGATTAATAATGGGATTTTGTGTAGAGAGGTGAAAGTATCACTAACTAAATGGAAAAAAAAGAAGTAATTCATGTATAAAATCATTTATTCTCCACTTTGTTAGACTACTCTATGCTATTTTGAGTCTAATTATAGCACAGTCCGAAGATGCATCAGTTTTCGTACCCAGTCATTTTGACTTACTTCTGATTATTTCTTTTTTGTGACTGCAGTAATCTCAGTGTGTTTGCAGACCTTACCTGTGGAGGGGTATATTCTTTTTTCTAAAACTATCTTTCAATTTAATAAAAGCTTGTGTTTCCTTTTCAAGTCCAGCCCACTTTGTGAGGCAAAGGAGGTAGTACTGTGCATTACATGGCTCTGTAAGGCAGAGTGCAGCCTTAGGGGATTTGTGTTTGACCAGCTACAATTCCCATGACTGTATTCAGAAAAGCCCCTTCCAACCCAGAAGCTGAGCTAGCCAGAGAGAAGTGCACAACGTTCTCCTTTGGTTGCTTATTTTGGAGAGAAGAAGGTAGCATTGTACTCCAGTTTGCATTTTTCCTTTGAACATTTTATTTTGTTATTTTTGTCATCCCTTTTGGAGTGGTGACAGGCATCTGGCCAATACCCTGTGCCTAAGAGATGGGAAAGTAGCTTCATGGGCATCCTTTTCATTTTCCATTTCCCCTCCTGCGCTTGAGGTTTGACATCCCAACAGCAGCAATGTCTGCAATGTGGCATCACCACAGGGAAGTGTCATGTTACCTGTTCCCAGGGAGGTAGGTGAGAGGGGCAGTGTCTTGTTGGAGCCAGTGCTGGAGAGGGAGTCCAGTTTCATCAGGAATTTCCTCAGCACCACCTGTAGACAGGATCTTTTGCCTACTGGTCCTGATTTATGTCCTTCCTCGGGATATGTGACTAGAACTGTAGTTGAAAGGTGATAGTATGCCGAAACACCGGTTTCATCTTACTGAGGAATTCTTTCCTCATATATACCCTCTAGCTGGTGTTGTAGCACTTTTCATATACTTCCAGGATTCTGTTTATTTTCTTATTCACCTTCCTAGTTCTTCAGTCAGCTACTGTTTTTCTTGCCTTAAAACAGTCCTCCAAGTCCAGCACTTACCTTAAATTCAAGAGACGTTGTTAGTGTTAAGATTCAAGCTAATACAGGTGGGATCATTTTAGCGGACTGAGCCGATAGCCAGCTTTACTTCAGAATGTGCAGTGCTGCTGTGATACAGAATTGCCTTCGGTGATTAAAGATTTAATAACTTTTGTTGTTCTGTCTCTGTAATTGTAAGGAACTTTTTGCTTGGTGTGAACGTAGGCTGGCGCTTCACTTCAGTGACATATGTGATGTGGACCACGTCTTAATATAAGCTCCCTGAGCTTTGCTGGAGGAGGGAGTTCTAGGAACTACCATACCAAGTTTAGATTTACTAACACGCAGCAGTGAAATTGGTGAATGCGATCGGATCTGAGAGACGGCAGGTACTTCTGAAGGCTTGTGTTTTCTCCAGGAACTCAAGCTCTAAGCTGCAAAAATTGTACCCTGCAAGGTGCTCAAGTCTTCTGACCAACGCTTTCATTCGGATCGTGAAAGAATCTTAATGTGTGATGGGAAGAAAACAACTAATGTATGAATCTAAAGGGGCACGAAAGGGACAGCTAGTAAAATCCTGCAATAGCCTGAGGGGTACGCACTGTGCTAGTGACCTCATGAGAAGATTGCTGTGGCTGTGCACAGAGGACAGCGGTTCCTTGGGGAACAGTACTCTGCAGCAGCATTACCACGTCTCTGTTAACATTAGCCTCTCAGGTCTTTGTTCTGGTGTGTCCCGGTTCCTTGTGTCTTCTTCCCAGCTAAGGCCAGCCTTCTCTCAGGCAGAGCAAGCTAGATAAAGATCCAAAGACTCAAGCTACTTCCTTCCCAAAACCTTGGGGGAGCACTTTGTACTCCAACTTTCTATTTTTTCTACCTGTTTGTCAGCTTTCTTACATTTTGGGGGAGTGAGGTCTCAGAGCTGACCTTATGCCTTTTAGTTTTCTCTTCCACCCCAAGGAAGATGTTGTTGTGAAGAGTAGCTTTCCCACCTCTTTTATGCCTCTGGAAAAGAAAACTTGCACGTAGGATCTCTGAAAACCTATCAGCACAAGCTGGTTTTTCATTCTCTTTGCAGAAAAGTAGAAGCAGAGGGCAGGAGGTACCTGCCAAGCACTGTGAGTTAGGATATATTATACTTAAAACCAAAGTATGCTCCTGTCCCATACTGTGTTTTAGGTTCTTTGAGAGGGAGATAGCACAGGGGGACACAGTATGAACAAGTCATCAGTGATGAGACTTTTTTCCTATATGTCAGAAGAAATTACAGACATTTTAAAGTCTTTAGTTCCAAGCGCAAACAAGCCAAATTAACAAGAACCTGGTAGTGATATGCATTTAAATCCAAAACGATCAAATATGATACTTCATGTATTTCATGCTAAGGAGAGAGGCAACATTTTCCATGGCCTAGCCAAATGAGCTTGAAGCTTTTACGGAAGCAGTTGTTTCTTTTCCGTCTTCATAAGTTTTCTTCTTTTAACACAAATATATTACAATAAAGATTTATAAAACAATATGATCTCAGGGGAAAAAAATTCACTTGTCTGATCTTATTCATATGTACATGTGCACGTACATATATGTTTGGGTGGGCTGGTGGATGTGGAAGTGTAATGGATGTGTGTATCTCTGGCTCTTTCCCCCACACATTACTTCCTTTTGTTTTTTGGGGAGAGAGATGTGTAGTTCCAATGGTTAAGTGGCTGATTCCTTTTCCTTCTTCTTGCACCATCACTGTTCACTATGTTAATTCATTTTCTTTTCATGTCAAATGGGCTTTAGACTCTTTTAGTTCTGTGTAAAATTAAATGGTGGGTTGGTCATGTGTAAAGAGTGATTGATGCTAACTGTTAAAGATATTAAAAAACATCTTTTTTACTTTTCCAATCAGTTCTAGTTGATAACACTAAGAATTAAGACAGCATGAATTAAAAGATACATAACTCCGTAAGGGTGGTGAAATCATTTGGAATGTAACTCTTTTAAGCAAGACGTTTGGTGGATATGCTGAATAAAATTTTCTGTCCAAATCACTGGAATCAGAGATGAGTAAGATCCATCAGTGCCAACAAAGCAACTGCCTGACACTGTAATGCCTCCAGGAATAATGGAGTAAAGGTTGTGCCAGTGAAAACTGGCCAGCTTCTCATTGGCATTGGTGGGATCAGACAGTTCAAGTAGCCTTTCTTCAGGTAAGCTAGCCTGCTGGTTCTTGCATGCCTGTTCTTGTGTGATTCATGGGTTACACCATGCATTGGTACCACTACATCGGTACCAAGCAGAAGACTAGGGAAAACGTGGGCCCACTGCTGAATTGAGTGGGGTCTCTGATGATGAAGGATACAGAGAGGCAGAGTTACTGAATACTTTGCTTCAGCTTTCACTGCTAAAGGCAACCCTCAGGAATTGCAGAGGCTAGAGGCAAGAAAGAAAGTCTGGAGAAAGGAAGATTTTCCTTTGGTCGAGGAGGATCAGGTCAGAGATCTTTTAGGCAAACCTGACAACCACAAATCCATGGTTCCTGGTGGGATGCTGAATGGGAAAGTGTGGAAGAATGTTGAGGACACAGTCAATGGAAGCTAGCCAGACCATTCCTGAGAAAAGGAGCACCAACACAGCATGTTGACCCATCACCATGGGTCAGCTTAGCCCATGCCAGTGTGGCACTACAGCTGGGCTTTGAATCGAGATTAGCAATGAGCTCAATACTTGTCCTGCACATGTGTACAGTACCTAGAAACCTCCCATAGTGCCCGTCCCTGATGTTCCTCGTAGTGGAGCTGCGCTTGGAGCTGCCATGCTCTCTCTCCCACTGGCTATCACGGGAGCTAGGGGAACACTCCTGCACTGGTAACGTTGCTCCTTTTTACTTAATTGTTAAAAAATATACTTGTATTAACTAGCCTTGCGTCTCTCGCTATTGAGCCTTTGAAGCATCCTTACAGGTGCACGCAGGAGCACAGAGGGAGCTGGCAGATGTTGTTGCTAGGCCACTCTCCATCATCTTGGAAAGGTTGTGGAGAATTGGAGTGATGCCTGGACTAGAAGAAAGCCAGTACTACCTCCATCTTCAACAAGGGCAAGAAGGAGGACCCAGGCAACTACAGGCTGGTGAGCCTCACCTCTGTCCCTGGAAAGGTGATGGAGCACCTCCTTCTGGATGTCAGCTCCAAACATATGGAGGAAAAAAGGCTGTTCCGGAGTAGTAAGTATGAATTCAGCAAGGCTAAATCATGCTTCACTAATCTGAGAGCTTTCTGCAATAGCATGACTGGCTGGGTGGACGAGGGAAGGGCACTGGACATTTGTGTAGCTTGACTTCAGCAAGGCTTTTGACAGTCTCCCATAATATTGTCATATGAAGGAACATCCTCAGGAAGTGTGGGTCGGATGAGTGGACTGTGAGGTGGCTTGAGGACTGGCTGAAAGGCAGAGCTCAGAGGGTTGTCATCAGTAGTGTGGAGTCTAGTCGGAGGCCTGTGGCTAGTGGAGTTCTCCAGGGCTCTGTACTGAGTCTCATCCAGTTCAACATCAGTGACCTGGATGAAGGGACAACGTGCCTCCTCAGCAAGTTTGCTGATGCTACCAGGCTGGGAGGTGTGGCTGATACACCTGAGGGCTGTGCTGCCATTCAGAGAGACCTAGTCAAGCTGGCGAGTTGGGCACAGAGGAACCTCCTGAGGTTCAACAAGGGCAAGTGCAGAGTCCTGCACCTAGCCAAAAATAACCCCAGGCACAGTACAAGCTGGGGGCTGACCTTCTGGAGAGCAGCTCTGCAGAGAAGGGCCTGGGAGTGCTGGTGGACCACAAGTTGACCAAGAGCCAGCCACGTGCCTCTGTGGCCAAGAAGGCCGATATCATCCTTGGGTGCATTGGGAAGAGTGTTGCCAGCAGGTCAAGGCAGGTGATCCTGCTGCTCCACTCAGCCTTGGGGAGGCCACATCTGGAGTACTGCGCCCAGTTCTGGGCTCCCCAGTACAAGAGAGACACGGAGCTACTGCAGAGAGTCCTGTGTAGGGCTTGCAAGAGCTGGGCCTCTTTTGGCTGAAGAAGAAAAGACTGAGGGGGGATCTTAGCAATGTCTATAAGTATCTGAAGAGAGGAGGTCAAGGGGATGGAAAGAGGCAAAGAGCAAAGCCTGAACCGCAGGAAGTTCCGTCTGAATGTGAGGAGGAATTTCTTTATGGTGAGAGCGACGGAGCACTGGAACAGGTTGCCCAGAGAGGTGCTGGAGTCTCCTTCTCTGGAGAGAGTCAAAGCCTGCCTGGATGCAACCCTGTCCAGCATGCTCCAGGTGACCCTTCTTGAGCAGGGGGTTGGACTACATGATCTCCAGAGGTCCCTACCAACATCAGCCATTCTGTGATTCTGTGCTTTCTGTTAAAGTTAACCAAGGAG